>NC_091136.1:9329351-10558821 GCF_041381155.1 Argopecten irradians
TTTGGGTCAATGGCATGAATGAGGTATAAACACGTGACTTGTTTACTAGGTTTTTACTACAAAACAAAAACAAAACAAAAAACACGTGTTTTGTACCATAATTGGAAAAATCCTCCACGGATCGTGGTTTCATTTCTTAAATTGGAAAACAGATTGAATTAAATATAATCGAATATTTACATTTGCTTGTCACTTCTACTATATAAACTAACCAAGGCGAAGTGAAAAATATGACGGTATAACTGACACCCAAAACGTGACCATTGTGACGTCACTAATGTTGACGTGGTGACATCAACTGATCACCGTCAAAATGGCTGTTCCCTCTTGCGAATGAAATCATCGTTGATAAACGTTTTTTCTGGTCTAGCTTAAACAATGTTAACACAGAGACCATAAAATGAGTTGATAATGTAAATATAAATATTAAACTATCTTCCTATGGCATCTATGGTCTATATAGATGCCAGAGTTCTGCAGACAATCATTTCATAATGCGCTTGTCTGAAAAGCTCTGGCATCTATATAGACCATAGATGCCATAGGAAGACAGTTTCATGCTTAAATGACCTTGACATGCATTATGTGCATATTGATTTCATCATTACCTGTTCTTTAACTTTCAACTTTTTTCAGCGATGTTTTTTCGTCAATGTGTGCACTTGTATAACATCTATCATATAAAAGTCCCACATTTCGTCATCGTCTCCTCGTAACAATGGCTTCGGATATCAGCACAGAATACTAGTTCAAGTACTACTGCAAGTCGCCGACATCAAACGTCTGAGAATAGCTACGTTATACATGTCCTAGCTGATGTCCAAAAACTTCATAGACACGCTCTGTTTATGTTTTAATTTTAATTAACTCGGATAAGTCAGCAGAAAATCGTATAAAACACTCTCTAAAAAAATCGTATACATAAAATGTTTGAATGTAAGTTAAAACGGGAATATAAAGCGCAACAAATAAATATGTTGGATTTTATGAGAAAGCACAACCCAAAGGAATTACATTTTTTTAAATCAAAAAGAGAGGTAACGTTAAATATAACTTAGACGAAAAATTCTTTAAATATTTCCAAGATTTCTCTTCCACTGATTCACAAGAGAATGCAATAGTAACCAAATATCCTACAGGAATATAATACTAATATAACAAGTTATGCCTGTAATGAGTTAAATGTCGATATAACTGAAAATGACACTTTAAAAGCTGTTTATAAGTTACAGACATTAAAAGCATGTGGTCATGATTTGCTCATCAATGAATATTTTATTAAAGGCAAAGCTGTGCTTTTACCATGCCTTTTAATATTGTTTAACAACAATTATGGTAGTGAAGTGTGAGGTTTTCATAAAGCGCCAAATATAGAAAAGTTGCATATGAGTGTCTGTAAAAGATTATTAGGAGTAAAAAAAAATGCACGGCCAATTATATGATATGTCAGGATCTAGGAACAGCACCTATGAATAAGGCCAGGAAATGGAAGAATTTCAAATATTGGATTAAATTAAGGTATTCTGAAAATTGTTATAGTGAAATGCTTGAGAAGAGAAGTGAGTGGTTTGAAAATATAAGAAATGGATTATTTCGTATTGGGCTAGGGTATTTATGACAAGGTGATAATGTTAGCGGAAAAAATATATTGATGTTATAAAACTTAGAATGTTGGATAGTTTTAAACAAGAGTGTAGTGAAAAGACAAACACATTAATGAGGGGTTTAGCTTGCAGTCATATCTAAGAAAACCTTTAGGCATTCAAAATTTAAAAGAAATAACAAAGGTGCGTTTGTCGTCACATAAGTTGAATATTGAGGTTAGACGTTGTTTTAGAATATGTACATCATACAATACTGGTGACGTTGAGGATGAATATCATTTTGTTATTAAATGCGAAAAATTCAAAGATATTAGAAATACGCTTATTAAACAATATTATACTAAAAACACCAGTATGTTTAAATTTCTACAAATAATAATAACTACTAATAACAAAGATTTAGCAAAAATAGCAAAGTATATAACACTTTGTAACAAAAGGCGGGATGGCTGACCTATATTGTTGGTTTTTTTCTCCTTTTTATATGTTATAACTGGTTAACGTTGATAGAATTATGAACACTAATAGTACATATGTAGACGTAATTATTTATTAGATGATGGTTTTTGATATTACCATATTCACTGATATTATAATAGCATAATAACATTAATGTGGGAATGTCAGAATGTGCTTTTGAAAAAAACAACATACATTCTAATTCAGAAATGACTAATATGATTTGTCTAAATCTAGAAATACAAAATATGTGAACGTTTGTTTACATATTATACTTCGAGTGTAAGATGGATGTGATAAAGCGGTGTTTTAAGTGAGAATGAAAAAGACAAAGTTTGATGGAACATGTATATAGTTCTTCTGTTTGATATGTATGTATGTAATTGAATTTGTGAGATGTCTCTTTACACTACGTAAGGTGTGAGTGTGTTGTTTGTGTGAATCTGTATGTTATTGTGTGTACTGTACTGTATATATTCGCACCACTGATCATGATAAACCAAATGTTTCAAAGTAATACAGAACTGAGCTGGACTAAGGTTTCACGTACCAAATTCATAAGATTAAGTGTAATGTCTACAATGTTTCTCTACACTACAACGCTCTGTCACTTTTGCATATGAGGCACACATGCCATAATTAGATATATGCGTTGTTGCCTATACCAATGCAAACTTTATATATAAATTTGCTCTTTGAATCCCTACCAAAATTTTAAAATGAACACAGATCAAAAGCTGTTATTTTCTGCTGTCATCTTTACCTGCTTACAATCCAGTGAGGTACACTTTCATTGATATATAGTTATTATCATTTACATGCTATCTTGTTCCCTGCTGACTGAAGATAGATTGATGGCATGCATATGCATTAATAATTTAAGTTTCATATACATATGGAGAATTTTTACTATTTTCATTAATCTGACCTATATTCCAACAATAACGTCGAAATACACGTGTCGCGCAAAATTTCGCGATTATCACTTGTTTTTGATGTTATACTTTCTAGTCTCCGATGTAAACATGGCTTATCGACCGAGAGTTGGCGTTCTGTCCTGTCAGTCATGATAGAGGTTTTTATTATAGAAGATATAAGGTTCAGTGCTGAGTTGGAAACAAAATACAGACAACTACAGACGTTCTTTTGTTGTTGTTTTTTTGTGTAAATATTAATGGTGTTTTTATACGTTAAGTTTGGTCATTAATCACTCAATCAATAAGAGGATATTTCTATAATATTGTAACACATTATCGTACTGCTAGTCGGGGTCGCGCACCAAAAGAATGAATGTATCCTGTCGGTACCGTGAACCTCATATTTAAATATATTTTGTTGATTAATTGACGTCAATGGAATTAACACTGAGAGTCAGTCAGATGACTCATTAATAACTGGCAACACGTTGCCTTTATTCCAAGGCTGTAAGTCATATGAAAAATGTATAAAAATTGTATTGGTGTTTGAGTTACAAACACCTGCAGGACATATTTAGAAATCTACAAACATAATTTACTAGTAAAAAAGTCATGTAGTGCTATTTCAGTATGAGTTTTTTTCCTCTGTATATTTCCTCTGTAAGTGCCACCCGTCCTTACAAATGTCAGTAGCAGGTTTGTTTCTATTCCAGGTAGTAACCATTCAGCAAAATGAGAGCGGGACGACTGGCTACAAAATGAACATAATGACAACATAATGACAAATAAAATAATTAAAAATGCTGGAAAATTCCTCTCGCGATTAAATATCAAAGAGGAATATTGCAATTTGGGCAAGAGAAATTAAACAACTTACAAAAATATTGATTATAAACACCATTAGATGAATTTTTATCACATAATCCGCCTGATATCCAGTGATTTCGCCCATGTAATATTTTTGCGTATGTCACTGGTGTAATATGACCGGGAGCGATTTTCATTGTGACGTCAGACAGAAACAATAAAATGACGTCAGGATTAAGATTACAGCAGGACAAAATGGCGGCCTCTGCTGGATTTTCGGAATAAATTTTGACGTGAAATTCTTTGTTATGTAGATATTTGTAGTTATGTGATAAAAACTATTTTAAGTTTGTGTTAATTTCATATGAGATTTAACGAAACTCGTTGCGCCAAGGCTTGCAAAAATATGTTTTATTAAAGTGAGACATAAAAGAGAAACGAGAGGGGAAGAGGAGTGGACTAAGCGAAACAACAAGATTGATCCTCTTATTTCCAATCACTAATATGACTTATATTCATAGCTACATATTTTACGCCATCCAGCACAACATACCGTTAAAATACTAGCACACCAATTCGAAAAGTCCAGCTTTTTCTACAATGGTTATCTTATGCTTCCGGTAGCATTCTATTTTTTCATGTTTAGGTAGGTCTACCGATTTTAAAGATTTATAGATCAGACCAGGATCTCCAACTCCGAGTGAACCCGAGCAATGTTTCTATTTTACATCTACAACGAATCAACATGTGTTAGAATCAACCTGTCATTGATATATCCAATGGAATGTCCATCTTGTACTCTATACATAAGAAATATTTCCAATAATGTGACAGCATATTGAAAAACGAAACTGTTTTGATGTACATGAAAGGAATTGTATAGTGTTACACTGTGGTTGATTGTGTTGATTTGAAGTTGAACTTTGCTCTCTGTGTAATCTTCAACATCTCTACAACTAAACCACAAGTATGTGAATGGTCGGAAAGTTCGTCGGTCATTGTCTACAATTAAGGAGTCAAAGTCTAGATGAGTCGAACTTTTTAAGATAGTCCTTCAAGCATCTACTGAATGAATGTAAACTTTCATCTAAGTTAAGTTAAGTCCTTCTTTAATATTTGTCATGTTTTGAACCTGATATGATAGAAGATGTTACTGAGGAATCAATCGTTCTATCAATATTGTAAATACATGTTGAAAGGTTTAGTCAAGGCTCTCGTGTATTATTCAAGGTTCGTCAGGTGTAGGTGCTTTAGATGCTTTATAAATGCTCTGTACACATTAGTTTTAATGGATTCTTATCATATTTTATCTCTGTTGTATTTTAATTAATATGTTTCATTCAGTCAGTCGAAAAGCAGCGTCGTTATGTGATTGGCGAGAATCAAGAGTATCCTTTATACAACAATTCAGAATTACACGTCGAGGTCAGTAAATATATAACGTGAAAATGAAGGAAATCAGACCTGTATACGGTTGGTCGAAGTTAAGCTACTTCAGGGGGTGTTTATTATGGCCACATATTTACTTGTGGAATAACCAGCGCTATTTCCAAGATCAGCATCAGTCCATGGAGTGTACCACAAGGGATTTATTTTTGTAAAAGGTAAGAAACGCTGCAGAATCCAACAGAATTCTGATAACGAGTCAAAATATATTTATTAAATATTTAAAAAATATATATATAATAATTATATGTTCAAATTTATACCCGAACCTCCGTATAAAATTCAAAGCTCATGGCAAGAAACTTTTAATGTCAACATTCCCAAAGAAGTTTGGCAGACATTTTTTCTCATACCTCAGAATGTCACAGATGACACAAATCTCCAAAACTTTCAATTCAAATTTCTCCATAATATAATATATACCAACACTGAACGAAAGCAATTTAAAGACCGCTGAGTGAAACAGAAAAATGTACTTTTTATAAAGATTGTAGAGAAACACGCACGGACTTATTTTGAGAATGTTGCCATTCACAGTCAATATTGTCATCTCTTATGTTTTTATTTAAGAAAAAAATATTATACTAAGTTATATAGAGACCCACCAATAATAGTCTTTGGCATTGTAGACAATTGTTTTGAGGACCAATTGAATTTTTTAATTTTATCATTGAAATATTAAATACACCATTGTAAATTGAAATACAGTAAAAATTTTTAAAAAATCCTTCAATAGGAGATTGGAAAACCTACCTTTTTACCTAAATAAATGCAGATTTTGACTTTTTTTACTTATCAATTAAGAAAACAGAACAAATAAGCCAAAATGGAATTTTCTAAGCAAATTTTTTTTATGATATTTGATTATTGAAAATATGTAAAAGACCTCTTTAAAAGTTGGTATTAGGAAAATATATGTACAAACTGTGTTGACAGAAATTAAATTTAGGATGTAGTGTATGTGTGCAGTGGCTGTTTATATATTAAATGTAGAAAATCATGGCCATATGTTTGTGAATGTAACAACAAAAACCTGAATAGTAAAAAATGAAACGCTGCAGAGTAATTTATTATTAGTCGTACGTACTGCCCAACATTTAATGTACTGCCCAACAATTAATGTTATTATATTTTACATTTTCTTTCTAAGGCATGTACAATGTGGGATGAAGAATATACATTCTTTCTATTATTAATATATTAAATACTGGTTAATCCCATATTTCAATTAACATATCCACCTGTAAATGTAAAAAAATATTAGATTTATTGTTCGAAAATGTTCGAATTTAGCCAATCAAATTACTTCTTACGTTCTGATATTTCCCAGCTGATCAAATTGTTGATCTTACGATGTAATATGTGGGTTAAAAAGTGCGCTATTTCATTTTGTTTTGTTTTTCTATGAAGAATTTACAGATTAGATCATTTATCCATGCATTTATGGTCTTTCCAAGACGCATATCTGTGAGGAATAATGTTTGTCTCTAACATCGACAAAACGACCGAAATAGCTTTGGCCTAGATCACATTTATTGAGGCTTACGATATTTTCGAATGAATATATTGGGACTTACATAATGTGTTCTGGTAAAGGTATGAAAAGAATAAAACTATCAGCTAGTTATGTAAAAAAAAATTGTTTAGTCGTGATCGCGATGTGCTGTACCATGTCCAGTTTGTCAGCCGATCCCCCAACTGACCGAAAATTGTTGACAATGCTGCTAACTTTAACATGATTTACGTAGGCCTAGTTTGTCGCTATCGACCAGTGACTAGTTTCAGTTATCTGCTGTTAATGTTAGACTTAGGATGTACTCCTCTGAAAAGTCAAATTTTCTTGTATTAATTTTTTTTCTTGTATATATTTTTGAAAATAAGATTTCATACCATAAAAGAAAATGTAAGAAAAATCATATGTCCATGTGCTCGTTTTTTAGCTATTGTCACTTAAAGATACCTAGTTGACAAAATATTGGATTTAAATGGAATTTTGCCGTTTTGACCATATACACAAGAGATTATAGCCATAATTTCCTAATGATGTGTTTGATATGTATGGATGTTTGTAGAATTTATTTCCCAGTAGTCTTCTTTAAAAATATACCAGTTTTGATTAATTACACTGATATTTTTTCTCAGAATAACAACATATGCTACTCCTACCCCTTAATTTTGGGCTACAAATACACCGTTTTCAGCCATTTTTGCCGAATTATACCTTAAAAATCTACTAAAATAGAAATCTACTAAAATAGAAATGTATTTTTTTGCCAAAATTTGCAACTGGCAACGTGCTACAGATATTGTTAAATTGTATTTGAAAATCTCATAAATTCTTTGATCCATGTTGAAACGAGACTTCAAAGGGACTAAAACCTCAGAAGAATACATTCCTAATATACGAGTTTGGAGTCATCCGTTAACTATATGTTATTATATGTAATAGGTCATAAAAATTATATGAAATAGCTGCAGAATGAGATCGTTATATATTTATGTTTTAATTGTTTTTAGGAGATATTTGCAAATATATGTTATTCATGACAATATATACAAACAATATTTTATTACAGGTTCCCTATATTTGTGGAATAGTCTCAAGAGCTGTCTTTACAAGTATTTACGAGGGAACTATGGGAACTTTCCGACATGTAACACGTAAAAGTGTTTCGACATGCGGTTTGGTATACTGCGTGAGCCTAACGCTAATGTCCATCTGTTGCATTACAATAACCCTGGCCATGCTATGGTATGATTTATCAGACGATTATGTCCCATATTCACAGTTTAACTATCTGTTGGATATGGACTTCGTTAAAAATTACAAAGAATTCCAATCCACAGGAAAAAAACCTACAACCAAGGCAATCAATCCCCATCCTTTTCATTATATTCATTTAAAAAAGGAATGCAATCTCAGCGGAAAAAAATCAATTTTAATTTTAGTAAAATCTGCGGTGAACAATTTTCATTTACGCGAAGCTATTCGATCCACATGGGGTACATCGAGGGGGAAGAACGTTGAAATTGTGTTTTTGCTCGCGTACAACAAGGAAAACCAACTGTATGTTGATGCAGAAGTACTTTTGCATGGCGATATCGTACAGGAAAGTTTCCGGGATGCATACATAAATAACACCTATAAAACTATTATGGGATTTAACTGGGCTGTCCAATACTGTGACGAGGCGAGTCACGTGGTTTTTGTAGATGACGATTTCTACATTAATGTTCCGAATGTACTGGATTACATAGATTCATTTACTGCACTAGATACTGGTGACATAATGGTTGGCAAGTTGATTAACTCGACCCCATTTAGATTCTTTTCAAAATGGCGTATATCAAAAGAACTATACCCTTTTGATAAATGGCCGCCATATGTGACTGGTTCTGCATTCATAATGTCGCATGAAGCGGTAAAGAAACTGGCATTTGCCTTTCCGTATGTTAAGTACTTGTGGATAGATGATGTGTATATAGGATTGGTAGCACGAAAGGTAGGTATAGAACCTCTACACGAGTCCCGACTGGATGTACTCCCCTATGCTATGTATAAAAACCCGTTACAGATTGCTTACGGTGAATTCAAGACATTGCTAGACTTCCAGACAGTACATCGTTACCTTGAGCGTTACTCTAGGATGGAAATGTGCATACTTACGTGGAAATGCCAATTTGCGTTTTTACTCTGAGAAAAACTATCAAACTTGGTTGTTGATCTCATGTGGACAGTAATTAGCATTAAGGGAGTTGGACGACTGATTCGCCCGTTGTCATTAAATTATAATGTGACAGGATTGAGTGTGTTGCTTGGTGTCTTCGGCTGCATGCTTCAGTGATAAGGCACTATAAAAAGGGGAGTAGGGGCTGTCAGGCGCATCCATGTAAAGCGCTATAAAAAGGGGAGTAGGGGCTGCCAGGCGCATCCGTGACTGTAGCCGGATCTCTGCTGGTACCGGCCGCGGTCGTACTGGATATCAGTTACTAGACTGTTTCGGTGCATTCGAATGGCACCCTGTAGATAATGTAAAAAGAGAACAACGATCCCTGACGTATATAGAGAACAACGAAAAGAAAACGTATATAACTTACATCCCTGACTGTAGCATATACAACCATTTATTTAACCTCAAGACTTATATAATATTATCATGTCTGTATGTCAATTACATGAAATAACTTTTTTTTTCCTGAACAGACTAGAATATTTAATTATCAACATGTCCTAGCATCTGTATTCTTATACAGAAGTATAAATTAAGGCTATGGTAAATGTATAACATCATTATCCATAAAGTTTGGTCTTTAATTTCCCTAAATCGAAAAAAAAATATACAAAAAGATACATCTGTCCCCAAGAATAATCTGTTTTTATTATCAAGTGAACATCGTGGTGTCATACACGATATTGATAATTTGTAGAAATTGACCAAATACGCAAGTTTTGACCTTGAAATGACAAACTTCCCGGTTTCCGATATTTCCGAAATTTTCACTATGGCCACTTACTGTTGTGTAGTACGATTTTTTTATACTTACACAATATTTACTTCAGGTTATAAGCCAACTTTCTAGAAAATATTTTTGGTGCAACTCTAACTGGAAGTGGGTGAGTCATATTGACACAATAATAATGATATTTATTCATGTAAAGTAACAAATAGACATACATGTGGAGGTATTTTTCAATATCAAAAACAGGAGCAGACGATTTAGTATTTTTTATTAGTTACAAAAGTTACTTACTTTACACCATTACCGCCATATGAAAAATAATTAAAGATGCTCCACCGCCGACAGAGCATAAATGATATTCGTCATTTGAACAATAATTGGTGTTTAATCGTGTATATAATAGTCTAATTAACACAAAAAAAAATATATAAAATAATTTATTTTGCCTTTGGTACATGCGCAATCAGTACTTCATTCCATATAGGATATAGTGACACTGAATTTTTTCGGGATGCAATTAATTATTTTTCATATTTTTAACTTGAAGTAAAATTAGAAGCTCAAACTTTTCAATGGTGGTAATGGTGTAAAGTAAGTAACTTTTGTAACTGAAGAAAAATACTAAATCGTCTGCTCCTGTTTTTCATAGTGAAAAAATAACATTTGTCAGCGGTGGAGCATCTTTAATTGCATCCCGAAAAATTTCGTGGCACTATATCCTATATGGAAGGAAGTAATGATTACGAATGCGTCAAAGGCGAAATAAATTATCTAATGTTATTTTTTTGTGTTAATTAGGCATATGTATACACGATTAAAAACCAATTATTGTTCAAATGATGAATACTATTTATCTATCTGTCGGCGGTGGAGCATCTTTAAAATAAGTTTATGAACAATTATAAAATTAACTTATCACTTACATATAACAAAGTACATTATATGTTTTATATGACAATGAACAATTTCAAAAACATGTTTAGCCTTCACACTTCTCCATAGGACATTGTATAAATTAAAAATACACATACTGACTCCTATTGATCTTTAGAAACATCATAAAAATGTTTTTTGACAAGACCTTTAAAACGATGTTTGTTATTTTCTCGTTTTATATTGTCAGGGAGACTATTCCAGTCTTTTGCAGCACTATAAAAGAAAGTGAGTGATTCTGGTCCTTTGACGTTTTTGATATTAAAGTTAATAGAACTTGATCTTGTGTTATATTCTTTGCCTATGGGTGTAAAGGATTCTTTTTGATAAAAGGATATTTATTTTATACAATATTAAAACCCCTGATCTTGTGTTACATTCTTTGCCTATGGGTGTAAAGAATTTTTTTAAGATAAAAGGACATTTATTTTGTACAATATTAAAAACATAATTGAGTTTCAGTTGTTGAACCCTGAATTAAGCATATTGAGTTTAACATGGGTAATTCATGTTATAAGTTCAAGCTTGGATATGAATCTGACAACTTTGTTTTGGATAATTTGTGGTTTTTGTTTGAGACCTTTTGTAAGCCCTTCAAACCAGGATGTACATGCATAGTCAAAGTGGCATTGAATGCATGCTGAGCAGAGAGTTTTTCGGTCATGACCGAAAAAAGCGCCCAAAATTTTGACATTTCTGTCTTTGTTATTTTCTTGTTTTTATATTGTCAGGGAGATTATTCCAGTCTTTTGCAGTACTATAAAAGAAAGTGAGTGATTCTCGTCCTTTGACGTTTTTTATATTAAAGTTCATAGAACTTGATCTTGTGTTATATTCTTCGCCTATAGGTGTAAAGGATTTTTTTAGATATTTATTTTGTACAAAACATGACCTTTTGTAAGCCCTTCAAACCAGGATGTAAATGCATAGTCAAGGTGACATTGAATGAGTGCTGAGCAGAGAGTTTTCCGGGGGAAATAAACTCCCAAAATTTTGACATTTTCTGTCTTTAAAAACTTTTATTTGTTATATTTTGCCTACATATTTGTGATCATAACATGTACTTATTTATACTCTTCAGAAAATAATACGGTTTGACAACATAAAACATTATTTTGCAGTTTTGGATAAAAAGGGGAACCCTGTCATACATCTCTACTGGACAATTTTAATTTGGCTATAGCATATAACATATAACATTTAGTTTTAATGAAATTGGTTCGTGGGTAAATTTCGATTGTTCGTGAAACAGGACCTTTAACATTTTTTTCTTCTTAAAAACAGTATTGATCAGAGGACATTGTAGCACTTGATATGTACATAGTTATCCCAATATGCCATATTTGCATGATTAAACCAACAACCGTCATTTGCTTTGAAATATGTCAATTGTGTATGTTTTTGTAAAGTCGAATCCAGTCAAACAAGCTCTCCTTGAATATACTATAGTCATTTAACATAGTGGCATGATTATTTGGTGATAGAAATATGTTCCGAACTCTGTAGACTTACTAAATTGAAAACAAAACACGCAACAATCTACGAGCAAATAGTTATACTTAATGTTACACCCGATGCATAGACACTTTTAATCAACTTAGTTATGTTCAAATACACCTAAGTAGTGATACTTAGGTATACAAAATATCACTAGTTTAAACAGGGTCTAAAACCTCAATGTCGCCTGAGTTCTGATAAAGATGAAACAAAGCCGTATAAACACTATCCACTGCACCACTATCCATAGGCTACATGAAGTCAGTCACAACTAACTATATAATCTGAATCTGAGCATATATTTATTATAAGAAGAGTATAAATATTGTTATAATCGATTCAGCCGTCCATGTAACTGTTAGGTGACCCAAAGGGCTCCCTGCAGTGAAAGTTGCCGATAACATATTGCAAATATGTTAGTGCTGAAAACCACTTCACTAAGATAGCATTACAAAATTTGTCTCCTAATATAAACAGTGTATCTGTGGGAGAGACACTGGGTAGTAGATCGTTTATCATCATCGTTTTATAATGAGAAGAAACAAACAGCAACCACACATAAATAAACCTGTTGACCGACATATATGTGTGAAAGTTCAGTTATTCAGAAGATCGTTTTTCGCTGTATGCGGACATTGTTTTGCACATACATCATTGATATATTTCACATATTGTTTGAAGATATATTACAATTGTTGATGTTTTTAGTTTAACAATCCCACAGGATTTTGGCAGCTAAATCAGGCCGCCATTGTGCTGCGATTGTAAACAATCCCGTTTCTGGCGGCCAATATCCCGTGAATTAAACCATTTTACGATTGAACACGAACCTGGTACGTAATAATGTTCATCTTTATTATAATTCCAATGCATATTACTTCTTTTAAAGGAGATATTAACGATGCATTGATTTGAGGTAAAACTCACATGTCATTCATGACGTAATAATGCGTCATGAAGGATACAGTGCGTGAAAATGTTTTAGTGACGGAATAATGTATCATAAAGGATACGAGGACATATGTCTCTGTTACTGATTAATGCGTTACTAATACTGAAAGACTTAAAAAGATAAGTAAATAGTCAATTTTTTTTGTGTAAAGATTTTCCACTGCCGGCAGATCATAAATGATACTCAACATTTGAACAAAAATTTGGTATTTAATCGTGTTATATGTCCAATTAACACTTAAAGAAATAATATAAAATAATTTATTTAATTCTTTGTTGCATGCACAATTATTAGGATATAGTGCAGTGGAATTTTTTCAGCACACAATTAATTATTTTTAATGTTTTAATTTGAAGTAAAATTTTGATACAGAGAAAAAAGCATTTGTTCGAGTGATGTACCATCTTTTTAAATTTAAAGCAAAACTTGTTTTTGATAGTAAAAAGATTTAAATAGTAAAATAGTAAAATTTGTGTGAACCGAACCGAAAAAAACCGAAAACCGATAAAATTGAAACCGAACCTAGCTGAAAAAACATGAACCGTGACATCCTTAATTATTAAACTAAATATATTGCCCAAAAATACAACGGCTATTGCTGTTTTTTCTCAAACAATTTTCATTCTTCTCATAAGTGTTCTCAAAGAAACATATCTTACAATATTCATAATATGTGCTCCAAATATTCGGCTGGATAGCCTTCATCAAGTAAATGAACTGTAGTCTACTGAGATATGAGGTTTGTTATGTGTGTAAACACTTACCTCCGCCCGCATCACAGAGCCTTCGATGTCCCTAGACTTCTCCGTTTAACTTTTTGAAAAATTCTGAAGACTTTGTAATAGTCATTGAAGTATCTTTCTTTATGTCATTTTTGCGCGATTTAGTTTAAAATCGCTATTTGTATGCAGATATAATTTACAACCGCTATTTTTATGCCACGGTAAAAAATTATTCAACGCGGATTTTTTTCGGAAAATTAACAAGTTGCTTGACAAAACAAGAATCGACAAAATGACATTTGTTTGCAATGATAAATATAAAATGTTGATCAGATTAAATCTGTTCAACTCCATTAAAGCCATGTATAATTTATAGGATGCATGATATCGGTACAATTGACTTTTAGTTGTGATATTTGTTGTCAAATGTTTTGCTCCAACTAGTGATCTACTAGTAGTGTATTCTCACTAACCTAACTGCTATCTTTCCCACAGTTACATTGTACTGACCAGCCGAATCACTCCCTTTATGCTGATCATGGCCGCTAAGCTGGAGCAGAAGAAACGACCACTTTATATAGACTATGACTATATGGTGTGTTTCGGCTAGGGGACAGAACGCAGAGGCTTTGTGCTGAGCGCTAAGCAGGAACAAATACCATCACTTTATAGACTATGGTGTCTCGACCACTAGGGACCCAACACGCAGCGCCTTCCTCATCCTCACAACATCTTCGTCGTTATAGCCAACCCTAGACTGTGTTATAGTAAAACTGAAGACTATGTGTGCAACGACACATAAAACATGTAGTTTGGTCCATTGATGTAGATCGAAAGAATCTAATAACGATAATTGTACGGCTTTGAGGCTTGGCCTTACTCTCTGTAAATCTTCAAATGTAGACCTGTGATTGGTAATTTTCCTTCATGAAATCCCTTCAGTTTTGCTATGATATACTCCAGGGGTTGATATAACGACAGTGAGTGAGTGTAACTCCTGGAGTATTGAAGATGTTCTCACAAAAGCAAACGCTCAAGGCCAAAAGTGAGGCATTGTCAAGGGGACTTGTATGTTCCTTCTCTATTTTTAAGTTGAGGAACGTTTTAGTAATTATATCATGGAGTTTCTGATAACGCCAACAGTTCTATTGAAATTGACGTAACATCCAGTCTGCTACATTAAATACAGTAAATAATAGTTCTAAACAACAAATTATCATTTTAAACATTTTTATTTTGAAGACTTCGCATAAATAATCACTTAACATATTTAATATTCGGTGTTATATAAAACAATATATACAATCATAACACCAGTTAATATGTTTAACATTCGTTGATACATAAAATAATATATACATTGTTTTTATTATTATTCATAATGTTGATATTATCACAAATTCTACAGTATGATCTGTAAGTAGAATATGATACAACTTCAACAATAACGTATCTGACATTTCCATTATATTATACTGTAGGGTCGGGAATGGGTCGTTTATTCGCGTGCAGACATAAGATAAGACATAAGCACAACTAGAACTGTATTCCACTGGCTAACTTAAATCCTCGTTACCCTTTATTGGAGACCATTGCAACAAAATGTGCATTATGCAGATTGTGTGCAAAACCATATATATACCATATATGTACCATAGATTCCATAGGAAGATAGTTTAATGCTTAATTAGCATTCCCACATAAGTCCTAAACTACTTATGTTGTTTATTGGGAATTAAATGGTAAAATATCAATTCATTTAAACATTGAACTGCAATTCAGTTGGCAATTATGAGTAGGAATGTCAATAAGACAACGCTAGCACTTCATGTTGAATCTGCTGTTGTCCAGTTGGCATTCATACTCCAACAATCGCCAACTGAACATAGTTCAATGTTTATATTTAAATTTGATTCCATAATGAATAAACAATGTATTATCGTCAAGGACAGAATAACCATTTCAACAACCATCTTCCGTGATCCTGAAACGACAATTGTGATGTCACAATGATAATGATGTCAAAATTAGCCATCGGATGGCAATTCATGCGTTGAACAACGCCAAATGGGTAAGTTGTAATGTTACATAGTAGAGTTGCATTGAAAATGCAAATATAAAACCATACTCGTACATCTACAACTAAAGCAAAGTCCCTTTCATACTCTAAACATTTATGCCTCTCTTCCATCCAGTAACCCCTTCCCATATTTTATTGTATGCTGGCACAACAAGTTACCTCAGTAGCCAATGTCCCAGTTCCCAGTTTCGGCTGGAATTCTATCTCGCCTTGCAATGGCGAGCTGTGTCTTTTCTGTGAGTCCCATTGTCCTTAGTGCTTTGATTAGCTTTGTGAAAGCAATCCTCGTGTTAATGATCTCACACACAGTTTCATACTCGGGAAGAAGTTCCTGAAATATCCACAACTGGTTCAGGCGATTGTACACAATAAACAACTGGTCAAACACTCTGTGAGCATTCTCGTCTGTGAAGTCATCCTCCATTGCCCGGTTGCTTTCTGTGTAGTACTGCTGCTGACCATGAGAGCCCATCATTGCCAGTCTTTGTCGTTTTTCACGGTAGCGGTTCAGATTGAAGAGAAGGAATGGCAGACATTTCTGCGTGTGATAGGTGTTGAACAGGTGGACAGCCATGTCTGAACAGAACTTACATAGTTTACAAGCCATAGCAGCAGGAATGAGCGTGCCGACGAAGGTCTGGGCCACATCCTTACCAACCAACTCTTCCAGTGCGACAGGTTGCATAGTCATACTGAGATCAGCACACATTGTGGTATGTAGCTGCTGGTCGACTGTATAGAAAAACCACCACTGCTGGTCCAAAGTACATCTATCTGTAGCCTGTGTAAGGAAAGCTGTGAACGGCAGAGCATCCTCACATGTACTGATGGATAAACGTTCCTCGTACGCCTCTTGTAACTGCTCCAGGGCCTTCTTGTAAGCACCTGATTGTATATCAGATTTAGCAATGTCGATGGAGATTGGTACTAGAGCCTCCAATACGGATCTCCTGGCACTGTGGTGCTCGTGGAAGGCATTAATGTCATTATTGACATCGGAAAGTATATGTGGAGCATTATAGATGTGGTTTTTCTGACCTATTCTTAATAATCGTGATAAAGGCTCATTCCTCAGCATCATGATTTTCTGCTGGATTTGTTTGTGCTGTGCTTCGCCGAAATGATCAATCAAGTTATTGGCTGGCAAAAAGTAGTCTGGAACGTTTCCCTTTTGAATACAGACAAATAGAGCTTCAAGCAGGTAGAATATACAGGATCCTGGTCGGGACACCCATATGTCACATGGGAGCTGTTCACATGCATAGAAGAAGATGCTTTTGAGATGAGCTGAGGTGATGAGATCATCTTCAGTAAACTCTTGACTGCATAATGCTTTAAACACCAGAAAAATGTAACGTTGTTCCCGACTCAACGCTTCTTGTGCAAGCAATTTTTCAGCAACACCAAATGAAACACGGAATTCAATATCTGGGTTTTTGCTCTTCGGGTGCGGGATGCACTCAAAATGGTATCCTCCTGATACAATATTGTCAATGATTTTTTGTGGTGGCCAATTTGCTTTTCGCTGTCTTGTCTTCCATTCTTCTGCTTCCACAGGCCAAAATGGTGCCACTATTGCCATGGATACTTCGTTGAAAAATGACACAACCGAAGCAGGGTTTTGACTGGCACTATAGTCTTTCTCCTCTTTGCTCATGTTGTATCCTTTTTTGAAGTTTTCGTGGCAATTAGGAAGGTAACATGTGAGTGCTCCAGCCCCAGAAGAAGGCATCCCCCACTGGCTTGGGTATCGAGCCAAAAGTCGGGCATATCCAGGGTGTGTGTCTTCTGTCTCTATAAATGCATCCATCTCCCCAACATCTCTATGGTCTTTAGGGTAGGCAATACAGTTGTTTGGCATCACCAGCGCTGTTACATCCACCCATTCTGATCCTTTATCATATTCAGTTCTCTCCCTTTCATTGAGGTAGGGGGCGTAGAGTCCCTGTACAGCATCCCCTATCAGTACAATTGATGAAGAACTTGTGAAACCATATTGCCTCCTTACAGCACTCATTTGACCATCCTCACACATCATCTCTCCATTTGTGACCATGGTGTCAGCACTCTGGATAGTGGTTGCTATGGGAACAAACTTCTTCAGGATGTAGGACAGATGGACAACTGGAATCTCAGCCCAGGGATCAACATAGTTCTCGTCAAACATTTCTTGTTTGGCAGGATCTGAAACAAACAACATTTAAGTTTTATTAGGCCTTTTCTGTTTACTCAGAAGAACTTATAAACGAAGTAGTCCATGTTTCTCGGATTTATTTAGGAAATTTCAAAATATTAAAGTTATCATGTGCCATAACTGGGCTAAAATTTTGACATACAATGTACTAGTTTTCTTCAGAAATCTACTGGAAACCACCAGGTTTGATAAATTAAGCTGTGAAAATCATTCACATGAACAGATAAACATTTATGATGGCTTGTAAACATTATTTATCACATTGATCTTATGCAGTGTAAGATTATTGTTGTATACTCTATAGAAATCGTTTTACAATTGCTAATAACAATATAACAAGAGCTGTTGGAGAACAGCAAAGCTCGCCTATTCAGAAGAAGTTGATGTTCAAGTATTTACTATTTAAACATGGAAATATGACAAATTAACAGACTCAAAAACCCCCTAAAGGGCCCCAAATTGGTTGTATTATCACGTTCAGCATCCATACACATTAGGAAAATAAAATCATAAACAGTTATGATGACTTACGCTTAAACAATTGACGAAACAGGAACTTGCTCAAAAACTTTGAATGGAAATATGACAAATTAACAGACTCAAAACACCTCTAAAGGGCCCCAAATTGGTTGTATTATCACATTCAGCATCCATACACATTAGGAAAATAAAATCATAAACATTTATGATGACTTAAGCTTAAACAATTGACGAAACAGAAACTTGCTCAAAAACTTTAACGTGAAATGGGACGCCAACGCTGACGCCGACACCGTTGCCGGGTTGACAAAATTAGCTCCCCCTATTCTTCGAATAGGTGAGCTAAAAATGTGAAATGAAATTGTAGACCAAGCGGCTAAATGTTTTGACCATATGTATTCATTTCACTGCAGTACTGCCAAAAATCATTTCAGCTCTTATTTGTACTTGTAAAATTATAGTCTATGCATGGTAAGTATTGTAATTCTCAAAATGTTGGTAATTTTTAGAATAAAATATTATTTCGAGATAAGTGAGCATGAAAATTACAGCACACATAACTTTTAAAAGAAATAAAACACTAATATTACTTATAATTTGAAATTCATTAAACAAAAATTAATGAAAAACTGGTATGTATATAATATCAAATAAGTGTCCAATATCATGTTTCCATATGCCATAAGAATTACCATAATAATAGTCTTTAATTTTTATGTATTTTAAAAAATTTAAGATTAAGACTATGTTCTTTCTTGTAATGCTAGTGTTTGAAATCAATTGAATTTTTTATGGTCGATCATCAGTTTTGTTTAACCAATCAATGATCGATTAAAATCAATTTTTTTCCTTGATGTATAAACAAGTCTCATGCTTATGTGCTCCTAGATTCTTCTAGACGCTTGAAATTTGAAATAATATGAGTGACCACCACACACAAGGGAAAGATTTTAATAATTTGGCTGTGATTTTTTGCATGTTTTACTGAGCAGATAACTTAATACGTTGTTTCTTACTCGATTAACAGATCAAACACCTCAAACCAACGATACTTAATGAACTCGATTAATCCTCAATATGCATCACTCTGGTGAAGCAGGATTATTTTGGATTTTTAATTCCATAAAAGCTTACCATCAAAATGAGGAAGATTTTGTAAAGATGGAAAGACATCTAAAGATTGAAAGCTTTCCTCATCACTGTCATTGTCCTCTACAATGTAAAACATGTATGTAAACACAACTACAACATAATCAAAGTACTGAAAGTACTGAAAACATGACTACAAAATAAAAACTAAATGTAATCACAACTACAATATAAAAATGTGCATGTAAAAAATGTACAAAATAAAAACAAAGGGCCAATTGGTCTTTATGGTGATATGACAAAATTTATTTTACAAAGGATGATCTTACAGGATTTCATAGCAAAATATTTTACAGAAGCAAAAATTAAGAAATGAACCCTGATTTAGGCCCCGTCCCTTTGTCCTTGGAAGTCTAACCATGCTTCTTTATATAAAATATGATTGTCTTCTCCCAATAATACTTCACACTGTAAAGGTAGTGATCTGCATTAGGGAAAAGGAGGACTAGGTATATGAACCAAATAATTTACGTATGGTGAATGGCGCATGGCTGATGACACACCGGGATGGTCAAAATTGATGATAATAGGCCTTCTTAACCTTTGGTCAGATGACCTATAGATACATATGTATTGCCTGTATCTCTGATGTCATGTCAAGGAACCAGTATCAGACAGGAGAATGGTATGGTGTTATATAAACAGATTTAAAACAGATTTCAAACTTACTGTTATGGAGCTGCTTAGCCAGTTCACATGGACGGAGGCTCACATAGTGGAACTCTCCAACATGTCCAAGATACAGACTGTCCGACTTGTCTGATTGGTCCAATGGTTTCTGTTTATGTTCGATAACTGTCCAGTCTCGCTGAGCATCATGATGGATCACTTGAATATGTCTCTTTGTCACCTAAAATCAATTCAACCTTAAAATTGATTCAGGGTATCATGGTGTTACAACAGAAAACAATAAAAGCTTGTGAAAGATGAATTAAGTGAAATACTTAATCAGAGGTTTTCAATAATCTGTTCATTAGTTGTTATGTGTTAACATTTACCTGTGATATAGCATATAACATTTACCTGTGATATAGTCTTTAACATTTACCTGTGATATAGTCTTTAACATTTACCTGTGATATAGTCTTTAACATTTACCTGTGATATAGTCTTTAACATTTACCTGTGATATAGCCTGTAACATTTACCTGTGATATAGTCTTTAACATTTACCTGTGATATATAGCCTGTAACGTTTACCTGTGATATAGCCTATAACATTTACCTGTGATATAGCCTGTAACATTTACCTGTGATATATCCTATAACATTTAATTTGATATCTTAGCCTAGTGATACTTACCTGTTATATTGATAGTGACATTTACCTGTCATATAGCCTGTAACATTTACCTGTGATATAACCTGTAACATTTACCTGTGATATAGCTAGTGACATTTACCTGTGATATAACCTGTAACATTTACCTGTGATATAGCCTGTAACATTTACCTGTGATATAACCTGTAACATTTACCTGTGATATAGCTAGTGACATTTACCTGTGATATAACCTGTAACATTTACCTGTGATATAACCTGTAACATTTACCTGTGATATAACCTGTAACATTTACCTGTGATATAGCCTGTAACATTTACCTGTGATATAACCTGTAACATTTACCTGTGATATAGCTAGTGACATTTACCTGTGATATAACCTGTAACATTTACCTGTGATATAACCTGTAACATTTACCTGTGATATAGCCTGTAAAATTTACCTGTGATATAACCTGTAACATTTACCTGTGATATAGCCCGTAACATTTACCTGTGTAATAGCTTGTAACATTTACCTATTATATAGCCTGTTACATTTACCTGTGTTATCTTAGCTTAGTAATATTTACCTGTGATATAGCCTGTAACATTTACCTGTGTTATCTTAGCTCAGAAACATTTACCTGTGATATAACCTGAAATATTTACCTGTTATATAGGTAGTGACATTTACCTGTGATATAACTTGTAACATTTACCTGTGATATAACCTGTAACAGTACTTAATGCGTCTAACATTCCCTCGAAACGAGCGCGAAACGCAAAACGCAAACGAAATGTTAAACGAAAACGAACGAAAACGCAAACGAAAAACGAAAAACGCAAACGAAAAACGAAGAGCGTAAAACGAAAAACGCGTTTCGTCAAGCGCTAAACGCAAAACGAAAAACGCAAACGAAAAACGAAAAACGTAAACGAAGTGAAAGCGTGACCGGAAGACCAGAATGCAATCATAAATGTCGATCAGGACTACGGTAGCTTAGTGATCCGGATTCTGAAAGCGATGTCTATTTTACGTTCGCAATTTTGATTTAGTACGATTTATCATTATGAAAAATATATCGTGTGTTAGAAAATATGCAATTGTTATAAATATATTACCAATAAGTATGTGATTACGCATATATATCCAAGCATCAATACATTTTTAACTTATAAAGCGAGATTTTAAAAATAATGATAAAACATGCATGTGTACAAATAGTCTTCAATCAATGCTAGTATCTATAAGTCTGCTCTGAATTCGTCACACATATTGTTTTATAGAAATTATCAGTTTCAGAAAAGAAAACACTTCAGAAGAATTTCTTATTGTAGTGTACATGTAGGTATTGTGTACATGTACATTTGTACGTTTGACTACTGCAAGTATAAACACTAGGTCTAGCGGTTAGGTACGTAGTTATGTATTACATATGACTCCAGAGGAGGTCCCCGGACCTGTTATATAGATATCAATGTGGACACTCACCTGTAGCATTTATCCGACCCATTGGGAGGTCTTATATATATTTGCTTTATAATTCACGGACAACACAACACCCTACCCCTCCCCATCCCCACTCCCCCTCTCGATTTACCTGCTGTCATTTATACCATTTGTTATTTGACAGCGGCATATTTTGATTTTGTGTCAACTTGTATCACACCTGGTCAAGTGCAGTCACCCATGAACAATGGCTCACTGATAGCCTCAGACGCGCACGGCCCCTCACATGTTTATTTAGGCTACGATGTATAATACGTGACCCTGTACATGTACCAAAGCATACAACGAAAACAACAATGCTGTGTTATTCTAGTCATTACAGAAAACCAGGTCTATGGTGATTTTAATTTAGTCCTCATGTGTTTTCTTACATCAGCATATCAATAAAATACATGATCAATTATATCAATGACGAATACGTGTAAATACAGAGATGCAGTTGAATGTATCAACTGTCAGTTCGTGTTGGACGATTATGTATATATATATATATATATATATGTCAATTATGATTTGATATCTATTGACTTCGGTACGTTTAATTTTACATAAAATATGTAAAAAAAAGTATTCGTTTTAAATACTGTATTAAGCGATGGTTGAGATATTATTAATTGTGTTATTTTATTATTAGAATAGTGTGTATCACTAGAAAATAACGTGATTCAATGCTAACAGTGATGAGTCGGATATATTTTTTTTCATAATGCATGCACCAGTGATGACTAGTCCGCTAAACCTGCCTATATTATTAGGGTTTTTTTTATTATTTTTTTTTTTTTGCCTTATATATATTAGGCAAAAAAAAAATTTAAAAAAGCCTAATAATATAGGCAGGTTTAGCGGACTACAGTGATGACATGAGTTATGATCAGCAGTACGCGTACGGCGTCCTGTGGTGTGAGTTCACACCTGTCTGTAATCCTTCAGTCCACTTTATCGAGCCCCGCGGGTGTTACAAGTGTACATTGTACCTGTCCCCCTGTAGCACATACACGTGTATAGCTAGTGCTATACAAGTCCTTGCAGAAAGGTATACAAATGATCCTTACTATTAAACACTGTGTGTACGTTACACGTACTAAATGTTATTAATGTCTAGATACAAAAGGATTAAAAAAATATTTGTGTATGTTTGCTACATTGTTTTGAACACGTAAATTTATCGGCCTACACCATCATTTGACTCCACTTTTAGTTTAGCCAACACATGCGCAGTCAACCATTCTTAATCAAATATCAATGAATAACATCCGGTAAACGAATTGGAACGCAAACGCACGCAAACGAAAACGAACGAAAGCCAAAACGAATCAAAACGCAAACGAAATCGAATCAAAATGCAAACGAACGAAAACGCGAAACGCAAACGAAAAACGCTCGACGAAACAAAACGCAAACGAAACTAAACGAAAGAAACGCAAACGAATCTAAAACGCGTTTGAGGGAATGTTAGACGCATTAAGTACTGTATATCCGGATGTGATATAACCTGTAACATTTACCTGTGATATAACCTGTAACATTTACCTGTGATATAGCCTGTAACATTTACCTGTTATATAGCTAGTGACATTTACCTGTGATATAGCTAGTGACATTTACCTGTTATATAGCTAGCGACATTTACCTGTGATATAACCTGAAATATTTATCTGTGATATAGCCTGTAACATTTACCTGTGACATATAACCTGTAATATTTACCTGTGATATAGCCTGTAACATTTACCTGTGATATAGCCTGTAACATTTACCAGTTATATAGCTAGTGACATTTACCTGTGATATAGCCTGTAACATTTACCTGTTATATAGCTAGTGACATTTACCTGTGATATAGCCTGTAACATTTACCTGAGATATAGCCTGTAACATCATGTGATCACCCCACTCTCCATCTTGACTCATTCGTGTAAGGTACGCTTCCCATGTTTCATTATCTAAAAACAGTGCATAGGGAGTCCCATCGTCACTTTCAGGATTTTCACGTAGGTAGTTAAGGCACTCAAATCGCAGGGATTTTGGACTAAATGTGAAATCCTTCTTCAGTTCAAGCTGATCAACAATGGCAGCAAACATACAGTTCCCATCAGGTATCACATTACGAATTTCAAATCCGGCACCACCAGCTGTGACAATCATTTCTCGGAGAAGCTTCATGAAATTTCCCTCACAATCTCGCCTACCACACCCTGTATATAACAGACTTAACCTTTAGTCAGAGGTAAATAAAAAACATAGACAAAACAGGCCTCAGAACCATGAAACAGTCTTAGACTTAAAGGCCCACTACCTTTGTGAAGCAAAATATAGAGGTTTCTTAAAAGCATTGATAACATAAGAAAATATATATTGATGGCCTAAGATGAGGTAATAACACCAAACATATGCAAGATTTCCTGCCTAATATATGATAACTGTGGAAATTTGCTCTTTTGCCGTCTGGCACAGCAATATTCAATGACGACGGCAGCAAACATAAGATCAGCATTATGAAAATAAACATTTTATTTATCTTAATGAAATTTTTCAAAAGATGGTGATGAGTGTTGTATTAACAGTAAATTTATAATATCTTTAACAACTCTACGAAATTATCGATCTTGTTTTAAATTCCCATTTTAAAAAACATAAGCCGTTTCGGAAAGGTAGAGGGCCTTTAAGTTTTTGCTTAGCCAATCAAAAAGACTAATTTTTGTAATTTCATCTGTGATTGACTTAGTCTAAACTGACATTTTCCTGAATGTGAAACTTTTGGGTAACCAGACGTAATGTTTAACATACTGTAAATCGACTTATTTTCATGTGTAATTAAATCTTTAAAGGCCCACTACCTTTCCGGAGAAAAAAAATAAAGATTTCTTAAAAACATTAATATCATAAGAAAATACATATCGATGGCCTTAGATGAGGTAACAACACCAAACATATGCAAGATTTCCTGCGTAATATATGATAACTGTGGAGATTAATGTCACTGATTTGTCGTCTGGCGCAGTGACAGTCAACTACCGCGCGGTTTTTAGGTCAACGGCGGGAATCATAAGACGACCCGCGTTAAAAAAATTAACATTCTATTTACTTTAATTAAATTGTTCAGAAGATGATGATAAGTGTAGTATTGACGGTAATTTAATAACTTTTGCGACTCTACAAAATAATCGATCTCGTTTTACATTCCCATTTTAACAATTAAAAGCCGTTTCGGAAAGGTAGTGGCCCTTTAATATTTTGGGGGGCTATAAAAAAATGCAAAAATGAAATACTGTGAAAACCTTTCAAATATAGGTAAAGTAGAACCTTAGATCTAAATTGCCAAATAAAGTCACCTTGAAAATAAGCTGATTTACTGTACATGTCAATTTTACTGTAGCAGAATATCTTGGAAGTCAATAGGTAATTTAACAAACTACTTAACTTTTTAATGATGTTCTGAAACTTACCTGAGCAAGCATGAGCAAAAGCTTGTCTTGTGCGATTATTGCGACGCCTTGGTGAAACAACAGAGCTTGATCCCTTTCCTCCTTTAGAACTAGCACCTGTTGAGTCAATAGTTCTTTCTCCATCGAGAGGAACAACACTGTTACCTATAGAAAAATAAAACAGTTGGAAAAAATTCTGAAACTCCTGAGTATTGAAATGAATACATGCTGAGTATAATATCTATGAGTAACATTTTGTAGTTTTGTAATTATTTAACTTTAATAAAAAAAAACTATGGACCAAAACACAATTTGAAAGACACTTAAAGATCATTACATTATCCATTCTTTTTGTACCAGCAGTTGTGTTCAAGCTTAAAAACATAAGTTAGTAAAAAGCAAACACACATAAGCTAAAATCAAAATTATAATAAATCTACTGTATATATGTGATGAAAGACATGATCTGATATAATAACTTTGCCTTACCGGGGAAGCTGTCCGATCCACTTTGTTGTGTTGTGATGCTCTCTGAATTGGGTCTGTACTCGTCCGGAAGTTCTGTCAGAAATCCATCTGACCCGTCAAAGTTACCTCTGCTAATACCCTGGTTTGAGAGTCCGAGTAGTTGGACGTTAGAATCATCCACATCCCTGCTGTAACGAGAGATATCCTTCTGAGCCAATGCAGCATCCTGTATGCCAGCCCCACTGTCGGCCACAATCATGATATTTCTGTACTGTAACCTTTGGGTATAGGTGTCGCGTCCAAACTCGTCCTGTCCTTTGCTTATCTTACCCGGTTTAGTCATCGTCATGATCGCCATCTTTAGTCCTGGCTGTCGAGCCTTCCGACTAGAATGAGGCTGTCCAAGTGCAAACATACTGCCTAAAAGTGTGTCTACCATAAGTCCAGCTTGATCGTTGTTTTCTAAAACATATTAATTACGACAAAAATTAGATCAATTAAAGTGAATTGACATTCCTCCACTTAATCAAATGAGCAAATGGGACTAATTCTCGTACCACGTGATACCAGATAACTTTTGTGCGGGACTAGCATCTCAAGTGCTGATGGAACGTAACTCTTTGTAATCTTCCATAGCATCATTTGACATCATTCCATCACCAATAGAAACAATAGTCCCGTACAAACGTTATCGGGTATCAGGTGGTACGTGAATGAGTCCCACTATGCGAATGCACATTAAAGAAAATTCCAAAACGTAATTTAGCAGAATTGTCTATTTTTTATTATTATTTTTTGTCTCAATCAATTGAATATGACTCATTGCTTTACTCTACACAATCTTTCTATCCAAATGGATTGGCTACTTACCATTCAGTCTTAGATTATCATACTCCACTTCTTCAAGACCATCGTCAAATTCATCTTCATAATCGGCGAAATTCATCAGTCCTTTGTTTTGAGTTTTGCTTTCTGATGGTAATACAGACAAAATTCCTGAAGGTCCTAATTTCTCAAATTCTGAATTCTCTTTGATTTGTTGTCTTTGCTGTGATTGCTCCTTTCCAAATGTTTTATACTTTGGATCGTTGAATGTGCTTGTTCTTCCACCATATTCAGAATTTTTGTTATGGAATTTGTCAGCAATGCTTGCTTCATGTTTGTCACCTGCAGTAGTTTCTTCTTCCCAGGAGTTATCATCAGAATTATAGTTTATGTCTTTTGTCTCTGAACCATCATCCTGTTTATGTATAATGTCTTGAGTTGCAGCTAACACCATTGTTTTACTCTCACGTTCTCGATTGTTGTGCTCCATTTCTCCACGGTTTAATACCTGTGGGCTCAGTCCTTTTACAGAAGATATTCCATCTGTCTCTCTATCTAGTGATACCTTTGAATTTTCACCTTTAGTTTTGGTAGCTGTCTTTCCTGAAACACTTTGCTGGTCTGCACCCTGAACTTTTCCGAGCGACCCTGCTATGAAACCTTGACCTTTGATAATCACATCAAGCTTGTCCTCATTACTTTCAGTGGTTCTTACTTCCCCAGTAAAATGGTGACCTTGATCTTTTGTAATTGTCCTTTTGTCTTTCTGAACTTGACCTTCTTCCTGATCACTTTCAACTTCTATTAGAGAATTATGCTGTTTGACATCATTAAACACAGTATCCCAATGACCTTCGCCTTTCTTTATTTCCGGCTTGTGACCTTGACCTTTGTTGAATAATGTTTCACCTTGAGTCCCTGCATGTTGACCATTATTTTGACCTTCATTCTGACTTGACCCTTGTACACTATCCCTAACACCTTCTTGCCTTGTTAATGTTTCTGTAGAGTCTGTAACTGTATTTAATGAATTAGCATCACAGTTGGGTATAGGGTTATCTACCCTTTCTGGGATAATCGTTTTATCCTCCACAGGGGGCAGTGCTGTAGACCTATGTTCTCTCTGTGTAGACTCTCTGAAGTCAAGAGTTTGATAAGGAACTGAACCATCAGCACTCGCAGGACTTGTATTTTCTCCACTGTCTGAAAATGCAAACAAAGTGCAATCATTACATGCTAAATATGTTTCTATTGTTATTTGAAAAATAATTTAGGTAAGAGGCTAATACTAAAGAGTCTATAATGTTACTACATAATTAATCTGGTATATAATGAAGATCAATAACAAAGAGAAGCAGTTATTTTCCCTTTCTACAATATCTGCTTACTTCATATTTCAGAATACAAGTGATCCCTTAGTTACTCCTTTATCATCATATCAAATGAAGAGAAGCAGATACTCATCCTTCCCAAAAATAAGCTTACAGTATACTAGGAAATACCAGTTATCTCCCCTGATTTATATATACTTGTTTGTTATTTGAAAAATAAACATATTCCTGAAGAGCCATCTTGAAATGGTGAATGTACAAGAGGAAATCGTTGACTTTTTTTTTTATATATTCAATTCTACATGGACGCATACTTTTTTCTTGGTTTATATATACAATGTATATATATACATGTATATACTTACTTAGATTCTGTAAAAGGTCACAAAGCCGGCAATTGGCTCCCTTGGAATTTTTTGTGTAATTTCCCATAAAAAGTAATTTTTTCTGCATCTCTGAACAGCAAACACACAACACCTGCAAAACAAGACTTATTTCTATCAATTATGATTAAATATTTACCATTAATGACATTGGTTTTTATTTGTACTTGTTACTTTCCATGTATCTTGCTTTCGTGAGATTTCAATATTTTCGTTTCAAAACAAACTTAGATTAAAAGTCGCAAATTGAATTTGTACAAACCTGTATTTTGGTTTTGATATTTATCTAGATAATTATACCACCCATTGGTCTACAACTTTACCTTACTACAAACATGACAGGAACGACGATCTTCCTTCCCGAGGAGCTCAGTACCACAAATCTCACAAACATTTTGACATAGAGAACTATAGTCTGGTGTGTCAGTAAAGTGAGTGTCCATCTGTAGATCTCCAGCTAGAGGCATGTGTGGCCCTTGTAGGACTGGAGAGCATGCCATGTTCACAACAAATTATAACTGTGGGTTAGAATAAGAGAACATTTATCCACGTGTGTTACATTGTTTTGTTTCTATAAAGCAAGATAATTCATGTATAATTACAAATGTTTAATCCTTTTTTTTCGTATGTTGAATGATATAAAAGATATAACAACATCAGTTTTAAAATCATCCTTTCCATTATTGCTTTGATACAAAGAAATGTAGCTAATTAAGTTTGATAATTAACAATGTACCTAAAATACCATTTTACATGCACACTTACAAGTGTACATCTATATTGTACATGCACATACACTGAATATACAGCTGTACAGGGTATTTGTATGTACGTACATGTTCATGTACAAGCATACATTATATAAAGAGTGTACCATGGAGTCTATATAACACAATGAATTATAGTAGACCATCCACAAAATGTATACAGTGGAACTAACACAAAACACATTGATGCCCATACCGTCGAATGGCGTCCAGGAAGGAAGATCTGGTGGCCATGGACTAACACAGTAACCCCAGTTTGTAATGGAGCAATTTTATATATGTATACGGAATTAAATACGACCACTTCTGTCTGTACACTTAAGTGAAATATTCTTTGTTAAATTATTTACATATTCGCCTAAAATGAATCACCAATTTTGAGTACACAGGTAGATTTTGTAAAATGGAAATTTACCAAAGTGAAACCGAAAGTAGGAATGTACAATCTTCCTTAGCTTATGATTTAGCATTTTTAATCAAATGAAGGTGACACAAAAAGCCATTTGCTTGGAATAGAAATGAAAATTTTGATATGATGTTAACGTGTTAAACAATTAATTGCTAACCGATGCATTTCAATAACTTCTATCGTGTAAGGCAATGGCTAAAATGCAGTAAAGTGTAGGCGCTCATTAATAATATTTTTACAATTACTTACAATCGATGATGCATGTCAATAGGTTGTGCAGACGACGATAAATCGTCGTAATCATGCATGGTCCTCGTCCGGTTAGTATATCTTCATGAAGTTGGTTTTGAGAAGCTTTCACTAAAAGGCTACTGCGTTATGTTTTGTTTATGGCACTTGTTCCTCGTTGGAAAACCTACTCAAGGGACACAACTCTAACTTACTGTTCACTCTGGGGGTCGTTTCAAAACCATTTACTCAAGGTCTTGCGCGTTTGGATTCGAAATCATATTAATTAATTTATTAATTTTATTATTATGTGAGTGAAATATTTTTGATTGGAAATAAAAGTTGAAATTTTTACAACAAGGACGGGATTTCGGATATAAATGCTCCACCACTGACAAATGGTATTTTTTCTCTATCAAAAACATTAGCAGACGATTTAGTATTTTTCTTCAGTTACCAAAGTTACTTACTTTATACCATTACCACCATTGAAAAGATTGAGCTTCAATTTTTTTTTAAGATTAAGATATTAGAAATAGCTTATTGCATCTCGAAACAATTACCTGGCACTATGTCCTATATATGGAATGATCTACTTATGCGCATGCACCAAAAGCTAAATAATCATGTTATATTTTTTGTGCTAATTAAACATATGTATTCGCGATTAAACGCCTATTATTGTTTAAATGATGAGTATCGTTTATGCTTTATCGGCGATGGAACATTTTTAGATTTTAGTATATTAGAATAGTACATGTATACATGTGTGTCTGAGTTTCGGGTATTGGATAAAATCATGGTAGGGATTGTATACTTGACAGTCTGACGGATTGAGTGCCTGCGTACGCGTGCTGCCATCTTTATGTTGGTAGTTTAGCATTTCTAAGCATTTAGATATGGGAATGGGGGCTGGTCATAATACAGTATTTGTACGGTAGGATTGTCGGCTAGGCCTACATATTGAAGATATTTCACGTTGTATCGTTGTATTTGTACTAAAAAGTTAATTGTTAAAAGGGTTTGGTTTTGTTCTTCCTCTCAGCATACAGACAAGCAAAAGCTATATAACACCCACCGAAGCTAGGTCTGGCCATGGGTTGTTTATACGCAGGGATGAGTCGATCAGACGTCAATTCAAACTGAACCCAACACGTTCCTGTTACATAACAAACACTTCGACGGCGAAAAATGAGTTTTACGATGTAGATGCAAACATATTATACTTATGAAATTCAATATGTTTCCCAATTTAAGAAATGAAACCACGATCCGTGGAGGGTTTTCTCAATTTTTGTACGTTTTAGGAAATGCGCCGCGCAGCGGAAAATTTTTTAGAATGAAGAACGAAAAATGTGCAGGAGGACCCATTTTTCTTTCAAACAAATATGCATTTTTAGAACATTTCAGTCGGCGAAAATGGGGGGGGGCAAAAAAGCACTTGTTTGGGGGCGTCAACCTGCCTAAAAAGACATGTATATGTCTATATATTAGGCAAAAAAAAAAATAAAAAATAAAAGCCTAATAATTATGGCAGGTTTAGGCGGACTACCTACGCCCCTGCTTAGTCATTTCAGATATGGGAAATGGGGGCTGGTCATATTTACAGTTTTTGGTTTTGGTAGGATTGTCGCTTAGGGGGGGGGGGTGGGGCCTACCATATTCGAAGATTTTTCACGGTTGTATCGTGTATTTGTGCTTCTTAAAAAGTTATATCGTTTATTTAAAAGGGTTTGGTTTTGTTCTCCGATCCTCTCTGCATTCTGACAAGCCAAATGCTCATATTAACACCTCCGAAGATAGGTCTGGCCATGGGTTGTTTTTACGCAGGGATGAGTCGATCAGACAGTCCAATTTCAAAAATGAATCACCAACACATTCATGTTACATAACAAAACAATTCACGACGGGAAAAATAATGTAGAATGCAAACATATTTATAATTATGAAATTTCAATATGTTTCCCAATTTTAGATAATGTAAACACGATCCTTGTGAGGCGCTTTTCCCATATTTTGTAGTAAAAACGTAGTCAAAACAAGTCACGCGCGTTTATACCTCATTCATGCCATTGACCCAAATATGACTTTGTGTTATGGGTAAGTAGTGATCACGTGATTGTGTTTTAAATTCCAATTATAGTGATTTTCTTTGACCTCTTATTTTATAATTTGTCCTTTTGACGGAGGTCTTTTTTTCTCTGTGTTATTATTATCTATTCTGAAACCAAAAGTAGGTGAATATTAAATTCCAGAATTCTACGAATTTAGCCGGGGAGTAGCCGATCTTCGCTGATCCTAGGATTATACAGTTAGACCGATTGAATTGGTCAATTCGCATTATAGGATTTCTAAATAAAAAAGTTGAAATGGCAGGTTTTATAACTCATTTCAGACCATTATTTATAGTAAAACAGTACACATGTGAAAGTCAAAATGTATGCATGCAATATTAATGATATATTTAAGAATCTAAATATTATCAAATAAATCAATTTTTCCGACGAAATGGCAAGCAAACTATCACTATATTTGGAAGTAAACACACAATCACGTGATCACAATTAACCCATAATTCAGCCAATGGAATAAATGAGGTATAAGCACGTGACTTGTGTTACCTATGTTTTTACTACAAAAAATGGACGCAAATGATCCTGACTTTGGATGGTAACAACTAATGTTATATTTTTTTACATGACCATTTAAGACCGTAATAAAAAATTCGTTATGCGTGTTATAAAACTGTAGCATGGGATGTAAATTACTCTATGTATTCATGGGACATGTATATGCTATGGCAGGGTAACGCTAACTAAGTTAAGCTGGTTTCCGTATGTGTATTGTGTACCTGTACTATGGACCTTTGTGTGGCTCTATATACTGTGATAGTGTTTCTGTCGTACATCTTATTCTCTGTGAGCTTTGTGTGGCTATTATTATCTGTGATAGTGTTTTCTGCTCGTACATTTTTTCTTCGTGGACCTTTGTGTGGCTCTATATAACTGTGTTAGTGTTTCTGTCGTACACTGCTTATTCTCGTGATACCTTTGTGTGGCTCTATATAATTTGCTGATAGTGTTTCTGTCGTACATTTATTCTCGTGACCTTTGTGTGGCTCTATATACTGTGATAGTGTTTCTGTCGTACATTTATTCTCGCGAGCTTTGTCCTACATGTGTGTTTTTGTTTCCTTTGTCGTGATTGGCTGTCTAGTCTAGATCTCGGGTATTGGATAAATTCTGAGTGCCTGTACATTAGTATTGTCGGCTAACTATAGGCCTATGCTGTTGTCTGTGTTCTTTGTGTTGCAGATACATTTTTCTTTCATACCTACAGGTGTAATACTGGCTGGTCCAGGGCAATACACTTCATGTCGGGTCCTGCGGCTGTATTGCATGTCTACCCATGCTAATAAAGTCCTCGTGACGTCACGGTCGTCAACAAAAATTCTTATTTCTTCGGTAAAATTAAACATTTTTTTCACAAATATGACTGGTTTTTACTATAAAAGATGCACACGATGAAATTTGTGTTGTCAACTCTTATCACATTAAAATTTCATGTATGGAAAATGTGATTTCCAAGTCGTGGATTTCTTCGTATTTATTTCAAAATGGCGGGATATATTAGTTGTAAAATTGAATAAAAGACCGTCCGGAGGTAATGAAAGAAAAATTTACTCTTTCATTAGTATGAAGGATAAAAAAAAAAGCAATAGGGTATTTCATGTTGTACTGTATTTGTATCCCCTAAATGCTCTTCCTCTCAGTTATAGTACATAAAAAAACCCTCGGCGAAAAATAAACGCAAACATATATACATATATAATTAATAAATGTAGTATGTCCTTGCGATGAAAAAAAAAATATGAAATTCAATCTGTTTCCCAACTTTGGAAATAAAACCACGACCCGGGCGGGAATTTTATCGTATTATTGTACAAAACACGCTAGTTTTTGTTGTAGCAAATACGTAGTAAATAAGTCACGTGCTTATACCTAGCTCATTCATGTCATATATAACTGTATTATGGGTAACTAGTGATCACGTGAGTGTGTGTTTACTTCTAAATATAGTGATAGTTTGCTTGCCATATTGTCGGAAAATTGATTTATTTGAAAATAAGTAGACTCCAAAATGTTAATAATATATTGGATGCATACATTTTGACTTGCACATATGTACTGTTTTACTATAAATAATTGTCTGAAAATGAGTCATAAAACTGCCATTTCCACTTTTTATCTACAAATGCTATAATGCGAATTGATCAATTCAATCGGTCTAACCGTCTAATCTAGGATCAACGAAGATCGGCTACTCCCGGCTAAATTCGTAGAATTCTGAATTTATACTCACAAAAATGTACCTGCTTTTGGTTTCAGAATAGATAGATATAACACAAAGAAAATAAAGATCCCCTTCAAAAGAACAAATTAATCATTATATTTGGAAGTAAACGCACAATCACGTGATCACTAGTTACCCATAATACAATTCCATATTTTGGCCAATGGCATGAATGAGGTATAAGCACGTGATATGTTTTACTACGTTTTTACTACAAAAATAAATGCAAATATATATCTAAGAAATTCCATGTAGTGGTCCCCGACTTTGGAGGTAAAACCACAAAGCTAACAAGTTAAAAGCTGGTTTCCTAATGTGTATTGTGCACTTTTCGTGAGATTTTTTTAAATACAAGCTTCTGATAACCATATTGGACAGAGATACATGTACTTAGGGTTACAAGCTTCTGATAACCACTTAATGATTAAAACGTTTCCTAACAACTCTTTTATTTCTGTCTAAGGTTTTATCTGCCTTCACACCTATTGATTACGCATCTTTATATTGAATGACTCTGTTTTTTGTTCTACAAATGAGATATGACCGATGTCGCTAACAGGTAAATTTGTAATTTTGTAACTAGATTGTTAAAAATTATTCAAGGGCATAAATAATGCAGTTGCCACAATCGGATCCTCTCGGAGAAATTTCCGGTAATCTTCGGAAATATAACACCTCGAGGTGATATATTTCCGACGATTCACGGAAATTACTCCGAGATGTCGCGATTGGCAGTTGCCAATGTACGAGTTGCTCCCCTTTGCATATGAACTGGTTTGATGTACATGATTATATGCTAAAAAAAATCAGCCGAAATGCTTGGAGAAAGCAAAGTGACCTGAGGTCAGTATCTGAAAACTGCCCCACTAAGATTTCGAACTCACAAACTAGCATCCTCGATATTCCAGGGGTTACTATCATTGTCTTCATATCCATTATTAGATATTTTCATAGAAAAGTTGAAGGTACTGTGTGCGACAGCAGACACTTTGATCCATTGATGTACATCAAAATACTTGAATAACGGTACACTGTGGTTGAATGTACATGTGTGACTTTGATGGTGGCTGTTGCTGTGTCTGTAATGTTCAAAAGAAGTCTTTGTAGGCTGGTCAGTTTTCTCAAGATCTCAGTACCCGCATATTTGCGCTGAAATATTACAGGAGTGAATATAGTGACAGTGACAGTAACCACTGGAGTAGCAAAAATGGAAACACGGAGGAACACCTTGACCTCTCGGTCAAAAATAGACGCAAATGATGCAGACTTTGGAGGTAACACTTATGTTATATTTTGTACATGACCAGTGGCGTAGGAAGATGAAACGTAATGGGGGGGGCAGGCAAAGGTCCCCAATATTTCGTAACCCCACCCCCATCCCAACCCCCGCACTCTCCGTACTCACAGGAGATACTTTATATACTTTTTTAGCAGCAGCTTAAACTACCACTTTAATAGACCTTGGTGTGTCTCGGCCAGGAGACAGTGATATAGCACTATAAAAAGGGCAAAAGTTCCACTATACAAGAAGACATAACACGAACATACCGAAGCCTCACAAAACACGCACTTCGCACTTCACACACGCTACACACCGCATACATGGGAGGCCGTCCTTACATTTCCCTGGCTGTTAATACATCAAACAAAAACAGTCTTTGGAAATCACACAAGACCAAGCAACACCTCCGGATTGTGTTTGGAGCTCTGCCCTGCAGGTAGGACGTTAGAATTGTACCTGCTGCCCCTATTGCATGATCATAAAAGGCGACTAAATTTACGATCTTATGTTTTCTCTTCTTCCTATCTAAATTTCTACTGGGTTCTGTCCCCTGGCCGAGACACACCATAGTCTATAAAAATGGTAGAATCAACTCCTTCTTAGCGTTCAGCATACTGGAGGTAGGACAACTGGTCTTCCGTTGTTAGTATAATGTGACCGGGTGGGATGTGTTATAGCACTATTAAATGGGCAGGGGTTCCACTATACCAGAAGACACAACACGAACATACTGCAGTCTTCCAGAACACGCACCTCACATTTCACACACGCTACACACTGCATACATGGGAGGCCGTCCTTACATTACCCTGGCTGTTTATAGGTCGTAAATTTATCAAACAAACAGCGTCTTCTTACATTTTCCTGGTGTTATTAGTCTAAATTTATCAAACAAACAAGCAAGTCTTCATGTTGTATTTTCAATCTTGGAGATAATGTAAATTAGATGCTCAACAAGAAAAGACATACATGTACTACAATGTAAATAGTTTAGTTGGGTTTTTTTTAATGACTATAGTAGTTCGGTTTGACATACTCGTCCTTCCTCTGTCATGTGTCTGTGGTGATTGTTCTTTCATTTCCTGGTGTCTTGCTATAAAATACCGGCACCATTTGTCAGATGGCACCTTTTCCATAATAAAACGAAAGGTGTTGACCGTATACTTTTCTTTCAGAGGAGTTCCATAACATAAGTTTTAAGATGTTGTCTTCTTAAAATAAATCCTCACATGACTTTCAGGTGTTCTGTCCATGCTTCATCCTGGAGGGTTAGCATCTTGGCAGGGCCACATGTGGATGTTAATATGGCCACTGACATGATCCGCTATCGTTTGCCTCGGGACACCATATTCTTCAACTGCCTTAGATGGACACGTGTGCTGTTTTTTGAACAGCATCTATGGATGACGCAAGAAAAGTTGTATTGTACTGCTTTCGTTGGTGCTGAATGAAAATAAAATTCTGGTAGTTATGAATGAAATTAAAATACATATGGTGTTGAGCGCCATTCTATTTATATCCCACCCCGATTGGTTTCTTATCACTTGTATATCCCGTCTGGTAATACTTTGATGGTAAAACATAAATTTATTTCTTACAACTTCACACTAACAGAATTATGACCAAGCTTTGTCTTATTGCCATTTTTCATTTTATTTCTACAGCATTGCAATTACAGGAAGTATGTTGTGTGTTGTCAGAATTTAAAAGAAAGAATAAAACGACAATTTTTCGTTATTTTTTTTGTTAATATTTTCTTATTTATTTTATTTATGCATTTGATTATTAAACTTATCCATCAACAAATATAATGACATTGTGCAATATTTCACCGTCATTTTACATATTATATCATAAAATTGCTGTGTATTTTGACTTGAGCATTGTGTTGCTTAGTATCTTCGGTGGCATGGTTAACTATAAAAAGGGTATAAGTTCCTCTATACCAGAAGACACAACACGAACATACCGCAGTCTCCCAAAACACGCACCTCAAACTTCACACACTCAATACACCACATACATGGGAGGCCGTCCTTACATGACCCTGGCTGTTAATAGGACGTATATTTAATCAAAACAGGAACTATGCATTCAGACTTAAAAATGTGCCACGTAACCAATATTTATACGAAAATACAGCTGTTACATCACAGTCAGCGTGTCTATTATCGCCTGCAAATAGCAACAATATTCAGAGTAGAATTACATCAATTTCAGTCTGATAATATATAACCTATTGTTTATATAATACTTATCTGTTCAGACTGATAAACCCCCATACAAGTCATGATCATTTGGAAGCTCACCAGTATGCCAGCATCTCGTTTTGAATAATTAATCATCAGTGTTGTTTCCCTGCAGTAAAGCTGAAACTATATATATCACTAGTAACATCAGAATACATTAAATATTAATAAACTTGCAAATATATGTAGAGTGCATAAAGGTCATAGAATTGCGTACGGATTGTTTTTTTAATACTAATACATTAACAGTGCATAAAGATAATACAATTGCGTAAGAATTGTTTTTCTAGAACTACTAATACATTTGCAGTGCTTTAAGGTCATAAAATTGCGTAAGAATTGTTTTTCTAATACTACTACATTTATAGTGCACAAACGTCATAAAATTGCGTTAGAATTGTTTTCTAATACTAATATAATGCATAACGATCATAAAATTGCATAAGAATTGTTTTTTCTAATACTATGAACCAACTTTACTTCCACAGCTATATCATGTACATACTTTCGCCTACAAACATAAAAGCAGCGATTTCATTTCGTGATGAAGGCTCGTAATGCTCTACTGTGCCTATGGTTAAAAAACTTCTGAATTTTTATTGGTCTCGAATTTTAATCACACGTGAAAATAAGTTTATTTATAGTATTAAATACTTAATACGTCTACCAAAACAGTCTCTGTTGCAGATGAATATCATAAGAATCTTACATGTGTTTGTCAAGTGGACAGGAATATCACGAACCGAGTAAAATATTTTGGCTGGTCAACCCGAAATCCACCAAATATAAAATATATATTGATCTAATATTAAAATATATTGATACTATATTAAAATATATTGATACTATATTAAAATATATATTGATATTAAATTAAGTATAGTTTACGTCTTCGTGTTTGGATAACTGATGAACTGTAATTTATCCTAAATATTACCTCAGATTGAACATCTAATGCATCAAGCGCTTACATTACACATATTTGAAAACAATCGAATCCAGATATCATATGAGTAAAATACAAATGTTCTTCGATAATGTTCTTCGATGTATTCAAAGATAAATAAGCGACAATGCGACATTTACTTTTGACAGCGAATAAGGTAAAAACAACAATCCAATATGTAGCTTTCTTGGATCGGTTCCCATTCGTTTTTAGTCCCCGTGGAGGAAGTTCCATTAAAGATTTGTTCTTAATTATTAACATCCCCGGAAAGTTCAATCTAGAATCGTATATGATGCGTTTCAAGCTACAAATGTAGCAATGTCAAGTGCTGAAAAACGTTAATGTGCATATCTCTCAAAACAGGTCATACATAAGTTCATAGGGATATAGTAGTAAATCAATCTCAAAATGCATAACACAAGAATAAAGTTTAAATAAACATGGTTGTTTCCAAAAAATCATGAAAAAGAGACAACCGTTATGGAAGAAAGGACTATCCTTATTACAAAGCAATAGGATACTACTATACTAGGGTACCACAGCGGATTCTACTCGGCAGTCAAAGGGAAATAACTTGAATCACAACCGAGAGTTGTCGTCCTTTGGACCGAATTCTATCTTACGCTAAGAATTCGGGCAGAGTCCTTATGTACAAATAGTGTTACATTTTATATAGAAATTACGTACTTGAATAATACTTCAGGTACTAAACTGAGTATAACGTAAATTTCCATTTTTCATAAAGGTGTAAATATATACATTTCATCTTGATCTTTGTGTTCAAGTATCTGAAACTAACTAATACTTAAATTCTTTGCATTATTCTGGACATTCAGCCGTTTACATGTGTGAACGTGAGTAGTGTAAAGAATGACAACACTAAATAGAAAATGGTCCTACTTTATAGAAGAAAAAAACAACATTTTAAACTTTGCGTTAACTATATATTAGATTACTTAGCTGTTGGAGACATTTAGCAATAAAAAATGAGTTTGCATTAAATCATAGCCAAGCTGACGTCATGTCTAGCAGGTATTACTCGGTATCGTTATATAAAATGAACTTCCTTTCGCACGAGAATTTTTTTAATGACGACTGTAATGATATCAGATGTTTTGTTTCGAAAGATGAAATAGTTTCGCAGAAAGGACTCATTAAAAATTATACGATTTACGATTACATTAGATACGATTAGCTAGTGGATTTGTCTTTTCCCTCGACATAGCTAGTGGATTTGTTACTTATTGTCAATGCTAAACATTTCAAATCTATTGGGATAATATATTATGTGGATGTAGCAATTTCAACCAAATTTGTATTGAAGCCAAACTTGTGAACAGAAGCGCTTGACATTTCAGTATGTTTCCATAAGTCTACAATATATATATTTACGATCACATTATATCCTGATAGCTATAGTGGATTTTTAATAGTTTACTCATTAACGTATTAACGAACCATTCAAAATGATATACATGTGTTAGTAAGTGGCTGTAGCAATTCCAACCAGTATTCTAGCGCGTGATACTCCGGCCCTGACACCAGACTTAGAAGTATGATAGATGTCTGGTGTAGGGCCAGAGCGCTACTTGCTATATCAAAAGGTGGAACTCGCCGACACCGTTTGGTATTTGGTGTCAGGGGCAAAGTATCTCGGGCTACCAGTATTCAAGTTGGAGAGCCTTACTAATGTGCCAAATTGCTTGAGGTTTCAGTTGTTTTCAAATTTCTGCAATATAACGTCTTTTGCTAATTCTCTTACATCATCATCTTTAGTCCTTTTATACTGTGACAACCCATTGTCTTGTCTAATACACAGTCACCTCCCTCTGTGCAGTACTCGACTTAAAAAAGTATATAATTAATTCTTTCTTTTATTTATTCAATCCATTGGGATAACACACTAGTCTACATAGTATTATATTGATCATTTGGTGTTGTTTTACTCGCTGTTTTAAACATTATGTAGAACTACATCATCACGTTGCATCAGATTAGATTGTTTGTTCGGAGTCCCAGACCAAGCCCTCATTATATTTATAATGTCAGGCATGCTTATGTAAGGTCTATAAAGAGACACCATTTAAATGGATTAACATTCCGGCTAGACTAGAATCTAAAATAATAAATAAAAAAATGTTTGCTTTGGCTTTCCAACAACTGTTTACATTATGCACCGAATGATCTTTAGTTGTTAGGGGTTTGACCCGGATGTGCACTCGCACTGTACCCTGCGGAAGTCCAAATTAACAATGATATCGCAACTGATTACACTATCGTCACTGTCTGGTGGTTAAAACTTAATCACATTCGACACGTAATCTTATTACCCTAGCCATTTAAAACTGTCACGGTGTCTTTATATCAGCTACACCATGGAATTAATATATTGATAACCTATGTTGATCATATTACAAATAAACCGTGTATATGGTGAATTACAAAGTAAACAGTTTTATCAGAATATAGTTTTAATATATAATGTAAATAATGTATTTACTCAGATAAATATGAAGACAATGTAATAAATACTAATGTCATTTTATCATATTATTGTAGATTAACCATGCATATAGCGAATTACGAAGTAAAAATTTTTATCAGCATATATTTAATATGTAATGCAAATGTCTGTATGTCGAAATTTCGTATTTTTATTTTAATGATGTACTTATTCAGAAGGAAACGAAGACAGTGTAATAAATGTTAATGTCATTTTATCATATCATTGCAGATAAACCATTTATATAGCAAATAAAGAAGAAATTTTTACCAATTTTATCATATATGTATACATAATGCAAATGGACATTGTTATTTGTCGAAATATAGTGTATGAGACTATTAAGTGTAGTACAATGTACATTAAATGTATTTATTCAAATAAACAATGCCTACCTAAAGACAATGTTTTATGTTAATGAAACATACAACACAGTTATAGATAAACAATGAATGTATACAGATGGTCATGGAGTAATATACATCGAAATGTGTTTCAAGGTGAAAATCAAACTGTTTACGTAGATATGAAGTACTGCTGTACTCTGACTCGGCTATATATAGTGCAATGAATCGTATGACTATGTATCCTAAGCTATGGTGTTAAGCTGTTGTTTAGATGAGATATCATATCCAATTTAATGAATGATCCTGTGCTTCAATTTCATGACGTTGCGATAAATATTTTAATGAATGATCCTGAGGTGTTATGTTATGCATTGTTTAGATGTATCTATTTTAATGAATGTATAGTTAGACGTCATATAACAGTAAGGGTCATGAATGGAGAAAATACACCAACCAGCAGTCAGTACCTGGCAAATGCTCCATATGCGTTTCGAACTTGCGACCCAGTGGTGAAGGGCATTTGATAATATGTTGAGACATATCTTAAGCACTCGGCCACCACGGCCCCTTTAATGAACGATCCTTAGGTTTGTTGTTCTATGATGTTTAGATGTCATGCATCTATTTTTAATAAATAAATCTGAGGTTCAATGTTATATGATGTTTAGGTGGCCTTTATTTCTTTTGATTTATGATCCTGAGGTATCATGTTATATGATATTTAGGTGCGATGTATTTTTTTAATGAATGATCCTGAGGTGTAATGTTATATGATGTTTAGATGTCATGTATCTATTTTAATGAATGATCCTGAGGTGTAATGTTATATGATGTTTAGCTGACATGTATCTATTTTAATGAATGATCTTAAGTGTAATGTGATATGATGTTTAGACGACATGTATCTATTTTAATGAATGATCCTGAGGTGTAATGTTATATGATGTTTAGCTGACATGTATCTATTTTAATGAATGATCTTAAGTGTAATGTTATATGATGTTTAGATGTCATGTATCTATTTTAATGAATGATCCTGAGGTGTAATGTTATATGATGTTTAGCTGACATGTATCTATTTTAATGAATGATCTTAAGTGTAATGTTATATGATGTTTAGACGACATGTATCTATTTTAATGAATGATCCTGAGGTGTAATGTTATATGATGTTTAGCTGACATGTATCTATTTTAATGAATGATCTTAAGTGTAATGTTATATGATGTTTAGACGACATGTATCTATTTTAATGAATGATCCTGAGGTGTAATGTTATATGATGTTTAGACGACATGTATCAATTTTAATGAATGATCCTGAGGTATAATATTATATGATGTTTAGGTGGCATATAGGCCTTTCAATTTTATTGAATGATCATGGGGTGTTGTTATGTGTTATTTAGGTGATATGAATTTATTTTAATGTTGTCGTATGTTTCTGTATTCTTAGTACATCAATATATTGAACTTTGGAATTCAAAACACCAAACACTTTGATCATAAATGTATTGTTTAAATGTATTATTCATCACTGTACCTTTTATGAGTAATTTACACGGGGGAACTAAGGCAGGCCATCCCTTTGTCCTGATCGTTATTGTGGACTTTCACCCAACAATCGGGAAGTGTTAACTCTCAGCGTATGAACGGAAGCATCAGTTGCTTATTGTTGTGTATTAAAGTGCGGAAGAACAAATTTATATAATGTTGTAGGCTGATCGTTGACGTCATTGTAGAAACTTAAGTAACTGCTGGTTAATTATCGTAAAATGTGTACTTCGGAATTTTCTAGTTGTAATTCTCAGTAGAGTTAATTTCAACTTTGAACAATTTTAAGCCCATGCGTTGTGATGAGCGTTAACCGTCATGATAAGTCAACTTATCGTTATAATGTTGGCCAGATAATTATATGTCAACACGTGTTGTGTGATCATCATCATCATTTCTTTTATTCCTCAAAACTGAGATACAAAGATTAAATAAAATTTTAAATATATTTTTATGAAACTATAGTAATTAATAGAATGTTCAATTGTATATTTATATTATGATGATTCTGGTATTAAATATCAGGTTTTATCAGATGGTTTAGTTTTACTAGATAATATACATATATACTTTCTTGATGTATGGTATCAGTTGAAAAAAAGCATAGAGAACTCCATCATGTTGTTGATGTCATAACACAAGAATAATTTTACATAATCATCAATAAAACCAACAGTATAGTTTAATATATAACTCGATTTGATTCAAGATATTGAACTATGACATTAGTTCGAAGTACATTATTGTATAGACCATAAATAGATCAAATCATTGTTATAGTAATATAACCTTCTAAATATTAATTATTAAACTCCCTAGTCATGAGTAACACTATTTAGATAGGCATATTGCGGTGATATAAAATATCAAAGTCAGTTTTCAGTGGGATACAATGGCACAGAAAGCGCATTCCCAGCACCAGGAGTTCATGTATTCGTTCCTCTGGAATACCCAGGCGCCCATAAATCCGAGGCGTCCCACCCAGCAATATATGCAACATCTGTTCTTCATTCAAGCCTGAGAGGCATGCAGCGAGTTCGTAACAAGTGTCCTGCAAAACACCAAAGTAGGCATCTCTGAATAGCTGAGTGGCCCAACATTGCGTCACTAGTAAGCGGGGAATGATTATAAATGTATGAGTAGTATCGTGGCAGATTGAAATTGATAGCAGTAGACCTAGACCATAGACAGAGACGTAAAATTTGATAAATGAAATATTTCTTGCTCCTTCCTGTTATATTCCATCAAGGTTTCCATCCCACACGACGAAATATAACTGTTATTCATTAAGAAACAAGACATACCCTCTATATATCATAATACACAATTAAAATAATTATTGTCCATTGTTTTTTGATAAGCTATAAAAAAATAAAAAAATAAATAAAAAATGAAAATGAGTAACGCTAGTATTTAACAGCTCATTTTCGTCAAATTTCTTTCTGAAACATCTCGTGACTGAGCTGTGTCCTAGTAGCCTAGTATTATAACAATAGATAAATTTACCATTTGAACAATAGTTCTGTCAAACGTTGAGAGACTTGAAGTCTCTTTAAATGTAAAATGAGCCAGCAGTAGTCATCTTAACGTAAAACCACGGAAAAATAGCAGTAAGTGGAAATGGGTGAACGATACGGCCGATCCATTGGGCTATCCTGTTACATTAACGTTTATGTGGTGTATCGTTTGTAATGAAATTCTGGAAATATTGTATACTATTATGAGTAGTGATTATTTTTAAAAGTTGGTAGAAATAACATCGCCATTATACTGTTGTGTACAGCTCTAAAAAAGATACCATCTATATCTCGCCCGAGTGACTGAAGGCCATCGCTATTGTTGAACAGCCTACGATTATTATTGTTGACGATTTGTTTTTGTGACCTAGAAACCGGGTTTGTTTATGTGACATTCTCTGACACCTCCAGGTCACGTGACCAGCCTCTTTCCTCCATTGCGGTGTTTACCGATCACCCACTGAAAGTACATTGCCCCCTTTGATAACATATAGCATTTACCTCATTTATACAAATTAGAGAAAATTAGGAAATTGCACCGTTACCAGTCAAAAGATGATGAAGAGACTACACGTTAACTAAACCGAGGCCACACAAGAGACATTCAAATCAAATTGAACGAGTTCAAGAGGTACATGGCAACAGTCTATATATTTTTTAAAACAACGAAATATTAAGTAATTATGATAATATCAAAGGAGAGTGCAGCAAAATAGCTGAAATACACAAAATCACCGCTCTCGTCGGAGTAATTTTCCTCGAACTCAACCTTAAAGAGCCGTTAATAAGTTTTTATTTTAACTAACATTTGACTACTTAGACCATAGCCAATACAAGATGGAATAGATCTATGACTCTATAACCAATGTGGTAGCACTCGTACCACTCTGGGATTGCTAACCAATGTGGTAGTGCTCGTTCTACTCTGGGTTTGCTAATCAATGTGGTAGCACTCGTACCACTCTGGGTTTGCTAACCAATGTGGTAGTGCTCGTTCTACTCTGGGTTTGCTAATCAATGTGGTAGCACTCGTACCACTCTGGGTTTGCTAACCAATGTGGTAGCACTCGTACCACTCTGGGTTTGCTAACCAATGTGGTAGCGCTCGTACCACTCTGGGTTTGCTAATCAATGTGTGGTAGCGCTCGTACCACTCTGGGTTTGCTAATCAATGTGGTAGCACTCGTACTACTCTGGGTTTGCTAACCAATGTGGTAGCGCTCGTACCACTCTGGGTTTGCTAACCAATGTGGTAGCGCTCGTACCACTCTGGGTTTGCTAACCAATGTGGTAGTGCTCGTTCTACTCTGGGTTTGCTAATCAATGTGGTAGCGCTCGTATTACTCTAGGTTTGCTTATCAATGTGGTAGCGCTCGTACTACTCTGGGTTTGCTAACCAATGTGGTAGTGCTCGTTCTACTCTGGGTTTGCTAATCAATGTGGTAGCACTCGTACCACTCTGGGTTTGCTAACCAATGTGGTAGCGCTCGTACTACTCTGGGTTTGCTAACCAATGTGGTAGCGCTCGTATAACTCTGGGTTTGCTAACAAATGTGGTAGCGCTCGTATTACTCTGGGTTTGCTAACCAATGTGGTAGCGCTCGTACTACTCTGGGTTTGCTAACAAATGTGGTAGCGCTTGTACCACTCTGGCTTTGCTAACCAATGTGGTAGCGCTCGTACCACTCTGGGTTTGCTAACCAATGTGGTAGCGCTCGTACCACTCTGGGTTTGCTAACCAATATGGTAGCGCTCGTACCACTGTGGATTCGCTAACCAATGTGGTAGCGCTCGTATCACTCTGGATACCTGTTTAGTTCATAAAGGTCATGCCGATAATTACAATTCAGTACATGTGTCTTTAAAGATGGGTTCCGCACATTTGCAGAGAACCGAAATTGATTGCAAATTTGATTATTTTTGTATTTTTCCCCTAGATTGTATAAGTTTTAAGTTTAAAAAAAACAAATAAAAATACATTACGCCAAAAAGGAGACGCCGGTATGGTTGCATACAATTAAGCTCGAACAAGCGCGAACCCATCTTTCAGCTCGTTTGCCATCGTCCAAGGTTTCGGACCTGCAGCAGATCTAGAGTTACTAAATCTTTAATATGAATGTCAAGTGTCTATTCCATGGATAATTCCTCTGACGATTTGATTAAAACAGTAAACACAACAACACTCAGTGATACCTTTTAAACGTTTTATTTCTCAATGTAACTTGAAACATGATTGACAATAAATTTGTATTTTCTGAATGAAAGCGCAATCTACATAATACCCGAGCGCCGTCTAGTGTTAAACTGAAAAGCTAAAACCACCAGTGGTTTGTAAACCCGCTGGTGAGGGTTGTGTGTTGTCCCCGTTACGAGTTGTTTACTGGACTTCAACATGTCATAATATCAGTTTTACATCAATAATAACTCTCTACAGTAACATACACAGGTAGATTACTTTTTGACAGCTAGATTTTTTTCAGCTTATATCTAAAACAGAGATAGCGTTGAATAGCCCAATAAACACTCAAAAGAATTAGGGAGAGACCTGAATTGATTTTTGTATGACAATGAACTGCTTAATCGTGATCAGCGAATACAACGAATTGAAGACCGAGAATTCCTCCTACAAACGACCTTCAGTCTGTCATTTTGCTCTTTAATTAATTTTACTGGCCAATCAGAAAACAAAATGACAGTCTTATCAAGTGCAGGTCGATTGTAGAGAATATTTTGAGAAAACGAACACTGTAATCCAACGTTAATGCCCTATATCAGTCAGAAGTGTCGCATAATCTGAGATCTTGTTCGATAGAACAGTAGATATCCAATTTAGACTAAAATTATTTCAATAAAATATTTAAAACTTAAAAAAAAGAATAATTAAAACTGCTTTGAAAATACGAATTTCTGTTCCTTCGTCCATGTAATTGGATAATGTCCTCAATAACAAGATCCCCGCTATGGTTAACATTACAGTCATATTGTTGTTCACCGTGTACCAACTCGGAAACATAAAATCTTAATCAAATTAACTTTTCTTCACTTATTAAAACGTTTTCTTTCTGTAACATCATTAAAGCAGACAATCCAAGTTAAAAGCCATGCATTTGAGATTGAAAAAAATCGTTTCCAATATTCCAGTTAATTATCTAATTAAATATTAATAAATATATACTGTAGCCAAACTTATATTTTTATGTCGTATCTCAGATTTTGTTTTCTTATAAAAAATGGTTTCCTAAAAAAACAGCAGCAAGTATGATATTGAAATCCTGATGCTTGATAAACACAACCTGTGATCGATTATACCTCGACTTTCTGTGTTCCCATATCAGAAACGTCCACCGTTTCGGTTATGTTTGGTTTCACTTCCCCTGTTTCGGTTATGTTTGGTTTCACTCAAACTTGCTATTGAAATTGTCTTACCCCAATATGTGAGTTCACTAAGAAAAATTACTTACACAAATGTGTAATATCAGACTGAACGTGCCACAACAACAAATTGTGTTGCTACAGCTTTTGTAGTTTGACAAAAATGACCTCAATTTCCTCAATACATAAATGTGATTTTTTTATCTAACCAAAAAATGGCACGATTTTGATTGCTCTAGCTTGTACGAAATCTGTAGTAGTAAGAAATAGATCTACAGCTAAACTCAAAACCTTAACGTTTCTTGGCACCTTGTACATAGTTAATGTTCAAGTTTCTGTGCATCCGTTAATGTATAATGTATAAATTTGATATGGCTACGATAAAGAGTATTCTGTTGAAAATGTAGAACCTGTTTTTATCACTACTGTAAGTTAGATCACCATTAGGGACCTTACACTAAGCCTTAATGTGTGTAGTCTTGCCTCTATCAGGTGGAGGGGCGGAAGAGTTTACCTGACTTTTTTTGGACAACCAATCAATGTCCATTTTGTGTTTCCATGGTTACAAGCACCAGAAAAGGAACTTAAAAGTTTACAAATTTAGTTCATTTACACTGTACAAACATATAATCCATCTGTCAAAGCACTTACAACACAGTTGTCTTTATCAAACAAAATGTGAGAATGTATACTACAGTAAACACAATACTCTCCATTCTAGATTCTAACCAATGACAGCTCAAGGTATGGACAATTCAACCAATCAAAATACATATATATTTCAGCCAACCAGATTTAGCTTTTCACACTCCTTTCTTGCAAACTGACCAATCCAATCATTCAAGCCACAAAAGCCATGCAAGGACCTTCTTATATTGGAACTACTGAATCAGTTTTAAATAAAATCTAACATCTTAAAAGAAAACAAAAATGGTAAAAGTCATAACTTCATATATTATGCTATATACCCTACAAAAGTAGCAATATTCCTCCAAAATATAGCACTTGGCGTCACTAGGTTCCCTTCTCAAAGATAATTTAAGATTTAACTTTTCATATATTTTTGAAAAGTCATTAAAATCACATGTTAAAATCTTGCTTTTTGAGAAGAATGTATGAATTCAGTGTGGTCCTGTAAGCAGTTAGCCCTTGTAGCAATGCTATATCACATACACATTACAGACACTCCTTGTTTACATAAATCTGTGCGTTACGACATTAAAATTGTGACCACGTGTTGATTTGGTGAAGATTGTTCCAGGTAAAGAGGTAGGGGTGGGGAATTGGGGCCCAAGGGTGAGGGGATTTAGGCCAGGTAAGAGCAATGGGAGGAGTAGGAGTAAAGGAAGGGGGTGGGGTGGAATAGGTGAGGTAGGGGCATGTTAAGGTGGGGAAAGTTAAGAGCTAGGGTAATCAGAAGTGTGATCATGATAAAATAGATACAAAAATCTTATGATGGAAATATTTTACTCCTATTTATGCTTCAAGAATTGATATATGAGAAGTGTATGTGTTTGATCTAAAAGCTGTGCCTGTATAAAAACTCGAGGAAAGAGGATGAAATGACAGCTAAAAAATGTGTTTCTAACAAGATACTACATTCATTCTTAACATTTCCAATCTTCATTCAAAACAAAAACAAAATAAAAAACAATGGGACAACACAACATCAGCACTCTCTTATCACATGATAGCCCTCAGCCTAGCACACATATGTAAGCCAACATGAAAAAGTATAAGGAAAAAAATGGAATTTTGTAACTATTTCATCATTTACAAATCCTAACTCTTGAGTTCAGACAAATCTGTTCAGCATGTCTCCTCAATCCAAAGCAAAGCTATATCTATAAAGACCGACAGATCTTTCAATAATGTACACGTGAATAGTTACAAAATTCTATGCAATATCAAAGTTATATAAATGAAATACAACATATGAAATAAACAACACCATACATATACCAAAACAACATATACCTTAATAGCTTAGTAATTTGTTAAACTAAATTAGTAAAGCAATCCTCCATTATCAGTTAACCTTTGACCTTTATATATGAGCAGGTCACATCCTACTAACCTTTAGAGGTTAAAGGTCAGCATAAAGTAAATTGTCACATGAGCAAAACATATGAAGTCATGTGACACTTGTTTTCTTTGCTAAATTGAATAACAGAATTCATTTATATGCTATTTATACAAATTTATATATTCTAAAAAGATATATATAGATATATAGATATAATCTTATAATGTATTTTATGACTCTACCTGCTTGAGTCAACAAAACAGCTACACACAAACACACATACAGTTCAATTTCTGCAAAATGCCATAATTTAATACACATGATCCTAAATCATCGTCAAACCTTGAACCTGCTGGCTGGCATGTTAAACCGTCCAGCACGGCAGATTGAAACAAAACTGAGTAGACTTGCTTTAGGTCTTAGATCAGTACTTATCTTTTGCTTAAATACCATTTACAGTGTGTTATCTCCGCTTGAAATCACTCACAATTGTTTCAACTGACCAATCAATGAGACTGGACTAGTCTTTCTGACCTTTATCCTCTCAGTGGGAGGTATAAACATCAACATGGAGTCTCCCTCCAGTCATTTCAGAAGATTCCCAATTGTCCTTTCGCCATTTTGGATGCTAATGCTATAGACAACCATCTATCACACATTTTCACATCACCAAGGCACTTTGTACAGAAATCATCCCTTTAAACCTGCTCATAGCCTCACCTAGTATTTACAACTGCAGCACATAGAATACAAATCTATGTAGCATTCACACATCTAGAAATCTAATCATTTCACTTCATAACTGGTGACCTCACAAAACAAGCCATCTCTTCTTTTTATAGATAGTAAACCTATTGTAATGTATCAAAATAACAAATTTTAGTGAGAAAAAAAATATTAGAAATTGTCTGGCATACAGTGTAAGCATTTCAAAAATTTATTATTTTAGTTCAATCGATCCGAAATAATCTGAATTCTTGTGTCCCCAGCTTTGTCTGGATTGTAAATTGTCTGGACCGACAGATCCGTTTACTTCATTAAATCAATTCTCTGATTGTACATCCATCAGAACCATCAGTGTTTGGATTATAGTGGATCCACTGTTTTCAGAAGCTTTCAGAGAAATGAAATTTGAGATTTTTTTTAATCTACAATCATTCAATTCTGTGTGATATTATTAAGGGCTAGAAAGCACTGTGAGAATAAACTGATGATATAGCACTTTTGAGATCACAGTTCAATGCCTAAAAGCACTATTCTAAAACCTGCTTCAACTGTGTTCTTTGTTGACCAGTTCTAATACCAATTGGTAAATATATCTTATATGATACACAGTAACATACAAGATCTGAAAAGAGTAGTTTTTCAGTGAAAAACGTTGTACTTTTTTTTTATAAAGGAGTTAAAATATAAAATTACATTTCTTTATATGACGGACCAACCTCTCACTCACCAACTCTCTTTAACTGGGGTCACCACACAAACAAGAATCTTGACCTTTAAACCTTGACCCAAGTGCAGCAGCACCAAACGAATGAAAAACAAAAAGTTCCCTGCCGTAAGCATAATTATTCTTTGACCTTAAAAATGATGTGATACCATACCAACTATGAAATGTTGATATGTGTCCTCATTGTAACATGTGGTGGCCTTTATCTCCAGCCCCAAACTCATACACACACCAAAATAGCAGTCATCTTGGCACTGCTCTCACACTCAAAAACATAGACCTCAAAACTCCACATCCATTTTTGATCTTAAGGAGAGGTATAAAGGTCAAAGTTCACACATTATCATATTATTAATGTACACCTATATAACAACATCATATTCTAATCTATTCATAACCATGTTGCCACAGTACGTCTTCTTAATCTTTCGGTTTCAAACCAGCATATATCTTGATATAGCTTATTCTTGTACCAGAGTGAACAAGAATTCCACAGCCCTATTCAACATACAAAACACATACTTTGACATAAAGTTGTTCGTTTTTTTACAAATATACAGAACTTCCCAACATAGCTTTTACTGAAAGCATGTTCAGATTTCATCTTGTACTTATAGCTAGATGAGAATATCTTTTGAGTTTGTATTGCCTCACATGATCTTTTCAGTAATACTTGCTGTATTGACGACAACCACAGATATTTGAGTTGTTGGTCAGCTCACACTAAAGTCATTAGACTAGGACCCTCCTCCATTGGTTTTTATACACAAGCAACATACTCAGCCACTTAGTGGCCAGAACATACAACATTACATTTCTGTTTCCTTCTGTCCAAGCTTCAGAGGTACATCACCGTACTGCTCTAAGTCCTCTTGTAGTGGAGGAATATCGTTTTGGCGATGTTTCATCCGCATCAATGGATACCCCAGAATTCCGGCCAATGTGAGCAGACTTCCTGACATGTAGAACACTGAATCGATGTGGTTGGTAGCGTCCATAAGCCAGCCTGGAGACAAATAAAATGGCTTGTTATTACTCAAAGCTAGATATAAGAACATGTACTTAACTGAACAAGTAGAGGTGAAGCATGCCAGTCGAGTGGAGAAAATTAGTAGCTGTTGGCAAAATGTTATTTTACAATAATCAACCTTTTACAATCTTATGTAAAAATGTCAGTTTCAAATACAATTCATATGGAATGAAAAATGGGGATTTAACATTTATAAAAGCAAGATAATAACATATGAAGAGAAAAAATCGGAAGGGGAGATAATTCAGAATAAAATGGAGATAACCCTATGATAACATACCAGCAACAGGTGACCCGAGAATTGAGGCAATGCCCTGAAACAGGATGAGAAGTCCAAAGGAACTGGTCAGTCTCTCCAAACCAATCAGGTCAACCAGGACAATGGAACGCAACGACAGGAAGGCCGCTGTCAACACAGAAATCAACAATTAACATAACGACAAGAGAAATACTAGTAGAGTTTGCTATTACCGAGAAACTGTTACAATGCATGTATATATTTTTTTTAAATATCATTAGCATCTCCAAAACTATGCTCATTTAAGACTCTATACTTTTTCCGCAAAAAGTTCCATGAATTTGCAAATTATCACTAACTACAAATGAGTAGAATGCTGGTGGTAGAGCATTAAACACTATTCCCTTTTACTTAAGACAACTCAACACATTATTTGTGTCTAACTGTAAAGAATAATGGCATGTTGGTCCTATTAACCAGCACTAGATCTTACCTGTTGTCAGCCCAAATCCACAGGAGAACAGGATCATCAGTGAGTATGTGTTACAGAATGGACACAAAATGGTGAGAACGCCAGCTAACACCAGACTGGAGTTGTTGATCAGCACGGAATTGGCCCACGGACGGTCAGCAATCCAACCGACCAGGACTCGGCCGAGGGTGTTGGACAGACCGATCACGGCTAGGACAAACGACTCTGGGTCCGGAGTAGAGCTGTCCTCCTTTGGCATGTTACGTACTTTCTCGGGCAAGAAAAAATAAGGAATGAAGAAACCTGAAATGAGAAATTTGTAATGAAGAAACAAGTAACCTGTACCCAGCTTACCTAAAGAAAAAAGTACCTGTACCCAGCTTAATTTGTCTTGGGATATTGCAATAATGTTAAATTTACTTCTGTTTATGTGTAGAATGGGAGATATATCGCAAGCAGGTGTCTATACAATTGTGTGTTTTCAAAAATAAAAACAAAATTTAGGGTTTGAAGTATAAAATTCATGAAATCATCACTATTGCACTACCTACTATTTAAAGTGACTGCCTGCTTTAATTCAGTAAAATAACTGTGCTCCGACATCAATGACCTAAAGGTTATGTAACCAAGGGGCAAGGAATATCAGCTCTAAAATGAATTGGTAGAAATTACAGTAAATAATAAGTCCTTTCCATCCTTTTCAGAACTACTACTTACCAAGCATGTTGAGGAAACTTGTTATTGCGTATATTACAAAAGCTTTTTCCTTCAACAGCGACAGATCAAACATCGTACTCAAGCTCTGAATCCACATGGGAATATCTCTATCTTCATAATTCTCGATTGTCTGCACGCTCGCACTGTACTGAGGCGGCACAGTCATAACAGAAGATCCCAGAATGCACTGGGGTGGCAGAAGATGGTTGTTGGATTGAGATCGTGAATTTCCATTGCTATCGGAAACATTATAAAAACTTCCATTCGTCTTGCCATTAGTCATTGTAGGACTAATATTGTCTTGACTGTTCAAAGTGTTTGAGCTTAAGCTCTTAACATTCAAAGATCCTTCCTGCGACAGTTTTTCCCATGGATCATCCTGGGGCAATGCATCATAACTCCGAGCTTTCGGAGACTCCAGACTTCCACATCCGCTGTCTCGCCTTTCCAGACGCCTTTCGTAGTCCCGCTTACGCCTTTTTTGAGGAGATGCTTTTTTGGGTTCCTCTGTTGTTTCTGAACATGGCATCATAACTGTGGTAGCGGGAGAATTAAAACTGCCCGTTCTCTGAGGCGTGGAACACGCACTACTATTTACACTGCCTACTCCTGTAATGATCAGACTGTTCTTGCTCCTAAGCAAACTGCGTGAGCTGTACCCTAAATGTTCCTTAAGTCTGTTGATATAAGATGCACTCTTATTTCGTAAGTCTATTTTGTCTATCTTAATCAATCTGTTGTCTTTCGTGATAATACAATTGTCAAGTGAGCCATTGCTGATCGTGCGCTGTCGTTCTTTCTCTAAAATCAGTGCTTTCATTATGGAGCCTCTTTGTACAACGCCGCGCTTCATGCGTTTCACCGTGGGCCGTTCTAACGGACGGAATAAGGCACCACAAATGACACACTGTAAGACAATTCCTGCTACCAGCATTGTACACTGTTTCCAATGATACTCCTCGCGAAGGTACTTGTTTAGGGGAGCGAAAATCAGAGTGCCAATCCCCGATCCACACAGTGCAATACCAGTCGCAAATGCACGTTTACGTTCAAACCAGTACCCAATGATGACAATGGCTGGCAAGTAGATTAACCCTAAACCAGCACCTGAAATGATAAAAGTCAACATTGGGAAGTCTCGATATCAAAGAAATTATATATTCTTGAAATTCATGACATTAGAGAGAACTTTTCCACCTTTTAAGGGTATACTAAAATGTTTAACATTGATCTTTTAATTTGATAACCATCTGATCAATTTTTAAACATTTTCTTATGCTACAAATTTTCTTTTGTTTTCCTCTACTGTTTACATCTGGCTAGAAGTTTGTACTTTATACTATCAACAGCTCACCAGGCTGCCAGCACACTGGGAATACTTACCAGCAATAATGCCATAGGTCAACACCAGGATCTCTATCGACGGTGCTGACATGCTGATGAGGAATCCTGCACAGGCCAGAATGGCTCCAAATATGGTCACCTTACGGCACCCAAATCTGTTGGCCAGAGCGCCACCAATTGGACCTAGTAAAATAAAATAATGATCATTATCATGAAAACCGCCATGAAACATAATACTTGTACTAACATTGTTTATTATATTATATTAATTTGGTATATTTTGGATCAAAAGCTTTTGTCACAACATTTTTAAAAAAAAATATTGAAAAATATTTCTCAAAATTTGAAAGAATTTGAAACTGCAACAAAAATGTCAAAACAAACTACACCTGAGGCTTAAGTCCACTCACCTGCCAACAGGTAACAGCCCACCAGCAGTGATCCCACCAGTGTAGCTTTCCAATGTCCCGCATCATAATAGCTTATAATGTCCTGGACAAACTGTCCAAAAGTAAAACAAATACCATCAACGATTACATTGCACATGAAGGATGCGAATACTATCACCCAGCCCCATCCTCCATCGGGGCATCTTGAGTTTGTGCGCGGCTCTGGCTCCGGCTCAAACTCAATGTCCTTCTCACTGCATTCATCAAATTTCGTGACTTTCATTGTGGCAGCTACAGCCATTGGCTACTGCAGCTTGTTCCAAGTTTACATGTTCAGGTCTGCAAGTAGAAAGTAAAATAAATTATAAAATACATAAGAGTAAACATTGGGGATAACGCAAATACAACAGTTGGTTGGCATTCAAGTGTATAAGAAGTCAAACAAACACAGAACAGGGGAGGTAATAACCAAGGGAGATAACCAGAGCAACGCAATAAAGGAGAGAACTTAACAAAGGATAACAAAAACAGAACAGGGGAGGTCATAAACAAGGGAGATAATCATATTAGAACACTCTCGTTTAGTTTTAAATGAGAAACCACTTAAATCATCAAATGAGTACATATATGTATATATAAAATTGAAAAGATTGATACGGAGACTTTAATTCCTTTTCACTTTTAATTAGAAATACAGGGAAAATCTAGAGTGCTTGCAGTGAGAGAGGGATACGTAACCAGACATTGATTTATTAGAACACGTACTTAGAGTAGACATTGATTTGTTAGAACACGTACTTAGAGTAGATTTGCAATGTATATTGTCATTGAAATATTAGTTCTTTTAACTGCGCAAAGTCAGCTAGACTAACTTAGCTTCAATGTAAAGTCATGGACTAAATGGAGAACGGACCTAACATTTTTTACATTTGTAAAGATGTAGCCATTGCGATGGGTGTGTTTAACAATGTAACAACATGTAACAACATGACTTCGCGCTCTAATCACGATATTGAACCCCCTGCTGCTTTATATTAGTGGTCAGCTAGGACAAAAAGGTCAGTGATATCTAAACAGGTCAGTCGGTAATGTACGGCCCAGGATCGCCACACTGACATTAGTCACTGCCATCGATTTTCCAGAGATTTTTTTTTCTGTCGAGTCAGCAGAGTTTCTCTGACCTATATATATAATGTGTGGAGTGAATCCAGGCCGTATGGAGCCAATACACATGTTTGGACACTGGCTTCCAAGTACATTTTTCGGTAAATTCACTATCATTTGTAACGTGCCCGGGGATGGTGGGGATTAAATGGTGTAGAAACATGTACATTTGTATATCATTACCAGTATATATTCCTTAATTTCCCTGTACTTCAGTTTAACGTTTCTGGATGATAGACATATAATCTAGAACGAACCTATACCTTTCGGCCGGGTACGAATTGGTCCCTAAGTGTCGAAGTAGAGCACTGCCTCCGAAAATCACTCGTGCATAGTTTTCTATACTTTTCAGTAGGTTTCCAATTATTTTATGCGTATACATGCATTTAAATATTATTTTTGTCCAAAACAAACATAACTACCATTCTTAATATATACCGTGCCGCTCATAATAGGTCAAATTCACAATTTGTGGACTTGCCTTATAAATTCCCTTCAGAAAGACCTTCATATGTATCATGTAAAAAAAAAATGCCTCGTTGAGAATTTGATGTTTTATGTGGTTCAGTTTTATTGCCTAGTAGGTAAGCAATATCAAACAAGTACGATAAAAATGCAAACAAACGTTTTATAATGGTTTGCATAATCATTACTTTGCTCCATTAGCAATAATATGCACCAATTGTAGCTCTAAAGACGACACCATTTTCTGTCAAAAAGTCTTTTGAGCTACAACGTTGCAGCTATGTATAATCTTCATCAGTTTCCCGCCTTTTTAGAAGACAGCGTATGACCACACATGCGGACGGACATTTGGGTACATGTGACCGTAACCCCTCCGGTATATTGATCATGATGTGAACATCACACCTGAGTGCTAGAGATCAGCATCTCATACACGTGTATATACGTCGCTACGGTTACCCACAGGCATGTTTTTATAACCTTTGGGTACCGATGAAATCAAAGCCAAAAGATGTGGGTCACCACAAAATCAAACTGGGACACAAGATACAAAGTTTTTGATAAAGCAAGTCACGCTCAACAACAAATACCAGCTACAGAACGTTGTGGAATTGATGTAATTGACATGTCTTTCGATTCTAACAACCCGGAAAGTATGAGTTTACTTGTACTAGATAAAGGACATGTACGTTAGATGCAGTAAATTCAAGATGAAGTTGTCAAGTTTAAACAACCAAAATGTCAACGCCCTCCCGCGGTCTCGTTCTGTTTTGTGATATAAATAGTAAAGTGGTTTAATTTATACAATCTACAATGCGTTTCTCTAGCAAAAATAGGTCCCAGTGGCCGTTCGTCCTTGTAAACATACAGGATCGTATCCTTTACAAGCGTTCACGACATCCAGTTGTTATACACTGTATCTCATACCCCCAAAGTCCACGCAATTATTTCTCTCGTCTATCCCGCATTGCATACAATGTTAAAAGTTCACTTCACAAAAGAAGATTGAGCACATATAATGAAAGTAGAAAGAACGTTACCAGTCCCACTAAGATCAGATTTCGATAAACTTTGTCAAAAAGTAAAGTAACACAATTCTCAAAATATATATACCAAATGGTTGTGCTGTTCACCCTCAAAACACTAGAACCAGGTAAATCCCCCCCCCCTCTCGCCGATATCTATCTATGGTTCTCTTGATGGATGTAATGATGGATGGATGACAAAGTTTAAGTTCAATCGAAATTGATTCAAACACCAATTCTCAAAATCCACTTAAATTCAAAGTTCTGTCCCCTAAAAATACCAGGACTAGCTTAAGTATTTTTCGTACTCACTGCCTGCGTTCGGACTGATGCAAAAGGGAACTTGACCAGTTTCAGTTAAATCGGATGTGATTAACTTTGTCAGCAGTGGAACGCAATGTCCAACCGGCGCCGGAAACGCAACACCTTAAGTCTCTCCCTTCCCAACTACACAAAAAATACGCAGTAAACCGGGGCCACAGGAGTACTGTGATGTCAAGGAGACACCTACAACTGTATGTGGTCATAGGAGGGCGGTTGTCAAGGAAACATCGACAACTATGGTCATAGGAGGACGGTTGTCAAGAAAACTTAAAACTATGGTCATAGGATGACGGTTGTCAAGGAAACATCGACAACTATGGTCGTAGGAGGACGGTTGTCCAGGAAATCTTTACCACAATGGTCATAGGAGGACGGTTGTCAAGGAAACATTTACAACAATGGCCACAGGAGGACGGTTGTCAAGGAAACATCGACAACTATGGTCGTAGGAGGACGGTTGTCAAGGAAACATTTACAACAATGGTCATAGGAGGATGGTTGTCAAGGAAACATTGACAACTATGGTCATAGGTGGACAGTTGCCCAGAAAACATCGACAAGTAAGGTAATAGTTTGGCACTTGCAACAACGGTCATCAGAAAGCGGTTACCAAGGTGATATCGACAACTAGTCATGGGACGACTGGTACGTCAACATTGTCATTGTTCTTAAAAATTTACTTAAAAGTGCATATATGTAATAAAAAAATTCGCGGTTTTCTATTCATTATTTTGATCATCTATATAATTAGTTTTATTACTAGCCTCTGAATTACACGAGTTACACCACAAAGTTGTTTGGAACTAGCACGTGATTAGGTCGTGGTATCAAAGTACAATGTGTTCAATACGAACGCACCGTAATCAGAATTAAATCATTCTTTTGTTTTAGCGTTATAAAGAGAATAATAAGACTTGGCCTTGAGCATATGTGTGTATATATATAGCCACAGATTCAAGTTCAAAACTTAATACACTTATAATACATCTGGTCTGCTTTGTTCAGCGCGTGGTTCCCGCATGGAACAAAAATCCCTCTGTGGATTGCGACACACCGTATATATATTTATATACATATGTACATGCATGTTGTACGAAACAGCCTGTTGACCTAAATCCGATTGCGGTCACCACAGCGACATATCGGTAATAAATCCGAATATATCCTATTTATTTAAACCTTTAAAACGAATGAAGATTGGTAAAAAGCATAAACCTACCATCATACAAGGACGACAAATTGACTTAAGAAATCTATCCATCGTGATGACGTCATTCAAGATATTGGCTTCACCAGATATGATTATTTACCTGTCATGACGTCATCAAGGTTAATGGCTTAACAAGATTTCTCAATCTCTCCAAGGGTGCATTGCGGTCCCACATGAACTCTGGGAGAGATTGAAGATTTCTACTAGCCAGAATGTCATCGTGAATATTAGCTTCACCGGATATCTAGATGTCAAGACGTCAAGGATATTGGCTCCGCAAAATTTTTACCAGTCAGACGACATGAAGAATTGGATATTGGTTTTACCGGTAATCTACATGTCGGTATTCTGGCCTTAAGATAGGAGTGCATTCGACTTAGATCTGTATTTTTTTCTCTGAAGTGTATCCCCTCAGGAGGGCGATTGATATTAAGTAAATGGGAGATGTGCGTACGTGTGTAATCGGCTGAGGGTAGATATAGTTTTGGTATGCGTATTATCCACAAAATGTGCACCAAGTTATGTATGAGACTAAATATACACTCTCTCGAGTACACACAAGAACACGGCACTTGGCCGACCAGTAATGTCATCTGTTCTTCCCTCTGTCGGTGTATCATTGTGTGGCCGTGTATCGTACAGTACGTTGCCCTTATCATCTTCGTTGCTTTTCCGATTCTAACATTTCCGTATTTCTGGGTCACTGATATGATGGTGACAATCGAAAGCCAAAGCAAGATAAATCAATGCCACATAAACATTATCCTTAAGCTAACAATACCGACTCGATTTGGTCAATACACTTATATATAGCGGACAGATAACAGGTGGCCCTGACCTTCGACCTCTACTGGCAAACAATGACCCGCTGAGGTGAGCGGGTCGCCGACAGTGTCCCGACACTACTCCGGTGTACGTCACAAATCTAGGTCCATGGAAAACCTTGACACATCCCACGTATATACCGGGTGAGTTATACAGTCATACCAATCAACACATTCTGGTAACTAACCAATTCTAACTTTCTAAGCCCGTTTTAAAATCTAAAATCCGAGTTTCGTGTCGCCCATGTACCTACTTAGAAACCATCTTGAAACAGGTTCCAACTTTCAATCATAACATGTTCAAAGGCTTCTCGGTCTTATTACAACAACAAAATGCAGTGTTTTTCCGTTCGTTCATTGACCCTAAAGCTGTCGTTCGATCAAGACAATACAATAATATTTGAATGTCGATATACCAACAATTTAATTATCCGGCCTTCGGAAATCATATACACAATTGAATTTCATGACTACAAATATTGTTTGTTTCATTTGGAGAGCGAACCATACCTCGGATTTGTACCTCGTCCTTGAACAATATGGATGTAATAAAGGACAAGTTCACAAAGTATGTCTTACAATCAGATCTTAACTCTATCATTACAATTAGTCGCTTGGTCTGAACACTTCCAATATACTTTATATACATGTATGATGATCTTCAGACAGAAAGATTGTTCTTGAATATGGTAGAGATTTACACAACGCAGCACAAACATGTTTAGGGGCACGTATTTACAATATACTGAGCACAGTGCTACCCCCCCCCCCCCGAAATAACGTAATCACGACTACATCCACACAACATATTCATTCAACTAGATATGGTAACAGCGGTAGACAAATAGTCTGTCGTAATCTTAACCTATCCCAAATATCTCTTAATCTGTATAACTTTCGTAAGATATCTTAGCCAATCCCAAATATCTCTTAATCATCGTAGTTACGCAAGCTCTGATGCAAAAACAGAGAAGCTGCATGTGGGCTTTATAACGAGTTGCGAAGTTTCCACGGAGGTCGACGGGTGGACAGTGACCCATAGTCCCTTAAAATAACAAGGATTATGAAACGTGTCAACGTCCGAGGATTTATAAATAACCAATACAGTGAGCTGGTCAATACACGGACAATGTACAGATCTCAGACTGACCGATACTTGGCAGCTGTCCGTTATCACTGACCGTTTGGGTTACAGCAATAGGTTCATATAGGTGACTAGTGCATTAGCTCATCAAAAAGACTTCAATAAAACTAGCCAGTAACACATTGGCTATTGGACATATCATAGCCAAGAACACAATAGTTATAGGACATATCATAGCCAGCAATACAATGGCTATAGGACATATCATAGCCAGTAACACAATGGCTATAGGACATATCATAGCCAGTAACGCAATGGCTATAGGGTAGAACATAGCCAGTAACACATTGGCTATTGGACATATCATAGCCAAGAACACAATAGTTATAGGACATATCATAGCCAGCAATACAATGGTTATAGGACATATCATAGCCAGCAATACAATGGCTATAGGACATATCATAGCCAGCAATACAATGGCTATAGGACATATCATAGCCAGTTACACAATGGCTATAAAACATACCGTAGCCAGTAACGCAATGGCTATAGGGTAGAACATTGCCAGTTACACAATGGCTATAGGACATATCATAGCCAGTAACACAATAGCTATAGGATATATCATAGCCAGTAACACAATGGTCTCAAAGACTCAAACCTCGATATATGATTATATCCAATATATACCTACTGTCCGTAACCAAGATCGTAACATTATGAATACGAGTCGACGTTACAATAAAATGCCAGAATAGGACCAAGATGGTTCCATATATTTTGCATGGTTGGTTGACGGGGTTTAATATCATAACGTGATGTTTTGGGAGGCTGCGGTATGTTCATGTCGTCTCTTTGTAAAATATACTGACAACGTGCAACGATACGACATGTTGGACAACAGGTAAAGGCCGTAGCAGCGCGTGGTTACGCTATCTGCCGCCCACCGGTCGAAGGTTCAGAGGAGATTCAACAACTGGGACGGTTCATCGAGACGTGAACAAATATACAAAGAGAATCATTATAAAAGCCGTGATATTCGATACACAAGTTGTTACTTAGCACAAGTGACTAAAGTATCAAACCTATAATCTGAATATCGGTTTCCGCTTGCTAGACTCGGGGAGGGGGGCAGGGGTCTGCGGATCTGCAATGAACACGAGCCTACCTAGGTCCGGATTGGACTTAGCCTATCTAGATCTGTAGTACTAGTCAATCCTCTGCCGAATTCTATAAACTCTGGTTTAATGGTCTGTCAAAACATCCAGTCGCTCTATTGTGTCCTGTGACTATGTAACTGCACCCGATTGACAAATGACGTAATTCGCCACTACAAGGACACATAGATATCTATCATTTTGATAAGAATAGATAATGAGTATGTGACGGCGGGTTTACCACGTTATGACATTGGCCGAGTTACTTTATATAACTGATATCTGATATACTATCTGAACAATCCCAAATCATACCAGACGTCAAGTCACTGTTTGAGAATGTAGACCTATCTATCTAGTCTATCCTATAGTCAATAATAATGGATATATAACGCCATTTGTTGAACATTTTTTTTTCTTTTTTTTTTCAAGTGATCTAAACCAGAAAGTCTCGTTTTAAATACGGTGTTAAAGCCAAATGTGAAAGCAAATATTGTCGAGTGTGTTCACGTTGTCATTGCGATATCATTCTTGGTTTCCATGAAATCGGCATCGATTCGATTGACTACATTTTGCCCAATGGAATTACCTGTAATTGCTAAAACGCTATCTTGTTCTGATAATATTTTGTCCTCGTTTATTAAAAAGTCATAAAGAATGCAAAATTTAAATATTTTTGCGGTACCTATTTAAGAATAACATTCGTAAATCCATTAATTACAGAATAAATAAACTCACCAGCCCAGCCTCCAGTCTCTACGATACGGACTAGCGTTAACACATGACTCAAGTGTCGACTCTTTGTAGCTATTACACAGACCACGCTACTGTGTATTGTATATATATAATTACAACATATCATGAAAGTATTGCCGAGCCCATCAGACCGTAACGGCTATGTAAACCCTAATCCAAAGTACACCGTTTTCTTCAATAAGTTGATGACCACATCAAAACCATACTAAAAATATCTCACAATGTTGCTTGCTATGGTATTGCGTGGGTTATATTTTAAGCCCGTCTGGAAATTTCTGATATTTCCTGAACGTACAATCACACGATGTTCAAGGTCTCGGAAAACCGACGATCGCATAAAACAGCAATTATACACAAGTTATTTTTATGGCCGAAAACGAAAAGAATTCAACATACTACAATCTGATGAAAACACAGAATTTTTAACTAAAAAAGATCGTTTACGATTCCCACTTTTCTGTATGAAATCATCGAAAACGTCCATTTATTCATTCCAAATTCATTCCAACACCCACCCCTCTGTTCAGTTGTATCCTAACCTTTGGCTTTAGACAAATTCATCAAACAACAAATAATTCGCAAGACTACGATACGGTTTTTCGGTCTAAATGAGTGTTGGTCAGACAACCGACAGGAATGTGTCCTGTTAAAATTAACCTAAGTTGACCATCACAATTATATTTCTCAAAAGCCATGTAGCGGACAGTGTTCGAATTGGTATTGGTCAATATACTGAATGAATTGATCGATTTATATCATTGCGTCATACACACCACTTCAATATATTTGTAGAATAACAAGGAAAATACATATTCCTGTCGAGTGCCCCGACCCGGAATCGAACCCGGGTCTCCGACGTGGAAATCAGAAGTATGCTCCGTCAGCTGAGTGACAGAGACCGTATTTAACACTATTTTCAAACCACACCGACCTGCTCCTTTTACATATTAACGGTAATATCACGTCCTCTGTCTGGCGTTATTCAACACACACACATTTCAGTTTCTCAGTTAGTCGCAAAAGCAAAACATTGAGTTAATAGGATGGAAACATCTTTTAAATAATTGTCAGTGACAAATGATTTGTAGCAAGATAGAGTAAAATAGTATTCAAACGTGGGTTCAAACAGAAAAATGTTTCTCTCGTCATCCATTCAGAAATTACTACTGTACCCATATATATTGGTACTAAACGAAACACGTTAAAGCTTAGCTGGACACAATATTTGACAACAACCGAAATTGATTTTAGATTTTTACTACAATCCCACTAAAAATTATTATCGGAGCAATCCGTAATACTTTCCTTTAATAAAAGTGTTTAAAATCCAGAATTGCCCATGTCAGCAATAGAGGGTAGAGTGTGTGTAAAGAGAATTATTGTTCAGATTTGGGGAAACCTCACGGTTATTAACTGTAAAAAGTTAAGTAAGTAAAGCCACTCCGAGCTCGAGTATGGTTTCATATGAGATAAGCAAAGTTAGATGATATATATAGAATATATGCAGATCAATGGAGAGTCGGGTATCCCGATTTTACATATCTATAGAATAAGATTACATCATGACATTTAATATATGTAAAGATATACTTTATAAAATTAATTTGGAGGTTCTAGATTTGCCATTTGTAAGTGATATAGGCCCGGCGACCTTTCCGTGTATTAGGGCTGCTAGCAGCGACCCATTTCCTATAAATAGCCACTGATGGCCGATTTAGACTTGTTTACGCCAAACATGATATCGTCTATATCACTGTATTTACTCATTACACGGCTATAACACTGTTACTAGTTGATAACACCCTTTTCTATGTAACAAACAAAACTGTTAAAACCACAATCAGAAGTATACATACTCGTAATTCGGCGTTTTCCTTAACTTCATTTCTGTGTATTCCCTAAGCATGGTGGCCTTAGTCTTTCACGCATGCGCATTTCCCGTTACGCTGTGAGTCACAACAGCGCTGTCCTTGACATTATCAGCGGTATATAAGTACAGCAGGAGGCACCATAGGGAAAATTTTCTATTTTTCGGTACATGTATGATTACATTTTGTTACAAAGTAATACACAGTATTACAAACAAAGTAAAACTGTAATGTACACGAATGTATTAACATATTACAACAATCATAATTGAGTTATATCAGAAGTCGCGAATTTGAGCAAATATTTGCTTTGTTTTGTACAGAAAAACAGCATTTTAAACTTCCCTTTCTTTAGCCACGGTCGTGTATGTGACTTGAAATCCTTGCTTTAGCATAAAATAGTAACTAAAATATACTTATTATCTTATTGTGAAAAGGAAGAATGCCGTGTAACTTTAACATACTGTTAAGTATATCTATCTGTAAAATTTGAAAACCAATCCGACTTAGGATGTAAAGCTTTAGACAAATCAAAGTATCATAACGGTGTTATCTGGGGAGTGACGAGTATCGAATACTTCAAAATAACTCCTCCGGCTTGACTGCTATAAACAGGCTGTAGACATTGTTTAGTAGACTGAAGATGTCCGGATTATGCTATTACCGATAACCTGTTCGTATTTTAGAGGTATTATCACAAGGGAGATAGCAGATATGATGTTAAAAATATCATAGATATCCACCAAATTCTCCGTCATCACACGCAGTTTGTCAATAAGATGTTTTTAGGACAACTTGGCTACATGATCGGCGCGTTATCGCGAAGTTGTTTATTTCGGACATCACACCATATGTTTATAAATATAGTTAGCGGTTGCGTTTTTTTATTCAAACATTGAACTTTTCTTCAACATTTAGTCCGAATATCTTTGAGCCCTCCCACCGAACATGGTCACAATCATTACGACTGGAAATTTCTTCATGGTAAGCCTACCGTCGAAGTTGTAAGAGGATCTTTTTGTAGGGAATATGATGAAAGTATGTAAATAGTATCAATGCCATGTAAAACGACGAAAATATTTTCTCGCTACCAATGCTTTGAAACTTACCTGGTATGTGAATTACACTACGTGTTGTCAAAATAACAATCCAATTTAATCATCGTTAATGAACTTCGGCCACTGGTCGTTTTGTGCTGGTCAGATAATGGTCAACTCTGGATCTTTATCAAAGCGCGGTTTGCGGTTCCAGGTATATAGACCATTGACCGAATTGTTTCTAATGTATTGAATGTGCTTACTCCTAGCATAGACTCTGGCAATCAGTACATTTACGCATTTTACTTCGGACAGCGGGTAATGGCCGCGTGGAACGTTGACCACAACTATCTCAACAACCTGAGAGGTTTATAGCACGACGAGACATTTTTTTAAACATTAAGCAGTCGTCATTTGGCTAACAAAAAAAACAATGACCTTACGATTATCGGAATATGAAAGTGTTCGTTTCTGTCTGGCGTTCTAGAACACAAGGACACTGACCAGAGATTAGTCTTCAAAATCGTTGCACTATTCGTTTGTAAATATCTGTTTATTTCATTATTCTGTTATTCTGATTTTTTTTTTAATTATTTTTATTTTTGCTTATCAGATTCGTTTTCACATCTCAACTATCCGCGTTTTCACATCTCAACTTCGTTTGTAAATATCTGTTTATTTCATTATTCTGATATTCTGATTTTTTTTTTTTTTTTTTTTTTTGGCTTATCAGACACGTTTTCACATCACAACTTTCCACGTTATCATATCTCAACTTTCCGCATTTCGCACATCTGTCGGGCGTTCATCATCTATATCATTTTCCTTTTGCCTGTAAATCAAGACGCCTTAATGCCATATTGGTGTTGTGTCGTTCATATAATTCATACATTTCTGAGGTCTTACGCATTAATACTTATGTATGTCTGTTAAATGAGTTTTTAACAAGACATAACAAATAACCAAACGGAAATGAGCGTCCCTCTCTTGTCCATATTTCTATTGCAACGTGACGCCATTATTTTGTGAGCGATACCATGCTTGCGCAATTTTTTTCTGAAAATGGAACTAGCTAATGGTTAAGTTATACCGAGATTCCACCAATGGCCTTACACAAATTTCACTTATGTTCATTTTGACATTTGATTGCGTAACCATGGTTATCAAATGACATATTGATGTCTTCAAAACTAAAATTATTACATGTGGACAATATATAAATTTGTACCAATTATAAGTCTCCGTTTTATTTCTATAACAACCGTTATTAAAACATCGTTACGTGATGCGTAAAATAATATGCATCTATATGTTATATCACTTTACCAAGTTTGAACAAAATTTGATCCAAAGACTAATGAGTTATTTATTAGTCATTTTGCAAAACCTGTGCTACAATGAAAACCGGGTTACAATGACAACAAGTTTTCGGAAAATAAAGCCCTCTTGTAAATTTACACAATTTCAACAACCTTAATGTGATTGAAGTTTTGTTGAAATCGGTGCACTAGTTTAGGATGAGTTTCCGGACAATTTCTGTGGTCTACTTGATAGACAGGAAGACAGGGCACTCCAGTCACCAACTTCGTTGCGGGGGTATGATTATGACGTTACGATCACAAAAAAAAATATGTATTTAAATAGGATCAAATGCCTTACAAAAATGATTTAATAAAAAATAATAAATTCTGCATTTACTTATTACAGAGTAATCTCTCTTGTGGTATTAATTGTTACGTCATGCATTTGTGCAGAAAACGTCGTAATTTGTGCTCACAAAGTAATAACGTCACACTTGATACATATCCATAAGGGAGATAACTTGTAATGTGCAAAGACGGAATAAAGGAAAAGAGATTTTTATCTATCAAAGCTATTTCTTTTTGTTAATCGTTACTGACGGAGTGAAAAGAAAGGAAGTTACTCCGATAGATCATAATGGCCATTTTCAAATTTTGTGTTAAGTTCAATTAAATCCTAGATATATCGCTATATGACAAACTATATGGACTCTTGTCAAGGAGCGGTAAGCTAAATGAAGTATACATGGGTTGAAATGTGGTTAATTCAATTTACATCATATTTATGTTTCTAACCACGTGATCGTCATACTTTCACATGGATTTTAATTACTAGGTAGTGCATACGTGCGAATTTCCATTCTAGCAAATATATGTCGCTTCACCATTTACGTCATCAATATTGTTTGCCCAATTTAAATGCATATCTTACTAACGAAAATCGGCATGTGGTTTTCCCGAATTGGAATAAATCGGTATGACCTTCCCAGGACGAGAGTACGTGATGCGTATCACGCACGGGTGCCAAGTAAGCCAATTTTCGTAGCATTTTGCCAGTCTCCACCCTGTATCGATTCTTGTCCCGCGGGTATAGCCAGGTGCACGCTCTCGTGACGTGGTCAAGAAAGTAATAATGCATGTCACGATCGGACACCATTACTAGTAGTGATATAATAATGAGTACGTCACACACACATATCGGTGATTTCTTAATATCTCCGTAGAGAATCCAATCAATATCTAATTCTAAGGGGAAAAAATTCTCTGGAGTAAAACCGTTGACTTATCATTTTCACATCCTGTTCCGGCTTGAAAGCACCGCTAATTATCTACATCTCCTGGTTAAAGGATTCCGAATCAGGAATCGCCTCATCTGATTAAAATACAGATACTTATTATCACTACGTTTGATTCAAGGATCTGACAACATCCCATTAGGGGTCACGTTCTGGTGACCTTTGGAAATGACCAATCAAATTGCTGCTCCAGAATCTTGACTAGGGGACGAAATAGTTTAAAAAAGCGGTCAAAATTATTCTCGTGTATATAGTCATCTCGCCCAAAGAACACAACAAAGCTAAATGTATATATACTGGGACGAAATGGAGTTATCAATTTACATATCAATGTGTAGAAAATTCATTTGATCCAAAGCACACGTGGTAAAAAGGTCATCCGAACATGACCCCTTACGCGATGTTGTCAGATCCTCTATTGAACGGAGTTGTTATAAGGATCTGTAATTTATATCTGGATTGGGGACCGCCTCGCAAATAAAGAGCTGAAATATATTTCTATAGTTGGAAAAGTAGAGAAATTTTTTTTCGAAGATGGCTAATGGCAGAATAACTCTCTTCTTAAAATATTCGGGCACCATGTAAATAGTTGGAGTAAGACATTACGTAACATTTCTACATATATACGCTGTGTAATATTTGTATGCGCACTGCTTTGACAGGGATAACACAAGAATGTTCTAATTGAAAGGCTTGATTTATGAACATGGCCGACGACTCGACCGACTATACGACTTTCCAAATCTGCCGACAGTGTATTTATCAATTTTATTGTAAATAACGTAATAACGCTAAAAATGGCAAGTATGGACAAAAGAAATGGTATTAATGCTAGTTTAGTGTAGGTACAAAATGTACATAGATTTAAACATGCTAAATTAACTAAAAGATTTATAAGGTGTTAACGAAGCTGAAACGATATCCAAAAACGATATGTTCAAACCTGTGCCAAATTTAAACTCTATAGCCCTCAAGAGAACAAAGGCCTGTTTACTTCTTTGTCAGTTGCAAATAAAAAATGGAAATAGGTTAATTGTAAAAGTATCGGTCATTTTTCGTTTAATTGATACGATTAAGCAAGTCCCACAAATCAAAATTATCTCTGAACCATTTTCCAGGTTTCAAGGTCATATTTAGTCTTTTAAATAAGAAAATAGTTTGCTATGACAGGTGCCAAATAACAGAATCTATCTCGACTGGAAAAAAGTCCATGATATATGAATTTACGAGAAGCGCATCCCTCTACAGGCCCCATCCGCTCTAATAATAGATTTTCATACTATCACCCCACAAAAAAGTTTTGTTGCAGTGGAGGGGGGAGACAGTAATACCAGAATGCTTTCCAAGTTGTGCATTGTCCAAAAAGCTCTTAAAATTAATGTTTTCAAAAGAGAGTTTTATTTGTGTTTGTTGAGATTTAAATCAAAATCAACTCACAAAAAAAAACTAATTCTGGATAATTTACGCAGTATTAAATGTTTGGGGTACTCAGAAAAAATAATATGATGGTATGGAATGGCTGTATGAGCTGGTGTAACCAGTTTATTTCTTTTACAGCAGTCTCTCTGAATTTATAATCAAATGTGAATGCATTGGACCGAAATGGAAAAAAGAACAATTTCGAAAATTTTAAGGTCTGAAGCAATTTTACAATGAATTCAGTTGTATGAATATTTCAATAAATACATGATGCGTTTTTTAAAAGAACCTTAATGATTGACAATGGAACTTCATTTTCTGTCTATAATTAGCTTTGATGATACTTTGTCTCAAGGTAGCACATATCGCAGAAAATGTAAACGGTATGGTATATATCAGGTGGTAATGAATATGAAAATTAATTAGCATATTTTTTACATCCAAATCAGGTAATAATAATAACTAAAGTGGCAGCGCTTTGTACAAAGTGTATCAGTATTATCGTTTTAGTCGTCTGATAATTCAGATAGCTGGAAACACGCGAAGCAGTGACAAAAACGTAATAATCAACACCTCAATCTTGATATAATATCCATATATGAAGTCGACGGTACTTATGATGTCATAGTTTCCTTATAAATTTATTAAAATTCATGTAAATTGTTGCAATTGGTGGGATTATTCAGTTCCGTTTGTTTTTAAAAAAATTTTGCAACACCAAACAAATGCCAGTTTTACCGTTTATTTAGTGTATATTTATTTCGTTTATTCCATTAACTGTCATTCTGGAAAACTACAGCTGAATGTTTATACAAAACCTAACCTCAATGTAGCCTCACGGTTATATCGACCCCATTTTAATAGTCAGCTGCAAGCACTGAACAAAGAAATCGGACAAAGATGGATAGAAAAGAAGAAAAATACGTTTAGACATACATACCACAGCATTTGATTTTTTCCCGGAAGTGTTTATATTCCAATACACGTTCTAATATCACAATAAAATCCCTTCATTCTCACCCTCCAGATGAATTTCTCTCCAGCCTATTCCTCTCTCGCGGACCGCGAACAGCTGATCGCTAGCAATGACCTCGACCTTTGCGGGTGTGAACTGAATCCCGACCATTTGATTGGTTGAACCGAACATGACATCACGGCCACCACATATATTGCCCTAGAAATGCCGGCGACCTACCTGAACAGTGACAAAGAAAACAAATTCTGCAAAAATAAGACTTTTTACGAATGCATAAAATAATCTTTTTAGTTTACAAACAATATTTACCCCTATGCATCGCATATAGCTGTTATTTAGTGAATGTCGACATAGCTTTGTTGGAGAAATCTGCTCTGCTACGCTGCGTAATGAAATACCAACTGACCCATTTTCCACGCGGTCACGCTTTGCTAACCATGCGATGTTATACGATTCCGAATCCGTAAATTTTATGATGTAAAAAATATTTAAAAAATCGCCGATGCGAATATTATATATTATATTCCTTTTAATTTTACTGTATAAGGCGGTATACATGGTTTGATGCACAACATATAATATTTATTATAGTATTAAAAAGATAATTTTAATTTTGAGTCGATTGCACGTTTTGTCAGATATTGAATTTATAATAAATCCCGCACGCCGTTACAATAATGTTAAACATTTTTAAATGTCTAAACAGTGTAACTTTTTAACATTATGCACGACATCATTAAAATGTAAAACATTGCAAATAAAAAAAAAAGTATTTATATGTTTTGATGGAAAAATTGATTTTTAAATGTTTTTAAAGATAGAGAGTAAAACTACAACCAATTCACCAAAGTGTTATATTTATTTGCTGGAGATTTATCGAAAAACTTTTCTCTTACATGTTTAGATTTAAATCTCTGGATAAACCATAATCTTGTGATATATATCCTGATAAATTAAAAGTCAATATTACAAATCATCTTATATAATTGTACTTAAAAATGTTTCCTCGATACTAAAAGATTATAACCCCTCCTCAGCTCATATCCCCCACCACTCTCTCTCTCTCTCTCTCTCTCTCTCTCTCTCTCTCCATCTCTCTCTCCCTCCCTCTAGAGGGCTTCATATTAGTTCAATAACTTGTGTCCGATACACTGATAAACTGATGGTCTGAATAGACCCCTTTGTATCACATCACACAGTGAAGGGAATGATCGTGTATAGAAAAAGTAACGTGCACGTTAATCTTTAATTTAAAAATTTAGAACAACAAAAAGGAGTCTCAAAGTTATAATAGATACTTCATTGATTTCTGATTAATTTTGCATACAATAAGTCTATATACATTTAATGCTTCTTGTTTTTGTATAAAGTTGAAAACAAATCAAGTTGAGCATGACTTGAAAGATTAATATGTAGATGAGTGCATTGATATTAACTACTAGAATTATTAGGGCTTTATTATATATTTGGCTTGTCTTTGCCAGTAAACATTTCTTTACCAATTATTAAAGCTTGTTTGGTATCATCATAGACGTCTATGATATAAGGCCTAGGTAACATCATTGGTGTATATGATATAAGGCCTAGGTATCATCATTGATTTATATGATATAAGACCTAGGTATCATCATTGGTGTATATGATATAAGGCCTAGGTATCATCATTGACGTATATGATATAAGGCCTAGGTATCATCATTGGTGTATATGATATAAGGCCTAGGTATCATCATTGACGTATATGATATAAGGCCTAGGTATCATCATTGGTGTATATGATATAAGGCCTAGGTATCATCATTGACGTATATGATATAAGGCCTAGGTATCATCATTGGTGTATATGATATAAGGCCTAGGTATCATCATAGACGTATATGATATAAGGCCTAGGTATCATCATTGGTGTATATGATATAAGGCCTAGTTATCATCATTGACGTATATGATATAAGGCCTAGGTATCATCATTGACGTATATGATATAAGGCCTAGGTATCATCATTGGTGTATATGATATAAGGCCTAGGTATCATCATTGGTGTATATGATATAAGGCCTAGGTATCATCATTGGTGTATATGATATAAGGCCTAGGTATCATCATTGGTGTATATGATATAAGGCCTAGGTATCATCATTGGTGTATATGATATAAGGCCTAGGTATCATCATTGGTGTATATGATATAAGGCCTAGGTATCATCATTGGTGTATATGATATAAGGCCTAGGTATCATCATTGGTGTATATGATATAAGGCCTAGGTATCATCATTGGTGTATATGATATAAGGCCTAGGTATCATCATTGGTGTATATGATATAAGGCCTAGGTATCATCATTGGTGTATATGATATAAGGCCTAGGTATCATCATTGGTGTATATGATATAAGGCCTAGGTATCATCATTGGTGTATATGATATAAGGCCTAGGTATCATCATTGGTGTATATGATATAAGACCTAGGTATCATCATTGGTGTATATGATATAAGGCCTAGGTATCATCATTGGTGTATATGATATAAGGCCTAGGTATCATCATTGGTGTATATGATATAAGACCTAGGTATCATCATTGGTGTATATGATATAAGGCCTAGGTATCATCATTGATGTATATGATATAAGACCTAGGTATCATCATTGATGTATATGATATAAGACCTAGGTATCACATTGATGTATATGATATAAGGCCTAGGTATCATCATTGATGTATATGATATAAGACCTAGGTATCATCATGTATATGATATAAGGCCTAGGTAATCATCATTGTGTATATCATATAAGGCTAGGTCATCATATGATATAAGGCCTAGGTATCATCATTGGTGTATATGATATAAGGCCTAGGTATCATCATTGGTGTATATGATATAAGACCTAGGTATCATCATTGTGTATATGATTAAGGCCTAGGTATCATCATTTATGTATATGATATAAGGCCTAGGTATCATCATTGATGTATATGATATAAGACCTAGGTATCATCATTGTGTATATGATATAAGGCCTAGGTATCATCATTGGTGTATATGATATAAGGCCTAGGTATCATCATTGATGTATATGATATAAGACCTAGGTATCATCATTGGTGTATATGATATAAGGCCTAGGTATCATCATTGGTGTATATGATATAAGGCCTAGGTATCATCATTGGTGTATATGATATAAGGCCTAGGTATCATCATTGGTGTATATGATATAAGGCCTAGGTATCATCATTGGTGTATATGATATAAGGCCTAGGTATCATCATTGGTGTATATGATATAAGGCCTAGGTATCATCATTGGTGTATATGATATAAGGCCTAGGTATCATCATTGGTGTATATGATATAAGGCCTAGGTATCATCATTGGTGTATATGATATAAGGCCTAGGTATCATCATTGATGTATATGATATAAGGCCTAGGTATCATCATTGGTGTATATGATATAAGGCCTAGGTATCATCATTGTGTATATGATATAAGGCCTAGGTATCATCATTGGTGTATATGATATGATATACATTGGTTGTATATGAATAAGGCCTAGGTATCATCATTGGTGTATATGATATAAGGCCTAGGTATCATCATTGGTGTATATGATATAAGGCCTAGGTATCATCATTGATGTATATGATATAAGACCTAGGTATCATCATTGGTGTATATGATATAAGGCCTAGGTATCATCATTGGTGTATATGATATAAGGCCTAGGTATCATCATTGGTGTATATGATATAAGGCCTAGGTATCATCATTGATGTATATGATATAAGGCCTAGGTATCATCATTGGTGTATATGATATAAGGCCTAGGTATCATCATTGGTGTATATGATATAAGGCCTAGGTATCATCATTGGTGTATATGATATAAGGCCTAGGTATCATCATTGGTGTATATGATATAAGGCCTAGGTATCATCATTGGTGTATATGATATAAGACCTAGGTATCATCATTGATGTATATGATATAAGGCCTAGGTATCATCATTGGTGTATATGATATAAGGCCTAGGTATCATCATTGACGTATATGATATAAGGCCTAGGTATCATCATTGGTGTATATGATATAAGGCCTAGGTATCATCATTGGTGTATATGATATAAGGCCTAGGTATCATCATTGACGTATATGATATAAGACCTAGGTATTACATTGATGTATATGATATAAGGCCTAGGTATAATCATTGATGTATATGATATAAGACCTAGGTATCATCATTGGTGTATATGATATAAGGCCTAGGTATCATCATTGGTGTATATGATATAAGGCCTAGGTATCATCATTGGTATATATGATATAAGGCCTAGGTATCATCATTGGTGTATATGATATAAGGCCTAGGTATCATCATTGGTGTATATGATATAAGGCCTAGGTATCATCATTGTGTATATGATTATAAGGCCTAGGATCATCATTGTGATATATGATATAAGGCCTAGGTATCATCATTGATGTATATGATATAAGGCCTAGGTATCATCATTGGTGTATATGATATAAGGCCTAGGTATCATCATTGATGTATATGATATAAGACCTAGGTATCATCATTGGTGTATATGATATAAGGCCTAGGTATCATCATTGGTGTATATGATATAAGGCCTAGGTATCATCATTGGTGTATATGATATAAGACCTAGGTATCATCATTGGTGTATATGATATAAGGCCTAGGTATCATCATTGATGTATATGATATAAGGCCTAGGTATCATCATTGGTGTATATGATATAAGACCTAGGTATCATCATTGGTGTATATGATATAAGGCCTAGGTATCATCATTGGTGTATATGATATAAGGCCTAGGTATCATCATTGGTGTATATGATATAAGGCCTAGGTATCATCATTGGTGTATATGATATAAGGCCTAGGTATCATCATTGGTGTATATGATATAAGGCCTAGGTATCATCATTGGATGTATATGATATAAGGCCTAGGTATCATCATTGGTGTATATGATATAAGGCCTAGGTATCATCATTGGTGTATATGATATAAGACCTAGGTATCATCATTGGTGTATATGATATAAGACCTAGGTATCATCATTGGTGTATATGATATAAGACCTAGGTATCATCATTGATGTATATGATATAAGACCTAGGTATCATCATTGACGTATATGATATAAGGCCTAGGTATCATCATTGGTGTATATGATATAAGGCCTAGGTATCATCATTGGTGTATATGATATAAGGCCTAGGTATCATCATTGATGTATATGATATAAGGCCTAGGTATCATCATTGACGTATATGATATAAGGCCTAGGTATCATCATTGGTGTATATGATATAAGGCCTAGGTATCATCATTGGTGTATATGATATAAGACCTAGGTATCATCATTGGTGTATATGATATAAGGCCTAGGTATCATCATTGGTGTATATGATATAAGACCTAGGTATCATCATTGGTGTATATGATATAAGACCTAGGTATCATCATTGGTGTATATGATATAAGGCCTAGGTATCATCATTGGTGTATATGATATAAGACATAGGTATCATCATTGGTGTATATGATATAAGGCCTAGGTATCATCATTGACGTATATGATATAAGACCTAGGTATCATCATTGATGTATATGATATAAGGCCTAGGTATCATCATTGATGTATATGATATAAGACCTAGGTATCATCATTGGTGTATATGATATAAGACCTAGGTATCATCATTGATGTATATGATATAAGACCTAGGTATCATCATTGGTGTATATGATATAAGGCCTAGGTATCATCATTGGTGTATATGATATAAGGCCTAGGTATCATCATTGGTGTATATGATATAAGACCTAGGTATCATCATTGATGTATATGATATAAGACCTAGGTATCATCATTGGTGTATATGATATAAGACCTAGGTATCATCATTGGTGTATATGATATAAGGCCTAGGTATCATCATTGATGTATATGATATAAGGCCTAGGTATAGTATAAGACCTAGGTATCATCATTTATGTATATGATATAAGGCCTAGGTATCATCATTGGTGTATATGATATAAGGCCTAGGTATCATCATTGATGTATATGATATAAGGCCTAGGTATCATCGCGCTATCTTGAGGCTAAACACAAATATTTGTTTAGTAAATTTTAGATCGGTAAGTCACAAACTAAACATTGAAACTGGTAGACCACGTAATATTCTGAGAAGTAGAATTTATGGAACAAATCATTTCTGGAGATATTCTTGTATGTCCTATTTACAATGATTTAAGGTATTAAATTTATCAAAAAAATACTATTATGAAAGACCATCTGTTTCAGCTTCTTCGGCATCGTGGTATCCGGTATCCATATTGCACAACTATTGACCGATTTAGGTAAATGTCTATATTTTGCTTCAAAAAGAGGAAATTAATCTAAAAGTACATTGCGGGTAACCAAATTTATTATATAATACGTATTACAATAGTACTCCGTTTACATTATGTCATTAGGTTATTCACTCTCCTCTAATGTATGGTAATGTATTTTGCATTGCATTCCCTTGATGTTATTTTCACCTGTAGGTCGTAGCCTACGGAATAAATAAATGAAATAAGAATAAGTTATGCACATCAGTGTAACTATAAAAAGTCTTGTAAAGTTAAAACATCTATGTCGATCCGTCAAAGTCTTGAATATAATGTAAAATTAAAGTAAAAAATAACCTAAACGTAGATGATTTATCTAAAATTAATGATACTGAAATATACACGTGCAGTTTTGGAAGTCCGGAAATGGAAACCTGAAGTCATATCCGTTTATTACGATCAACCTACGGTCCTTGGTGTTCCAAGACACAAGATGGCTTTTACAAGCTTAAAACGAAAGACACGCAAAGTCAAAGGACGACAGATGAAAATGTATGATACATTTGACAAAAATATTTCATCCTCTGTAGAACTACTCAATGTTAAGGTTATTTTTTTTCAAATAAAATATTCACGAAAAGTCAATAGAGGAATTTAAACAAGGGGCCCAGAGGTCCTGGATCGGTCATCTGGTTACTTTAGTGATAAACTAATGCTTCGTTTCAGAGAAAAGTCGTTTAAATGAAAATTACAAAATTGGCTCCTTTATTGCCCTGACCCTTAGGCCCTTAGGGTAAGCCTGACCATTTCTGGAGTCAACCCAACCATTTGTACAATTTCGATGCCCACCCGATTGGATACTGCCATAGGAATATGAGAGCTATATCATGCTTAGTTTCAGAGAAGAAGTTGTTTAAATTAACATCTTTGACTCCGTCCCTCAGGCTCCTTGGGGGTCAGCACACCAATTGTACCATTCCCACCCCATTACTAGTTTCAGAGAAGAAGTTGTTTGAATGGAAATAGGCACATCGACCCTTTGACTCCACCCCATTACTTGTTTCAGAGAAGAAGTTGTTTAAATGGAAATAGGCAAATCGACCCTTTGACTCCACCCCTTTACTAGTTTCAGAGAAAAAGTTGTTTAAATGGATATATGCACATTTACACCTTTGGCTCCGCCAAATTACTAGTCTAAGAAAAGATGTTCTTTAAATGGAAATAGGCACATCGACCCCTTTGACATTGTCCCATTACTTGTTTCAGAGAAGAAGTTGTTTAAATGGAAATAGGCAAATCGACCCTTGGACTCCACCCCTTTACTAGTTTCAGAGAAGAAGTTGTTTAAATGGAAATAGGCAAATCGACCCTTTGACTCCACCCCTTTACTAGTTTTTAGAGAAAAAGTTGTTTAAATGGATATATGCACATTTACACCTTTGGCTCCGCCAAATTACTAGTCTAAGAAAAGATGTTCTTTAAATGGAAATAGGCACATCGACCCCTTTGACATTGTCCCATTACTTGTTTCAGAGAAGAAGTTGTTTAAATGGAAATAGGCAAATCGACCCTTGGACTCCACCCCTTTACTAGTTTCAGAGAAGAAGTTGTTTAAATGGAAATAGGCAAATCGACCCTTTGACTCCACCCCTTTACTAGTTTCAGAGAAAAAGTTGTTTAAATGGATATATGCACATTTACATCTTTGGCTCCGCCAAATTACTAGTCTAAGAAAAGATGTTCTTTAAATGGAAATAGGCACATCGACCCCTTTGACATTGTCCCATTACTTGTTTCAGAGAAGAAGTTGTTTAAATGGAAATAGGCAAATCGACCCTTGGACTCCATCCTTTACTAGTTTCAGAGAAAAAGTTGTTTAAATGGAAATAGGCAAATCGACCCTTTGACTCCACCCCTTTACTAGTTTCAGAGAAAAAGTTGTTTAAATGGATATATGCACATTTACATCTTTGGCTCCGCCAAATTACTAGTCTAAGAAAAGATGTTCTTTAAATGGAAATAGGCACATCGACCCCTTTGACATTGTCCCATTACTTGTTTCAGAGAAGAAGTTGTTTAAATGGAAATAGGCAAATCGACCCTTGGACTCCATCCTTTACTAGTTTCAGAGAAAAAGTTGTTTAAATGGAATTAGGCAAATCGACCCCTTTGGCTCCGCCCCATTACTAGTTTCAGAGAAGAAGTTGTTTTTCTATTGCTATTCTTCCCAATGTCATTTCCATTTGATCCTGCCTCCTGTTAAGGACATCCAACATCCTTCCCATGAGTAACCGTCTCTCACTTCGGACTGGTGAATGAATGTCTTCAATGTTCAGGTCTATCCAAGATGGCGACAGTGTCTGAGTTTTACTAAAGAGGTAGGCTCGGAAAGGGAGTGGTGAAGCTGAAACAGCTGGAATAGCAGAGGGTGCGTGCGAAACGGCTGTGGTTATAAGTGAAAGGTCTAGTTGGTTAAATGAATAGTATGAAGAGAAAGAGGAGGTGGAGAAAGGAAGTGACGAAGCTGGAAAAGGAACATAGGTTGGGGTAGGAGAGGATGAGGATAAGTACGAAGAGGCCGCAGTTATTACATAGTCTAGTTGGTTAAATGAATAGTATTGGGAGGAGGAGGTCCAGAACGGAAGTGAAGAAAATTGGAATAGGAGTGAGGGTAGTAAGATGCTGTAGAATGTGGTAAGGATCGGTGTGATGAATGTATGGGTGAAACGAAGTGTTGTGGTAGGGCAATGAAGATGTTGGTAACGATACAGATGCGAGGCAAAAAGAGGGTGTGAACGAAGAGGTTGAAGGTATTAGTGAATGGTCTGGTTGGCTAGGAGAATAGCACGGACAGTAAGGGTCAAGAAGGGAGGTGAATCAGTTGGTAGAGACACTGATGTGAGGGTAATAGTGGGTGTGTAGGTAGAGGCTTTAGTTATCTTTGTCACGACAGGAGAATGGAGAATGGGGTCAGAAGTATCAACAGGCGCAGACCTAGTTTCGACAGATGCAGTTGTCGACGAGTCACTCTCATCAAAGTCGTAGCACGTTGCGAGGGTCATTGCTTGCTTTTTATGTGTCTTTTCATTGATATGGAATATAATAAAAAAAAAGATATGATAGGCAACTGACAAATTCCACCACATACGAGTCTGGATACAGATGTGGTAAACTCTTTGATTAATTAAGGCATCGCTAGGCCAAACAATATGCTGTATGTATGTTCATGTCTAAATCGTATACGTATCGACAACATTGTCTAACAGAGTAACTAGGCAAGCATGATTTCACAATAATGTAACCACGACTATTGACACACTGTCACTGCTTATCCATCCTCGATACTTCAGGGGTTCCAATCACTTACGATCTCTACACACTTAGACTATATCATGGGTGTAGAGATCGTAGGTGATCGGAACCCCTAGAGTATCAAGGATGCTGCATATCCAACTTGGGGTATAATGAATGATCGTTAAAGGCGACTTAATTTAGGATCTTTTCTTTTCTTTCTTCCTAACTTATTTTATTCTTCATAACATCTCTCTTGACCCCGCCTCACTTTTGGCCTATTTAGTTGAGTGCTAGCCCCTGTGAGGATTCTGCCCGTGGCCGAGACACATCATAGTCTATAAAAGTGGTAGTGTCTGTTCCTGTTTAGCGCTTAGTATTAAGGGAGTGGGACGACTGGTTCGTCCGTTATTTGGTGTCTTCGGCGGTATGCGTAAGTGATATGGCACTAGAAGATACAACACGAATACACCACAGTCTCTCGTAACACGCACCACGCACTTCACACACGCTACACACTGCATACATAAGAGGCCATCCTTACATGACCCCGGCTATTAATAGGACGTTATAATTAATAAAGCGAACAAATCAATCCTTACATGACACTGGCTGTTAATAGGACGTTAATTTAATTAAACAAACAAACGCAGACTCATTTTTGCTTACACATATGACAGTCATTGTTGGTTGGGGCGTGATGAGGGCAGGATGAGGGTCGGCTGTCAGGGACAATATCTCACCTCTATGGTGGCTGATTACGGCCATCTCGTGTTGTTGTGTTGTCGCCTTGTCGTGTTGTCGCCTTGTCGAGTTGTCGCGGTCTCAAACTGCGACAACCCGAGATTTAATAGTTAAAATGTCCACTTGTCGCGTTTTCGAACTGCGACAAGTCGACAACACGACAAGACGACAAGTCGACAACACGACAAGTCGACATTTCAAACACGTTAATTAGCGCGTAAAGAATCTCGTGTAGTCGCGGTAAAATGTCGACTTGTCGTGTTGTCGAGTTGTCGTGTTGTCGAGTTGTCGACTTGTCGCCTTCCTGTTACACATGCGCAAATATAGAAAACTGAAGTCAGTGCTTGTACCATAGTATTATGGTGGCATATGTCTGCCATCGATTTGCCGACTTACGACTTAATAATGTCGACATCGTTAAGGCATTAAGTCGACATCATATCGATAGATGTCGACATAAACAGAAGAATATGTCGACTTACCACATGTACATGCCCACATAATGATTCCAAGATATCTATGTAGACAGTCGGTAACTCGGCGATTAATGTGTTTATGCTCGGGTGTGACACCGACTTGTCAGTTATTGATGTCGACATCTAAACTAAAAGATGTCGACATCTGGTCATGAAAGTGGAAATCAAAGGCCATCCTTTCATAAAGCACTGTGTATATGCAGCAAAAGCCATACAGCAGAGATCGACGTTGATTGTTAATTAAAGTTTTTATTTATTTGATTTAAAAAAACAACAAAAATTGTGATCCTGCACATCCCGGCCATGAAACTGTAGCCTGCGTGTACGTAGCTGTTAGCCCGAGCTAAGGTATAACCGTGTGTTGAAAATTCGTTTCAAAGCTGTGTGTGTGTTTTGTTGATTGCCATTCGTACCAAGTCCATGTAGTACATACTGTACTATACTATATTAAAAGAATGAATATAATACATAAATATTTACATCCCTCGATACACTTACATATACACTTGTATATAAAGGCACAACGAATTTTTGTTTCGGTCTCAATGGTCAGATACAACCTTTGGGCTAATAATCCTCCAGGGACGCGGTTTTAAACTCTCAACTCGCGATACATCTGCATCTAGTTTTCGTAGTAAAAACATGCATTCTTTGTAGTCAAACGTAGTAAAAAAAAAAGGTCACGTGCTTGTACCACATTCATGCCATTGGCCGGAATATACAATTGTATTATGGGTAACTAGTGATCACGTGATTTTGTGTTTACTTCCAAATATGGTGATAGTTTGCTTGCCATTTCTTCGGGGAAATTGATTTATTTGAAAATATTTAGACTCCAAAATGCTATTAATATTGCATGCATATCATTTTGACTTGCACATATGTATTATTTTACTATAAATAATGATCTGAAATGAGTTATAAAACTGTCATTTTCACGTTTTGTAAATAAATGATATAATAATTCAATAGGTCTAACCGTCTAATCAAGGATCAGCGAAGATCGGCTACTCCCGGCTAAATTCGAAGAATTCTGAATTTATATTTCTATGTATTATTACCTGCTTTAGGGTTCAGAACATATACACATAACACAGAGAAAATAAGATCTTCTTCAAAAGGCCTATTAATTATGTATAAATACCAGGTCAGAGAAATCACTCTATTTGGACGTAAACACACACTCATGTGATCACTAGTTACCCACTAATACAATTCCATATTTTTTTCAGCCAATGGCATGAATGAGGTATAATCACGTGACTTGTTTTACTACGTTTTACTACAAAGAACGCGTGTTTTGTACCTTCAAAAACCATAATGGGGATGGGGGAAATCCTCCGCGGATCGTGGTTTTCATTTCCACCATTTGAAATTGTTAGCAATACTATCATATCATAGTTTATTTTCCATATTATTTCCAAAACAAATGGTATAAGCTTCCGCATAGCCCACTTAGCTTTTTGGGAATCTAATACATACATGTATGTACACATTTACTAAGAAACACGGGTTTATGTGCTTACATGGCAGCTTCCCGCCTGGTAAATTGGGACCTAGGACCTAACTCATTATGCTTCGGTAGGTTCCATACGAAAATGTATCATTTTGTTTGTCAGAATAACTCTTCATAGATTGAAAGGTCTCAAGGCCCTCTACCAATATTGTGAATTTCATGGCCCTGGGGTCTCGGAATTTTCCCCAGGGGATAGGATCTGTTCCATAGTTTATATAGGGAAACACATTTATGAGCATTATTTGCTCAATTTTCATAGGAAACAGATGCAATTGAATCAAATACTCTTCATATATTAAAAGGTTAAATGGGTATCATCACTGGCTGATTTCATGGGCCTGATAGGCCAAATATATGGTGCTTATATACAGTGTATGTATTTGTTTCATTCTTTATCCGAACTCGGGTGACCAATCAGAGAAAAAAACATGCATGGCTGACAGGTGGCTATGTGTTTTGTTATTCCTGCTATATAGACTTCATTTTTAGTTTTCCCATGTTATAAAACATTTCCAAGAGGAAAGAAAAAGGTAAAGAATAACAGAAATAGAGAAAAGATCCATCTTTTATTGGCATGATTTACATCAGCAGTAGTGGGTACCAAGTTCATTAAACTTTTTAAATGTGCAACTGCAGGGGCGTAAGAAGAAAAGGGTCCTCCTGCACATTTTTCGTACTTCATTTTAGAAAATTTTGCCGCTTTGCGACGCATTTCCTAAAAGTTCAAGCACGTAATGTTCAAACCTTTAATGATAAATATTAAATACACATGAACTAGACTAAAAATGTCAATCAAGGGATTCTACTATTTCAAAAATTTTTCTTAAAATATTATATTGTTTATATGTCTAAACAAGACAATTAAATCAATTCATTATTTTTTTTTAGTTAAACAACAATGTGCTGATGGTGTGAAGTCGTATGTTCAGATCGAGCAGGGTTGCATAATGATATGACGACATTCACAATTATAATTTCTAAATGCAGGTAAATGTAAATCGAAAAATAGCTGTTAATAGGACGTTAATAAATCAAACAAACAAACAAACAAACCACGTTAAGAACGCATTAAAATCCTCAAAATACACCGTAAAACTCATATTGGCCATTCCAAATCGTAATATTTTTCGCGGGGGAGACCCCCGGCCCCCCAGAACACCAAAGTCTCGCGCATTCGGCGCTCGCAAAATCATCAAAATCGTAATTTTTCCCGGGGGAGATCCCCAGACCCCCAAAACACCAAAATCTCGCGCATTCGGCGTTCGCAAAATCATCAAAATACATCGTAAAAATGATCTCAGCCATTCTAAATCGTAAAAAAAAAATTCCAGGAGAGACCCCCGGACCTCCAAACACCAAAATCTCGACCCTTCGACGCTCGCACGCCATTTTGCATATTCATTAATTTCCTGTTAGCGTCGCCATTGATATGGATGTGTACAAGGATTATATGTAATGATTTATCAGAAAAAGAATATAAAGTATATATGGTTGTGTGTTGAATTAATCTCCCCCTGTGTGACCTATTGCAATTGTCTTTTGGCCGGCAATATCCAGTGTCTGTTGTAAACAATTTACAATTTTCTTAATAACCAAGAACCTCATACATGGACATGTTATTGGGCCATAGCATGCTGGGATGAAGGAATACAAAGTTTGTTCAAATCAACGATCTTGACCTATGTGCCAAGTCACAGGGCTGAGACATATTTATTTGTTTGTTTAAAAGCAAAACATTATTCATAACTGTGCATATCGGAATTCAGGTGACTGTTAGACATATATATCCTTATTGCCTTCTGCTCATTCTCAACTCTCATCCATTTGTAAACAATTCAAATTTTAACAAACTTCTTCTCCACAACACGTTTTTTCTCATTTTACAGCAAGTACAAAAACAACAACAATCAAATTACAATCATGAATATTTTGTATTGATATTAAATTTTTTTGCAAATTTTCAGCAAAACAAACATGTTTCAAATTAAATTAATACACATATTTGATTAATATATTTGATTTGCATTCATTATTGAATTTAAAAAAAAAATGAAAAAAATTCAAGTTTTAATCAAGGGAGATAAATCCGTTTTGAAGAATTTTCCACAAAGTGGAAAAGTTAAGATTAATTTACTATTTAAATCTCTGGATTAATTCACTTCCCATGCATTATTCAACCAAAATTTAGCCTGGTACATTAACACAAATTTATTAGATGAAGTAATTGTCGAGTATATATACATGAACTCTGACATCTGCCATGGCACAACATGTAATCTTCAATTTATCAATGTTTCACAATCAAAGTCTACTCTAAGCATTCTGTTTCAAATGGTGGAAATGAAACCACGATCCGCGGAGGATTTCCCCAATACTGGTACAAAACACGCGTTCTTTGTAGTAAAACGTAGTAAAACAAGTCACGTGATTATACCTCATTCATGCCATTGGCCGAAATAAATATGGAATTGTATTAGTGGGTAACTAGTGATCACATGAGTGTGTGTTTGCTTCCAAATAGAGTGATTTCTCTGATCTGGTATTTATACATAATTAGGCCTTTTGAAGAAGATCTTATTTTCTTTGTGTTATATGTATATGTTCTGAACCCTAAAGCAGGTAATAATACATATAAATATAAATTTAGAATTCTACGAATTTAGCCGGGAGTAGCCGATCTTCGCTGATCCTAGATTAGACGGTTAGACCTATTGAATTGGTCAATTTGCATTATATCATTTATTTACAAAAACGTGGAAATGACAGTTTTATAACTCATTTCAGTTCATTATTTATAGTAAAATAATACATATGTGCAAGTCAAAATGATATGCAATATTATTAACATTTTGGAGTCTAAATATTTTCAAATAAATCAATTTCTCCGAAGAAATGGCAAGAGCAAACTATCACCATATTTGGAAGTAAACACAAAAATCACGTGATCACTAGTTACCCATAAATACAATTGTATATTCCGGGCAATGGCATGAAATTGAGGTAATAAGCACGTGACTTTTTTTTACTACGTATTTAACTACAAAAAAATAGATGCAGATACAATGTTTATCCCGAGTTTGGAGCTAAAACCGCGTCCCGCGGAGGATTTTTAAGCCCAAAGGTTGAATCTGGCCATTAAGACCGTAACAAAAATTCGTGAGTTGATGCCTTTATTTAGTGTATCGAGGGATAGTAAATTATTTATGTATGCTTGTATATATGGGCAGGGCAAGCGCTAACAAGTTAAAGCTGGTATTCCAAATGGGTACTAGGTGTATCTTATACTCGGCACCGTGGCTCTGTTTATAATTCACGTAAACTGGTTTGCTTAGTGATTCGGCAAAAGAAATGAAATCTTGCACGTGTAACTATAGTATACGTACGGTATTTATACGCCACAATACTCCATGCATGGACTTGGTAACGACTCGCTAATCAGACAAAGCACGCAACTACTACAGTCTTTTAAACTTTTTCACCCTCAGGTTATATATAGATTATTAATGATTCAGATCGGCCTAATGATGGATGCGATTTCGTTGTACAAATGCATGAGTCTCTCTTTGCACTCTACTTCCTTCTCAGCTCTAACAGTTTTACAATGATGTATATAGATGCAGATCACAATTTTAATATGTTTATAACTTTTCTGAATCTAACAAAATCAACGTCGAACACTCTGCTGTAATGGTGCCTTGCTAATAAGTGCCCGCCTTTGAATTCCCAATTTCAAGACCAGATGTCGAGTTTAGATGTTCAATATAAACTTAGTCGGTGTCGAGTCCGCACAGTTCCGTTCTGTTTATTTCGGAAATGTCGACTTAATCTGTCGGTCAATCCTTAAGTCAGTAAGTCGGCAACTATCGTTGGACAGAAAAATATATGCCACCATAAAAATGCAAGTATTTTCTAGGTGTTTCGGGATTGAACGGGCACTTTAGAACTATTTGCCTTAGCGGTTCAAGTCCCCGATTAAAATAACAGATGGAAGATTAACTGTAAATTATTACACATTATACACGTTTATCATATTAATAAGAACAAATTATTGAAATTCATAGTTACTGAGAAATTTGACTTTTGAAAACTCTCGGTAAAGAGTATTGCTAACAAATTCGTTCTTATAGACGACAACATCCATGCACCACATGTTTATTATCATTAAGCGCTAGGTACACTATGGCGAGTTGTTATCCATTTGTTTGCGCATAGTTTGTAAACAGGATGGCGGACAAAGTACGGACAACCTCGGATTTTACCTTTCGACAACACGTAGATTCCGGTACGCGCTAAATAAGGCGTGATTTGAAAAATGTCTGACTGTCGTGTGTCGAGCTTGTACGTGTTTTGGACCGTCTGTTGTCGATCCGTAAACGCGACTAGTGAAAATTTTAACTGTTAAATCTCGGGTTTGCGCAGTTTTTACTGTCGAAATTCATATTATGACACTGGATAATATTGGTGGCAGCATTGTCAGTGTTCGTCGCTCATTGTCGTGTTGTGTATATGTCCACTTGTCGTGCGTTTTCGAAACCGCGACAAGTCGAGCAACACGGGACAAGAACGAAAATGTCGACAAACAACGACAAGGTGATTTCAAACACGACTAATTAGCGCGTACAGAAATATCGTGTTGTTCGCTGTATAAAAATGTCGAACTTGTCGTGTTGTGTCGAGTTGTCCGACTTGTCCGTGTTGGTCGACTTGCGTTTTGTCGACTTTGTCGCCTTCCTGTCGCACTCATGCGCAAATCATATGAGATAGCCACTATGCTTGAATATAGTAACGTGAAGTCAGTGCTTGATACCATGTTAGACGCATATTGGTGGCCAAATTTCTGCCTGATCGATTTTGCCGACTTACGACTTAATGATGTCGACATTATTTAGGTACTAGAAGCTCCGTCATATCGGAAGAAATAATCAGAAGAGTATGTCCGTTCTACTTACCAGATACTATGAACCTGCAACACCATACCGTTTTCCAAGATAATTATGTGGGAAATGTTTCGAATTAAATCGTGTTTAATGATGTTGTGACCACCGACTTGTCAGTTTTTGATCGTAGTTAATTTATATACAGTTATTAAGATTGTCACGACACGTTCTCGTGTCATGAAAGTGATTCAATGGCCCATCCTTTCATATAGGGACAACTGGGTATATGTACAGCAAGGCGCCATACAGCAGTGTTCGACTGTTGATCTTTGTCTAATTGTCAGAAAAGTTTTTATATTTTTGATTTACAAAATTTAAAAATTGTGATCCTGCACATCCCGGCATTGCAGCTGTTACTGCGTGTATGAGAGGAAAGTTAGAGTGCCAAAAGGACTCTGCGTTTTAGTACAACGAATTTCACATTCCTCTTGGCGAATAAATCATTTATTTAATACTGTATAACCAGTGGGTTGCGTTATAAAGAAGATGGTGTGTGTGCACTCTCTGTGGGTATGCATCCGTACCAAGAGCATGTGGTTTTACATACCGATTCTATACTTTATTACAATTATTTTTTCAAGATTTCAGTTTTGTGAATCACGAAAAATACAGGTTAGTAATTTAAAATAAGCCAAAATACGGCAGTACAGAATACGCAAATACCATTTGGGAAACCAGCTGTACTAGGTTAGCTTGCATTGGTCGCAATATAATATATACATAAATATTTACATCCCTCGATGATACGCACTATGGGACTCAAGTCTATAAGTAATACACTGAAACAGAAATTTTGTTGTACAGTATCTTGAGCTAATGGCCTCCAGATTCGACTTTAGGCTAAATAATCCTCCAGCGGGACGCCTAGTTTTGCTACAAAGACTCGGGATTTATCTGCATCTATATTTTGTATAAACAGGTAGTAAAAAAATTGTCATTGGCGGAATATACGACAATTGTATTATGGGTTAAATAGTGATCAAGTTCGATTGTGTTGTTTACTTCACAATTATGGTGTTTGTTTTGCTTGAGGTATATTATTGTCATGCATATCATTTTGACTTGCACAATATGTATTTTTACTAGTAAATATATGATTCTGAAATTGGAGTTAATAAAAAACTGTCATTTTCAACGTTCTTGTAAATAAATGATGTTATTATTAATTTTTAGGTCTAACGTCTAATCAAATCAAGCGATGATTCGGCTACTCACAGGCTAAGATTCGGTAGAACTTATACAAGTTTATATTTTTATACTATATTATTACATGCTTATGTATCAATATACAGTTGTACATATGATGACACAGAGAAAATAAGAGTCTTACTTGCAAACAAGGCCTTAATTATGGAGGTCAGGTAGACAGATCTCTTATTTGGAAGGTAAACATCACACTCATGTTGCTAGTTACCCCACTAATACACAATTCCTTTATTTATTTCACGTCGCAATGGCAATGAATGGGACGTGACTTGTTTTACTACGTTTGGCTACTCACAAAGAAGTGTTGAATCGTGGTGTTTCATTTCCACCATTGTGAACATGAAGGCTTTGAAGGTAGTCTTTGATTGGGTGAATACATTGATAAATAAGATACAGCCATGGCAGATGACTAACGTTCATGTACTCGACAATGACTTGGAAACATTAATCTAATAAATTTGTCGTTGTAAAATTATAATGGATGTTTGACCGTTGTAACGCAGCTCATTAATTTTGGCTTGAATAAATGCATGGGAAAGTGAATTATTCTAGATCAAGTGTGAATCGAGACCTTGTTGGGTGGTTTATTTAGGGGAAAAGTTGATTAACTTTTTATATATATATGTACCCTTATTTTCTTTTGCTGCATTTTACTGTGACCTATTGTAACACGTCAACTGAATTTGTTCTCTTTGGTATTTATACCTTTTATTTTCTCTGTGTTATATGTATATGTTCTGAGCCCTAAAGCAGGTAATAATATATATAAATATAAATTTAGAATTCTACGAATTTAGCCGGGAGTAGCCGATCTTCGCTGATTTTAGATTAGACGGTTAGACCTATTGAAATGGTCAATTCGTATTATATCATTTATTTAAAAAACGTGAAAATGGCAGTTTTACAACTCATTTCAGTTCATTATTTATAGTAAAACAGTGCATATGTGCAAGTCAAATGATAAGCATGCAATATTAATAATATTTTGGAGTCTAAATATTTTCAAATAAATCAATTTCTCCGAAGAAATGGCAAGCAAACTATCTCCATATTTGGAAGTAAACACAAAATCACGTGATCACTAGTTACCCATAATACAATTGTATATTCCGGCCAATGGCATGAATGAGGTATAAGCACGTGACTTTTTTTTACTACGTTTGACTACAAAGAACGCATGTTTTTTACTACGAAAAATAGATGCAGATGTATCGCGAGTTGGGAGTTTAAAAACCGCGTCCCTGGAGGATTTTTAGCCCAAAGTTTGAATCTGACCATTAAGACCGTAACAAAAATTCGTTGTGCCTTTATATAAGTGTATCGAGGCAGAGATTTAAATAGTATTTCTCTGATCGAGGGATGTAAATATTTATGTAGGCCAAGCTAACAAGTAAAGCTGGTTTCCCAACGTGTATTGTGTACCTGTACTGTGACCTTTATGGCTTTTAAATTACGTAACTGGTTTTTTTCGGGATTCACAAGAAAATACAACATAAAAAAATCTTTTTTTATTTTATTTTTTTTTATTTTTATTTTCATTCATTCTTTTAATATAGTATAGTACGGTATGTAATACATGGACTTGGTACGAATGCCAATCAACAAAACACACACACAGCTTTGAAACGAATTTTCAACCCACGGTTATATATATTAATAATTCGTTGTACACTTCCTTAGCTCAGGCTAACAGCTACGTACACGCAGGCTACAGTTTCATGGTCGGGATGTGCAGGATCACATTTTTTTTTTTTTTTTGAAATCAAATGAATAAAAACTTGAATTAACAAAATCAACGTCGATCTCTGCTGTATGGCTTTTGCTGCATATACACAGTGCCCTATGAAAGGGTGGCCTTTGATTTCCACTTTCAAGACCAGATGTCGACATCTTTTAGTTTGGATGTCGACATCAATAACTGACAAGTCGGTGTCACACCCGAGCATAAACACATTAATCGCCGAGTTACCGACTGTCTACATAAATATCTTGGATTCATTATGTGGGCATGTACATGTGGTAAGTCGACATATTCTTCTGTTTATGTCGACATATTCCGATATGATGTCGACTTAATGCCTTAACGATGTCGACATTATTAAGTCGTAAGTCGGCAAATCGATGGCAGAAATATGCCACCATAAAATTGCAATATTTTCTAATTTTCGGATTAACGGGCCTTCGAACTATTAGGCCTTAGCGGTTCAAGTGACCTTAAAATTAACAGATGACGATTACTGCTTACTAATCAGACGGCGTGACCAGACCATCATTACACGATTATCATATAATAAACAAATTATTGAAATTCATAGTTCAGAGAAAAATACTTTGACAACTCTCGGTAAAGAAATTGCTATCGAATTTCTTCATCTAGGTACAAACACATGCACACAATTATTTTCATTAGCAATCCAATATGGCGAGTGTTATCCATTGTTTGCGCATGTGTAACAGGAAGGCGACAAGTCGACAACTCGACAACACGACAAGGCGACAACACGGCAAGGCGACAACACAACAACACGAGATGGCCGTAATCAGCCACCATAAAAAAGGTCCAAGGGCCTGAATTCTTTGTAGTCATTTTCATTAAAACTACCTGCACAAACAACCCAAAAAAAGTTAGCCTTTGTTAAATAATTCTACATTTTATATTCATAAATCATATGAGTAGATCGTATACTTTATATTTAAGTCATTTCTTTTAGATCTTTAACGGAAAATTTTGTTTGGAATAATATTTTTTACGAAAAAGTAAAACTTTTTGGAAAAAACGAAAACGAAACATTGCTCTTTGTCATCTCATATCACCCTGTTACTGGTTTTGTCCACAATTTTACCCCCAATTAAAAATACTCCCATGACATTTTCTGTCTATGTGTAAATTAGGTTCAAAATTAAAATCCGGGAAAACAGTTTTTGAGTGACTTAAAAATAGAGAGTGCATGTAGCAACGGACCACTTCTTTGTTAGTATACCTAGTTCTACATTTCCAGTTTGTGATTCCAGAGTCCGATATAAGTGAAAATCAGTGTACAGTAATAATTTTAGAGCAAACCCAATATCCTCAATTTTTATCCTGAGCAAAATTTGAGCTTTTTTTCTCTCTTCAAAATCAATTTGTCGTAAAAATAATTCGTAAATATCGTTATAAATTGATGAAAAATAAAGAATGAAGATTTTTTTTATTACAAAAAAAATAATTTTAAAAAATATGTTAAAAAAATGTACACAAGGGGTCCCCTTGCCACATACCCGAAGTAATTTTAGAAAACATCATTTCAGGCTCTTTATGCCCTTTTAAAACATACAAAATAAATGAAAACACACAAAAAGTAGTATGTACCTAGACCTTCAACACTGCAAAATTTTAAAAAAATCGGCGCGTGGGCGGATTTTTCAACCCCACTTTTGGTTAAAATCCATTAAGAACTTTTTGACTAGTAGCGATGTAAAGGAAAAGATTACACACGGCGCACGGCGACGGACGGTGCACGATGACAATAGGTCATCTTGACCCTTCAGAGCAGATGACCTAAAAATGTGTAGAAGGACCCTTTTTTTCTTTCTAAAACATTTCACTCGGCGAAAATGGAGAGGGGGAGAGGGGCAATTGCCCCCCCCCCCCCCCCCCCCTACTTCCTACGTCCCGGCCAAGATTGCATTACAAAATTCATCACCAAATACGCTCATGGTCAATGTCAATTTACTTCCTTTTTAGGCACTAATTTTCCTTTTTTATTGGACTCTGTAAGGGCCCCCCAGAAACTAGACTGGTTCCCGCCTCAGTTACCTCCCTTGCTTACGCCGGAGCGCCGCCTGGCGGAGAGTAGAGAACTAAGGAAAGGGAACCAGTCTACCCAGAAACAGGACGCGTGACGATTTGTCCTTCCGCAGTGTAAAATATAGTGCCAACTTATATGAATAAAAAGTATAATAATGATATTTTCTGTAGGTGTTTAACCTTCATTAATGCACTCATTTGATTTAATTTTGCTTTCATGTGAATGAAAAATTCAAATAAATCTTACAGGCTTTCTTTTGATATTTTGACATACGAGTTGACAGATCGCAGCTACTGATGTTGAAGATGGACGCTGCAGTTCAAAATAAGAGATAGGTAATTTCATGTTATGACTGTGATTTGATTTAATAGATGCTAATCATATAAAAAAATCTGATAAATGATCTTTTATTGCATTAATTGAAAGCTCAAATGATCATTATTGCAATGAAATAATGTAAGAATAGCAATGTTTTATTCATGAAGTGACGTCTGCCTCGTAAGATTTCTTCCGCGCAAAATACAAATTGTAGATTTCCGGCACACGTAGCATAGTTTAGTATTTTTCAATGATAGAACATTCTCAGCTTGATAAAAAAAATATGTTCAACAAAATCCACGTGTATTACGAAAGCAGTGTCTAAAAATTCGTCTTTCATGCATGTGATGGCGAGAATTTGTACTCTACGAGAACTGATCGCCACAAACCCATTCTCTCTCACTTTGCACTTCTTCTATTTCCATGACGCTGTACCAAAGTAATAAAGAAATCATTATAAATCGTATTTGATATTAAATAACTTATTTCAACTACATCTACAAATACTAACAATATTTGGGTCTAATTTAACTTGACTTTTTTGTTGATAGTTACGTATAGTGAGATCCCCATATAAAAAAATCTACTAAGAAATTGAATAGAAATGTAATTTTTGACAAAATTTGCAATTGCCAACTTGCTGTTGATAAATTGTATTTGAAAATATCATAATTTCTTTGATCTTTGGGGACTGAAACATCAGAAGAATATATCCTGAAAGACTTTGGGAGATATTCAATCAATAATATAATGCAAATGCTGCGAAAATGCCAAATGCTTCCTATTGTTTAGTTAATATACGTACCATATTCTTGTCTGCTTGAAAGTAGAAGAAATGATAATATGGTTGGATCAGAATAAAGATGCATACAATAGTTTATATATATCGCTTATGCTTGCTGCTTGGAATACTTATTCCCTCTTCCCTGTTTAGGAAAAGATAATTATAATGTTGCAATCAGTTCTACCATTGATTTTTCTCACAAGATAATAAATGTCTTGTTTTTTTTGTAGGCAGATGATTTAAAGATGTCGTTTTTAGATTCTCCAGGACATGTGGGGTTTGAGAGAAGATCCAGCTTCAATGTTGGAGTCCCAGGTGTGCAAGGCACTAGTAGGAGAAGAAGAAGTACAATGGGAAGTGTTTTAATGAACACTGAATCAATCAAAGAAAGACAAGTATGACCAACTGATTTAAATAACTTGACAATCTACAAGATAAGAGTAATATTTCCATCAAAAAATGAACTTGCTGTTTAATCTTTTGAATTTGTTAGTCTTTTGTTCGCCGTCGTGTCTCGTCCGCGGCATTTCCTTGTGAACGCGACATCTAGATATAAACTGAGCTTAATAAAACATAGTATATAGACTAACATTGGAAAGATCTTGGATAAGTTCGAAAATCAGCTTGATTTGATAATGATTTACAGAGTTATAACATATTGCCCTTTACACTAATATTTACTATTGGACCATGTGAACGCGATATATTTAGTGAGTATAAAACAAGCTTAATGAAACTTTTTATATAGACTAACATTTGAAAGATCTCGGACGAGTTTGAAAATCAGCTTGGTTCGACAATAATTTATTGAGTTACTGCCCATTGCACTAATAATTACTATTGGACCTTGTGAACGTGATAACTTTAGTAAATATTAACCTAGCTTAATGACACTTTGTGTGTAGACTAACATTGGAAAGATCTCGGACGAGTGTGAGAATCAGAATGATTCAATGGTAATTTATGGAGTTATTGCCCTTTGCACTAATAATTACTATTGAACGCAGTGAATGTGATAATTTTTGTAAGCTTAATTAAACTTTGTGTATAGACTAACCTTGGACAATCTCGAACAAATTTGAAAATCAGTATGATTCAACATCAATTTACAGGGTTATTGTCCTTTGCACTAATAGCGCCGAAGAAGCAAGCAGTATATTATGTAGGGGTCTGAGGGATTCACCCTCAGGAAAAATTTTCTGCATTCTAATGAATTTTAGTACTGAATTTGCAGATCTCAAAGCATACAGTTTTCCTTCCTGAACTAAACATGCACATGTGTGAAATATAACAGGCAGCCTGCAGGGCTACTGCACTTTGACTTTCTGGCAGCCCAGTTTTTTATTTTTTGACAAGCAGCCCTGGGCTGCCGGGCTGATGTTAGTGTCGACCCCTGCATATATATCATTTTGTATGGGACAGAAAGTAATTTTAGTACCAATGAATACATTTAGAAATACTGTTGAATTACATACAGCAAAAGGCTCGGGATCTAAGAGAAGTGAGGCGATCAAGACTGCTGCCAACCCACAAATATGTGTTAACAATAGTGTCCAATCACTTGAAACTGGACTACACACTGGTTGAGGACTTTGTTCTGGATTATGAGAGAGTAAGTTTAAAGATGCTCCATCGCCGACAGAGCATAAATATTATTCATCATTTGAACAATAATTAGTGTTTAATCATGTATATATATGCCTTATTAACACAAAAAATAACATAAAATAATTTATTTCGCCTTTGGTGCATGTGCAATCAGTACTTCATTCCATATAGGATATAGTACCACAGAATTTTTTCAGGATGCAATTAATTATTTTTCATATTTTTAACATGAAGTAAAATCAGAAGCTCAAACTTTTCAATGGTGGTAATGGTGTAAAGTAAGTAACTTTTGAAACTGAATAAAAATACTAAATCGTCTGTTCCTGTTTTTGATAGTGAAAAAACACCATTTGTCAGTGGTGGAGCATCTTTAGAATTTGTATATCTTATTAATTTTACAAAACATACATTCTGCAGACAGTGTTGTCAGAAAGCAGCTAGTAGTCACTCAAGACACTCACTGTCAATTGAAGCACAACACCTTGGCACCCAGACTGGCCACCAGACCTTCTTAGTTGTTGATAAGACTTAATTAGCTTTCTTAGCAGAGTTCTTTACTAGATTATCTATATCCTAGTTTGAAAAGACTTTCTCAGCAGAGTTTTCACTAGATTATCTATACCCTAGTTTAATTGAAACTAGAATCAACGTGTGGAGAGAAAAATAATCAAGCTAAATTTTAGTGGTTTTTTTGTGTGTCAATATTCTAGAGACTGGTGGCCAATCTACTTGGCACCTATCAATGGCACAATTATCATTGTAATGTTATTAATTTACAGATTTTGGAATACAATTTACTTCCATTCAAATTTAATTGGATAAAATTAAAAATTACATACAAGGCAAACACCAGTACTGCTGACACCAACTATGCTTGTTTGCATTTCAGAACCTCCAAGTATTTGAAAACTTCCTGCAGAAGGGTGGATGTAGAAGTTTGAAATTTTATTATCAAGATGGAGCAACACCAGGCTTAGAAGGTTTAGAGTTTTTAAATGATTAAAACAATGATATCAAAGCTTAATCAGTGCACTGCATCTCTGAAGCTTGTTTGTCAGACTGCAAATGTTTCCGAAGATTTTCTCAAATTGAAAGAGTGTAAGCCAATTGATTCGAAATTTATATGGTTATAGCCAGTGGTATATAGATGTGTCTTATAAAATGTCATGTTTATTTCAATTGAACTATATTAAATATTAAAGGATTAAATATATCTTAAAACTATTTTCAGGTATGTATCACTTTATTGTTGGAAGAAACATTGAAATTGAATATATTAAGAACAAAATTATGTCTCCATGTGTTTAGTTACTGAGTTAAAGGGACAGTTCAGCGAGGCTAATTCTGTTACATAACCACAAAGCAAAATATGACATAAATGTTTTGTTCTACATTCCTTATAAAACATATAACAAGAAATACTGACAAATTCTAAGACATAGTTAAGTATTTTGATTGATAAAGTTGAAATTCCAATCCGTTGATCAATATGATTAAGCAAGTATAACATGTAAGCTGTATCCATACCCAAGCCAAAGTCACTTATGTTAAACAAATGCAATACATAACCACAGAGGAGTTGGTGAAATTATATTTAGACAAAAACATGCACATATTAATGTTAAAACACTACTGTAAAAGCGAGGTGAGTAGTTCTAGACAAAAATTTCTATTTTACACTGGCAAGGGCCATGGTTCGGCATACAAGACGTCCAACCACAATGTGTAATGGTGGACAGCAAGCGAGTTTGAACATTTCACATACATTTCACTACAGTGGGCTTTTCTGGTATAACTCAGTAAAACCAACTAATCTAACTTCCATTTAATGTACTCTTAGACTGAATTGTCTCTTTAAATTAGAAGGAGTAAATCCAAAAAGGTAAAAAACTTTTTTTTTTTTTTAAATATTCCAGAGTGTGGCCGGATTATCCAGGGAACTCCCAAAGGCACAGTGGTTCCTCGGATTTTAGTTACAAGTGGAACAGGAAATGCCCTTCATGGCCAATGTGTGTACTTTCTGCGCACAAAGACAGATTTGGTTCTCACCCAGAATAATATTAGTGAGGTAAATAATGGCTTCCAAATTCTGATTTTAAAATCATAACAAGTTTTACTTAACGAGAAAGAAAATTTTGCAAGTAATTCAACTGATAGTCTGTATTATAAATATTTATCTAGGTCTTTTCTTGCATAGTAGATCCATGGTGTTTCACTATTCTCAAGATTTGCTTATTAAAATATGTATGCATTTAAATTTCTGCATATTGTGTGTTAAACTGCTTTCAGGTGTCTTTGAAAGCAAAACCAGTTACATGAACAAGATGTGTCCCATTAAGCTGTAGTCAGCACAATAATGATATCTAAGAAGAGTAAAACAAACTTGTCAATAATGTATGGAAGCTAATCATTAACTTCTTTCATATATATTTCTATTCAAGACATTAATTAGAATTTTTCAAAATAAAAAGTTTTCTTTTATGATGAAAACTGCAACATCTGCTTGATATCTTACTTCCAGGAGGTAACATTTGGAGTGCTAGACATGTCACAAGAGCCAGGAGTGTTGTCTGCTTTTGAGAATGTCATGTCAAGTATCTTTCAGCCATCTCTGAAACATCTAGAGAACTGGGGAGACCTACTGACCACACCTCAAGGAAGGAAATCAAAGAAGCTTTTCCTTGACAATTTTGATAACTTTTTACAATACCTTAGAAGTAGGTTTCCTGTCTGAACTGGTTAAAATCTTGTCACATTTGTACCAATGCATATGTTTATAGGAACATATTTTAATGGGAATCATTCACGTACCACATGATACCTGGTTTGTGTTGGACTATTGTTCCTATTGGTGATGGAATGTAGCTAAAAGATGGTATCTCACACTAATGTCATTTCAACAGGAAGATTACACAGAGTTACATTCCATCACCACTGGAGATACTAGAACCACACAAACATTATCAGGTATGAATTAGTCCCATAGACTGTCTTGCACTGTGGTGCACTATATCTTATGCTGTTAGATGGGCTGGTCTAGTGCATGATGCATGTTTATTTCACAAGCACCTGGTTAAGAAAGCTTTGTTGTAACATCACAATGGTTATGTGACATTTCATGAATTATGACATCATTAAAAATAGCAAACTGAAATGTCAAATTCTAGAGCAGAAAAAATATTTGTTTTTAGTATTTTCTCGTTCTTGTTTGAATTTAATCCATTTTTTGTGATGGTGTAGGTGCCCAGGCAAATGCTGGTGAGGGAGTACACTTAGTTAAGTGTACCAGTGACAAGATCAACCTGTCCGAGATTTCGACTATCAATCACTGTATTGATGTGGCGGCTAATCCGGAGGTGGTCAGTGACATGGAGGAGCTGGCTATGGCATGGTGTAAACAGATTGAACAGGTATGATAGACCCGTGACTTCATGTTACCTGTCTCAATGTATGTTAATGCTAAACAGATTGAACAGGTATGATAGACCCGTGACTTCATGTTACCTGTCTCAATGTATGTTAATGCTAAACAGATTGAACAAGTATGATAGACCTGTGACTTCATGTTACCTGTCTCAATGTATGTTAATGCTAAACAGATTTAACAGGTACGATAGACCTGTGACTTCATGTTACCTGTCTCAGTGTATGTTAATGCTAAACAGATTGAACAAGTATGATAGACCTGTGACTTCATGTTACCTGTCTAAATGTATGTTAATGCTAAACAGATTGAACAGGTATGATAGACCTGTGACTTCATGTTACCTGTCTCAATGTATGTTAATGCTAAACAGATTGAACAAGTATGATAGACCTGTGACTTCATGTTACCTGTCTAAATGTATGTTAATGCTAAACAGATTGAACAGTATGATAGACTGTGACTTCATGTTACCTGTCTCAATGTATGTTAATGCTAAACAGATTGAAAGTATGATAGACTGTGACTCATGTTACCTGTCTCAATGTATGTTAATGCTAACAGATTGAACAGTATGATAGACCGTGACTTCATGTTACCTGTCTCAATGTATGTTAATGCTAAACAGATTGAACAGTATGATAGACCTGTGACTTCATGTTACCTGTCTCAATGTATGTTAATGCTAAACAGATTGAACAAGTATGATAACCTGTGACTTAAGTTACCTGTCTCAATGTAGTTAATGCTAACAGATTGAAACAGGTATGATAGACCTGTGACTTCATGTTACCTGTCTCAATGTATGTTAATGCTAAACAGATTGAACAGGTATGATAGACCTGTGACTTCATGTTACCCTGTCTCAATGTATGTTAATGCTAAACAGATTGAACAGGTATGATAGACCTGTGACTTCATGTTACCTGTCTCAATGTATGTTAATGCTAAACAGATTGAACAGGTATGATAGACCTGTGACTTCATGTTACCTGTCTCAATGTATGTTAATGCTAAACAGATTGAACAGGTATGATAGACCTGTGACTTCAGTACTGTCTCAATGTGAACATTGAACAGGTATGATAACCTGTGACTTCATGTTACCTGTCTCAATGTATGTTAATGCTAAACAGATTGAACAGGTATGATAGACCTGTGACTTCATGTTACCTGTCTCAATGTATGTTAATGCTAAACAGATTGAACAGGTATGATAGACCTGTGACTTCATGTTACCTGTCTCAATGTATGTTAATGCTAAACAGATTGAACAGGTATGATAGACCTGTGACTTCATGTTACCTGTCTCAATGTATGTTAATGCTAAACAGATTGAACAGGTATGAAAGACCTGTGACTTCATGTTACCTGTCTCAATGTATGTTAATGCTAAACAGATTGAACAGGTATGATAGACCTGTGACTTCATGTTACCTGTCTCAATGTATGTTAATGCTAAACAGATTGAACAGGTATGATAGACCTGTGACTTCATGTTACCTGTCTCAATGTATGTTAATGCTAAACAGATTGAACAGGTATGATAGACCTGTGACTTCATGTTACCTGTCTCAATGTATGTTAATGCTAAACAGATTGAACAGGTATGATAGACCCGTGACTTCATGTTACCTGTCACAATGTATGTTAATGCCAAACAGATTGAACAGGTATGATAGACCTGTGACTTCATGTTACCTGTCACAATGTATGTTAATGCTAAACAGATTGAACAGGTATGATAGACCCGTGACTTCAAGTTACCTGTCTCAATGTATGTTAATGCTAAACAGATTGAACAAGTATGATAGACCTGTGACTTCATGTTACCTGTCACAATGTATGTTAGTGCTAAACAGATTGAACAGGTATGAAAGACCTGTGACTTCATGTTACCTGTCTCAATGTATGTTAATGCTAAACAGATTGAACAGGTATGATAGACCCGTGACTTCATGTTACCTGTCTCAATGTATGTTAATGTTATAATCTGTTACTGTTGTCTATAGACAAGATTTAAGTTACTGCATGGATGTTTTGTCCATCAACCTTAATTGGAACTCATGGCTATTCAACTGAAGAAGCTTTCCTTCAGAAAAAGACTTAGGGCACTTTGATGATGGACTGTTGAACAATACAGCAATATAGTCAAATACAACAATGCTGTGATAATAGTTTCTTTAAGCTACTGTTATGTGTATTAACAGATATTGGCAGAAAGTGATCAGATGAGAAAGGAGGCTGACGACACTGGCCCCCTGGCTGAGCTGGACCACTGGAGACAGCTAATGGCAAGGTTTAATGCACTTTTGGAACAGATCAAGAGTAACAAGTGTCGAATGGTCATCAACATCATCAACATTGCAAGGTCCAAAGTTCTAAAGGTACACTGTATTTAATTTTATAGTGTTTTATCCAATATCTTCAGCATCATACAAATATTTTGGTAGTTGTATATTAAATAGGTCCTGAATAAAACTGATTGTTTTTTTGTTTTTGTTTTTTTTTTTAAATACAACATTTTCTTTAAAAAGTAAAGGTTTTAGGTCAACTGGTTAAAAATTTCTATTATGACTTAAACTCTGAACAGATTTTAATCAATATGGTAATTTCAAACTAAGGTAGTTAATAGAATTATTTCTAATACTAATCTGTATTTTAATTTCCTTTTTACATCAAAAGTCTTGTGACTTTTGATTATGTCCGTGATTAGTTTGTAAAAAAAAAAAAGTTTTACATTTATTGCGCTGAAGATATCAGCCAGAAAAATTACCTTTTTAGAAATACTGAAATTTTTTTGATGACGTCTCTTTGTAGAAATGGAAAGAGTTGGACAAAAAGATAACTGACAGTGCAAATGAAGCCAAAGACAATGTTAAGTTTCTGTATACACTGGAGAAGTACTGTGAGCCACTTTATAGATGTGATCCGGTATGTTTCTGCAGAACTACTTCAAACATAAACTGAAGAGATTGGATTAACTAATTTTAACAAGTTGTCAAATTACTTTTGAAAAAGAAACATTTATCTGATCCCATGCCTTCATGTTTTACAAAGTAGTAACTTTCCTAATTAAAGCATATTTTTTAGAAAATAGAAAATGAAATGTAAGAAGAGGAACGCTAACACAGATAGAAAATACCTACATAATTTTTATTATTATGTTTTAAATGTTGTAGATACTTAAAGTGAATAGTCGGGCAAAGAAAACCAGTCTAAATGCGTTCATTGGCCTTCCAAAAGTTCTCACATATTAATAGGACGGTCAAGTTCTGCTTAGTTTCGCAGTTCTGACCATTAAAGTAAAGAAAAGTTGAAAGCATTGAAATCGAGGCTGCGTGGAAATGTAACCACAGACGTTAGTGAGTCGGGAGGACGTTTTAGAATTCCCATACTTTAAATTAATTTTTTCGTACGCAGACAGATTTTGACGAGGGATTTTATTTTTCTATTTCATAAGAAATAATACTGGATACATTCACACCATTTCACCAACTTTAGTCATCCTTGCCCGACTGTTCACTTTAAATAAATGTATCTAAATACTGGAATAGTAAATATGAAAGATAAGTTTTGTTGTAGCATTCTAGAGGCAATATTATATAGATGCATTTTAAAATGAGACAGAACATTTGTTCTCTTTCTGTTATCTTGAAGTGCATCTGCATAAGTGACACAAAGAATTTTACTTGTTGTTATTTTCTGCAATCAAAGATTTTAACATATCCTTACAATATACACCTAGTCTATTATCAGTGCATTTGAAATATACCTTTGTTAACAGGTATCCATGACTGACTCCCTGCCTGGACTAGTCAATGCTATTCGAATGATCCACAGCATCTCTCGCTACTATAACACATCTGAGAGGATGACTTCTCTTTTCATAAAGGTATTTTAAGAACATTATCGTCTCCTTTTGCAGTAAATTTCAAACATAATGTGAGATTCTTAGTCATTTCATTACTTTCATAAGGTAGCTTTACCCTCCTTTTATAATAAAAGGGCTTCCATTTGCTAATCACATTGTCTCATATCAGAAAATGTTTTACTGAAATCATACTTTATTGGATCTACTATGATATAATTATATTCACATTTTAAGTAGGGGCAAAGAGATAGATACAAATATGCAAGGAACAAATGCTGTACATTGCAATACCCACTGCAGATACTAGTATCTGAGTTAAGGTGTGATGAGTACTAATAAGTTTACCTTAGTACCAGAAAGTTTGAGTACAGAGTACAATAGTCACAAGATGCAAGTTGCCCAGTGCTATGATAATAAATCCTACATGAGTGCTTGTTTGAAATCTCAATTATTTGGTTATTTTATGTAATAGAAAATAATGCATATAAACAAATTGATTTCTCTGCCCATTGAATTAAACAAATTAAAGAAAAAAAGTCTTGATGTGTTTATCCGAACAATAAATTCTATATAGGTGACAAACCAGATGGTGACAGCCTGCAAGAACTACATCACAGATGAGGGTGTAAATCGGATTTGGGATCAGCCCCGACAACCACTTATAGAGAAACTTCAGAACTGTGTCTCCCTCTACAGGAACTACCAGGCGATCTTCCAACGCACCAAGAAAAAAATTGAAGCAACACCTGGCGAGAAGCCATTTGAATTTTCAGAGATGTACATTTTTGGAAAGTTTGAAACTTTTTGCAAACGTTTGGACAAGGTTAGAGTTATATTTAAACTTTAAGCTATTTTGTATTTAGAGCTTGTCAGATGAAAATTGTTGAGAAGCTATGAGGATAAATTTGTAGCTAAAAAAATCAATTTAACAACTCCCATGCAATATTTTTGTGATAATCTTTGTTTTTTTCCCCACAAGACATCTTTCATGCAATGTGAGAGAAAGCAGCAGTAGCAGTATGTAATGTCTATGGGCACTAATGGTCATAAGTGCTTTGATCACACAAAGTAACACAAGTTTACATTTGCCCTATTGAATATTGCATGATAGGTTAATGATTCATCAGAAACAGAAAATAGTTCAAATATATTATTATACCTCACCAATAAATGACAGTTGCTAATTGGTTGATAGACCTCTCGGAGGTATTCCGATAAACAAACAAAATGGAGGGTAGACAACACTTCTGTCTGCCTTTGTCCAAGGAAATTAGTAATATTCTTATGATAAAAGACACAGATAACAAAATTACATGTGATGTTATATTGATATGCGAAATGGAGTTGATTTTCACTGAATTCTTGTATTGATTTTGCTATCATTAAGGATGGAACAAAGCTATACATTTGTTCTTTATATTCAACTTTTAAGCTCATTTTGTTGTTAATTGATAATAAAAATACACTAACACTTATACCTGAATTTGTTTTGTAGATCATCACCTTGCTGAACTCTATCCAAGCTTTTTCAGCTCTGTCTGAGTCCAAGATTGAGGGTATTGAGTCCTACTCGTCAAGATTTCTACAGATTTTTTCAAGCTTGAAGAAAAAGCCATACGACATCCTTGATCATCGAAAATTGGACTTTGACAATGATTTTGATGACTTCAAAAGACAACTTGGAGACCTGGAGGTATATGCTTGTCTTTAATAAAAAGAGGGTAGAATGAGATTTGTAATCGCTTTGGAATGTAAAGTTTTGTTTTCATACTATTTTTAGTGTCCGTTTGATTGTTTAGATTTAAGGTTTTTTTTCTGGTGATTCTGCTTTCAGTCTGGAATTCAAATTTTCATGGAAGGGTCATTCTCCAAGATGACCTCTGCTACCCAAGCTCTTACTCTCCTGTCAAGGTAATGAATGATTTTTGTAATAGTTGGTCATACTTATATTTATACTGATTAACCTGTTCACCTGTCTTAGGTATTATAGATGTTTGACTGGAATTCAACATTATATCTAGCAGCATTTGACAACTGCTAAAACCTTGCACACAAGCAGGTTCAAATATATTTACGGTATTTCTTGATGTCTTGTAGGTTTGAGACTCTCAACCTTCCAAGATTGAAGATAGAGGAGAAATATGCAACTATTATGGTGCAGTATGGAGGAGAAATTGAAGAAATCAGAAAGGTTTGTGGTTTCCTCTCCTAATGATGGAATTTATGCATGTGAGAATAAACACATTTTGAGACTTGTTTATTGATTTTTAGCTGTCTTTTATAATGATATTGTTGGGAAAGAGCTATGAGATTCTGAAAATTTGAGTGATTTAGCATTGACCCAAAACATTTTAATGTGTAATCAGGGTACTGGATTCCAGTATTGAGGTAAGGGCAATGCTGTGTGGTAACACATTGGTTGATAATACTTTTGTATAGATATTAAGAGATGTTGCAAAATTTTATGATCATGAAAGCTTCTTATTGATAACATTAAATTGAATATTGTATCTTCCTCATCATGCAATAAACATTATTTTGAATACATTTTTATTTAATATATAGCTATATATGAAGTACAAAGAGGACCCACCCATCCCAAGAAACATGCCTCCAGTATCAGGCAAGATTACCTGGGCTAGACAGCTGTCAAAACGCATACAGGACCCAATGGACATCTTTGCAGTTAGTACTGTGAGACATACAAAACTATACATTTTGGTGGGAATGGACAATTTCAGTTTCAGGTCCGCAAAGACCTTATGGACATATATAACTGTCAAATTTCCTGTATTAAATTTTGACTACCAAAACTTAACGCTTAAAATCAAATCTCTAAAAAATCTCCAAACTGTATCATATAAAAGACGAAAGTCACAGCTATACACGATTTATTTCACATAGATATATGACGGTCTTATGCATAAAATAATTGGAGACCTAAAAAGGAACATTCACTGGGCTAGTAATTTGAAAAGATCATGCAACATACAACTAAGTTAGGATGGGGGTGAATATTGGAAACAGCTTGTCTGTCTATCTGTCTGTCTTTCTACTGTTTTTCCATGTAAAAAAATTTGCCTGGACATCTCCTAAACTATTTTTTTGCTGAATTTTTCGTTTCCGTGCAGGGGTCTGGAAAAAGTTTTGAAACCACTGGGCACAGGGCTAGGGACAAGAAAAATCTACTTGTCCAAATCATTAATTTACTTGCCAAAAAGTCAAGTATTTAAAATGAATTTCTGCAGTTACTGCATTTTCTTTTACAGGAATTACTTGAATTTCAGTTAATAAATTATTAGATGTACGTATTCCTAATGTCTCTCTTATTCAATTTGTTACACAACTTTGTTCTATTCTTTTCATTTGTGCTGCTAGACAAATCAGGAAAATTCTTTAACAGTTTGTCACAGGCCTACTACTAATCCATACAAAATCCAAGGCGGCATAATTTATTTTTTGTTTTTACTACAAGAATATCTGTTCATTTATTAATTTATTTTTAATCTTGAAACCCTGATGCCCAGTTCTGATGAAGACTTTCTGAGTAACTTTTTCTTTTTTTACCTCGTGTGTCACGTGTAAACCAGTATATCCTGTCGGTCTTACTGGTTGGATTTCGTCATGTTGTTATTTTTATCATCATTTTTTATCTTGAACAGGGTTTAACATCAAATTAACAAACTGTCAGTACCCAAAATGTATGTCATTACCTTCTTTCACTTTGTTGTTATAACTTTATCGGCAGCGCTTTCATTTTTGACGGCATTTTGTTGTTACAGACTCGTAATAGTAACCCGGATAACTATTTAGAAATACTCTGGTTTCATTCATGGGCCAAATGATAAGCATGGCTGTCATCATCGTATGTGATGTAGGCGTTTTCACAGAAAATGGAAGATTTTGCTTCAAATTTTAACATATTTGTTTATCATTAGCATTTACATGTAATATATGAGCAGTAAAAACACCATCCCTGACGAGGGGATGAGTGCTTTTCCGGACCCCTGCAATGTTAACCATGTCACTATACACAGGTTTTGTAAAGTGGCCATAACATTATACTTTTTGGATCAAAATTGGTCAATGTTGTTGTAACATATGGATGTATATAATTTGACACATCACATGCTTCAATAACTGTTTACATGAAAACAATTGAGGAATATTTGGTTGCCATGTTCTAATATAAAGAAGCGGGGGATGGTATTAGTCTTACAAATCTAGTTTTTAATGAGCCTCTTTTTGATTGTTGTTTGAAGTTTGTTTTTAAATATTTTATTAATTCATGTTTAAATATATCTAAAAAAAAAAAAAAAGATGAGAGCAAGTTGTCTGAAGACAGAAGATGCCAAGCGCATAATTCGAAACTACAACCGGATGATGCGAGTACTTCTGGAATATGAAATGCTCTATCATGATGCCTGGAAAAAGTCTGTTACAGTGGCTACCAATTGTGAGTATTATTTTTAATAAAGAAAAATTAGAAAATATAGTTATTGAACCTATTGATAACTATTTTTCATACATTTTTCTAGACACATTTAAGCAAATTTAAGTGTATATATGTGTCATAATGTTCATATTTTCAAATGAACTGTTTCTATTATGAACAAATATAAGTATGTTTTGTTAAGAATGGGATAGATTTGAAATTCATTATGTCAAATGTACCTACAGAATAGATTTTTTTTTTATTTGAAAGCTAATCTTGCTGCCTTATCATTAGGTGATGCTGTTTCTGAAAAAGGGCATTTTGCATTTAATGTGTGTCAGAAAAAGGTCATTCAAGTAAAAATAGTACAAAATTCTTGAATTTCAGTTCTGCAAGCCCCTGTGCTTGTAAGGCATCCTACAAAACAAGGATTGCTGCTAGTGAACTTTGACCCCTACATATTTGAGGTGATAAAGGAGGCAGAGTATATGATGAAGCTAGACTTGGAAATCCCTGAGGCGGCCACTGTTCTAGTTCACTCTAGGGACACCCTCAAGGCGCACAACAACAAACTCCAGGTACTCCTGTGGAAATGTTGCTAGTATTTTTGATAAAAGAAATAAATATGGATGTACATTAACATAACAAACAAAAAAATATCCTGAGAAACTATTCATAAAGATTTTAGTATGGTTATCAGATGCTTTCTGAATTGATCTATATCAATTTATTGTTATGTAAAATTTGTGTATAGTGCGAAACTATATTTTATGATATTTTATAAACCTGATAATAACCATGTGATAAATCTGTGTAAGTGTATCATGCCTTTTGTTATTTGACTTATTTTCATGTTGTTTGTAGCTGCTGCTTGATGAAAACAATAGCTTGAGAGCAGATATTCCACCCATATTTTTCAATCTGCTGAGGCCTTCACTCAAGAAGGTGAGTGATAATCAAATTATCTCCCTTGAGTGTTATCAAGGTCAGTTATCTTGAAATCATAAAAATGAACATTTATGAAAGATATTTAGCAACGAGAACCTGTTTTGTAATGACAATGATTTAAACTTTTTGATCAGGTGGATTTAGCTATACGACCTGGCCTTGTCAATCATACATGGACATCTCTCAGTCTGCCAATCTACTTTGAAATTGTGTCAAATGCTTTGAACGACCTGGGAATAGTTGTGAAACAGGTATGGCATATCCACACAAACATATTTTGTATATGGTATGTTTTATAGTGTTGCAACACCATCATGATTAAAGACATATATACTCCTGATATCTCAATATAAATAAAAAACCTGGCAACCCATCAAATCTGATAACCAACTTTCTGTTGTGTTCAACAATAAAAAAAAAAGTGATTTCTTTGAATATCGATGTCGCATGGAAGTATGTGGCAAGATTTTATGTTATACACTAACAGCATGGTTTCCTAAAGTTATATCATTTAACTTGAAACATTCGTAAGAGCCAAATTAGGATTGCTTATTGTACTTGATTAAAGACACATTTTCATTAGTTATCAGCTTAATGTGAATGCATGATTATTTTTGTTCTAGGTGAATGATATCAAAGTAACAAGAATTGACAGCATGCTTAAAGAGATCAGTGAGACCTTACTTTGTGACCTTCCCGAGCGTTTACCCTGGACTGTTAGCCAGTTTCTGAAAAAGATGGAGGTTTGTGAAATTTAATAGACAAATATGAAATATTTTGAATAATTTGTAATTAGTGCTAACGGGGTACTGACGGACGGTAAACTTCGTAGTGAATTACTTGATCTTCATTATAAACTAAAGGATTATTTTTTTTCATGAGATTAGTAAAAAAAACAACTGATGTTACGTATGAGAGGAGGTTGTCACAAGATTATAAAGAATGTGACTGCACGCGGGACATTTAACCCAGCTACCTGTTTATCGGAACCCAAGCAAAATTACCAACGAAGTCTTAAGTTTTATAGAATAAATCAAATCCGTAGTGAATTAAAAGTACTTTGGTATTTAAGAAGTTGATTGATAAAGAAACAAACAGAGGTAAACTTACCGCGAGTCGGGCCTCACGGCAGCCATTACGTTGTTCTCGAAGTAGCCTAACAGGTTAGCTAACGTTTGTGACGCACATTCCCTACCGTGAATTATGCTAGCGATGACGCAAAAAGTTATCCAGTCTATCCCGGCTGAAACACGGACAGCAGCTCTTGAAAACCGCGTTATCGCATTCAATGCCTGAGATTTCTTTGAAGAAACGTCTGTTGTAAAAACTGCTGGTAGGCCTAATAGAAAGTATGGACACATCCTGCAGTTCTTTTGGATACGGTAATATCCGATGAGTTCAGGATAGATCTAGTTCTTATGAGTACGGTAATACCCGATGAGTTTAGGATAGATCTATCACACAAAGGTCACACATATCACACTATATAAGCCACGCCCACCAACCAATCAACTCGCGTTTAGCATTATATTGTAACCCAGTATGCAATAGTATTGTGCAAGTTGCGCGGCGAGTACATCACTGTCATCGTCATCGGTTTAACAATTCTTGTTACTGCTTTTTATCAGAAAGTACTGAAGGGATCAATTAAATTTCACATGCAGGTTCCCAAGGGCCCTAGTTGTGCATTATGCATTTTTGGACTGATCAGAGAACAAGATGGCAGACAGGCCGCCATTTTGAATTTTGATATTGAAGTTTGTTCCCGCTGTTTCTTAGAAAGTACTGAAGGGATCTTCTCAAATTTCATATGCAGGTTGCCCTAGGGCCCTAGTTGTGCATGATATATTTTGAAACCCATCAGTGTACAAGATGGTCAACAAGATGCTATCTTGAATTTTGATAGTTGAAAGTTCTGAATCGATCTGTCTCAAATTTATCTGTCTCAAATTTATGTAGGATGTAGTCAAATTTTGAAAAAGCAGAGAAAAAATATCTCTTTCCATTGTCAGACATAGATCATTCTTTGGTGGCAGCCAAGATCACTCTTTGATCTCTTGTTTTCATCAATATTTAAATTAGTTTGATTGAACATATGGTGTAACCTACTGATATTTATTTATCTGCGGACTATTTGTTTGGTTTATAGGGATATTGCAAAGACATGGGACAGGAGATCAACAAGATGAGCCATGTAATAGAGGATGCTGTTGCTGAGCTCATCCGGATCTTCCTACACAGAGCCCAAATGGGACAAAGCATTGTAGAAGTGGAACCAAGTGCTGAGGCTGGCAGTATGATTTTTATTTCCTTCTTTCTATCTTACTAAATGTGGTTTAAAAAAAATCAAAAATGCGAATTAAGGTGTTTCTTGATGAATAAAATGCACTTCATCATCATTAGATAAAATAGCAATCGACATTTTTAATGTATATATATTGAATTGTATGTACTACTACCGTAATATGAAAGGAGAGGGCGTGTATAGGCATTTTGCCTGTCGCCCAATTCCGATTGTCTTTAACCCTAGTAGTGCTGAACGGGTATATATCTAATCCATCGGTCGGGTGCTGAACGGGTATATATACCCGCCAGACAAAAATTGGGAAACCCCATATTTCTGTGATCAAAAACGAAAATGTGTGACTGAAATAATGAATAGCATTTGTGTTGATCATAAGTTTATAATCTCAAAGAAATATTTCCAAAATATTTTATTCTAACAAGCCATGGTTTAGTAGTTGTCGTAACGTAACCAACAGGAATCCCCCACTTCAGTCAGAACGACGATATTTTTAGCTCAGCGGAAGCAGTTGAAATATCGTGGTTTGTGCATGAGTTGTGAAAGTAGATGACGTAATTTTAGCGCCATGCGGGAAAACAGGTGCTCTATTATTTCAAAGAAAATCCTATCTTTCGGGGAGTTTACAAATTAAAAATAAGGTATGTAGTGACATTCTGAATATATAGATATTCCTTGTGACATTTCTTACGTTTAAATGAATGATCTTACTGTCGTTGTTTTCAACGAAGTCGAAATTCTAATCAACCAGTCGTCGTCAAACAGTGCCATGCGCAGTCGATCACTTTGCCGGAGTTGATGACATAAATTCGATAATTTGATAGTTTCGGCAATATAGTGAAATATTAAATGACTGAAATATAATATTTATATGGTATTGTTATTTATCATTACAAGTGTTCTGTTTATTGTATAATAATTATGCTGAAACAAACGTAATCTTATCTCGACTTTCACTTTGACCAAATACCGGAAGTGATCGTCGCTGTTGTAAACAACATGGCTTTCAGCATCATAATCGATCAAGTACTGCGCGAATTTGAAGAAAGATAACAATGGTTTTGACAGTTTATCTACTGATGATAAGGAGAACAAGCACGATGTTTTAGAGCCGTTTGCTTAAGAAACTTCGGTAGAAAATGGGAAATCACCGGCTGTGTTTACATTATATATCTAGTGAATGGATCGCTATCAATACTCGATTTCTTTGAAATTATTTACTTTCACAGAAGGAATTGTGAACACAATTGTTTCGAAAACAAATAGGTATGCTGACTAATACATCAAGGAACATCTAGAACTTATACAATATTCGTGACATGGACTTCAGTCTTTCATAGCAGTGACTATCAAAATGGGTGAATTCAAAATGGGCTTTGTAAATCAGATCAACATGCAAGACTGCAGGTCTACAGACAGTGTTTTGAGCACTCTATTTTTTTTTACATCTGTAATGACCTGTGATAAATTTTTGTATATTTTGAGTTTTATTTTACATATGTCATAAAAGTGTTAGTCATGGTCTCCATGGTGAGGACAGTTAAGTTGTTTACACATCTCTTCAAAAACTTTAGATTTCAAGATGTTTACAATCTTTAGTCAGTATGTAGCATTTAAAAAGGGGATGATTGCTCGGAAAGTAAAACTGAAATTTTCAGTATACAATCCAGACACACCCATCAAGTACAGAATTGAATTGTACATAAATTTTACTTTGTGAACACAAATAAAGTTGTAAACTGGAGAGCTATCAGTGGTCATTATAGAGTGACGTGTATGACCTTGTAATCTGCATCACCGAACCCTATCTTCTGAAACGGTACAACATCTACGTGGACTTCAGCAGTCCAGATCTATTTTATATATGGTAAATAATTACTAAATATTATTCTGTATCTTTACACATTGAACTATGTAGCATTTACACCGGCAGTCACATATATTGTAATATTGTTTGAAGACACAAAAGTGATCTATATTATTATAATTTTTACATGTAATTTCGAAATTTAAGTATGGCAGAACTGGTTTTTTTTTTTTATATGCATAATAAAAGGTGAGAAAGCACAATCTCCTGAAGGCTCACAGCAAGGCATTTTGGTGACTACCTGCCATTAACGGGAGAGAAAGTTAAAGCTAGTGCAGGTAGTGTGAAGTCTTTTGTCCAGTAGAGTGTGATTTTTTTCAAGTTACAACATCCTTTTAGGCTTATAAAAATCCTGCGGAAGAATGATATGTTTCAATTTTCCAATCATTAGTATTGCTAGGTTGCATTATGTTTTTAAACTTGCTTTGAGTTGTACCATACAATTGCAGAATAAGTGCATGCATACTTGTGAGCATCAGAGGTGACAGCAGGAAGAAAAAATCTTCGTCACAATAAACAATGTTCGAGAAACCATTTCCACATCTATATATAAAAGGAGTATCAGGGAATCAGCTGTGTATTTTAACAGATTGTAAGTCTGTTTTATATGCTTCCTGTATCCATATCATTGTAAGAAACTAAATTAGAGATTTATCTGTGTATTTTACCAGATGCTATTCAGTTCAGTCTATTTCATAGGCTCCATGCATGTAACTGAATTGTCAAGAAGGACACCAAGGTTGGGATTTACGTTTGTATTTTGCTATTTTGCAATTCTAGTTTAGGCTACCTGTACCCATATCAACAGTAAGGCCATAACGTGTGTCATATATGGTCATACTCCGTTGTGTTTTTACTGTTTTACCATGTTGTACTTTTATCTTCAACGAGGACACACAACATTGTGGAATCATCAGAGTATTTTACCCGATTGAGAATTCCATTTAAGGATATACAACTAATATCACCGAAAGGAACTTATATTCAGGAATTACCTGTGTAATTTACAAGGTGGTTAATTAGTCTATTCTAGGCTACCTGTAACCAATTACAACACTATATATCACTATGGTACAGAAATTGCCTGTGTACTACACCAGGTTGTTTTTCTATTCCAGGCTGCTGTATTTGTATCATTGCTATAAGGCTGTCAGAGGTCGATCATTACATAGGACTCCTATTTATTTTTCATTTATTCTGGAAGAGAAATAACCAGTAATATAACTCATGTGTATGCTCCAGTTTTATTTCTCATCTGGAGCCAAAGACTTTAAACTGGAGACAGGAAAACTCTAATCTCTATGTACAATAAAACCACCAACAACATATTGCAACCGCCCCCCCCCCCCCCCCCTCCTCCCCCACACACACACACACACACTTCCCCTCTGGTTTCACTGAACAAGTTAAATCATAACTAATAATTGTTTCACCTTATATATTTAAAATATATAATTACTATTTGTTTCCTAAATCACCCATTTTCATATTTTGTCAAATATTTGTTTTCAAAAAGAATAATCACCAGTCTAATGTAAATTTGATACGAGACAAAGCTGTCCACAGATTGTCTCCCTTGAATAACAAAATTTTAATTTTTTTCATTATTTCTTTTTCAATAATCAGTTGTGATTGATTTTATTGACAAAATAAAAGAAGAAGGTCATGTACTGATGTGTACAAATAATATTTAAAAGCAAAGAACAATTAAATTTTTTTTTTCTAAAGCTTTGTTGTTTTCTTACCTGAATTTTGCCACATTTTTCAGACAGGAATAAAAAGAGCTACATTTTACATAAAATCGACCTTTAAATGACCATTGAATGTATCCAACATATTATTTGGATGCTTCTTGGTATTTTAGAATGAAGAAAAAAAAAAGGTTTTATTTTTATTTTTTTTTTCAAACAATTCAGCACTCAGTACTATCCCAATATGAGACAATTCAGCACTACTAGGGTTATCATCAGACAGCAATAAATTATTCTAAAATGAAATAAAATGCACAGTAAAGCAGGTTTAAATCCTATTGATTTCTGGTGGCCAAGTTGCTTAATTTTAATCTCTGTTGAGATTTTGGAGGAGCCCAGTTTTGAAAACTGCCTGGTTTAATATTGTTCTGTACACAATATTTATTTAATACTTTAAAATCTTTAGAGATGCTTTCAAATGTCTTGATTTGTTGGCTATCATTTGAATGGATGTTTGGGATTTATAATGGAATAGGTGCAGTTAAGTGCATTGGGAAAAAGTTACATGTTGAAAACTCCAGAATTTAGATTAATTTGTTGATAGTTTGCTTGATATTGTGTTACAGTGGATGTGATCACTATGTTTATTCCCTCTGAGGAAAGTTCTGATGGCCAGAGTGTGGATGACAGTGTCAGCGACATGTCCGATGAACAGAACATCAGAGAGGCATGCGATGAACTAAAGGAATCCTTCAACCATAGACTTGTAGAGGCTCTACTCAAAGCTACGCGCCACTCATTAGATGTGATGAGGCGTCGCTTCTTCTCAGGGTAATCATCATATTAAAAGCCACAGGGCAACCACTAAATGTGATGAGACTTTAGTTATTGTTCTCCATGTAGTGCTTATGGCCATAAAATATACTTTTAGAGAAATGCATTGTTCTTCTCGAGATAATAATTATCTTACATAATGCAAAATGGATTTACTTTATGTGTGGAGATTTGATGTTCTCCACTTCATTCAGTGATTATTATTAAACCCATCACAGAACTCAATTGGTACAAACAGGTGTGTATTTAAGATTATTTCTGTAAACGTGGACGTTTTCACGAGTGGGTAGTTCGGCGATTTCCTTCAGTTAATTATACGTATGGGGGTTGTTTTCGTGATCTAATTACCTCCGCGTAAATTATTAAAATCTGTTAGTTGCCTCCCTTGATCACTGTTCCTGACAGGTCTGACCACTGTCACTCTTGCTTTTATAAATATCTATTATACATAGAAATTGAAACACTTTGATAACAAATAGTTAAATTGTTCTTTCAAAGTTTAACTTAGTTGAAAGCTGTTATTAATCTGCCTTTATGATTTAATTTATTGTAAACTTTGCATATATTACACATGTGGAAATTTTCGCAAGTGAGAGAACTTTGTGTTATAAATTTCCATGTTTACAGTATTTGACATTGTCTAAATTGTATCTTAACAGAGGAAGAAGACACGGCATGATGCATTTTGATGAAAGTGTGGGAGGTTTAAGCAGTGGTAGTAGACAAGTTCCTTTCTTCACTGCCAACATCACCTTGTCCATTCCTCATGTGGTCAGTGTTCCAGCTTTTAATAGCTTCTCAAATTACAAATTAAAAACAAAACTTTATACTGTATAGCTAAGTGCCCTTTCTGATGAATGTCAAGTTTCAAGTCCCTGTTTTGTTCTGCTGAATATCAAGGTGAATTATTCCATACATTCTATAAATCTGTATTGATTTGTTTTATTATAGCTTCAGCTTAATCTGAGTTTTCAGCAAAGAAGAGAATTACAGTATTTTGATATTTTATTTGTTATTGTGTCTGAACTGTAGTATTGGCAAGAAATACTGTTATAAAACTCAATCTAATCTCTAATTTATCTATAATGGTGAAAATCGAAGTAGAGCTTGTACTTCCTTTTTGAGAATAATCCCAGATGTAGAGATCACATAACTATTATAATGTCAGTTATATAATCAACAATTAGGACAAAACTATTTTTTTACAGGTGATGCAACCAGGACTAGAGGATATACAGCATGCTCTGAACAAAGCCACACAGATGGTTGTAGACATCAGTAAGGATGTGTTCCAGTGGGGACAGGACCGCTCAAGGCAGTTCACAACAGAACAAAAGGAAACTAACTGTTTTCATCATCATGGTGAGCTACATATTTTTGAAATACAGAAAAAAGTTATCATCATAACAATATTTCAATTCTTTAGATATCTTTAAGATATATCACCAGTAGGAAATTTGATACAAGTAGGTTACCCTTGATTTTCATCAAGAAAACAATTTTTCTACTGTAATATTAACTCTTTCTATACCATTATCAACTATAGTTGACAGGTTTTACCCTCTCTCTTCCTGTTTTTGACTATAATCAACACTCAATATTGACATTCTTTTTTCACAATAAATCTCTTTATTATAGTCACATTTCCAGTGCAGTAATATATACGACAGTTAAGTAAGCAAACTTTCTGGTTGCTAAAGAAATATTTATTTTGACCATGTGTATCTTAACCCTTTACCACATGCAAACTAGTAGACTGCATCACCAGGCTTCCATGAGGAAAGTATACAATGTTCAACACGAACATTGTTGCAACATCTGTCAAGCGTATGCACCATCTCAATGGCACTTTTTGAAGTTTTCAGTCTGGATTGATAATACGTTTTTAAAGTTGGATTTATTTACTTTCATTTTTATTTTCGAGAAATGTTTTGGAAATAAAGTTACTTCAAATGAATCAAACTACACAGTGATGCTATCATTTCCAAATATTATTTGATATGAGGACTTCAAAAATTATTAAAAACGTTTACAGGTCTGAAAATGGTCGAATTTCTCTGTCAGAAATACTCAAAATATTGCCGATTTTTTATAACTTTTAGGAAAGTAATTGCACAAATTACTTGAAATATCGTAAACAAACTAATATAGATCTGAATCATGGCTCAGTCAATATATTTGCATTGAAAAACACTATTATTTCTGCTTTGTCTGTGCCGGTTCACGACCCGTTCATCGCTACTTTCACTTTCTATCATTCCGAGTAGTGCGTTTGTTGTGGGATGTTTGTACATTATTTGCCATTGAAAAAAAGTATATTAAAGGTTTATTGAAGTTTTGACACCAAGTTTCTAACAAAATTATCAACACTCACGGCTGTAAACTAGCCAGTCCATTCCAACACGGCGTCAGGTAATGGCGATAGTACGGGACCTCGCCGTTCTTCATGACCGTCAGATTTTGACCGTTTGATCCCAAATAGAAGATGACTAAAATGACACCATATCTAATTAATTTCCTATACGACTATTGCCAAGGTAGTCAGATGACCATTAAGGCATTTGGGCCTCCTGTTGGAAATAGGAATTCATACCAAAGTTAAAAATTTGATAGAAATAATATGGTACACAAAGTGTGCTTGATTTTGTGACAAAGATAGTTATTTGGAGTAAATTATGAGTTTACAGGAATTTCACTGTTTTAACCATACACACGACAAACTGAAGCAATATTTTTCTTGTCTGTTATGTATGAATATTTGCAAAATTGACAAAACCAATGCTTTCTTTAAGAAAATATTGTTATCACACAGTCAACCCATTATTTTATACTCAGAACAGCTATATTATAAGACTCTTTCATATGTGGATATGAAGGATAAGGATATTCTACCCGAAAGTCACAAAATGTAGTAAAACCCTTTTTAAGGTAGTCAGATGACCATTAAGGCACTTGGGCCTCCTGTTGGAAATAAGAATTCACACCAAAGTTAAAAATTTGATAGAAATAATATGGTACACAAAGTGTGCTTGATTTTGTGACAAAGATAGTTATTTGGAGTAAATTATGAGTTTACAGGAATTTCACTGTTTTAACCATACACACGACAAACTGAAGCAATATTTTTCTTGTCTGTTATGTATGAATATTTGCAAAATTGACAAAACCAATGCTTTCTTTAAGAAAATATTGTTATCACACAGTCAACCCATTATTTTATACTCAGAACAGCTATATTATAAGACTCTTTCATATGTGGATATGAAGGATAAGGATATTCTACCCGAAAGTCACAAAATGTAGTAAAACCCGAGGCTTCCCGAGGGTTTTGTATATCATTTTGTGATCCCGAGGGTAGAATATCCCTATCCTTCATATCCACTTATGAAAGAGTATTTTTCTTTCATACCTCGACGTTCTATTGCAATTTTACAACTATAATATCCCGCCATTTTGAAATAAATTCGAAGAAATCCACGGCTGAAAGTCAATTTTTCATACATGATAAATTATGTGATATTTTCAACAAAAATTCTGTTGTTTGCATCTTTTATAGTAAAACCAGTCAAGTTTGTGAAAAAAATGATAAAATTTTACCGAGAAAATAGAAATTTTGTTGACGCCGTGACGTCACGAGGCTTTATTGCATGGGTAGCCATGCAATACAGCATCAGGCGGCATGAGTGTACATAATTGTCCTAGACCAGCCAGTATTACACCCGTAGGTATGAAAGAAAATATATTATGTTACCCCCTAAATTTAGAAGATGAAATAACTTTTTACAATATTTAACAGATTAACACTTCAAAAAAAGTTCTGATGATTGACATTTTCTAAAATTTTGCAGTACAACAGAAAAAGGTTAATGTTTTTAAAACTATCATAAAAAAGGGGTTAGTATCTTGATGTTCTGATGATTGACATTTTTTAAAATTTTGCATTACATCAGAAAAACTATTTAAAACTACAGTGGAACCTCCCAAAACCGAACCTTCTCAAAACCGATCACCTCTAGAAACCGAACATGGATGTCACGTACGGAATTAATTCCTCTTTATCAATAGTATATAAAACTTCCCGAAACCGATCCCTCCCAATTCCGAATACCGGACCGATTTTGAGATCGGAATAGTCAAATGTAACTAAAATACACTTCTGAAAACCGGCCTTACCTGAGCGACACCGATAGATTGCATTGAGGTCTGATCAACCGACCGTGAAATACACACATACCTGTACCATAGTTGTTGCATGCCATGTCCTTGGGCATGTATACTGATGGGAAGGCTATAGGTACACGGTAATTTTACCCGAGATGGTGGTGTAATTATTTAATAATGCCTATTGTTTAGATATCTAACGAAGGTCTACCATGTGCACGCGGTTTGTTTACTGTAGGAAAACAAGCAGAGCTAGTAATAAAGAGAAAGTTTCGTATTCAAATCACACAGGTTTTTTTTTTATTTACATATGTAGTTGTCGGATAACGTAAATTATCTGTATGAAGAAGCCAAAGTCATGTATTGTTTTAGAAAATGACTATGTCATATAATGACCGGCATCGACTGATCATCGTGTAATTAGACCATATAATTTGATTCTTGACGTAACGGGAAGCGATCGGTCGTAGGTTGCAGACGAGAACATCCCCAAGAACATTCACGCAACTAACTAACTAAACTACGTTTATAAGCGGTAACAAAGTCAAGTTTGCTGTAATCCATTCCTTTTAAACGTATGATTCTCTCTTTTGTGATAACCATCACATTAACAATCAATATTGGTCGGTTTTAACGAACACTAGGCATACATGCGGTGCACTAATGTAAAAAACGACTTCCGATCGATTAAATCCGGATCGTGATGATCGGTATTCGGTTCACTTCTCCAAACCGAACCCTCTCTATACCGGCCAAAATTATATGCACCGACCATGATCGGTTTCGGGAGGTTCCACTGTATTAATAGAGCTAAAAGTGTTGTCGCACTGGCCACTTAGGTATAAATATTTAAGTTAAATAGGTAAAATTTCATCTCTCTACAAAGTGTAAGAAATGCCGTCATTTCTTCATTTGTGTAGAAAATATTTTTCAAGCTATAGAAGCCTAATTGTTTGACATGTTTTCTATATAACATCTTTCTACAAATTAAGACAATAAAGTCTTTGAAAATCACAAAAACTCTTCGATTATATTTAAAGTTGAAATGAGTCTTCAACAAGACTGAACCTTAAGTAAATTAGTACACATCAAATTTGACATTTTGTTTGACATTTTCTCAAAAATTTACGAAGGCCATTATAATAACTACTTTCGAGACAGAATCCATGCTGTACAGAAAGAATTGAGAAAGGATTAGAAAAATGTGGGAAAATTTTGATAGAAGTTGTTTTGTATCCAGACCAAATAGGTTATCTAAACAAGCTTCTACCGCCTATACCATTGAAGAACTATCACAAGAGTATAGCTGACAACAAGGATGTTTCAAAGTATGTTATGATGATGTCATCTGCACTAAGTACACTGAAGGCAGACATCATGGAGGCTCTACAAAGATACTCGGACTATGCCTTTCTGTGGGAGAAAGATCGTGAGGAGGCTGTTACGGTTGGTATAGCAACTTACGATCCTGGAACATAATATCTGTAATGGTTTGGGCACCCATTCCATTTTTCCACATTACAGTTAACGTTATCTGCCCTTGTGAGTAGGTATCACCATTTTGTGGTGAAATTTACATTGTTTTTCCTGAAAATGCTATTGCAGTTACATAGTTAATAGTTAATAAATTTTGTTGAAGTTTCTATTCCATTTCCCATTGTATTATTTTGTTAGGTTGTTTCAAATGTGTATTCCAAGATATTTTATGTGCAAATCATATTCTGGATGTTCCTGAACAATGTTTTTTTTTTCTATCGAGTCCAAAATGACAAGAATGCACCCTTCCTTATCCTCTTCATTTTCTACAGATCTTTCCTTAATCCTATCACCTATTCAGCTCACCTCTTGACCTGGCCCAAAGGGCCGATGAGCTTATGTCATGACGTGGCATCTGTCGTCAGTTTATGTCATGACGTGGCATCTGTCGTCAGTCCGTCCATCAACATTTCCTTTAAATCGATACTAGTCATAAAGTTCAACATGGATTGTAACCAAATTCATCCTTTGGGGAAGGGAAACAGAGTTTGTTGTGAAAGGGAACAAAATTTGTATAAATTTTGGCTCTGAACCCCTGGAACAGAACGAGTTTGATCCAATAGATAAAGTAGAAGTAAATCTTTAAATTCCTTCAGAAAAGAAATAATGATCCTGTATTATTTGGCATTACAAACCAGGTAAGCTGTACAGGCCCTCTGTGCCTCATGTCTAGTTTTTAGGTCACCTGACCATAGATCAATTTCTTGTATTTCTTGTGTCCGATTTAATCATTTTTTCCCTTTGTATTGGCGAAGTTCTGGCCATGTTACTTCACTGACGACTGAATGTTTCATACAAAAAGATGAATTAGTTGTATAAATTTTCTTCATATCATTAATAGAAGCAATCTGATCATTATAGGAGTTTGTAGCAGAGGATCCTATTTTGTCAGAGTACAAAGCAAAAGTAGCTATGTTCAAGAAACTAGAAGACAACATTGAAGACATTCACACTTCAGAACAAGTGGGTGCTATTGAGCTATTTACAGGTAAGTACAAAATTCTACTTATTTACGAATGGTTTTCAAAAAGAAAATAGGTGAATAACCTGTCAAAGTATTCTAATGAACAAATTGAATTTTGCTCCTGTACATAGTCAAATCTGTCATATTTTGATTATGTTAAAAATAATATTCAGAGGTTCTTGCCCTGTCTTATATTAAGCTGGTGTAGATATCATTACCTTTTAATTACAAAATGTTTGAGTCATATATGATGTATAAAAGTTGAAAATACTATCAAGTCTGTCAATGACCTGTGTGACTGAAGACAGTTTGCCTTTATAGACAGGTCGAGGCTTCACTGTTTGGATGAGGTATTATGGGAGAATCATTATGTTTTTAATTTCAGACAATGGACATCTTTAATATATTTACAACCCATTTACCATTGATTTACAATGCAATGTATGTTAGACACAGAAAGTACTAATTTACTTATAACAATGTGATGAACCTTTCTTTTAGAACCTCTCAAGCTGGCCCTTAGGGTGGAAATCAAAGCATGGAAGCTTCTGTTTGGAAAAGAACTTAACAGGAAATATCGCAGTAAAATGGAAGAGGTCTTCAATTTCATAGACGACTACAGCAAGCGGTTGGCTCGTCCCATCAGAGATCTTGAAGATGTCCGAGAGGCAATGGCTGCCCTTACCGATATCCGAGAAAATACTATACAGATAGACATGACTCTTGGTCCTGTTGAGGTAAACTTTTAAAGGAATGCTGATTTAGATTCAGAATTTCTGTAAAGCCTTGGTGTAATTAACAAAAATATTGAACAACAAATGATGTGCAATAACTTTTGAAATACACAAGGATGATGAAGCTTGAATTTGTTTATATAACTCTATAAGAAAACATAGATAACAACAGTAGGCCCTAATAACTGCGAGATGAAGTTATCAAGCCGTGGGACGTTGTCTAATTATCGAATAAATATCAGGGTAAGTATAGAAATAAATTAAACAATCACTAAGCTGGTTAACCATTCATAAAACATGCCACGACGCAAAACTGCGGTAATTATGGCTCGTTAAGTGGAACGCCATATTTATAAGTAAGTTTATAAACAAGACGGGCGGATGTAAACAATCCCGCACAGTCGCAATATAGTTACGGAAAGCTATAAAGAGCTGGGTGGATGTAAACGAACTCTGTGCTGCTGTATTGACTACTGAACCCATAGGTAGGAATGAATAGAGTTGGGTGGATGTAAACAAACTCTGCGCAGCCGCAACATTTGCTCATAGTACTATTAACCTTATACGTAGCAGTCACATGGCTTCAAGGCCTCCCTGTCTGCCGACCCCAGACCCCATAGGACTGCCCAACACACTGAGTACTTGTATTTACGTAACCCTATGTCTGAAAGATCTCCTCCATCTTTGCACAAACAAGCAAATGCAGTGTCCTTTATATCGTCAGTAAAACAATAATATAAAGTCTCTCGAGTCAATATCGTTGCCTCCAATTTTAAGTAAGAATATCTTAGGCATAGTTGTCAATATGGAATCAGACATACATGAATAGGTATCTCTCAATCGACCTCAACCTTTACCACAACAATGAACATATATTGAGTCATTATCAAACCCTAAATTTTACAAACCGTACAATATAAAGTACATAGCCTAGGGATTATATTAACAAATATAACCCCTTCAGCATGTATAAAATACATTAAAATTACATGTTGATTGTTTATTTTTTTACAGGAATCTTATGCAATGCTGCATGATTTCGAGGTGACCATTCCAAAAGAGGAAACTGATAAGGTGGATTCTGTCAGATATTCCTTTCAGAAACTCATTGCAAGCTCAGTAAGTTTTGCTTAGAATTTCACCGAAATGGGGTATATTAGTTTGGGTTTATCCATCTGTTCATCTGTCCATCTATAACGCTTGGTTTCTGTGCAATAACTGCATGCCACAAATCTTAAGCAATTTTTTCTGTGACTTGGTCTGTGCCAAGGACTCAGATGAGTTAGCTCGGACCCTAAAGGACTCAGATAAGTTAGCTCGGACCCTAAAGGACTCGGATGAGTTAGCTCGGACCCTATGTTGCGGAGTTATGACCCTATGATGAACTAAAGACAGCATTTTCGGCTGTTTCCATTTTATAACTCTAGCAAATATTACCGGATTTTCTTGAAAATTGGTAATATGGTTTGATGTCTCTAGGCCTTGGCCAAATTTGATTGGGACGTTGATTGGACCCTATTTGGTTGAGTTATAGCCCTTTGATTAACGAAAAATGTCATTTTTGTCTGTTTCCGTTCAATATTTACTCTTGCAAATATTACCGGATTTTCTCGAAACTTGGTAACATGATTAAATATCTCGGGGCCTTTGCGAAGTTTGATTGGCACTTTCATTGGACCCTATTTGGCAGATTTATGGACATTTGATTATAAAGGAACGCGGGGGATATAAAATCCAGGAATTTGCTTGTTTCCCCATATGAAAAAGATGAGATAATAACCTTAAAAGAAGAATTTTCATAGCAACATGAATATACTAATGTGGACTGCAGGTAAATATTGATGATGTCATCAACAATGCACGCCACAGTTACACAGCAGGAAGTCTCATCATCATGTAATTGTTTGATCATAACTTCAGTTCAAAAGGTTAGCGCATGCAATTTTAATCCTAGAGGTTAACAGAGAAATCTTTGGTGTCTAAACCTGTGATAAATCAGTAATGGATGGGAGAATATATAATTCCTTTAAAAATTAGTTTTCATCGACTTAAGAAGATAATTATAAAATTGGTAGTCAGCATTTAGTTTTATTTTCTGCCCAACTTAGATACCAAAACTTATGATGTTGAATACATATAAAATTATGGTTGTGAGACCTACCTTATATTTTTGACAATAAATTTAAGTGTTTACTTTGATACGATGACATGTTTTCAGAATCAAATACAAGACGAGCTTGTAAGTGTTCAGCCTGGCTTCAAAAGTGAGTTACTGGTGTCAGTGGAGGTCTTCCATAAGGATGTTAACGACTTTGGACTGAACTATGACACAGTATGTGTTATTACCCCTGTATTATAAAGTCACTGCCCATTTGAGTTGACTACATGTATTTTAGTAAATGTGGTGATTTGATATTTTTCTACAAATTATGCTCAATTCGTTTGAATTAAATTTTGATTATGATGTTTGATAATATGATTTATTTAAGAAGTTGATCTATTTCTAACATTGAAAGTCATTAATATTTGACGCATGATTATCAATGCATTGTATTTCTTGTGACATCACTTGATATACATATTTCATGATATTTTATATACAACATACATCAAATTATGGTTTGAACTAACTTTACGCTATATAATGAAACTATTTATTATGGTGTGTATTTTTGCAGGATGGTCCTATGTGTGAAGGTATCACCCCAACGGAAGCAAATGATCGACTTCAGGCTTTCCAGGTCTGATTTGTTACCCATCTATTAATATATATTATAGTAATAGTGACTTTGTTGACACTGAAATGATACCCCAGTAGCTATGACTATTACATATTATGTGCATGTAAATTCCTAAATTTTCTTTTCATGAAGATGTGGCCTATTTGTTTGATATCAAGATCAATAAATTCAGAGTCATTAGACATAACAGTAGCTGTTCAGACTTAGCTAAGTAACTTTATAGAGTATATTTCTGTCTTTCAATGAATATATCCATTTCATTGTCTCTGTTCAAGCTAATTCACACTGTCTCAATCTGATATAGCTCTTTTGGAACAAATTAAAACATACTAGAAATAATGATATAAATCTGTAAACCCTAATGGTCCTAGAAATCCATGTAGCACATGAGGTGTACATATGAAGTATAAATGGTTTGATATAGATATACTTCATTGCTGGCTTTCTTTCTTTGCTATTTTTTTCCGATCATGGTCTTTTCACTGACTATTAATAAAACCACTTCTTACCTGAATCCTTCCTTGTTAAATTCTATTAGATGAAATAACAACTACAGTTTTATTTTTGTGTTAATTTAATGTCTATAGAGTCAGTTTGATGAGCTGTACAACAAGTATGGTATCTACAGTGCGGGAGAGCAGTTGTTTGGACTAACTGTGACAGAATATCCAAGTTTGATGAGGATCCGTAAAGAGCTGGGCCTACTACAGAAACTTTATGGCCTTTACAGTACTGTGATGACTGTCATCAATGGATACTTTGACATTTTGTGGACTGAAGTGGACATTGATAAAATCAACGGAGAACTGAGTGATCTTCAGAACAGGTAATTGATAGAGATCAGACTTTCTTATTAGTTGGCTCAACTTGTCAGCTGAGCATGTTTTAACATCAGATCAAACTTTTCTAGGAGTTTTTTTCAGAACTAAGAGAGCAACAAATTTGCTTTTTGATATTGGTCAGGTGTTAATTTGTGAAGGGCCTAATCATGCTAGAATCTCATGAAGTTTTCACAATACATCAAGTTTAAATCATTGTTTGACAAAATATAAACAATTATCAGATTTTAATTGTGTTCAAAGCTTCTATTATTATTACTTTTTTGTTCCTTATAGATGCCGTAGGTTGCCTAAAGCATTAAAAGAGTGGCAGGCATTTCTGGAACTGAAGCAAAAGATAGATGACTTCAGTGAATCATGTCCGCTGTTAGAACTCATGTCCAATAAGGCAATGAAGGAACGTCATTGGGACCGAATCGCCAAATTGACTGGCCATACGTTTGACTTTGACTCTGAAAATTTCACACTCCGGGACATAATGAAAGCACCTCTTCTCAAATACAAAGAAGACATCGAGGTAAAATAGCATGTGCTATATCAAACTTTTTCTGATCATTATTTTATAAAAAAAAATAAAAAAAAAAAAAAACCCACACATTTCTATATAAATTTATATGAGGAAGCAGAGGTATTAATGAAAGTTTTGATTAATAATATCTGTATTGTAATTCTCGAATGGCTAAAACATTTGGCACCAGATAAAAACTAAAAGTAATTGCATTGTAATTCTGGAATGGCTAAAACATTTGGCACCAGATAAAAACTAAAAGTAAGTGGTTTAAACCATAACAGATCATCTGATATTGTGTCTACTTCAAGATTTGTATTTGCATGATGAAGGACCAAAGACTGAAAGTTATCAAGATGTTTATATCCATGTTAAAATAGATATGTATTACATTTCTTTTAAAGTTTACAGATATTTTACTTAATAAGTGTGTGGTTTGTGTACATAAAACTTATAATTGACTGAATTTTTACAGGATGTGTGTATCTCTGCTGTAAAAGAAAAGGACATAGAGGCTAAACTCACAGTAGTTATTGCTGATTGGAATGGAAGAATACTGAGTTTCTCCAACTTCAAGGCCAGAGGAGAACTACTGCTGAAAGGTGGTGAAACATCAGAGATTATTGCTATGCTGGAAGACAGTCTCATGGTTCTCAGCTCTCTCCTTAGTAACAGGTATTAGTCTAAGAAACATGTGGTTAGGTGGAGAGCTCCTCAAAACAATTAAGATTTCTTAACATATATTATCACCAAATTTCATGTGTTTAGACCATCAAAATATCTTGGAGGACAAATTTGAATTTCAATAAGATCTGACCATTGTCAGTGTTTCAATTTTTTTTGGGTACAGTCCAACATTATCTTTGTTTAGAAGTAAAATCCTCTTCTTTGTTCAATCCTCCATTCACAAATTTGTTCAGGATTATTTAACAGCAGTAACCTTACCTTCTGTTCAGGTACAATGCTCCATTTAAGAAGACCATTCAAGAGTGGGTGGCCAAACTGTCCAACACTAATGACATCCTGGAGAACTGGCTCATTGTACAGAACCTTTGGGTTTACTTGGAGGCTGTCTTCGTTGGTGGAGATATTGCCAAACAGCTTCCACAGGTATTTACTTCTGACTCTGATTGTGAAATTATGTTTTATTGCAATTATGAATTTTAAGCAATTATTATAGAATGTCTGAAAATGACCTACTCTCATTCATACCGGTCCTGTCATGTTTTCCTCATTGTCAGAGTGGGAGCCAGTATGGCCTATAATTTAATTTTTAACTTCAGTTTAAGAAAAAAAATTGTGTCTGGGCTCTATCTCCTTTACTATAAGGCTTGGAACCTCTTTTGTGGTATGACTAAGGTCCGGTTATAGGTGAGGCGGTATGTCATGTACCAAAACTAGGTCAGTGACCTACATTTTGACCTTTTGACCTCAATGAAAAAATAACACTTGATTACAGGCAATATCTTCATTACTGTGAGGCACTTAATCATCCTACTTTTATATGAATTTATCTAGCTGAGGGAAATACCATCTCATGACACATATGATGGGGGACTTCATTCAATGATAGTTTCATTTTCCAATGATATGATGTTTATGATGTGGACTGTAACTACATTTCTTCAAATACAAAGGAAGCACTGAGTTTTACATACCATACAAATTTGTTGTATTTCTGTTTATCTGTGCTAGAAAGGGTTTTGTACGTATTCTTTTTCCTTTTTTATGAAAAAAAAACCAAACTATTTTGAATCAGTTGAGATAGAATATTGCTTAATGCTTTCAGGAAGCTAAACGATTCCAGAATATTGACAAGTCGTGGGTAAAGATCATGTTGCGTGCCCATGAGGTCACCAATGTTGTTCAGTGCTGTGTAGGGGATGAGACTCTTGGACAGCTTCTACCTCATCTACTGGAGCAGTTGGAGCTTTGTCAGAAATCTCTGACGGGGCAAGTATTTTCTGTCACCAAAGTGGTCTTGGCAAGTAATGCTTGTCACAGATTTCTTTTATCAGACAAATAATGTATATTATACTTTCTGTCAGAAATTCCTCATTTGAAAAGCACCTTCTGTCAGAAATGTCTTGTTTTGCATGTGATGTCTATTTGAAATTTCTGACAGGGTCGACTAGTACTTTTTGTCTGCAACATCTTATGGGTATGAAATATCAAATCAGAAATATTTTGTTTGGCACTTAGCAAAAGTATGTCAGAGCCTTTTATAATGGATAAGGACTAAGTTTTCCTACTAGTTAAACTAATACTGGTCATATCTGCCCAGTCCCTTAGGTATTTATTTTGAAACATCTTCAAGCATTATTTACAGAAGCTCTTGAGATATTGATGATATTAATTTTAATTTGTGATCCTTAAATATTCTTGCAGGTATTTGGAGAAAAAAAGATTGGTGTTCCCAAGGTTTTTCTTTATATCTGACCCAGCCTTATTAGAAATCCTTGGACAAGCAAGTGATTCACACACAATTCAGGTATGAGGTTATATCTAACAAATCCTATCCTCTATTTATGTTTGATCTTAATTCATGTTTTGTTTATTAATTGGCAAATGTCCAACAAAATCCATCTATTTCTTCATGGTGTCTTATATCCAAATTATTGATTAGAAGTATCTTATGGTTTTTCATCCAATTTTCCATCTTTCCATCAGTTTGACAGTGTACACCACTGTTTGTACATCAGTCCATCTGTGAACAATTCTTGTTGACCATTTCTCAGAAAGCAATGAAGAAATCTTCTCAATCTGCTTTATATGGTTTATGTCATTTTTGGCCCCCAAATCTATCAAATTTTCCAACCAGTTATGTAATGATCAAATTGTTGAATTTCGAAGTCATGTACATCCTAGATACAAGTGATGTGATAGTTGTGAATCATTACAGCTGTTGCTATGGTAACCATACTAAACATGCATAAATCCGCAAACTATGCATATATGAGAGTTTTATTTGTGGAATCATAAAGCACATTATTTCTCCTATAGAAATACCCTAAGTGCCTACATAATCTTAGTAACCAGTGTGTGCCAAACTACGTCAGACTGACAAACATTTCTGGGCAAAAACTGTTGACAGTCCGATTAGATCATTAGTATTACCGGACTGAATGTTTGTTTTTATATTCAAGGGAATAGATGGCTTATGCTGTTTGTTTACTTTCTTAGCAAGTCTAAAACAGTCAATAAGTTAATCAGTTACGGTACCATATAAATATATACTGTACGGCATGTTTTAATGTTGAAGGGATGTAAAGTAACAATACGAACGACAGAGTATGGTTTAATGAATGATCGATCGGGAGCTAACTGTAACTTGAATTTGTATGTATGTGCTTTTCAATTGAAGCATTAAATACATTATTTACTGCTTTTAAGTAATTTAATGTTTTTCTTTAAGAAATGCTAAGAATACACAACTTGCTTTTAAAATGAAATTCTTAATACTTGCTAAAGAGGAAAAAATCACTTTCATAACTTTTGCCAAGGACGTAGATGACTTATAAATCTTTTCTTTTGCTAAGCAAATTGGAAAGTTAGTGTGAAACTCTACACTATGAAACTTTATTGTATCATTGAATTTTGAAATTTGATTGCATGTATTTATTCAATATTGTTGGATACAATATGATTGATAACCAAGAGATCTTTGGTAATTTGGACTTTTATCAACAAGAATAAATTTGGTCTTGTAAAATGTTGCCTGGTCAGGTAAAAAATTCTATTTTACCAAACCAAATGTCCTGTAAAGGTTGGGGAAGTTTGGCATGCACTGAATAAATACTAACTGAAGTTTCTTCAAGATTGCGCCTTATTATTGAATAAAAAAATTTGTACAAATTTTATGTAAGTTATTGCATGTGGAGAAAAAAAAAAAGTTGTGCCTTATTGTTTCTTACAGATTTTATATAACTATGTTGTAAAGTGGCTAAATAAACAAATTTTTGTACCAAGTATAATTGATAAAACATAATACATGGTGTTTATTAAATGAACTGTTTCTTGATCAAAACTGTTATTTGGAAATTATAATTTGCTTTACTAAAGAAATCGTAAGACTAAAAACTGCAATTTTTTTCTTGTCAAGGCACATTTGCTTGGAATATTTGAGAATGTAAATGAGGTGGAGTTCCATGAAAAGGATTATGACCGGATGATGGCTGTCATCTCTAGAGAAGGAGAAAAAATTATGGTATGTAATGTGTTTCAATTGTATGTAATTCCACAGTGTTTTTCACACAGTGTTTACCTTTGATCTGCATATTTCTGTCTTAGCTCACCTGGCCCAAAGGTCATCTGTTTATTTGTTGTCCATCTGTCTGTCAATATTTCCTTTAAATTGCTACTAATTAAGAATTTTGCATGGATTGTACCCACATTTTGCCAGAAATCTCCTTGGGGTGGGTAGGGGGGAGACAACATTTGTATTTATCTTTGTTCTAATATCTACTGTTCAAATTGATTTTAAAGACTTCATGAGAGAAGGATGCCTTTATTTATGATGATAATATATCTATTAGACAGTTTTCACAAATTTGCAAATGGTAATGATCATATGCTAATATTACAAGTTATGTGAATTATGTATTGTAATAGCATTTTAGCATGTTTTTGTGTTGACAGTTGGAGACAGAGATCAATGCCAAAGGCAATGTGGAGATGTGGCTTGGAGAGCTTCTATACCAACAGCAGAGATCCCTACATGGCGTCATTAGGGATGCATTCCGTAACATCAACACACCAGAGTTTGAGCTACTCGGGTTCCTTGCTAACTTTCCTGCTCAGGTGTTTATTATTAAGGGGTTAGATAATTGGTACCCAGTTGACTATAAATAGTTTATTATTATATCACCCAAATGTAACAACATTTTGTCAGAAATATTCTGGAGGAGGGGGGATGGGGAGCAGTGCCCATTTTCATAAAGTTTCTTTAAATTTCTGAATTTCTCCATAGAAAAGCATTACAGAATTTTTTTTTTAACTTCTGTAATGCTTTCCTACAGGGAATGTTTATCAAACTAGACCAAGAGTTTATAAATCTTGACTGGAAACCCCTTTGGCGCAGGAGGGGTAGGGGACCCAATAGAGGGAAAAAAGGTAATTTCTTTAAATTACTCCTAGTAAAACATCCTTGGGAGAAAAGAAACAGAGTTTGAATAAATCTTAGCTCTTACTCACATTGAGCAGTAGGGGTTGTTCCCAATAGGGGATATAAATGTATACATTGCTACTAGTCATAAAGTTCTGCATGGATTGTAACAAGATTTGACCAGAAATAATCATAGGGGGGAGTGGAACAGAGTTTGTATAAATCTTGGCTTTGAGAAACAATGAGTAATAGGGTTTGGCTCAATGGGGGAAATTAGAGAAAATTCTTTCAAATTCCTGAAGAAATAAACACTTAGCTGTACTCATATTATTGCTTGGCTTAACAATCAAGTTGAGCAATACAGGCACTTTGGGCCTCTTCATCATGCTCTTGTGATTTTGTTCATTGAGTTTATAGTGAAGAATTATCATGTTGTAACGGCTGTTAATGGGTGGAAAAAAATGAAAAAATAATGATGATGATCTCCTAAATTATAAGAAAATGTGAACAGTTTGTCCAGTAAGAGATTCAAGGTTGGTTATTAAATATAATATGTTGTCCACATTATTTTATAATTATTGTAAATTACCCTAATTTTGGTGTGATTTAGGTTGGTTTACTAGGAATACAGATGATATGGACCAGAGATGCTGAGGTTGCACTGCAACATGCTCGAAGTGACAAAAAGATAATGCAAACAACCAATCAAAGATTTCTGGATATGCTGAACAAGCTGATTGATCAGACTACTCATGACCTCACCAAAGTAGAGAGAGTCAAATATGAGACACTTGTCACCATACATGTCCATCAGCGTGACATATTTGATGACTTGGTGAGTTGAATGATATGCATGTGATTATCATTAAAATCGTTACAGTGATAAAAAGATTCTAGTGTATCATTACAGTGATAAAAAGATCCTAGTGTATCGTTACAGTGATAAAAAGATTCTAGTGTATCATTACAGTGATAAAAAGATTCTAGTGTATCGTGACAGTGATAAAAAGATCCTAGAGTATTGTTAGAGTGATAAAAAGATCCTAGAGTATTGTTAGAGTGAGAAAGAATTTCAAAAACTGATTTTCTAGATTTTAAAAAATTTGAAGAAAAGAATGGAAGAAAAAAATCAAATAGATGCAGCTGTTTCTGCTAACATCAATTCCTGACTTATATTCATAACAGGCAAACATATTTCACTAATTTGCAGGCGGCTTATATGATAAAAATTATTATCATATTGTTATTTGATACATGGCATTTTAGTTAAATTTAAAATTTACATGTGGTTCCAAATTGTAGACGAGGATGCACATTAAGTCAGTGACTGATTTTGAGTGGTTGAAGCAAGCCAGATTTTACTTCAAGGAAGACACAGATCAGTGTATAGTCCAAATCACAGATGTTGACTTTATCTACCAAAATGAATTCCTTGGATGTACAGACAGACTCGTCATCACCCCTCTCACTGATAGGTACTCATTTTATTCATTATTTAACCTTTGTTGTTATTGTCAATTCTTTATTTCAAGTATGATCTCAAGTGTTTGCATTATCTACATTTGATCCAATTTTATTTCAAGCGTGAGTATCTATTACATAGTTATTACATAGTAACTAATTGTATCTGTAGGTGTTATATCACACTGGCCCAGGCTCTTGGAATGTCTATGGGTGGAGCACCTGCTGGGCCTGCTGGAACAGGGAAAACAGAGACCACAAAAGATATGGGCAAGGCTCTTGGCAAATATGTTGTTGTCTTCAACTGTTCCGATCAGATGGATTTCAGAGGTCTTGGTAGAATCTACAAAGGTTAGCTTTTACAATTATTCCCTATGAAAATGGTTATGAAATCAAAAAGTAGATTTCATTTACAATTCACCGATGTAATTGTGAAATAAATTTAATGATTAATGAAAATGTTGATCACTCTTTAATGGCTAATTTATGAGTGTTTTGTTTTGCAGGACTTGCTCAGTCTGGATCATGGGGATGTTTCGATGAGTTCAACAGAATTGAGTTGCCTGTATTATCTGTAGCTGCACAGCAGATCTACATTGTGTTAGTCGCCAAAAAAGAGAGAAAGAAGGAGTTCATCTTCACAGATGGTGACAATGTTGATCTCAACCCAGAATTTGGTCTCTTCATTACCATGGTATGGTTAAATTTTTAAGAATAAATTTCTTGTAATAATAGATTTATTTAGATATTTGAATGTTTTAAAGGTAGGTTTCCCCAATGAAATATAAAGACTACGAAATTGAAATTTATCCTATACATATATATAATCTTCAGATCATTTTCAATGCATACAGCGAACAATATGGGTGGTCAGTTGCCTAGCTTGACCAGGAAAATACTTCTCTAAAAATAGAGCGAAGTCAAGCTTTACATAGAATATGACATATTTTTTTCGAAAACGAGGCCGCAGCAACAAACGGAAGCGTGTAACAAAATGCCAGATAGAAGTGACAGTCTTGCCAAGGCATGTTTAGTTAAAAAACAACAACAACAAATCGAAGTGCGAGGGACTGTTTATACATATCATATAATCTAAAACACTACATGTTACTTACATACGCTCGCTAACTTTGTACACCAAATATACATGTAGTTAGTCTGCGGCTGTTTGTGCGCTGGCATATGTGTTGAAATTTAACTCACCACGTGCAATGCCGTTACACGAGTCCCAACAGATCCCGGCAAGTTCCGCTTGAGATGTGGCTTCTGTTTCTTTTATTGCTACATGCCATTTCTGAATTTAATTCCCTATAGATATCCTAGGGTGCTACCGAATCCATTATAATTTCCTCCACTTTGTTGCCGATTCAGATATATTTTTTTCAACGCACACACTTTCGTTCAGCCATTTTGTTTACTTTTAGTGCGTGACAATGCGCATGCGCCAAACTTCGACAACACAATCCATCGCAGCTTCATTTGCATATTATTTTGTCTGACGGACACCGTAATAAATCGAGGATTTCCTTCAATTTTGTATTCAAGACACATTTGTTCAATCTCAAACACATAAAGAAATTAAATTGAGATATTTTAATACGTTTTTTCATCTTTTCTTCTGCTTATCGCATTTCACAAAAAAATATTTATTTGGTTGGGCGAAACCTACCTTTAAATTTTGATATTTTTGTATGATTTAATTTGTGAGAAAGACATGATTAATAACACAATGGTTGCATTGGGCCCTAAAGAGGTTAAAAAAATCTTCTGATTTCAATGACAATAAGTGTTAGTACCGGTAATGGGATGCATCAAGTTAATGGTATGATGGAAATGGTTTTGATTGAGTGCAAGAACCAAAAATGGCTGCTTTGGCCGGGTAAACCGCAATTATTTTAATATTGCAACTTAGGGTCAATTTACTTGTTCTGTATACAACTCTTGTGAATGATGGTCTGTTATAAGTAAAGATAGCCTGACATGAATTTTTGTCCCACAGAACCCTGGGTATGCTGGTCGTCAGGAGTTACCAGAAAATCTGAAGGTCCAGTTCAGGACAGTTGCTATGATGGTTCCTGACCGTCAGATCATCATGAGGGTCAAGTTAGCCAGTTGTGGTTTTCAGGAAAACATTATCCTAGCCCAGAAGTTCTACACCCTCTATAAGTTGTGTGAGGAACAGCTGTCTAAACAGGTATGGCAAAGGTTTTCCTTTATGGTAAATTAAAGGATTACTTGCTGAATGGAATAACAGTAAGTTTTTAATTTCCTTTACTAGAAAAAATAATGGAAGAAATCAGTACATTTCATGTTTAGAAAATAGTGCATTTCTTTTTTTTGTGTGTTAGTTTGAGGAATATAAATTTACAGTTTACATTACTAAAGATTGCAATTTGAACATTGTAAGGAAATATTTCTTGCAGATGTGTGGTGAGAGAGAAGTTTAAAGTTAGATTGATCTAACAAAATGCATGTATTGCTACATCCTGCCTCTGTGTATTCTATCACAGGTTCATTATGATTTTGGTTTGAGAAACATCTTGTCTGTGCTAAGAACCCTAGGAGCCAATAAAAGAGCCCGTCCCAATGATACTGAGAGTACTATTGTGATGAGAGTACTGCGAGACATGAATCTCTCCAAACTGGTAATCATTTCTCGTCAACTTCAGCTTGATATTTCAGTAATTGATTCTGCTTCTATTGAAACCTTATTGCTGAAATATAATTAGTACTGAAAAAGTGCTATTTTCTGTTTAAATAATATCATATACCTCAGTTTCATAGAAAATTCTTGAACTTATCATTTCCATTATGTCAAATACTATTTATCATTGTAATGTGATATGGAAATATTTTGAACTGATGTATTCCATGTTGTATAAACACAATATCTGTAATTACCTTTAGGTGGATGAGGATGAGCCGCTGTTCATGAGTCTGATTGCTGACTTGTTCCCAGGAATCACCCTTGACAGTGCCACTTATGCAGAGCTTCAAGTAGCTATTGGTAACCAGGTGGAGAATGCTGGTCTTGTCAACCATCCTCCATGGAATCTGAAGCTTGTCCAGGTGAATTAATAAGAAATATGATTGATAGGATAAGTGACTTATCAGATTCAAACTTTCAAGTCTTTTCAACTCTTTATTCTTAGTAATGATCACAGCTATTCCTTAATACTTGTGATTGGAGATAATCGTATTTTGAAATCAAAATAATTCATATAAGATATTACTTAGCTGGACATAGTTACAAGTTATAATTGAGGCTTATAATTATAATGTTAACTGACTATCATTTGACAGCTGTTTGAAACCCAACGTGTACGTCATGGTATGATGACATTGGGACCCAGTGGTGCTGGGAAGACTTGCTGTATCTATGTGCTGATGAAAAGTATGGCTGACTGTGGTACACCGCACAGAGAAATGAGAATGAACCCCAAGGCCATCACTGCCCCGCAGATGTTTGGTCGTTTGGATGTGGCCACCAATGATTGGACAGATGGCATCTTTTCCACACTTTGGAGAAGGACTCTCAAGGCAAAAAAAGGTCTAATCATTGTTTGAAAATATTGATAAGTATTTAGTTAAATGTCTTTACCAAATTGTTTCTGAATTATTATTTTTTCTAAATAAATATTCACATATAAGTCGATCAAGGATATCTCTTAACTACAGACAGCTAATGATTTTCATGACAAGTGTTTAAATAAATGATATTTTATATAATTATAAATTGCTAACTATATACTTTAGTTTCATGAGCACTGATATGAGATAATGCTTTAATAAGTAAATGCTGAAGTTTTCGAGCAAAATTTAGAATCATTTGAGCAGAAAAGTTGATCCTGTAAGTGTACAATTTTTGAATAATTTTGGTTACAAAAGATGACAATTTAAGTTTAGATCAGAACAGGATTTAATTCTCATGTGAAAATTGGAGACTTTGTAGTTGATGTAATTTATTGCTACTTTCTGATATTAGCGATTAAAAGTTACATAATATTAAGTGAGAATATAATTTTTAGCCCGCCATCATCAGATGGTGGGCTATTTAAATCGCTGTTCGTCCATGGTCTGTCCTACGTCTGTCTGTTAACAATTCTTGTTATCGCTATTTTTCAGACATAGATCAATTTTTGGTGGGTGCCAAGATCCCTCTGGTATCTCTTGTTTCCATGTTAATATTTTTCTCATACACTTTTCTTGTACAATGTTAAGGTGAGAATGTTTGGCTGGTACTCGATGGCCCAGTGGATGCCATATGGATTGAGAACTTGAACTCTGTATTGGATGATAACAAGACCTTGACTCTAGCCAATGGAGATCGTATACCAATGTCCCCAGCTTGTAAGATTGTATTTGAGGTGCACAACATTGATAATGCATCCCCAGCCACTGTCTCCAGGAATGGTATGGTCTACATGAGCTCTTCTGCTCTTGATTGGAGACCTATTCTCCAGGTACTCACCACAATTTATGCAGGTTATTTCTCCATTTCAGTTTCTAGTTTATAGTGTAAGAACGATAAACCTGAATCTTAAAAAAAAAAAAAAAAAAAAAAAAGTTTTAAAGGCACTTAATGTGTGTTAATGGATCCAATCTGCAGTATTGTTACTAAATTTTCATATCAATCTTATATATATTCCCATGTGGAATTATTAACTGTACATATACTGTCAACATTTAAAAGGGTTGGCTGAAGACACGGACACCACAGGAGAGTGAAGTACTGATGAATCTGTTTGACAGAATCTTCGATGATGTGTACAACTATGTCACTAATAGTCTGGTCAAGAAGATGGATGTTCTACAGTGCAATCAAATCAAACAGGTAAGTATATATTTTAGTTTATTTTGATTCTGATAACCATATTTGATAGAGGTATCATTATTGTCTGTCAGTGTATTATTCAGTAAATTGAGTGTAATGTAGAATTTAATGTTAAGACTGTTGAATGTAATGTAGAATTTAATGTTTAAGACTGACTCTAAATCTCTGCTATCCTTTGTTACAGGCATGTGATTCTCCTAGAGGGACTGATCCCAAAGAGAGATGATAAAAGTGCTATGCCCGCCTCCCACCTGGAGAAGCTGTTCATTTTCAGTCTGATGTGGAGTTTGGGTGCTTTGCTGGAGCTGGATGGGCGAGCTAAGATGGAAGAATTCATCACAAACCATGAGTGCTCATTGAATCTGCCTCCTGTTCAGAAGGAAGAAACAATCTTTGAGTATGTCATGGATGACAAAGGTTAGTCTTGGGAAATCAATAAAAATTGAACAATGGATACTGATAATATAAATTCTTTTATGTATTAAATAGCATAAAGTATTTGAAGATTGCTCTTAATTTACGTGTTATAAGAACTCTTTATTAGATTGCCACCTCTTTGCTTCCAGTAATGATCTGCATGCATGAACAACATTCGAATTGTATAATGTCCTGTATTAATCAATCTCAAAATTACTTCTGAACCAGTACCTTGTCATCAATTATAATTTGTCTTCAATTTGTAGGGGAATGGGAACACTGGTCCAACTCAGAGTTGAGGAATACATCTACCCGTCAGACTCTGTCCCAGAGTTTTCATCAATCCTTGTACCAAACGTGGACAATGTCCGCTCTAACTTTCTGATTGATACCATCTCAAAGCAACACAAGGTAAAAGCATCAGTCTAAGATAAAAACGTGAAAATGTTCACTCTAATTTCTGCCAGAATCATTAAATATATAAGTTACATCATAGACTTTTACTTTGTTACTATTATTTTGAGTCAGTAAGTTGTTCATTGATAAGGCTATTGTGTATCCTTTATTAATGAACACTGATAAATATTAACACAAAACTATTGTGTATCATTTATTAATGAACACTGATAAATATTAACACAAAACTAGTATGGTTTTAAAAGTCATATTACCATATGAATATTTAACAGTATAAAAACTCTTTGTTGATTATTATATGTTTTTTGTTTCGCTTGGATTGGCTATTCCTGACATGAATTGTGGATTGCTACTTGCACCAAATTGGCATTTGCTTAAAAATCCACAGCTTTGTTTTATAAGGTCATCTGACCCGAAGGGTCGGGATGACCTATTGTCATCATGCACCGTCAGCCGTGCGTCATCCGCCGTCCGTAAACTTTTCATTCAAACGACTTCTTCTCAATAACCGGAAGGCCCAGGGTACTCATATTTAGCATGTAGGTTGCTGGGATGGAGGGCTACCAAGTTTGTTCAAATGAATGACCTTGACCTTCATTCAAGGTCCACATGGGTCAAATAGGCAAAAATCCTTTAAACAACGTTCTTGTGAATAACATAAGAGGTCCTAGAGGACCTGATATTAGGACTGTGGCATTGCTGGGATATAGCGGCTAACTAGTTTGTTCAAATAAAATGACTTTGAATCTTCATTTTCAGGTCACAGGGGGTCAAAAAGGCTGAAATCTTTAAAAAACGACTTCACAAGAACCAGAACGGCCCAGGGTACTGATATTGGGCATGTAGGATGCTGGGATGAAAGGCTACCAAGATTGTCCAAATGAAAGACCTTGACCATCATTCAAGTTCACAGATCAAATAAGGCTAAAAATATTTAAATGACTTCTTCATCTTAAGAACCAAATGGCCCAGGATACACATATTTGGCCTGCAGCAGTGCTGGATATACGGGCTACCAAGTTTGTTCAAATGAAGGACCTTGACCTTCATACGAGGTCACAGGAGTCAAATAGGCTAAAATCTTTAAAAGACTTCTTCTCAAGAACCAGAAGGCCCAGGGTACTGATATTGGGCATGTAGCATGATGGGATAAAGGGCTACCAAGTTTGTTCAAATGAAGGACCTTGACCTTCATACAAGGTCACAGGAGTCAAATAGGCTAAAATCTTTAAAAGACTTCTTCTCAAGAACCAGAAGGCCCAGGGTACTGATATTGGGCATGTAGCATGATGGGAAGTTTGTTCAAATGAATTACCTTGACCTTCAATCAAGGTCACAGGGGTCAAATAGGCTAAAATCTTTAAATGACAATGTTGTACTGTACTAATAGTCAGATGACCGTTAAGGCCCATGGGCCTCTTGTATTAATAGAAAATGTGTATGTTTTTGTCGATACGTATGTAATGAACTTATTCATATTGCTGCAAATTTTAATCGTTTAGCCTGATAGTTGAAAATCATGGTAAAATTTTATGTGTGTCTCAGTCTGGCTCAATCATAACTTGATGGAGCAAATGTTTCTATAAACATCATTCTATACGATATTATTTCAGGCAGTGCTTCTTTTTGGGGAACCAGGACAGCTACAACAGTAATGGATCCTACATGGCGATACGTATGACCCTGACCTCCACCTCGGCAAGAGCTTTAACTTTTCCTCTGCCTCTACACCAATGATGTTTCAGGTGAACAAATTCAATGGTTATTTACAGTAGAATATTTGGAAACTGAAGACAGTGTGTCCCGCTTATTTGTATTGATGTATTTCCATTATTCATATACACAGAGTGAGAATAGTTAAGTAGTCATTTTTATTCATGTGGTGAATTCATTGATAGTTTTTTTTACTTGTCTACATTTTGACAAAGTTATCTAAATCCTATCTTACTGATGAGATTTGGTCAAGTTCGTACTACTATCATAACATACATGGAGCCAATATTATGGAGAAATATTTCTGCAAAGCGGGAATAGCATGATAAATAATTATGTTTCATTCAATAAATAGAATAATGTTATATACACATTTTGCCTGAATTCAACACTATGCAATGCTATATTGTAATTGTAGAGAACAGTGGAAAGCTATGTGGACAAGAGGATGGGTAGTACCTATGGCCCACCAGGAGGCAGACATATGACTGTGTTTGTGGATGACATCAACATGCCTATTATCAACGAATGGGGAGATCAGGTACGGTTTTTAGCTCAACTGGCCCGAAGGGCTGGTGAGCTTATGTCATGGCGCAGCATCCGTCGTCCGTCCGTCAACATTTCCTTTAAATTGCTACTTGTCATAGAGTTCTGCATGGATTGTAACCAAATTTGGCCACAAACATCTTTGGGGGAAGGGAATAGAATTTGTATAAATTATGGCTCTGACCCCCCAGGGAGCAGGAGGGGTGGGGCCCTATAGGGGAATTAGAGGTAAATCCTATAAATCGCAACGTGTCCTAGAGTTTTGCATAGATTTGTGACCAAATTTGGCCAAACATCCTTGGGGGAAAGGGAACAAAACTTGTATAATTTTGGCTTTGACCCCCTGGGGGCAGGAGGGGCGGGGCCCAATAGGGGAATTAGAGGTAAATATTCAAATGCCATCTGAAAAGAAACAATGAACCTGTATTCAGAACATTACTTTGCATTACAAACCAGGTGATCGATACAGACCCTCTGGGCCTCTTGTTTATCACTTCTTTATTCTTTGAGGTGTTGTATTGTGCCAATAGATTATTAGTCTGATGACCCTTAAGGCCCATGGGCCTCTTGGATTTTTTTCTATAATTTTTTATTGAATTAAGAACATTCCTTCATATAAAAATTCAATTGTTTAATATTAATAGAACTTGAATGTAGAGCTTAGTAGTCTTGATAGAGTTATGATAGGTTTTCTATAGAGAGTAATAAGATTTTTTTGTCATTATAAATGCACAGATTACTAACGAGATAACTCGCCAGATGATGGAGATGCATGGAATGTACAGCTTGGACAAACCTGGTGACTTTATATCTATCGTTGACCTCCAATTTGTGGCTGCCATGATTCATCCTGGTGGTGGCCGTAATGACATTCCTCAGCGTCTCAAACGCCAGTTTTCCATCTTTAATTGTACACTGCCCTCAAACACATCCATAGACAAGATCTTTGGTAAGATCCTTTAGATTAACACTGATTATTTCTTTTGTCAGCTGCTTAATGATTGTAATTCTGACACACTACAGTCACGGACGAATTGTAATAAAATGTCCTAATCAGTTGATGGCAATATCAATAATTTTCACAGCTATAATCAGATAACAGTAAGTCAAGAAATCTGTCAACTGATAAACAATTGAATCATTATTCAGAACATCATTTGACATTGAAATAATAGCTATGTTTACATTGAAATAATAGCCATGTTTACAAGATGCATATTTGTCAGTTATTGTCACGCGCCGTGCGTCGTTAGCTGTGCGAAGACTTAACATTCAAATGACTTCTTCTCAATGTTGTATTGTGCCAATAGTCAGATGAACGGTAAGGCCCATTGGCCTCTTGTTTTGTTTTTGTAGGTATTATAGGATGTGGATATTTCTGTCCAGAGAGGTTTCAAACTGAAGTGTGTACCCTTACAAAACAACTGGTACCTGCCACTCGTATGCTGTGGCAAATGACAAAGGTATGGAGTCAGCAAAAATGTAACATTCAGTATTTATTTTTATCCCCCGCCCAACGAAGTTGGCGGGGGATATACAAATGGGTTCCGTCCGTCCGTCCGTATGAATGGTTTCCGGAGCATAACTCTAAAACCAGTAGAGATATTTCCACGAAACTTCATACACACATTGGTCTTATGGTCTAGTAGTGCCTTTTGCTATTTTTAGGTTTTCATTTTTTGCATTTTTTCCGTAACCATGGAAACATTGCTGAAAATATCATATTTTTGTACCAGGTTCGTTTCCGGAGCATAACTCTAAAACAAGAAGAGATATTGCCACGAAACTTCATAGACACATTGGTCTTATGGTCTAGTAGTGCCTTTTGCTACTTTAAGGTTTTCACTTTTTGTACTTTTTTCTGTAACCATGGAAACATTGCTGAAAATGGCAGATTTTTGTGTAAGAATCATTTCCGGAGCACAACTCTAAAACCAGCAGAGATATTTCCATGAAACTTCATAGACATATTGTTCTTATGGTCTAGTAGTGCCTTTTGCTATTTTTAGGTTTTCATTTTTTGCACTTTTTCCGTAACCAAGGAAACATTGCTGAAAATATTATATTTTTGTACCAGGTTCGTTTCTGCAGCATAACTGGAAAACCGGTTGAGATATATGCACGGAACTCCATAGGCACATTAGTCTTATGGTCTAGTAGTGCCTTTTGCTATTTTAAGGTTTTCACTTTTTGTACTTTTTTCTGTTACCATGGAAACATTGCTGAAAATGGCAGATTTTTGTTTAAGAATTGTTTCCGGAGCACAACTCTTAAACCAGCAGAGATATTTCCATGAAACTTCATAGACACATTGTTCTTATGGTCTAGTAGTGCCTTTTGCTATTTTTAGGTTTTCGCTTTTTGTGCTTTTTTCTGTAACCATAGAAACATTGCTGAAAATATCATATTTTTGTAGCAGGTTCATTTCCAGAGCATAACTCTAAAACCAGCAGATATATTTCCACGAAACTTCATAGACACATTCTTTTTATGGTCTAGTAGTACCTTTTGCTATTTTTAGGTTTTCTTTTTTTGCACTTTTTCCGTTACCATGGAAACATTGCTGAAAATATCATGGTAAATGGTAAATGTTACTTTTCAAAACTCCACCCATCTTTGTGTATATAGTCTGATATAAATGTCAAGGCTGTATACCTGATTCAACAATTGCAGCCCCGCTCTACTTGAATTATACTCCATCTTTCTTTAGCTCAACTTCCTTTTTCCTGTTGTTTTTTTAGCTCACCTGGCCCGAAGGGCCGGTGAGCTTATGTCATGGCGCGGCGTCCGTCGTCCGTCCGTCGTCCGTCGTCCGTCCGTCAACATTTCCTTTAAATCGCTACTAGTCATAGAGTTCTGCATGGATTGTAACCAAATTTGGCCACAAACATCCTTGGGGGAAGGGGAACAGAACTTGTATAAAGTTTGGCTCTGACCACCCGGGGGCAGGAGGGGCGGGGCCCAATAGGGGAAATAGAGGTAAATCCTATAAATCGCTACTTGTCCTAGAGTTCTGCATGGATTGTAACCAAATTTGGCCACAAACATCCTTGGGGGAAGGGGAACAGAACTTGTATAAAGTTTGGTTCTGACCCCCCGGGGGCAGGAGGGGCGGGGCCCAATAGGGGAAATAGAGGTAAATCCTATAAATCGCTACTTGTCCTAGAGTTCTGCATGGATTGTGACCAAAATTTGGCCACAAACATCTTTGGGAGAAGGGGAACAGAACTTGTATAAAGTTTGGCTCTGACCCCCCGAGGGCAGGAGGGGTGGGGCCCAATAGGGGAAATAGAGGTAAATCCTATAAATCGCTACTTGTCCTAGAGTTCTGCATGGATTGTAACCAAATTTGGCCACAAACATCCTTGGGGGAAGGGGAACAGAACTTGTATAAAGTTTGGTTCTGACCCCCCGGGGGCAGGAGGGGCGGGGCCCAATAGGGGAAATAGAGGTAAATCCTATAAATCGCTACTTGTCCTAGAGTTCTGCATGGATTGTAACCAAATTTGGCCACAAACATCCTTGGGGGTAGGGGAACAGAACTTGTATAAAGTTAGGCTCTGACCCCCGGGGGCATGAGGGGCGGGGCCCAATAGGGGAAATAGAGGTAAATCCTATAAATCGCTACTTGTCCTAGAGTTCTGCATGGATTGTAACCAAATTTGGCCACAAACATCCTTGGGGGAAGGGGAACAGAACTTGTATAAAGTTTGACTCTGACCCCCCCCGGGGGCAGGAGGGGCGGGGGCCCAATAGGGGAAATAGAGGTAAATCCTATAAATCGCTACTTGTCCTAGAGTTCTGCATGGATTGTGACCAAATTTGGCCACAAATATCCTTGGGGAAAGGGGAACAGAACTTGTATAAAGTTTGGTTCTGACCCCCCGGGGGCAGGAGGGGCGGGGCCCAATAGGGGATATAGAGGTAAATCCTTTAAATAAAATCGCTACTTGTCCTAGAGTTCTGCATGGATTGTAATCAAATTTGGCCACAAACTTCCTTGGGGGTAGGGGAACAGAACTTGTATAAAGTTAGGCTCTGACCCCCGGGGGCATGAGGGGCGGGGCCCAATAGGGGAAATAGAGGTAAATCCTAGAAATCGCTACTTGTCCTAGAGTTCTGCATGGATTGTAACCAAATTTGGCCACAAACATCCTTGGGGGAAGGGGAACAGAACTTGTATAAAGTTAAACTCTGACCCCCCCGGGGGCAGGAGGGGCGGGGGCCCAATAGGGGAAATAGAGGTAAATCCTATAAATCGCTACTTGTCCTAGAGTTCTGCATGGATTGTGACCAAATTTGGCCACAAACATCCTTGGGCCTCTTGTTTTCCATACACATAAGTCTCCACAATCAAACTTACTTCAGCTTTGATATCTCCATTGGCGGGGGATCTGAATGACTATGTCCTTGTATTAACTTAATTTTATTTCTGCCCTCTAAAAATTGCAAATGTTAACCAATTCCAATTTTTAGCTCACCTGGCCCAAAGGGCCGGTGAGCTTATGTCATGGCGCGGCGTCCGTCGTCCGTCTGTCCGTCAACATTTCCTTTAAATCGCTACTAGTCATAGAGTTCTGCATGGATTGTAACCAAATTTGGCCACAAACATCCTTGGGAGAAAGGGAACAGATATTGTATAAATTTTGGCTCTGACCCCCCAGGGGCAGGAGGGGCGGGGCCCAATAGGGGATATAGAGGTAAATCCTTTAAATCGCTACTAGTCATAGAGTTCCGAATGCAATGTAACCAAATTTGGCCACAAACATCCTTGGGGGAGGGGGAACAGAACTTGTATAAATTTTGGCTCTGGTCTGTCGGGGGCAGGAGGGGCGGGGCCCAATAGGGGAAATAGAGGTAAATCCTTTAAATCGCTACTAGTCATAGAGTTCTACATGGATTGTAACCAAATTTGGCCACAAACATCCTTGGGGTAAGGGGAACAGAACTTGGATAAATTTTGGCTCTGGTCCCTCTGGGGTAGGACGGGCGGGGCACAATAGGGGAAATAGAGGTAAATCCTTTAAATCGCTACTAGTCATAGAGTTCTGAATGGAATGTAACCAAATTTGGCCACAAACATCCTTGGGGTAAGGGGAACAGAACTTGTATAAATTTTGGCTCTGGTCCCCCAGGGGCAGGAGGGGCGGGGCCCAATAGGGGAAATAGAGGTAAATCCTTTAAATCACTACTAGTCATAGAGTTCTACATGAATTGTAACCAAATTTGGCCACAAACATCCTTGGGAGAAGGGGAACAGAACTTGTATAAATTTTGGCTCTGACCCACCGGGGGCTGGAGGGGCGGGGCCCAATAGGGGAAATAGAGGTAAATCCTTTAAATCGCTACTAGTCATAGAGTTCTAAATGGAATGTAACCAAATTTGGCCACAAACATCCTTGGGGGAAGGGGAACAGAACTTGTATAAAGTTTGGCTCTGGTCCCTCGGGGGCAGGAGGGGCGGGGCCCAATAGGGGAAATAGAGGTAAATCCTTTAAATCGCTACTAGTCATAGAGTTCTGAATGGAATGTAACCAAATTTGGCCACAAACATCCTTGGGGGAAGGGGAACAGAACTTGTATAAATTTTGGCTCTGGTCCCCCAGGGGCAGGAGGGGCGGGGCCCAATAGGGGAAATAGAGGTAAATCCTTTAAATCGCTACTAGTCATAGAGTTCTACATGAATTGTAACCAAATTTGGCCACAAACATCCTTGGGAGAAGGGGAACAGAACTTGTATAAATTTTGGCTCTGACCCACCGGGGGCTGGAGGGGCGGGGCCCAATAGGGGAAATAGAGGTAAATCCTTTAAATCGCTACTAGTCATAGAGTTCTAAATGGAATGTAACCAAATTTGGCCACAAACATCCTTGGGGGAAGGGGAACAGAACTTGTATAAAGTTTGGCTCTGGTCCCTCGGGGGCAGGAGGGGCGGGGCCCAATAGGGGAAATAGAGGTAAATCCTTTAAATCGCTACTAGTCATAGAGTTCTGAATGGAATGTAACCAAATTTGGCCACAAACATCCTTGGGGGAAGGGGAACAGAACTTGTATAAATTTTGGCTCTGGTCCCTCGGGGGCAGGAGGGGCGGGGCCCAATAGGGGAAATAGAGGTAAATCCTTTAAATCGCTACTAGTCATAGAGTTCTGCATGGATTGTAACCAAATTTGGCCACAAACATCCTTGGGGGAAGGGGAACAGAACTTGTATAAATTTTGGCTCTGATCCCCCAGGGGCAGGAGGGGTGGGGCCCAATAGGGGATTTAGAGGTTAATATTAAGATTCCTTCAGAAAAGAAACAGTGAACCTGTATTCAGAACATTACTTGGCATTACAAACCAGGTGAGCGATACAGGCCCTCTGGGCCTCTTGTGTTTCTTTTTTAAATGAAGTTGCTACACATTGCTGTCTGGTTCTAATGATTTGTGTACACTTTAACTCATTGATGGTATCTTGAGGTATCAGCATATTTCCAACACACAAAGTTATTATTTATCTCAATAACTTTGGCTCACATTGGAACTTGTCTCAGTGTCAAAATTTAATTAACCTTTTGTTCAATACTCCCTTCAATATACTAAACAATAAGTATTAAGAAAAAACTTAAATGTATTGTGATGAACTATCTTTCAAGAAATATGTCAACACCTCTGTATCTTAAAATATACAGATCAAGATGTTGCCAACTCCTGCTAAATTTCACTACATCTTCAATCTGAGAGATTTGTCGAGAATCTGGCAGGGCATGCTGACCATCCAAGGGGATGAGTGCCAAGATCAAGCCACTCTCCTGGCTCTGTGGAAACATGAGTGTACCAGAGTCATCGCAGACAGGTAATTACCACCCTCCTGGCCTTTCGGAAATAATTCAAAGTGATTACAACGTGACCATATAGTTTTAGCTATTAATTTTTTCAATCACTGTTAATTTTGTGATAAATTACAAGGAAAAGTTGATTGACTAGGTCAATCTTTATTTCTTTTGTGAAGAATCTTTATTGCTTTTGTGAAGAGAATTTTCCAACACAAGTATGAAACTGTTTGTTGTTCATGCAGTTGAATTAAGTATTGCGAAGAAGGTAACTAATCAATGATTAAGGCATTAACATGAGGGTTTGATCAATTCAATTTATTTCGTTTAGCTTATTGTCAACATTTTGGAGATACTACATATTATAAAATTCTTCTGCTCTTTCAATTTATGAAAATTATTTATAGTAGTTCTTACAGTCTTATAATGTCAAATATTGGAATTAGATTTTAAAGGACTTAATGTTATATTCACTCCACAGATTCACTAACCATGAAGATAAGTTGTGGTTTGAGAATGCTTCAGTAAATGTGATGAAAAACTATCTTGGAGAAGAATATGCGTCCATATGTCCAGAGGAACCTTACTTTGTGGACTTCCTGAGAGATCCCCCAGAACCAACAGGAGAAGAAGCTGATGATGCTGTATTGGATGCTCCAAAGATTTATGAGGCAGTAAGTTAATCTATTTCTTAGTGGTAAAAGGCTTATACCACAAGTGTTTGTTGGATATTTTCAATCAGGATGTTAATATAACATACAATTGTAGCAAGACAAATGTCTTTTGCTGCTCTAGAAAAATGAAAAACATATGTGAAATAAAAACCACATTGAATAAATATGAGTTAGTTGCTTGAGGTGTTTACCGCAATTGTATGTGTAATTGTAACAATATTGAATGCTATTTACTGGTCAAAATTAATATATTTTTATACCTCCAAATTTTTTATATACTATTTCAATCAAGTTGTTTACTGTTTTATTTGAAGAAGCACACATTTGTGTTTTTTGCTAGACTTCTGTCACTAGTGTTACCAGTCGCAGATTTAACATCAAGTCTTGCCCTGCACTGGATATTAAGAATCTGTGAACACATTAAATGAACTAGAATATTGCAACTCAGAAAATCCTTGTGCATTTTGCATTGAAACATTGCTTCAGATGCTTTATGTCTTTGAAACACTTGATTATGTCTCCAAGATACACGTCAAGTTGTAAGGTTTACTTTTATTTATAGACATGCCACAAGCTGGCATTGTATTTGCTGATATTTTGTGTAATATTGGTACCTGTCATAAATGTTCAGGTATCAGTTTACAAACTTTGTTTTGTAGATCCCTGACTACGATTTCCTGAATGAGAAGCTACTAGGCTATATGCTTCAGTACAATGAAATGGTTAGGGGAGCTCACATGGACCTTGTCTTCTTTAAGGATGCCATGGTCCATCTCATCAAGGTAATTGTATTGCTGTATGTTTTGTGTATTTACTGGTAATATTGATGACAAACTGTGATATAGGTATACCAGACCTGGGTATGTGTACGATTTTGGCATATTTAATACGCATATGAGGTCCTAAATACACAATACGCATTACATTGGCTTTCTACGATTTATTGATGGTTTTTTTTTTTTTAATTTTTACTTTTCTCCGTAATGAGCGCTATATCGGAACACCTCAACCATTTGTGAGGAGTTCCGGTTGCTATGAAGCGTCTGAAGGGCGCTTTAATGTAATGAATATTTTGCATGAAAATGTGAAACGTCAGCGTGATGCTGATCTGTGAGGGAAAATGTCTAAACAAAGCAAAAGCGAAGATGACAAGCATGGGAACCCTTGCACACCTTAAAAGGTGCAGATGCAGGAATTAATGGCAAAGTATCGTGAGGAGTTGCCCTTTCTTAAGATGTCGCAAAAGGGCACACATTATGTATTTTGCTCCTAATGTGCCAGGTACTTGCGGCCATGCTGTGAGGTACGACTGCCAAATACACGTAGGTCATGTCAGTGACTTGCTGTTTAGTTTACATTATGTTACTTTTTGTCCTACCCACTTAACCATTCTGTGCTGTGAATATTGGAAATATCCATAATAGTTTGAAATTGAAAAAAAAAAAATATTTGAAATGTAATATTAAGCTAAATATCCGTTAAAGTAAAAATCAAATAATGTAAATCACAATTAAGTACTTTTTTGTTGCTGTTCATAGTTAATTGATCGATGATGTAAAGATGCGTCAGAATATATACCCAGGTGTGGTATACCAACATTCTTCAAAACTTTTTGGCTCCAATAGTCAATTTGTTTATGGTTTTAATACAAATTTCCTAAATAGTTGCACAGTAATATAAGACTCTTTTCATATGTGGATATGAAGGATAGGGATATTCTACCCGAGGGTCACAAAATGTAGTAAAACCCAAGGCTTGCGGAGTGTTTTGCAACATTTTATGATCTCAAGGGTGAATATCCTTATCCTTCATATCCACTTAAGAAAGAGTATTTTTCTTTCATACCTTGCCGTTTTATTGTAATTCTACAGCAATAATATCCCGCCATTTTGAAATAAATTCCGTTTGCATCTTTTATAGTAAAACCAGTCAAGTTTGTGAAACAAATGTTAAAATTTTACTGAGAAAATAGAAATTTTGTTGAGGCTGTGACGTCACGAGGCTTTATTGCATGGATAGCTATGCAATACAGCCTCAGGCGACATGAGTGTATTGCCCTATAGACCAGCCAGCATTACACCCGTAGGTATGAAAGAAAATCTTTTCTGTCTGATTCTTGATTTGACAATACATCTTCATTTCAGCCTTAAACCCTAGTGTTTTACATGCTCTTATTGTTGTGTGCAGATTTCCAGGATTATCCGTACCCCGCGAGGAGCAGCCCTTTTAGTTGGTGTAGGAGGCTCTGGTAAACAGTCCCTTACTCGACTAGCTTCCTTCATTGCAGGCTACAAAATCTTCCAGATCACTCTCACAAGGTATACAATTGTCAACCTTAGGTCTAGGAATGTTTGTAAGCATTTGTTGATATCACTTTGATATTGTATCAGAGTAATAGTTGCTTTAAAGTTTAAGAACAATTATGTATTCATTTTGGTACTTCTTAATAGGAATAAAAGACAGAAAATAACATGACATTCAGAAGTACAGCCAAATCTTATTTACTTGGGAGTTGGCAGGATCAAGGCAACATTTATCAAAAACAATTTCTGAATATTTGAGTTAAGTAAACATGAGAACATTGTGAAATAATGGTTAAGAACGAACAAACCAATAATTCTTCGGTCTTCGAGATATAGGAGTTCAGCGATAGCTGTATCAGAATTTTTGTTATATATATAAAAATGGAAATGTCTTTTTACAGATTTAGACTTTGCTGACAGTGGTAAAATCTTTATTTTGTGTGTGGTCTGCTTGTAGATGTAGATATTGCTTATCTACCTTAGTTACCAGCACATGCATTGCTTGCTTACTTTTGCACTTATTGATAAGTGCTTAATTGTTTGAGGTTACTATATAATAACAGTATAATCTAATAACTAATAAATCCCATTCCGTAAATATACAGTCAAACCTGTCTTAATGACCCCCTGTATTCAGCGACTTACTGTCTTATGTGACCTTAATCATTCCTCCCAATGATATTTACTATATAAATGACCACCTGCCTAATGCGACGAACGACGATAAAAATTCACACCATAATGTGTTCATAACCTGTCTCAAGCGACTATTTTGAAACTAAAACCGGAAGTTTTGGAATGAAATCTCACACGATTTTGTTGTGAACAGTGTTTAAGTCAATCAGACGCTTGATACAATGAATTACACCAAGCGTAGTCAACAAGAGTTTAGCTGCATTGAGCAAATGTATATCTCTGCAGAGATCGATTAGGCAATATTTTACAACAGAATGATGATTATAAGATCGCTATTGTATCCTAAATTTAACGAAATATAAACGTATAGACTTGATTGCCAATTATTTCATTGAAAACACAGCGAAATTATTTTATAGAATTCCTAGAAATAACCTGTTTGCCAACAAATGTGTCACATGTGTACAATTTTAGCGGTCGTTTTATCGCTGTCTTCAGACATTTATTAAACGTACATGATATTTAGATAATAATAAAAAACTTGTGTTTTGATATTTCGTCATTTTTGATGGTTATATGTACCTTTTTTTTCTTGATAACAATCCTGCAGAAATCTGAAGCCAAATAGAGTCTGGCATTTGTTGTCATTGTAAACAGCTACGCTTCAGTGGGCTGATATTCCGTGAATAAAAGCATTTTGCGATTGATCATGCTTCTGGTATGTAATTATATTCATCTTCACCATATTTCCAGTTGATATAATTTCTTTTGGACACTTTTACCTAGATTATTCTGTCGAGTAAAACATTCGATTTTCACATGTAAATCTGTGACAAGGTAATTATGCGTCCCAATGGAGCATTTTACAATTAACCATGCATCTGGTATGTAATTATTTCCATGATTGACCCTGTCTTAAGCGATTGACCCTGTCTTATGCGACCTTATTTTGAACTTCCATTGGAAGGTCACTTAAAACAGGTTTGACTGTACTGTAGAAATTCATTCAGTAAGCTTGATATCCAAAGGAAATAGTCATAATTGGTAAAGGTTTATTCTCTTTTGAGGAGTTGTAAATCATTTGGAACCTGAATAACTTTAATCTAATGTTTCCTTTGGAATATCTGATATACTGAAAATATATGAAGGATTTTAGGTAATCTCCATGAAATATGGGAGACATATATATTGTCTATCCATCCTATCTGTGAACTATTATCATGAGATGGCAAAATTTAACATTATAGCTCTATTGGCCTTGGCTGAACCCTGTGCATGGTTCTGAAGTGCACAAGGTTAAAAGGGAACAAATACTGCATGATGCATGATCATAATAAATTTCAGAGCTCACAGATGTGATAAAATCAAATACTGAATGACCTTTATAGATTGAAAAGTTAAATCAATAAATCATACAGTGAATCTATATCAAATTTTTTGCATATTTCATTTTTGGACTAATCGGTCGACAAGATGGCCGCCAGACATCCATCTTGGATTTTGATACTTGAAGCTTGTTACTGCTATTTCTCAGAAAGTGCTGAAGGGATCATTCTCAAATTTTACATTTTACATGTACATTCCCCTAGGGCCTTAGATGTACATATTGCATTTTTGGACTGATCAGTAAACAAGATGGCAGTCATCTTGGATTTTGATAGTTAAATTAAAGTTTGTGAAACAAAAGTTTGTAACCGCTATATCTCAGAAACAAAAGTTTGTAACCGCTATATCTCAGGAACAAGTGAAGTGATCGTTCTCAAATTTCACATGTGTATTCCCCTAGGGATGTAATTGTGCATATTGCATTTTGGGAAAGATCGGTCAACAAGATGGCCCCAAGGAAGTCATCTTGGATTTTGATACTTAAAGTTTGTTACCACTATTTCTCAGAAAGTACTGCTGCAGGGATCTCTTTCAAATTCCATATCTAGGTTCCTGTAGGGCCCTAGTTGTGCATATTACATTTTGGAACTGATTGGTCAACAAGATTGCCGACTGGAAGCCATCTTGGATTTTGATTGTGGAAGTTTGAAAAGCAGAGAAAAGATTCAGACATAGATTAGTCTTTGGTGGGTGCCAAGATCCCTCTGGGATCTCTTGGTATATTGAATGAACAATATTTACATTTGATGTGGTGTTTTGTATAGGTCCTACAATGTGACCAACCTAATGGAGGACCTGAAGTTTCTGTATCGTACAGCGGGAGGGCAGGGCCAAGGTATTACCTTTCTCTTCACTGACAACGAGATCAAGGATGAGTCTTTCCTCGAGTACCTCAACAATGTGCTCAGTTCTGGAGAGGTATGCGATCATCTAGACTTTTCAGATGGGGTGTGGTTTACACAATTCAGCTTGGTTTCAATTACTGATTTAGCTTTGAAATCACTTGATTTTCTTCCAAAAAAAGTCTTTGTGCCCTTAAGGTTTAAGGTCCCTTCTTGGTTCCCCACACAGTACAAAAAAAAAAAAAAACGAATAATTAAAAAAATAGGGGGAGTTGAAGCTATATATTTTGCATATGCATACTGTTATTTATAAAGAATAGAAATATAAGCAAGTTGTTAGTAACATAAGAAATTATACCAAAACAAACATATACATAACTTTAAAATGAAGGATATATTTATTTGAGGTCATAATCGCAATATCAACATGCGAATTTACCTCATCAGACACAAGACTTCTTCAAAATAATGAAACAAAATCAGAGTGTCGAAAGTTATCTTTTCAAAGCACCTACCTGGAGGATACCGGAAGCTAGGAAATCAATACACTGAAAGTGAAAGTAGATCAGTAATTATACTTAAAGATGCTCCACCGCCAACAGAGGATGAATGATATTCATTATTTGAACAATAATTGGTGTTCAATCTTGTGTATGTATGTCTAATTAACACAAAAATAATATATATATCTTCATTTTGCATTTGGTGCATACGCAATCAGTACTTCATTCCATATAGGATATAGTGCATCGGAATTTTTTTGGGATGCAATTAATTATTTTTGATATTTTTAACTTGACGTAGAATTAGAAGCTCCAACTTTTCAATAGTGGAAATGGTGTAAAGTAAGTAACTTTTTTAACTGAAGAAAAATACTAAATCGTCTGCTCCTGTTTTTGATAGTGAAAAAATACTATTTGTCGGCGGTGGAGCATCTTTTTTCGGGATGCAATAATTTTCATATTTTTAACTTGACGTAGAATTAGAAGCTCCAACTTTTCAATGGTGATAATGGTGTAAAGTAAGTAATTTTTGTAACTGAAGAAAAATACTAAATCGTCTGCTCCTGTTTTTGATAGTGAAAAAATACTATTTGTCGGCGGTGGAGCATCTTTAACGATACATTTTAGCATTACTGCAGAGCCATTTAATGTCCGATGTCATGTTGAGACGAATGGATGAAGATGGCTATTTTATTTGAACGTTTAGATATTTTATTTATTGAACTACAGGCCTTGTTATTCATTATGCAATGACTTCCGGTTTTTCGCGAAAGGGCATGCAGTCAGCAACTGAGCAGAAGATGTTATACATTTGTGTTGATACTTATGATTAATTGTGGTAAGTACTGTTGATAAGTGATACATAACATTACATTTTATTTATTCATAGTTATAATCAACGATCAAATGGATAGAACGCTCAAATTCTTAGTCAATTTATCCAGCAGTGAGGTTTGACATTTAATGTAAATATGTCAACTTCCGAATGATTTATAAACATTTAAAAGTACATATTTTTTTAGTTTCATGAGTATCGGAAACGTTTTTTCTTTATCATAGATTAAACAAAATATGAATTGGTAATAATAAACGTAGTTGAGAGAGTTTTTGTGTCATTTGAAGAGTGGGTCAATCTATGAAAGCCTTGCTCTAACAATATGATGTTAACATGACGAACGCAAGACACTTTTGAAACATATAAACAAAGCCAGCGATCTCACGATTACCGGAAGTACTAATGCATGTGAAAGTCAATAACCTTCATGAAATATTGTGTTTGTTGTCAAAAAATCAGTCTCCATTAAAAGTTGTTTTTAATAATACATTAATGTGAAAAGGCTGCATCCTAAAATTAGGAATGTCTAGTAAAGTAATTACCCTTTATGCATGAATGAGTGGGACATGGGGAAGGTGGGCGGTGCGAGATTATTGTACCCTTTTTGTTCTTGTAACAAGGATAATCACGGAAGTTCCAATATTAAAAATATGAAGGCATTTTAATACAGTAGTTTTGGAACAAACGTAAAACAGTGTTGCATGATTGTTGTTTTTATTCAATTGTGAAAAAGGAATGAGTTAGTGTGGTTTGTACATAATCATGTTAGTGTTAAATGCAGTGTCTGTCATTGAGCTGACGGAGCATGCATATGCTTCTCAGTCGATAGAGTTGTGGATTACCACTCTGGAGACCTGGGTTCAATTCCTCATTCCTGGTCGGGGCAAATGAAAGGAATCATGTGTATTTATCCCAATTCTTCTTTGATTAATTTACCTTTTAGGATTCTGTAGTTTTGTCAACAAATATTGATTTGAAATATAAAACATCAATAAATATATATGCTGGTTAATGGTAAAAAGTTGGATGTCCCCTGGCCAAAACAAGCTGATCGTGGACATTGATTGTCACGCAATGAGATTAATCTATAATAGGGTGAGACTTTGCCGCCCGGTGGACTTGAACCTGCGACTTGGTGCTACTGGTCGTCACTTTACCAGTTAACTTGGTTCAAGGGAAATTTCCTCTAGCCTGAAGCTAGGAGGCTGTAGTATCACTAGTTTATTACCTTACAAAAATGAATAAACACATATATACACTGTTAGTAAAATATTGGATTGATAAGTTTTCCTTTATGAAAATTAATTTATTCCTTTGTTATTTCAGTGGAAAAAATGAGATTGTATCCTACCAGTAGACTAGTCAACGAATCACGAGACGGCTATGCAGAATACATATGTGTAACCCTGTAGGTACATATAAAAGTAATATGATTTGAAAAAAGTAAGTGATATATATGTATTTGTCTATCCTTTCTCTCTGTCAAGCCGCACTCAAGATGATATTTGTCACTTCTGTTGCAATTATCATGTCCTGGCTCAATTAGATACAGCCAAACCTGTCTATTAAAGTGACACCAAAGTTGGACATAGTCACAATAGATAAAATCTGTCCATATTTTACGAATACAGATAGCTTTCAAGGAGTTTTCCTCCTTTATACAGAGTATCTATATAGTAACTCGCATGCTTTTATTTCACCAAATGGAACTGATGTATTGTCCTTTCTCTCTGTCACCGCACTCTGGTTTGTCTACAGTTTATAAAGGCACAAAAAAAAAAAAAATAAAGTCTCTTTAAAGATATAGTTATTTCACCCTGATGGTTGTTTAAAAAAAAAAAAAAAAAAAAAAAGACCTTTACATAGAGGTGCCATTTATATCAGGCTTGACTGTATTTAGATGGAGGCATTTCCAGTTGAAAAAATAACTTGATTATAATATTTGGGTTTATATAATTTTGTTGATGTATATTTTAAGGAATGGTGCACATGCTTAGCTATATATATATACATTGACCAAAATACTTTTGTCACGCTCACTCTTGCATCATTATCTGTAGTTCACAATTAAACATCTTTTTGTTTTGCTTTGCAGTTCTTATCAGTTGTGAACTTGTCAATAGCAGTACAGCAGTTATCTCTGGTTATGGATCTACAAAGCTTATCAGGGAAAAGAGGATAACAGAATGATGTGTATTAAGTTTTAGCAAAGAAGGTCCATGTGGAGGTAGAAACAAATTGAATGAAAGATTTTACAGAATGTGATATTTGAAGATCCATGCAGATTGTACATATATGACTGATAATCATAATTGACTAAAATAGCATTTGTGTTTTGTCTGCAATACTGTGGAATGATAGACAAGTACATGAAAAAGATGAGGTGGTATTATTGACAATACCATTTGAATCCCCGGGGGGGGGGGGGGGGGGGGGGGGGGGGGGGACAAAATAGGTGAGCGATACAGGCCTTCTGGGCCTTTTGTTACGAGTTATTGCTAGAAAACTACATGACTTGTGTTTTGGGCCCTTCATTGTTATGTCCATCTGTGTCAAAAGTTTAATTAGTTATGAAAGGCCAATTTACTTTAAATTTTACAATCTTAAAGCATGTGGTACATTGTATGTAAATGTGCATTATTTTGTTCCATTAAAGATGGTTGAAAAAATCTGCTTTGTTTTTCATTGATAATTAAAGACTGCAGTCTTCAGTAACGTTTTCTAATCATCTCTTGTCTGTCATCGAACATCCTCTGTAGTCCACACCCTTGGTAGTCCATCAGGCCCCGATTTCTCGAAGCAAACTTGTATGAAAAAACTGACTTAATCAAGTCAGAATGTTTTACATAAGTTACATAAGGAGAAAAACTTAAGTTCTGACTTAAGCCTGCACTTTTGTTTCGAGAAATCACAGTCTGATCTTCATAGATTGAAGGACTAAAATTCTGAACAAAAAATATGAATTTCATGGCCCTGAGATTGGGTCTCAGATTTTCTTCTTGAGGGTGTACTCCGATACTAGTTACATAGGGAAGCATTGTTTTTAGAATTATTTGTTTCCCTCAGGAAAAAGTTAAACTTTCTAAGATCACAGGGACCTGGCATGAGTTTTCAACCAACACTATATATACTATATACATTGCATTATATATAAATATATCTGTATTATAGTATAAAATATGTAAATGTCGTATATCCCTGTAATGAATTTGAAACCAAAAATTGAGAGGGAAAAAAAACCAAATAGTCAAAAAAAGCTGTATGGTTTCTGAGCCACAGGACCAGAGAGGCAGACCAAAAGTGGTCAAACTGACCAAGATGTCTACAGTATTTTTCTCGAAATCCAGATATACATGTACTCAAATTTAATACTCATTACAGATACAACTCTCCTTTTTCAAATACCTTTTACCAAAAGAGTGTGTTTCCTGAATCTGGAATATCAGGCTTTCCCCAAAGCAAGAAAGTAAAGTTTATTATATGTACACAGTTTTCATATGAAAATGAAACAAAACGTTTGACCATTATTTATTCAATTGCAATAAGATTTCATACAAATTTAAATATATATGTGATGATTATTTGATTTTGATATGCATTTTTTCGAGCCCTGAATAATCCTTTAGCAAAAAAGTCAAAATCTTTTTTAATTAAAACATTTCTTTCTTTTCAAAATATACTACATAATTTTTAAATTGTATTTATTCTACCAAATTTTCTTTTAATTATGATACAAATGTACTTACCCTATGGGTCTCCATACTTTGTATGGAAAAAGTAGTCCATTTTGGATGTCTTGTTCATTTGTTATAGAACTTTAACTAGCCGATTTTAGATGTTTATCATGATATTATATTAACCAAATGCATAGCATGACATAGAAAATAACTTTTAAAAGATATTTGAGTTCCTTTTCAAACACTATGCGACTTCACAAATTCTAAGGATTTGCAGCAAAATTTTAACAGTTTTGAGGCACTAATTATATTTGAAAAGGTGTTTTTAAATAAATAGTTTATTCACATGGATAGTCGGTTTCCTACTGAACATTTTGGCATATAGAATACATGTTTTATTTCATTTTTTGAACTTGTAATTCTAACTAGAAAAACACACCTTAAAAAGGGACCTATCTTAAGCTTAATAATGATAAAACAATACATTTTGTTTCATAATTGTTCATGGACAAATGGTAATCATACGTATATGTATGTAATTTATATGTGTATCAATTTAACGTCAATTAATGATCTATTTAGAGAAATTCCTTCATGTAATGATACAGCCCTGATTGATTTGTATTGTTTTTTTTGTCTGTCTCTAGGTTTCTAACCTGTTCGCAAGGGATGAGCTGGATGAGATCACGCAGGAACTCATTCCTGTGATGAAGAAAGAATTTCCACGTCGAGCTCCTACCCAGGAGTCGCTTTATGACTATTTCATTTCTCGGGCTCGTAGTAACCTCCACACTGTGCTTTGCTTCTCCCCTGTAAGTACTGGCAATGGAAAACTCAACTCCACAAATTTAAAGTAGTAGTGACTTCGACTATCAACAATGTTTCATTTTTTAATTATTTTTTTTATTGTTACCATGGCAAAATAGTAAAGAAAACATGCACATTTACTGTTTCCTTATTGGGCAACTTTTCACAATTTTCTGTACACATTAGCCAGTAAGTCAGTGCCTTAGTTTCACCTTCTGCACTGACAGACATATCATTTTTGATATTATTTTCTTTCACCTTTGGAAGAGTCAAAACAGCTGTAGATAATGTCATGCATTGTGGCTTCTAGGTGTTTTTTTTTTGTTTTTGTTTTTTGGTTTTTTTTTTTTTTTTGGTCATGAGGTATGTAAAATGGAAGTTTGATGTAATATTTTGCCTGTTAGTTATGAGGTGTCCCTTTATGTGAAGATATTCATTGATGTCCGGTTTTCCAGGTGGGAGAGAAATTCCGTAACAGATCTCTGAAGTTCCCTGGGCTGATATCTGGTTGTACCATGGATTGGTTCAGTCGCTGGCCCAAAGATGCTTTGATCGCTGTGTCTGGACATTTTCTCAACAGTTTTGATATTGCTTGTACAAATGAGACTAAATCCCAACTTGTCCACAGCATGGGCTCTGTCCATGATAATGTCGCCTCAGTCTGTGTGGAATATTTCCAGAGGTAAAAATTTCAGTGCCATAAATATTAAAAGAGATTTTATGAATAAGGATTTGTTAGGTCATCTGACCCGAAGGATCAGGATGACCTATTGTCATCATGCACCGTACGTTGTTGTGCGCTGTTCGTAAACTTTTCATTCAAACGACTTCTTCTCAATAACAGAAAGGCCCAGGGTACTGATATTTGGCCTGTAGCATACTGAGATGAAGGGCTACCAAGTTTGTTCAAATGAATGACCTTGACCTTCATTCATGGTCATAGGGGTCAAAAAGGCTAAAATCTTTAAACAACTTCTTGTGAATAACTAAGAGGCCTAGATACCCGAGATTGGGCCTGTAACATACTAGGATAAAGAGCTACCTAGTTTGTTCAAGTGAATGACCGTGATGTATTAAATCATGAAATATTTTGGAAAATTGAAGCTTCAATAAGGGGTCTGTTGTATTGCTGTGACTATGTTGTTTTGTGCCAATAGTCAGATGACCGTTAAGGCCCATGGGCCTCTTGTTTAAATTTTGGGGTTAGAAACTGGTGCCTGAGGGTATAATCTTGGAGATTTAAACTTGATAGTGGGTTAGATAAGTGATATAAAGCGTTTTTAGGGCAGAAATAAGTTATGTCATCAGTTGCAACAATACAAAGAATTAGAAAAATATTGATGCATAAGAAAATGTTATATTATTTAGTAGAAAAGGACATAAAGTTTTAAAAAAACCAATGTGACATTAAAGTGAACAGTCGGGCAAGGATGGCTAAAGTCGGTAAAAATGGTGTGAATGTATCCAGTATAATTCCTTATGAAATAGAAAAATAAAATCTCTCGCCAAAATCTGTCTGCGTACGAAGAAATTAATTTAAAGCATAGGAATCCTAAAACGTCCTCCCGGCTGACTATGTCCGTGGTTACATTTATATGCAGCCTCGCTTTCAATGCTTTCAACTTTCCTTTACTTTAATGGTCAGAACTGGGAAACGTAAGCAGAACTTGGCCGTCGTATTAATATGTGAGAACTTTTTTAAAGCCAATGAACGCATTTAGACTGGTTTTCTTTGCCCGACTATTCACTTTTAAGTGAAATCCACTGTACATATATCTAGAAGAAAAATAAATATGTCCAAATCAGAACAGTCAAACAAACTGTTTGTGAATATAATATATTATATTTGATATACGTAAGTTAGATTAATTTTAATTTAGATGTTAGTTTAAGATTTGATTAGATTGTAAATTATATTTATTTTAAATGAGACGGCAAGATGTCTTGACTGCACATTGTAGGGGCCTTGTAAATATTAATGGTTGGAGACTTAACACCTTTGACTTCAGTGTTTAGTTTTGTAGGTACCGACGTCAGACACATGTGACACCAAAGTCCTACTTGTCTTTTCTGGATGGTTATAAGAATGTGTACAGTAGTCAGCATTCAGACATCGCAGAAATGGCACGAAGAATGAACACAGGCCTGGAAAAACTGATTGAGGCAAGCGCATCTGTGGATGTTTTATCAAAAGAACTGGCCGTCAAGGAAAAGGAGTTGGCTCAGGCTAATATTCGTGCAGATAAGGTATGATTCTACTCCATGGCAGGATCTTACTGGAAACTCTGAAAATGTTTGTACCATTTTTGGATGTTGAGTACAGTGCTTGTATTCATGGTGTAAAAAACCCACAAAGAAATGCTTTATGATGTTACTTTAATTGGCTTATATTGATATACTGATGACATGGATTACAGATTTTACAATAAAATATTGTTGTATATTATAAGGTATTGGCAGAGGTCACTGTAAGTGCTCAGGCTGCTGAGAAAGTCAAAAGTGCTGTACAAACAGTGAAGGATCGTGCCCAAAAGATTGTAGACGAGATAAACTCGGAAAAAACAGTGGCCGAGGCAAAGCTGGAGGCTGCAAAGCCTGCATTGGAAGAGGCTGAGAATGCTCTAAAGGTATTTAATGTTACAGTTAGTGAAATTGAATAAGTCAAAAGGGATTAATTTGATTAAAAATTCTTTGTAGAATACAGCTTACAGCTTCATATGACATAATCTTAACTCTAACATTGTAGTGCAACTAGTACAGCAACATTGTTTGAACTGGTTTTAACAAGAAGACACTGTAATCCAAACCTTGATTTATTAGTACATCGAATTTTCCTCTGATATTTAGGAAGCTAAGAATGCTATAAGTTATAATATAATAATAAGGCTGTAGGATTCTACTGAGCCAGAACAGAAATGTCTCTGTTATAGCTATGAATGCTATAAGTTATAATAATAAAGCTGTAGGAATCTACTGAGCCAGAACAGAAATGTCTCTGTTATAGCTATGAATGCTATAAGTTATAATAATAAAGCTGTAGGAATCTACTGAGCCAGAACAGAAATGTCTCTGTTATAGCTATGAATGCTATAAGTTATAATAATAAGGCTGTAGGAGTCTACTGAGCCAGAACAGAAATGTCTCTGTTTATCATATATCAGACAATCTCATATTTAATCCTAATTTACTCTGACTACAAGGAAATGCTGTATGATTTTACAGACTATTAAACCATCTGACATTGCCACAGTAAAGAAGCTGGGGAAGCCGCCTCACCTCATCATGAGGATTATGGACTGTGTGCTGATCCTCTTCCAGAAGAGAGTTGATACTGTTACTCCTGACCCTGAACGACCTTGTCCCAAGCCTTCTTGGAGCGAGTCTCTGAAGGTGAAAATATTTAGTTAAAGTTACTTTCAGACTAAACTAGAATGAAGGTGTTTTATGGTTTACATTAATTGAGAAATGGCTTTTATTAGAGAAACTGTAGTGGGTTTCTTTCATACCAATGTATTATGTCCCTGCATTTACTGTTTCTAGGTCACCTTAGAGGAAGTCTCAAGTGACCTATTCTATTCACTTTTTGTCCGTCATCGTGCGTTGTGTGTTTGTAAACAATTTATATTTTCGACTTAATTCTTCTCCAAAACTGCTGAAGTAAATTCAATGAAATTTTGTACAAACCTTCTAAGGCATAAGGCAAGTCAAAATTGTGAAAATATATGGTCCACACACCCCAGAGGGCTGTGGCACTCCACTCACAGATGTGGTAGAATCAAAACTCTCCATAGATTAAAAGGTATCAAGGCCCTCTTCCAAAATGGCAAATTTCATACTCCTGGGTTCTCAGATTTTCCCCGGGAGATAGGGGGTCAAATTAACAGTTTATATAGGAAAACATAGTCTGAGATAGCATTTTAACATCATATCCACATAGGTTTTGGCTGACCCAAGGGGACAGATTGGCGGGGCCATAAGGGGTCAAAATGGCTAAAATTTCAAAGATCTTCTTATAAATTCACAGATTTGATGGAACCAAATACTCTTCATAGTTTCCCAGGGAGCTGTGGGTTGGGCCAAAAGGGGTAGATTTGATTAAAATTTCAAAAATCTTCTTCTCTACTCACAGATGTGGTAGAATCAAATACTCTTCATTGATAGAAAGGTCTTAAGGTCCTTTACAAAAATTGTGAATTATATGACCCCTGTGTTAATGAAATGAGGGCAAGAGTATCTATAGGGCTTTAAAGGAATGCTGAAGAAAAACATTCAACATTTTAGAAATGCTTTGTTGCCATGGTAACATAAATGAAGACTCTAAATAGTCAAAAGAGATATTTTTTGAAGAAAAAAAAAGAAAAGTTTGGAGCGATGTCAGATTTCATTAATTCATATTAGCTTTTGAAAAAATAGATCTCTGAAACCTAGAACAACCTCATTTTTAACTGTATGTTAAGGAGTAAGAAAGATGATGTTTTGGCCTTCTCCTGATTTATGAGACATCCTAAACAATATAATGTTGTTTTATTTGTACTGATGTGTAGTTGCTGAGCAGTTCATCATTCCTAACCACACTGCAAACATTCCCGAAGGACACAATCAACGGTGAGACAGTTGAGCTACTAGCGCCATATCTTAACATGGAGGACTATACCTTTGAGACAGCAAAGAAAGTGTGTGGTAGTGTGGCAGGTTTACTATCATGGACAACAGCTATGTCCTTCTTCTACGGAATCAACCGTGAAGTACTGCCACTTAAGGTAAAATTCAAGTGTTGTATTTATGATAGTATGCTTCAGAATGTGGTACTTTAAGTCAACCCTAGTAAAAAGTTCTCCATGGATTTGTTACATTAATGTCTACTTTGTGCTATTTGAGTGCTAATGAATAGATATGAAAAGTACAGTGTAGTTTCATTTGAATTTCCTTCCAAGTTTTATTTTAAGGAATTTTCCTTTCAATTTTTGACAGGCTAATTTAGCTAAGCAAGAGGCTCGACTTCAAGTTGCCACTAATGAATTGGCTACAGCTCAGGGTCAGCTGGATGAAAAGCAGAAAGAATTAGATGCTGTCCAGGCCTTGTATGATGCAGCAATGCAAGAAAAGCAGGTAAGGTCAGCAATTGATTATTGATATAGGCAGATTGCCTAAAACACTATGTTCACACTGTCTTTTTGTATGGATGGCATCTGAAAATCTTGTCAGACAACTCTTACTGGATCAATTTCAATGAAACTTAACAAAAATGTTTGTTTGGAGCAATTTCGTTCAACTGACATACAATATGGATTTCTCTAATTTGATGGTTACCATAAAAGCATAAAGGTGGTTTCTGATGGGTAAAAATTATAGGTATTGTTTAATACATAATGTATATTTAGCTGAAAGTTGTGATAAATGTGTTTTGAAGGATCATGACAAATACAGCATTTATTGTTACATTTTATAGTTTTCAAACCATTAAATATCATTTAGTTGCCATGATTATCAAATAGAATCTTATGATGAACATGAAATTAATATGATACAATTGAACACATGATCTCAAATGTCAGGAGTAGCAGGGATATTTCTTTTGACTTACAGATATATATCATAATTGATCAGTGTTTGGTTACTTGTATATGTGAAATAAACTTTTTGTACCAATGTAGGACCTACTGGATGATGCTGAGTCCTGTAGAAGAAGGATGACAGCAGCCTCTACTCTCATTGGAGGTTTAGCTGGGGAGAAAGTTCGATGGACTCAACAAAGCAAGCTCTTCAAATCACAAATTGAGAGGTGCTAAATCTTCGTTTGATTACTAAAGATAAAGAGTTTTGTTATTAATGATTTCAAATTCTATGTTTCTTCATTTTGACTCCTAAGCTTTAATCATGTCTGAAGTAAATAAGTTTTTGAAAAGCTTCGGTTTTGGGACTTAAACTCATAAATGACATCGCTTTATTCTTTTTTTTTTTTACTCCATGATATATATATCCTGTTTTTGCTTCATAATTTATTCTTGTTTTTGCTCCATACTTGCAGACTTGTTGGAGATGTTCTCATGTGCACTGGTTTCCTGTCCTATTCTGGACCTTTTAACCAGGAATTCCGTACCAAGCTACTGAAAAACTGGCAGAAGGAATTGTCTCACAGACATATTCCATTTACCACTGACCTTAACCTCATAACTATGCTTGTTGACAATGCTACTGTGAGTAACAGAAAATCAAATGTACACTGTAAACAGCAGCATATGTGATGCTTTTAGAGCGGAACAATTGTAACTGTTGATTTCTTTCCTTTAAGCTAATATTTGTAATTTATGATCACATATGCTCCTTATTTGAATGGGGAAAAATGAAAAATATTGTTTATTTAATTTATTTTTTGCTTAATCTTCCATAGCATACAAGTATTTTTGTATATAGTTTATCTTGTTACTTTTCACTTCTAGATAGGTGAGTGGAATCTCCAAGGTCTGCCTAATGATGAGCTGTCTATACAAAATGGTATTGTGACTACCAAGGCATCTCGCTATCCTCTATTGGTGGACCCACAAGGCCAGGGCAAGACATGGATCAAAAATCGAGAGAAAGATCGAGACCTCCAAGTCAGTTCAAACAAGTTATTGTTGTTTCTTGACTTGCTCATTTTGACAATTGATCTTTTATTGAAAGAATTTTCCTTTTATATGATTTCCTCTGAGAGTTTAAGTTAAAGTTCCAAAAACTACCCTTCCATTTGCTGGTTAAACTTGCCTCATACACATCTTCCTTATCAATATTGATTGATTTGGATTGTTATTCATATTCAAAGGTCAAAGGACACTTCCTAATATTAAAGAAATGTGTCCATGCAATACATGTATATAGAGCTTTCTATAGCATATTTAGATCAACCTTCGAGTACACTTTAACCCATAGTGCATGCTTGCGTTTGCTTTACAGGTCCAAATTATTAAGTCACTGTTACTAAAAAATTGACTTCTTGTAATATTTGTTGCTAACAGTATTGATATGACAAATATTTACTGTGAAGTACCTCCAGACTAGACAGCCCTAATACTGCAGACTCTCCAGTCATCAGTGTAAAATCTTCTGTAGGTGACCTCTCTGAATCACAAGTATTTCCGTACCCACCTTGAGGATGCCTTGTCTCTTGGACGACCTTTACTACTGGAAGATGCCGAGGAGGAACTTGACCCAGCTCTTGATAATGTCTTGGAAAAAAATTTCATCAAATCTGGATCAACATTTAAGGTGAGCTGAATAGGGAACAAAGAAAAGCATACTCAGACTGGTTATTGAATTATACTTTTCAAGCAATCACTTGCAATGGTTTAGAAATACCAGAAATGCATACGAGGAAATATCAATTGCTATATAGGTAATGACAATTTTCTGAGTCAACTTCAAAGGAAAAAGTTTATGTCAAAGAAAACACATATTGAAGGCCAAAAGGGATCAAAATGGATTAAATTTCAAAAATCCTCTTCTAAATTCACAGATTTGATGGAACCAAATACTCTTCATAAATTGAAAGGTCAAATCGATTACTGACTGACTTCAAGAGCCTGATGAGCCAATAGATATATTGTTTAATATCTTTGTTTCATTCTGTATATGAATCAGGTGACCATTAAGGTCCATGGGCCTCTTGTTAGGAAATACAATAACTTGTCAAAGAGTATTTGACATTTTACAGTTACTCACAAACATATTACACCATGTGGGCACGTCAACTAAGTAAATATTCAATGATCTTATGAAAACAATTGTGTGCAATCTCCACTACCAGGTAACACATAGAATTGATCTGACTGTAACATACAGAGTCATTACCTTTGTAATAATTTATTTGAAGTCATTGTGATCACAAAAAACTTGCAGATGTACACTAATTAAGCTCTGAATGAGATCTGTATCCTGTTTAACATCTATAAGATCTGAGAAAGTTTGCAAACAGAAATTGTTCATTTATTTGGTACATAAAAGTTCGCAAATGAAAATTGTATGAAAAGTTTGATGTTACAGTCCTGGTGACAGTATAAATATCTATCAGGTGTCTTGAACTGTATAACTCGAGTGTGTTGTATTGTACCATATTCAGTTAAGGCTCATGGGCCTCTTGTAATTTCAACATTTAATATTTACTTACAGGTCAAAGTTGGAGACAAAGAATGTGATGTGATGAGTGACTTTTACCTTTACATTACCACCAAACTCCCAAATCCTTCCTACACACCAGAAGTAATTATCCATAGCCAGCTTATAATTTTATAAGTGTCTAATTGAAGCAGATTCAAAATGATGACAGAAATTATAACCATATATTGATTTTAAATCAGAAACAGAAACAATACACTACATACATGAGAATCTATGCAAGGAAGAAATTTACACTGAAGTGAAGACCATTTAGCACCTGAAATGCCATGTGTAATATTTTGCATATATAGCTCTCTATTTGATTATACATTTTAATTTATGAAGAGATTTTAAGAGAATGATAATTTTTTAAGATATAAATTTTAATGGTTATTATTGCAAATAATTGAGTTTGACTTAAATATATATGAGCACTTTGAACATTTCTAAATTTGTTTTTGATTGTTAGGTGAGTGCCAGGACAGCCATCATCGACTTCACTGTAACCATGAAAGGTTTAGAAGACCAGTTACTTGGTCGTGTTATCATGACAGAAAAAAATGTAGGTGGACAAGTTCAGCAGTGTCTTACTTCCTGTTTTGTAAATTAAGTTTTAAATACACATTGTGGTTTTTTTTTTTTTTTATTGAAAGTTAAATTTGGAAAAAGACTGTATATTTAAGCTATGCATCATACTTATAGCTTTTTAAAAAATTTGGACTATTAGACCTCAAAATTTTATAAGTCCAACTATTTAATCACTAGTCCCAAATTAAATATACAGTTGATTTGCTTCAGCTATTCTGTCAGGATAAGTTTACGATTTTGATCCAATTAAATTACAAACGCAAATTCTCACCAAATGATGCATCCAGGCAGAAATAATTGCATACTCTATATTGCACTCAAAATGTGTTGAAAAACACAATTGGACACCATATTTGTTAATATAGTATTGCATTCAGGTGGGGAGCCACTAGTCCAATCCGATTAATTAATATGATTGGCACTAGTCCAGCTATGAAATTTCAAGTCATGGGCATCGGACTAGTGCTTAAAGTCACAGACTGTATTTAATTAACAGGAACTGGAGGCTGACCGTGCAAAGCTCATGCTGGATGTCACTGTGAACAAGAGAAAGATGCAAGAGTTGGAAGATAATCTCTTGTATAAGCTCACAAGCACAAAGGTAACTTCATATTTGGATCATTGCATGTGAATTTTAACCAGTTGCTTGGTAAAAAAAATATAATTTTGACTTTTTTTTTCCAATGTGAAAGAAAAATCTTTTCAATGTTCTTGCCCTTATATCTATGAAAAAAAACTTGTATTGAAATTGAATAGTTCTAGATGTTTGTTTTTTTCCATCTGAAAAAAAAATCATGTTGGTGTAAATTGAGCTGAAAAGTACATTTCTGTAATTTCTTTTATGGAAAGGATGAAATATGCCTGTTTCCTGATTTATTTAACAGGGCTCACTGGTGGACGACGAATCACTCATACAGGTACTGTCAAACACCAAGGTGACAGCTGCTGAGGTCAGTGAGAAATTGTCTGTGGCCGCAGAAACTGAGATAAAGATCAACGAAGCTAGAGAGGAGTACAGACCTGGTAAAACCTATTAATGATGTCAGATTCATTATTCAATGCAAATTTATTATTAGTTAGCCAATTGGCTAACAGTTCTACTCTCATTTAATTTTTTCAGGTGCATGTGGATTTGTAACAGTGATCATTGTGCATTAAAATTGACTTATTGTTAGTTGTTATTAAGAAATTGTTGTATCAATGTACAAAACTAATAGGTATTATTTTATTACAATAAACTGTATGAGTGATGACTTTGTTAACAGTGGCCACACGGGGCAGTATCTTATACTTCCTGGTCTGTGATATGAGTATGGTCAACAAGATGTACCAGACATCCCTAAAGCAGTTCCTTGGCCTATTTGATATCTCAATGCAAAAGTAAGTTTCACAAACATAAAATTAGCTGTATTTTGCTAGCATGAGTGTTAATTTAATAAAAAGATTTAGACCAGTTAGAAAATACAAGAAAAATTCTGTGACTTATTAAATGCAATAGATAACATTATTTCAGTTCTGTAGAACTATCCTTACAACAAACAAAGATAAAAAAAGTTTAGTAACATTGGTAGTAACAAGTTTAGCAGAGATAATAACAAAAATATTATTTTAATATATCACATGCAGTTACCAAGATTAACACTTTATGGTGTAGAATGAAATCCTTACAATGTCATGTTTCATTCATCAGACAAAAATATGATATTAAGTAAAAGGTTACATCAAATATAAAAGCGAGAAAAAAAGAAAAAAAAAGTTTAAAAAAGGCTATTTTAAATATTGAAGAAAAACTTTCTGATTTATAAATTTTGTTAACTTTTAGTCTTTTTCGCTCTATATTAGTTAACAGTAGATGTTATTTGTGCTAAACTAAAGATATCCCTTTTAAAGTTTATTAGATCCAATTACATATCTAATTGACATCAAAGCAAAAGATGTTTTTAAGCATTGTAACGGTATTAACAACAAAATGAAATGCTGGTCGGGGCTTTCTTAGGAAAACATCTGATTGTCGGAGAATGATAATTCTGAGAGCGTCTAAGCGAATGATAAGTAAACACGTCATGTACAGGATTGTAACCTATCCGAAACAGTATCATCAGCTTATTCGCTAATGCGATACAAGGAATATGTCTGTATCCCATTGTGTTCATACCACCTTTAATGCAATCAAAACACTGTTCAATCTCTATATAAACACTCAGTGACTTTGTCAATATATTGTGTTTCATTATTCATGATGAACGTTCCTTCATGGTTATGTAACAGAATAAGCCTCACTGTCAGGAGGGACAACTCAGCGACACATATTTCACTACAGTGGACTTTTCTAGCATACTGATATCATAGTAAAACCAAATAATCTGACTTGGAACCACTAGAACGGGTCTGTTTCCGATATATGAGCAAATTTTAATGTATTCTTAGACTGAATAGTCACATTTAAGTCACACATAAAATCGATGTGTTAGGTAATGACTTAGAAAAAAATTGTTCTGTTAGCTGGAAAGTGTTAATATGCTGACAATAGGGAGAGGAGGAGGAGTATATTTCACCAATCAGCTTCAAATTTCAGTTATTCTTGATCAATTAATAGACTAGTATACTCCACTTCAATTCATACATTGTATAGTGTTGCCTGTTTTTAACAGATCAGAGAAAAGCCCAGTACCAGCCAAGAGGATTAACAACATCATAGAGTTCTTGACATTTGAAGTTTTCAGTTACACCTGTAGAAGTTTATATGAGGAGCACAAGTTCCTTTTCACACTGCTGCTAACCTTTAAAATCAACATTCAGAAGGGACAGGTTAGGCCTGAGGAGTTTCAGACATTCATTAAAGGTACTTTCACGATACATGTTTCTGTTCAACTTAATGACTACAAATTTGATGGAATTACCACTACTGCCCCTACTCTGCCAAAGAGGGCCTGAATCATCATGTCAAAAAAATCTTTTCTTCTTACTCAAGGATGTTTTTTGATCAAATTTTTAGATTAGCTAAAATCCATTGAGAGCAAAATATATAGATTGTGGTTGCACTGTTTGGAAAGTTCCTGAAATAGATCCCTTTGGAACACAACATAAAGGGCAATTTGAACTGACCACAAAATGTCCAGATTACAGAAAATATCTATTCAGATATTAATTTGAATGTTAGATATGTTCAGGTGAAATTTACCATATAATACAAAAAGAATTGAATCAAGCTGTTACAGAAGATCAATAAGGCTGTCATGGCCCCGTGACTGGAGAGTTGTTAGAACTTCATTGGTAGAACCTCGGTCTAGATTTTGTAGGATTGCCAGTTTAAATCCTGTATTGGCCATTACAACTTATTAATTTTAGAATATTTTCTCCACTACTGTATGATAATGCATATTTATAAAGCTTTTGTATGCCCAAAGAAAATGTTATCAGTATTGAGAGCTGAAAGGGTATATGATAAGTATGATGGCCGGATTACTCTAGAACCACATGGCTGGTTATGACCGAGATGGTTGACATGTTGTATCATGTACTGTCTCATTTCTCTTCTATTGAGTTGTGTTAATGTGGTCTAATGACAGGTGGTGCTGCATTGGATCTGAATGCTGTCACTCCAAAACCAGCACGATGGATCATGGATATGACATGGCTCAATCTTGTTCAACTCAGTGGACTTCCCCAATTCAGCGAAATTCTAAATCAGGTACAATTCAAAATTGATAACAAGAATAACTAGTCTTAAGTTTATGATGAAATTCTAAATCAGGTACATTTCAAAATTGATAACAAGAATAACTTTGGTCTTATGTTTATAAATTTAGTTTTAGATTGAAGTCTGAGAATATCGGAAAGGATATTGTAGCTGCATATAATGTATATCATTGCCAAGATTTACATGTACCGTAAAAACTTGTGTAATTTGCGCACTTTTTCTGTACAAAAATAAAATTTGAAGTTGGGGGTGCGCAAATTACATTGATAGAGTAGTTTTAAAAAATTTACGGGGAAAAAATCTGTCCATTCTGAGGGGCTGGCGATCTATGAATGTTGAGGTACCGCTCTGTGTATAGTAGCCATTTTATATAATAAAAGGTATTAATGATTGTAAAAACAATGCCTCACCTATTATAGTGGATTATCTATGGCTAATTAAAGTGTTAAGTTATGACCACGATGTCTTGTTTACATTTGCCCCGAGAATTTCAATGGCGACTGACTGAAAGCATGGCTTCTACTGACAGCAAGAGATGTATACCCTGTACACCTCGTAGTGTAATGGGACAGCCACAATCAGTGACTTTGGCCGGGTCAATGTAGTTTACCTGTATTTTTTTAGGGTAGAGAGGCTATAGAGAGAGTCTGTAGAGAGTGTGTGTGTGTATACACAAACATGTTTACCCCGGCTGCAGGCCGTGTGCAAAAAGTCAAAACACACGTGGGATTTATAAGATGCCTAAACTGACCTATATTTAGGACTTTCAATAAGTGATTTGCAATTGCATTACTGCAGAATTAACAAGCTACAAGATTAGTGACATTTTCAACCGTTTTGGTGTATATAATTAGCCTTTAGCTTTGCACATGAAACTCCGTAGGGCCCGACTGCAGGCCGTGTGCAAAAAGTCAAAACACACGTGGGATTTATAAGATGCCTAAACAGTGGTTTGCAATTTTATTACTGCAGAATTAACAAGCTACAAGGTTAGTCACATATTCAATCGTATTGATAAATATAATTTGCCATCAGCTTGGATCTGGTACCGTACAGGTAGTGAGTTTAATCACAATGTGATTGTTGCAAGCTAACGTATCCGCTAGCCGATTGCTGTTGATTGTTAATGATCTCAAACACACTAATTACTTATTGTGACAATTTTAAACAAATAGATTCTAATCTTTTTGAATATTCCTGATTACTATTCATGTGTAATATCTCAAAACATTGACATGTGCATGGAGTACGGCGAACCGGACCGCCGATGTTTTGGACATCTGCAAGATATTTTAGTTTCAGGTTACGGTGGCCAATAAAAGAAAACAAACACAATGTGGTTTTGATATGTTATTTCTTCTTAATACAACACTTCTTTGTGCAAGTTTTCAAGCATTTCTGGGGAATATTTTGCATTGAAATTGTCACCTTCATACATCGATTTTGGGACTCCCTGGACATCGTTTTTCCCCAAAAAAATTGATGCGCAAAATAAACTGATAGTAAATTTTTTTAGCATTTTCAGCCCTAAAAAGTACCTGCGCAAATTACACTGGTGCGCAAATTATGCCAAGATTTTGTGTACTCTTAATTATGACGTCAAAAATTTTTTGTTGTTTACACATGTATCCATGACGTCACTATACATTGATTGTTGTCTGAGGACAGCTCCCATCGAGCAGAAACATGTAAACAACTCTGCTAATTGAATCATCAGCTTTTTTAACAGAACTGCCATGTTGGACTCACTCCTTTATGATTTATACCTGGATTCTTAGTGAGGCCTCTGTATTCGCCTTGTTTTAGGACAGGTTCTATCGAGAATGTCTGCGAATTCAACATCCTAGGACGTTGCGCCTTCACCCCCACGAGTGATTATATCTTTGGGTTATAGTAATAAACTTTTCCCTACCAATACCCTTTAATAAAGGAAATTCAGAATTTTGATATGAATTTAATGTTTAGGTATCGCGTAACGAGAAAGCTTGGAAGGCGTGGTTTGACACTGAAGCACCAGAAGAGGAACAGGTCCCTGATGGTTATAGTGCTTCACTTGACTCATTCCGAAAACTGCTACTCATAAGGTAAGCACAAGAGAAGGAATATGTTTGTCAACAGGGACCAGGATGTAATGAATCTAATTTTTGTGACATTTTATCAAAATTTAATGGAGCTTGCATTTTCCCCTCCATTCTTACATTGAAGAGAAAAGGGATCAAATTGGAAAGAAATTAAAGATACAACAGGAAAATGTTTGAGATGAATGATAATTAAGGATGAGTAGTGATTATGTCGAGTTGGTTATAGATCATGGTGTCCAGACAGAACAATTCCTCAGGCTAGGAAGTTTATTAGTGATGCAATGGGACCACAGTACGCTGAGTCTGTCATACTGAACTTAGAGGCAACATGGCAAGAGAGTGACAACAGGACACCCCTCATATGTTTGTTGTCTATGGGCTCAGATCCTACCAACCAGATAGAAGGGCTATGCAAGAAACTTAACCTTGGTAAGTCTCCAAGATAAAGTAGATAAGGAGCTCTGTAAAAAATCTACTTCTGGGCAAGTTTTAACTTTACCAAATAATAAATAGAGAGGTTTAACTTTTTCTTGGTAAGATTCCAACCTTACCAAACACGTAAAAGCAAAATTTCTTTATTCACCATGTCTGGATACGTCTGTCTGTCATTCACAAATCTTGTCCAAACAACACCAAAACTACATACATGTTTTGTAAAATGGCCAAAACCTTTTTATTATTTGGATCCATTTTGCTTTGATTTGGTCAATTGAGGTAGCATATTGATGCTTATTATTCCATTACATCATTTTTATATGGCATTAAAAGATGACAAAAAAAATATGGTCATAGTTTTCATGACACCTGTTGAAAAAAATAATGTTTTCCTTGGGCTTTGTGTTCAAGAAGGATGGCATTTCTTGAGTAGACACTTAATCGTCATGTCTCCATACAACCATGGCAATCAATCTATAACATATACTCAAAGGTAAGGAATAAAGTATAATAAAGAAATAACTGAATGTTATCTTTGAATGATTTGCAGAGTTCCGAGCAATTTCTATGGGACAAGGTCAGGAAGTTCATGCAAGAAAATTGATAAGTCTCTTCATGCAATCTGTGAGTAACATTTATGAATATAAGTTTTGTTTAATATGTTGTACAGTGGAACCTCCCGAAACCGAACCTTCTCAAAACCGATCACCTCTAGAAACCGTACATGGATGTCATGTACGGAATGAATTCCTCTTTATTAATAGTATATAAAACTTCCCAAAACCGATCCCTCCCAATTCCGAATACCGGACCGATTTTGAGATCGGAATAGTCAAATGTAACTAAAATACACTTCTGAAAACCGGCCTTACCTGAGCGACACCGATAGATTGCATTGAGGTCTGATCAACCGACCGTGAAATACACACGTACATGTACCATATAGTTGTCGCATGCCATGTCCTGGGGCATGTATACAGATGTGAAGGCTATAGGTACACGGTAATTATACCTGAGATAGTGGTGAAATTATTTAATCATGTCTATTGTTTAGATATTTAACGAAAGTCTACCACGTGCACGCGGTTTGTTTACTATATGAAAACAAGCAGAGCTAGTAATAAAGAGATAGTTTCGTATTCAAATCACACGGGTTTTTTTATTTACATATGTTGTAAATTATCTGTATGAAGAAGCCGAAGCCATGTATTGTTTTAGAAAATGACTATGTCATATAATGACCGGCATCGACTGATCATCGTGTAATTAGACCATATAATTTGATTCTTGACGTAACCGGAAGCGATCGGCCGTATGTAGGTTAGTGCAGACGAGAACATCCACAAGAACATTCACGCAACTAACTAAACTACGTTTATAAGCGGTAACAAAATCAAGATTGTTGTAATCCATTCCTTTTAAACGTATGATTCTCTCTTTTGTGATAACATTCACATTAACAATCAATATCGGTCGGTTTTAACGAACACTAGGCATACATGCGGTACACTAGTGTAAAAAACCGACTTCCGATCGATTAAATCCGGATCGTAATGATCGGTATTCGGTTCACTTCTCCAAACCGAACCCTCTCTAAACCGGCCGAAATTATGTGCACCGACCATGATCGGTTTCGGGAGGTTCCACTGTAATTTTCACACTTTGTGACAGCAGATAATTCTTCCTTTTTTTTATTAGGTCATCTGACCCAAAGGGTCAGGATGACTTATAGTCGTCATGTTTCGTCCGTCATTGTCCGCCGTCCGCCGTGCATTAACTTTTCACATTTTGAACTTCTTCTCAAGTTCTACCAGTGCGATTTTGCTGAAACTTACATAAAATGACCCTGACATGGTCCCGACAAAGTGTTGTTATTTTTCGGGTCAATCCGAAATTCAAGATGGCTGCCACAGCCACCATATTGAAAACACATTTTGAACTTCTTCTCAAGTTCTACCGGTGCGATTTGGCTGAAACTTGCACGAAACAATCCTGACATGGTCCCGACAAAGTGTTGTTATTTTTCGGGTCGATCCGAAGTCCAAGATGGCCGCCATAGCCCCCATCTTGAAAACACATTTTGAACTTCTTCTCAAGTTCTACCGGTGCAATTTGGCTGAAACTTGCATGAAATGATTCTGACATAGTCCCAAAGAAGTGTTGTTATTTTTCGGGTCGATCCGAAATCCAAGATGGCCGCTACAGCCGCCATCTTGAAAACACATTTTGAACTTCTTCTCAAACTCTACCGATGCGATTTGGCTGAAACTTGCATGAAATGATTCTGACATAGTCCTGACAAAGTGTTGTTATTTTTCGGGTCGATCCGAAATCCAAGATGGCCGCCACAGCCGCCATCTTGAAAACGTATTTTGAACTTCTTCTCAAGTTCTACCGGTGCGATTTGGCTGAAACTTGCATGAAATGATCCTGACATGGTCCCGACAAAGTGTTGTTTTTTTTCGGGTCGATACGAAATCCAAGATGGCCGCCACAGCTGCCATCTTGAAAACACATTTTGAACTTCTTCCCAAGTTATACTGTTGCGATTTGGCTGAAACTTGCATGAAATGATCTTGACATGGTCCAGACAAAGTGTTGATGGCTACCATGACACTATATCTAATTTATTTCCTATATGATTATTGCCAAGGTAGTCAGATGACCGTTAAGGCCCTTGGGCCTCTTGTTTATGTTATGGTCCAGGGTAACCCTATGGAGTTGTATTAAAGTACTTACTTTTTTAAGCGAGATAGACTAGTACTGTAACAGTAGGTGACTGATTAAAGTCTCATTTATCAACTGGTTAAATAGAAGAAAGAGATCTCAATATTAAGAAAACTAAGTTGGAAAGCATTTCAATTTTTTTCTGATACAAGGTTAGAATACATCTGATTCAACAATTTGATTAATTAGCATATACCTGTACTGAGTTGTATTTTTTAACAGGGAGGCTTTGCCATGCTGCAGAACTGCCATCTTGGTCTAGATTTCATGGATGAGTTACTGGAGACCATTGTTGAGACCCAGCAAGTCCATGAGGAGTTCCGTGTGTGGATAACGACTGAGGTCCATCCAGCCTTCCCCATCAGTCTTCTACAGGTAAAACAAAATTTGCGTGGACTTCTGTAATAGTCCCCATTACAATTAGATCTTGTTATCCCTTGCGAAATGCATTTGTGGGGAATATTGTTTTGAGTTCTGTCTGTCCGTCAGAGATCCTTTTCCGGGATATAACTCATAAACTCATAAACCATTCAACGCAGCTCTTTGAAACTTTCTGTATACAACAAGTGCCCTAGTTGTGCCTTTTGCTATTGCAAACCTTCTATTTTTGGAATTTTTTCCGTTACCATGGAAACTTAGTAAAAAAAAAATACCAAATAACTGTTTCCTTTTGTTTCCAGACTTTAACTCAATAAACCATTCAACGCAGCTCCTTGACACTTTCTGTATACAACAGACAAGTGCCCTAGTTGTGCCTTTTGTTATTGCAAACCTTCTATTTTGGGAATTTTTCCGTTACCATGGAAATTTAATGTAAAAAAAAATACCAAATTACTGTTTCCTTTTGTTTCTTGTCTATAACTCTAAAACTGTGTAACACAGCTCCATGAAACTTTTTGAATATATCAGACAAGTGCCCTAGTAGTGCCTTTTGCTATTACGAACCTTCAAGTTTTGGAATTTTTTCTGTAACCATTGAAACTCAGTCAAAAATACCATATTACAGGGTTTTTTTTGTTTTTTTTTTTTTTTTTACAATGCTCGCATACATTTAAATCTATACTTGAATAATTGTTATTTTGACCTTGATGTATTTGGGTTCTATTTCAACTGCAGGGTGCAGGGGATAATGCAACGTTTTGCGGCTCCGTGTTTACTAGATTTGTAGAGCATTCATTGATATTGAAACAATGAAACAAATCTAGTTGAATGCTAGTCATGTTTTGAATAAGTGGTCTCACATTTTGGCTTTGATATTGCAGTCATCCATCAAATTTACGAATGAACCTCCACAAGGGATAAAGGCAGGTCTGAAGCGAACGTATGCAGGAATCACACAGGATTATTTAGATATCAATACCATGATGCAATGGAAACCAATGTTGTTTGGAGTCTCCTTCCTCCACACAGTCGTACAGGTATACACACACATTTAGCATATCTGGTTTAATTATAAGAAACCAGTGTTTCTGTTGCTAAAGGAAGGCTGATAAAACTAAACAGAAAATTGAATCTGTGTTTGAAGGAAAATTAATATAGATAGAATTAATAACTACAACTACATTACAATTACTAATTCAAAAAAAGACTTTTCATTGTTGTAGAATACATCTGATTTAACATCTTACAGTGAGTGTCAATATTTGTTCTTATTACATGTCATAAAAACTTAACTCCAATAGGAGATTTGATCACAAATTTATCACTATTCTCTAACAATTTACCACTGCAGGAGAGAAGAAAGTTTGGGCCACTTGGTTGGAACATTCCCTATGAGTTCAACTCTTCTGATTGGACAGCCAGTGTGCAATTTGTGCAGAACCACCTTGATGATATTGATCCTAAAAAGGTACTTAGATTAACTTGGAATATAAACCACTTAGTTGTAGTCTTCTTGGTTGTTTGTTTGATGATAAAATTTTAGTAAGAAACCATTTATTTGGTACTTCCATAATACACCATAACCTGTCAGAAGTCCTTGTATAATCTGGAGCCCTGTCTATTCCAATATCTTTTCTGTTCTTTTACAGTATGATCCCCCCAACTTTACGTCATTGTAGCTAAAACGTGTAAAATCTTGAACCTGTCATTCTCAAAGCTGGCAGACTCTGGTATAAATTTTCAAATCACAAAAATATAAATACGAGAAATCGAGAATTGATTTTAAGAATTTTTCAGATTTTGTTTTCAAACAAACAGAGGTCATGTAAAAAATTGATACAATACACCGAAATGAAATACAAAAGATAAAGAAGGGAAAACTTGGGACTAGACAAATTCATGGAAAAAAACAGAATTCTTGATTCACAAAAAAATATTATGCAAATACATGTAGCTGGAGACCTCGGTATATATGTAGATATAAAAAATACATCTTAATATAATTGCATATTTTAATTTTTCTTTGTTGATTTTTTTTTTTTAAACTTTTGTGATACTGACAAAACTATTGATCCCTTTTTAAATAATTATGAACCTCCTGTGTGAACTGGTCAAGTATGCTGCTCCTGGTGACATCAAGCGTAGACCAGTTATACGGTAGATGTATTTATAGTACAGAAGGACGTGTCGACATGAATCATTATTGCTATATTTACATGATAATGTTAATGTTGAGATATGTATTGACCATTGAGGCTAAAATAATCACAATCCTGCAGATGCTTATCTTTGTTATGTATTGTTACAGGGTATATCTTGGACTACAGTCCGCTACATGTTAGGAGAGGTGCAGTATGGTGGCCGAGTCACTGATGACTACGACAAGCGCCTCCTCAATACATTTGGAAGGGTGAGTTAGCTTTATATGGTAGCACATCATCACAGAAGAGCAGCCAGGCCCTGTGTGGGAAGTCTTTGTTTTGAATTATGCAAACCAAAACCCCAAATATATTTGTATATATTGGTACAATTTATTACAAAATGGGTTTGAGATTAAAAGTTTGGAATCCCCTGGAGGTGTGTCTTCACTGGAAATACTAGCTTTACATGAAGCAATGAATGACACGGAATCAGGTAAAATATTGAAAAATCTATGGTATTGACCCCCACAAAAAAAGGGTTTATTCTACTATTGGTATAGAAATCTTGGACCAAAACTCATGATATTTTGCAAATATTCAGATATTTTGCTGTGGTTACTCCAGTTTCCACAGGAACTCAGTGAAGAAATTAAAGATGCTCCACCGTTGGCAAATGGTATTTTTTCTTTATTAAAAACAGGACCAGACCAATTAGTATTTCTCTTCAGTTACAAAAGTAATATTAACTTACTTTACACCATATTACCACTATTGAAAAGTTTCAGCTTCTCATTTTACTGAGACTTGATAATATTAAAGATAATTAATTGTAGACCAAAAAAAAATCAAAAATTTCTGTGGCACTATGTCCTTTATGGAATGAAGTACTGATGGAGCATGCACCAATCTGCCCTGCAGGTAGGGTGTTAGAATTGTACCTGCTGCCCCTATTGCATGATCGTAAAAGGCGACTAAATTTATGATCTTATTTTTTCTCTTCTTCCTAACTGACTTTATCTTTCCAAAAGCCTCCCTTGGCACGGCCTCACTTTTGGCCTTGAGTTGAGCATTCGCTCCTGTGAGGAAGGCTCTGGGTTCTGTCCCCTGGCCGAGACACACCAAAGTCTACAAAAGTGGTAGTGTCTGCTCCTGCTTAGCGCTCAGCATACAGGTAGTGGGACAACTTGTTTGCCCATTGTCAGTATAATGTGACCGTTTGGGGTGTGTTGCTTGGTGTCTTCGGTGGCATGCTTCAGTGATATAGCACTATGAAAAGGGCAACAGTTCAACTATACAAGAAGACACAATATGAATATACCGCAGTCTTCCAAAACACGCACCTCGCACAACATACATGCAACACAACGCATACATTGGAGGTTGTCCTTACATGACCTTAGCTGTTAATAGGACGTTAATTAATCAAACAAACAAACAAAAGCATGCACCTAAAGCAAAATAAATTATCTTATATTATCTTTTTGTGTTAAATAGACATATATATATACACGATTAAACACCAATTAGTTTTCAAATGATAAGCATCCCCTATGCTTTGACAGCGGTGGAACATCTTTAAACAAATTTCTTATCTAAATCTTATATCCAAATTGCAGATGTTATGCAGAATAATGACTTTTTTAATATACTTTTTTACAGGTATTTAATGCATGTACTCTATTTTCATTATAATGGAGGCTTCTTATTGGTCGAAATATTTTCTGACTAAACTTAAAATTGTTCTCAAGGAGTTTTAAAAGATGACAAATACAACAGTTGTAATTTTGAAGACATCTAATGTCTAATGATCACCAAAAAAATAAATAGCATGTCATAATAGTTGCTATGATAACAAATGAGTGGTAGTATAGGTATATAAGTTAGCCATCGGCTTAGAGTTCTAGTTTTGTTTGTTAGGTATGGTTTGGAGACTTCATGTTCCTGGATAGTTTCCAGTTCTACATTGGATACAAGATCCCCAAAGTGAAGGGTATTGATGACACAATGGGCTTCATAGAAAACCTGCCATTAGTAGACTCTCCTGAGGCTTTAGGTCTTCACACCAACGCTGACATCACGTATGTTGTCTTTTGACACAAGTAATATTATCAAAATGTGTATAATCACCTGTGATATTCCTAAAACAAATTTAACAGTGAATAGTTAAATAGCATCATATTAATGATGGTTCAGATTCTTATTGAACAAAACTTATTTTAGTTTATACCAAAATTTACTTCAGGGATTGGATCAAATTCAGTACTATACAAATTATTGAATTTTCCTTTTCTTATTAGACCCGAGCAAAGTTCCTTGTTAGGTGTTGAATCAACCTGAGTACAAATGTTTTAAATGAACCATGTATGTTCAGACTTGTTACAGACTTGTTATTTGGTGATTAAACTGGTGAATTTTAAACATCAAGTACATTCATGGTACAATAGGTATGTTTATCAATGCAGTTGCTACAGGTAACCAACTAACATACTGGTATAAAAATATGGAAAACTTATCAATTTTGACCATTTTCGTAAACAAGTTTTTTTCATCTAAAAACCGTAGAGTGCATTCATGAATCGAACAAACTTATTATTTCACTAATAGGTGATTCTAAAGTGCCTACAGATTTTAAGTTTGTTCAAGATAGCACATAATTGTTTCTTTGACAAAAACAATCAATAAGCAAAAGATGACAAATGTTCAAATTCACTTGCATAATTTGGATAGTTACCATGGCAACTAAAGCTGCAAAATTAGAAAACTTTCAATTCAATAATGGATATACTAAATATTTCAAATATAAAAAACTTAATTTCTTAGCATATAATTTAAAAAGTTGATGGATTTGGGGACCAAAGAGGGCCCAAATCATGCATACCTGATAGTCCTTTCCTTAATACTAGGTGTTGAATTAAACTGTGTACAAATTTTTTGTTTTCCTTCAGGTATCAGACCAACCTGAGCACTTCAGTTCTAGAGACTATGATGAGTATACAACCAAAAGACAGTGGAGGAGGCGCCGGGGAAACAAGAGAGAGTATTGTCTACAAGATGGCCTCGGACATGCTCAGTAAACTGCCAGGCAACTACTTACCACATGAGGTAAATGGATAAATGAACAAATCATTTTTAAATACTTGTAGTTCAGTATTATTAGTCTTCGTGCTTTTTGTGACCAATTGGTCAACAAAGTGGCAAATGGGCAAGTTGGATTTTGATAATTGCAGTTCGTTACCACTTTTTCTCAGATAAAAGTGAAGAAGTGAAGGAAACTTTGAAATTCTCAAATGGAATTTGTAGTATGTATTTGAAGTTAACAAAGCAGAGAAAAGATCCTTCTTTGTTGGATATAGATAATTCTTTTGTGGGTGCTAATTAAGATCTCCCTGGGATCACTTGTTTAACCATGAAAATGGTAAAAAAAAAAAAAAAAACAAAAAAAAAAATTTCTGTTAATATGGAAGCATTTTAAAATCTGGTCTAGGACACCATTAATCTCAGATAGATGGGCAACTAGAAAACACACACAGATTCTACATCACCATATATATTACAGTTTACAAGGGGTTTGTAATATCATCATCTAGATCTCCTATGACTGGTTGTATCGGTATAACTACTCTGCTTAATAAATTTGACCTGTTATGTGTGTTTGCAGGTGCGTGATAGACTGAGACGCTATGGACATCTGCAGCCCCTCAACATCTTCCTCAAACAGGAAATTGACAGAATGCAGAGAGTTATCTATGAAGTAAGAATCACACTGACGGATCTCAAGCTTGCTATAGACGGAACAATCATCATGAGTGAGGTAAGTATTATTAAAATGTAAACTGATTAAACTTTCTATATTAGAAATTACTCTATTCTCTGGCTTTCAAATAAAACAAAATTTACTTTGGTTTATGCAACCCTATTAATATTTTTTACCATGGTTGATGTGATTAATATTTGTGACTAATGATTTGATGCCATACATTATCAATTTACTATGACAGAATCTACGTGATGCCCTAGACAACATGTTTGATGCTCGAGTGCCCAGTCTGTGGAGAAAGATTTCCTGGGAATCCTCTACACTAGGGTTTTGGTTCACAGAGTTACTGGAGAGGAATGAACAGTTCTATGCTTGGGTGTTTGTTGGCCGACCAGATGTCTTTTGGATGACTGGTTTCTTCAATCCTCAAGGTAAAAAAAAAAACACACAAAATTTATATTATAATAGAAAATGCCAGACATGAATTTTATGGACACCACCCAGTATTGATTCATAGCTACAGATTATTAATGGATTTGTGAAAATTATTGCCAATTGATAGAAAAGAGACTTTAAGCATTTTATTGGTTGAGAATCCAACACAGGTAATAATTATAAAAATTTAATTTCACTTCCTACCTTTACCAGGTTTTCTAACGGCTATGAGACAAGAGGTTACCAGGGCACACAAAGGCTGGGCTCTTGACTCTGTCACTCTTCACAATGATGTTCTACGTCAGAATAAAGAGGATATCTCTACAGCACCTCAAGTGAGTCACTCGCTCTTGACACTCATTGTTAGGACACTGTCATTTGTAGATAATAAATTGCAGAACTTATTTATTTGGTGTATCAATGGGTATATGAAGTTAAGTTAAGTTGTACCACATAAATTCTAGTCCAGTATGTTTCCAAAATTTTAAAAATATATGATGTTTAGTAATCCGCCTAGCCAGTAGCACCTTAAGTGAAGGAAGGGTTTGTTTTTATTGTCAGTAATGTTTCTGACAAATGATGAAGTTTGTTTAACACCATTATGATTATTAATGATGTTTCTTGACTTACAGGAGGGAGTGTATGTATATGGCCTTTTCCTTGATGGTGCAGCATGGGACAGAAGAAACAGTCGTCTTTGTGAATCAACACCCAAAGTACTGTTTACTGCCTTGCCAGTCGTTCACATGTTTGCAATTAACTCCACAGCACCAAAAGATCCGCGACTGTATCAATGTCCGGTTTACAAAAAACCCAATCGGACAGATCTTACCTACATCACCTTCATTGTGCTTAAGACCAACCAGAATCCAGACCACTGGATACTGCGTGGAGTGGCAGCCCTATGTGACATCAAGTAGTTCCTTTAACATTCATTTTTCATCAAACATAATGAAGAGATTGTTACCTAATATACCAAAGATGTTTTCATATTAGATCTCAAGTAACTGTATTATATGGTTATGATATTGAAAAGTCCATATTATTAGAAACGCACAATGATATTGCATGGACAGTCACAAATTATACTAGAGAATGTATCTTTATTTTTACAAAGTTTTATTTATTTTTTTATCCGTTAATAAAAGCATTTCAATGATATTTTATTTATTTATCTGTTGTGAGTATTTAATGTTGAATAAAAGATTTAATTCTTACCTTGAATAAGATTTATGATTTTGTTAACCTGCTGCTGGACCTATCATGGTATTCATGTACCTGAAGTTTGTCAACACTCTCACAGATTCATTCTTCATGGATAATTTCAAGTTCATAGATGATTGAAATATCTTATCAAGTAGGAGTTTTAGGGTTATTGGGTCAAGGTCATGGTAGCTTGTTTCAAAGAAGAAGAAAAATGTCAGCATTCACAGCTTGTCTTTAATGAACTTGATATCACCAACATTATTAGGTCATCTGACCCGAAGGGTCAGGATGACCTATTGTCATCATGCACCGTCCGTCGTCGTGCGCCGTCCGCCGTCCGCCGTGCGCCGTGCGTAAACTTTTTATTCAAACGACTTCTTCTCAATAACCGGAAGGCCCAGGGTACTCATATTTAGCCTGTAGGTTGCTGGGATGGAGGGCTACCAAGTTTGTTCAAATGAATGACCTTGACCTTCATTCAAGGTCACAGGGGTCAAATAGGCTAAAATCCTTTAAACAACTTCTTGTGAATAACTAAGAGGCCTAGAGACCTGATATTAGGCCTGTGGCATGCTGGGATGAAGGGCTACCAAGTTTGTTCAAATAAATGACCTTGACCTTCATTCAAGGTCACGAGGGTCAAAAAGGCTAAAAAATTTTAAACAACTTCTTCTCAAGAACCAGAAGGCCCAGGGTACTGATATTTGGCCTGTAGGATGCTGGGATGAAGGGCTACCAAGTTTGTTCAAATAAATGACCTTGACCTTCATTCAAGGTCACAGGGGTCAAATAGGCTAAAATCTTTAAACAACTTCTTGTGAATAACTAAGAGACCTAGAGACCTGATATTTGGCCTGTGACATGCTGGGATGAAGGGCTACCAAGTTTGTTCAAATAAATGACCTTGACCTTCATTCAAGGTCACAGGGGTCAAATAGGCTAAAATCCTTTAAACAACTTCTTGTGAATAACTAAGAGACCTAGAGACCTGATATTAGGCCTGTGGCATGCTGGGATGAAGGGCTACCAAGTTTGTTCAAATAAATGACCTTGACCTTCATTCAAGGTCACGAGGGTCAAAAAGGCTAAAATCTTTAAACAACTTCTTCTCAAGAACCAGAAGGCCCAGGGTACTGATATTTGGCCTGTAGGATGCTGGGATGAAGGGCTACCAAGTTTGTTCAAATAAATGACCTTGACCTTCATTCAAGGTCACAGGGGTCAAATAGGCTAAAATCCTTTAAACAATTTCTTGTGAATAACTAAGAGGCCTAGAGACCTGATATTAGGCCTGTGGCATGCTGGGATGAAGGGCTACCAAGTTTGTTCAAATAAATGACCTTGACCTTCATTCAAGGTCACGAGGGTCAAAAAGGCTAAAATCTTTAAACAACTTCTTCTCAAGAACCAGAAGGCCCAGGGTACTGATATTTGGCCTGTAGGATGCTGGGATGAAGGGCTACCAAGTTTGTTCAAATAAATGACCTTGACCTTCATTCAAGGTCACAGGGGTCAAATAGGCTAAAATCCTTTAAACAACTTCTTGTGAATAACTAAGAGGCCTAGAGACCTGATATTAGGCCTGTGGCATGCTGGGATGAAGGGCTACCAAGTTTGTTCAAATAAATGACCTTGACCTTCATTCAAGGTCACGAGGGTCAAAAAGGCTAAAATATTTAAACAACTTCTTCTCAAGAACCAGAAGGCCCAGGGTACTGATATTTGGCCTGTTGGATGCTGGGATGAAGGGCTACCAAGTTTGTTCAAATAAATGACCTTGACCTTCATTCAAGGTCACAGGGGTCAAATAGGCTAAAATCCTTTAAACAACTTCTTGTGAATAACTAAGAGGCCTAGAGACCTGATATTAGGCCTGTGGCATGCTGGGATGAAGGGCTACCAAGTTTGTTCAAATAAATGACCTTGACCTTCATTCAAGGTCACGAGGGTCAAATAGGCTAAAATCTTTAAACGACTTCTTCTCAAGAACCAGAAGGCCCAGGTACTGATATTGGGCCTGTGACATGCTTGGATGAAGGGCTACCAAGTTTGTTCAAATGAATGACCTTAACCTTCATTCAAGGTCACGGGGTCAAAAGGGACTTCTTCTCAAGAACCAGAAGGCCAGGGTACTGATATTTGGCCTGTAGGATGCTGGGATGAAGGGCTACCAAGTTTGTTCAAATAAATGACCTTGACCTTCATTCAAGGTCACAGGGGTCAAATAGGCTAAAATCATTTAAACAAATTCTTGTGAATAACGAAGAGGCCTAGAGACCTGATATTAGGCCTGTGGCATGCTGGGATAAAGGGCTACCAAGTTTGTTCCAATGAATGACCTTGATCTTCATTCAAGGTCACAGGGGTCAAATAGGCTAAAATCTTTAAATGACTTCTTCTTAAGAACCAGAAGGCCCAGGGTACTGATATTGGGCATGTAGCATGCTTGGATGAAGGGCTATCAAGTTTATTCAAATGAATGACCTTGATCTTCATTTAAGGTCACGGGCGGCAAATAGACTAAAATCTTTAAATGACATCTTCTCAAGAACCAGAAGGCCCAGGGTACTGATATTGAGCATGTGGCATGCTGGTAGCATGCTGGGATGAAGGGCTACCAAGTTTGTTCAAATGAATTACCTTGACCTTCAATCAAGGTCACAGAGGTCAAATAGGCTAAAATCTTTAAACGACTATGTTGTATTGTACTAATAGTCAGATGACCGTTAAGGCCCATGGGCCTCTTGTTTAAATAGTATGTTTAGAGAATGAAAAAGTCTTTGTCAAATTCAAGTCCGGGTCCTCATATCTATATCAAGGTCATTACTATTGCAATGGTATAAGAAAATTAAAAATTAAAATAAGATTTAAAGGTCCAATACCTTTCCAAAGTGGCTTTTAGTTTTCAAAATGATAATATAAAAGGAAATTGATAATTTCGAGTCCGCAAAAGTTATTACCTTAATGTTAATACAACACTTATTATTACCTTCTGAACAATTTGATTAAAATGAATTTTCTTATGTTATTATAATATTTAGTTTTTACCCTAATCATTAAATAATTTTCCTTGTATTTGATACTCTTCACCATCAGTTAAATAAGTGCTGCAATAGTTTGAGATATGTTTGACAAATTTGATTCATGGTTTTCCAGGGCACATTTGGAGTCGGGTAAATACATATTTGTATATCAATATCTAAACACATATTTGCTGTCAGAAAATGTGGTCAGTATATAATTATTTAAATCCTAGACAACTTTGATCCATTATATTACATGCCCAGTACTTGGTACATGTATAGAAAAATGTGTAAAGAAATTGTTACATGATACTAACAAACACTTGGGCAGGACCTTGTCAGGGCTAATTAAGACAAGTTTCAGCTAAATTACTCTCATTCTGGTAGAATTTTAGAAGTTCATATATTTTCAAGATGGCAGCTGTGGTGGCCATCTTGGATTTCAGATTGATTTGAAAAATAATAACAATTTGAAGAGACCATATCAAAATCGTTTCAGCTAAATCTCACTGGTAGAGTAAGTTCAAATGTGAAGAGTTTACAGATGACAGGTGAACACGATAGTTATAGAAAAGATCGACAATTTCTTACAGGACACTATATCCTGATGCATGGCCCTTCTATAAAGAAAACATCTTCATCTCCTAATTAGGATCAGTGACAAGGATTGAGAGATACAAATTAGATCTGTAGTAATGACAAAGACTACAGTTGAGGAGGATTAATGAATGCTTTATTACATAGCACTAAACGTAAACATTTTACTAACGGGTACAACCTTTCATAATAAAGTCATATCTTTATAAATAATCCTAAATACTTGTTAGAACTTCATTTGGTCTTAAGATCAAATTGTAAATAAGTGCAAGAGTAACAATTCATGCCAGTTAATGAATAATGTATATGGCTGTGCTAGAAAACTTATAAATCCTCACAAAAATATTCCAATATCCTTTTTATTTTATGGGAGATATTCGATGATCAAAGGTTTTGCAAGAAAAACATGTTGTCCTTTTAAGTTATAATAAACAGTCTAATTTACTTAGCAATTTTACTGGTAAATATGTGCCAGATGTATACAAATAACAACAAGAGGTCCATGGGCCTTAACGGTCATTTGACTATTGGTACATCACAACATAGTACTGAGTAGAAGTATACAGAGATGGAAAAATTCTTTGATAAAAATGCTCAACTTTCTTTGACTAACAGTTAAAAAATTGTATACCAAGACCTCCAAAGTAGCAGTTGTAATTTCAGATATATTTGACCTTTGTTACCTTGAAAGTAGGTCAAGGTCATTTAAGTAAAGAAACTTTGAATTGCTTTCAATATTTTTTAAACCTTTCACTTATTGAAAAGTTGTTTGAAGATTTTCGGATATTTGACCTTCAAAGTAGGACAACTCTTCATCACAGCATGTTACAGACCAAGATCAGGTATCTAGAGCTACTAGTTATTGAGAAGCTATTTAAAATGTTTAGCCTATTTGACCCCAGGGACCTTGAACGAAGGCAGATGTCATTCATTTTAACAACCTTGGTAGCCCTTTATCCCAGCATTCTACAGGCCCTATATTAGGTAAGGCCTCTTAACCAATAAAGTGTCTTTTCATAGAAAACACATATAAAATCTTAAACTGGCCAACTTCTTCATAACTCTCCTCATATAGAGTCAATTAGTTTGAAAACTGACCATAAAAACAGTACAATTAAATCATTATATTACTAAGGATTGTTTTAATAACTTAATATATATTTACATTGTACCACTTTAAGTTTCAGTCCATATATATAAACCTCTTCATGATATCACAGATATTGTTTAAAATGTTTATAACACACACATGACTAGGCTACACATGTTAAACAATTAGCGTATAAACTTAAATCCCTAAACTTGTGATAACAGGTAACAACTTCATGTTAATAATGCTTTCCCCCAATTTATCCCCAAAATAACAATTGTATACTTCATTTTCCAAAACTTTGATCTTCAAGCAGAATACCTGGTAACTAATATGCATCTTTTGTATCTCATCTTTTAAAAATAAGATTAAAAGTGGAGAATGAAAGGTATACTGTTCTTTGTACTTGTTACCAATAGAAGTCAAAATTATCAATTAAACTGAGTATTCAAAACTTATTTATTAACATATAAAAACTTGAAGACAGGACCACAACGACATCGTCAACAAAAATATCAACTTAGTACAATAAGTTAATAACCCTTTACAAACTTCAAACTTTCTCTTTGAATGTGTTGAAAAGGTTTCATAAAAAAAAAGTTTTGTCAACCTTAACATTGAAATTGATTCAAAGTGTATATGATTTATTCACAATCAAATTCATAACATTCCCAGTGTACATTTCGTGCAATTAGTATTTTCTATTAACAATTTCATTCGAGTGAAAAGTCACATTCTAAGTGTCAATATGACAGCAATTCTATAATAAAATAAAAAATATTTGAAATAATAAATAAATGTGACAATTATAACATTTTAAGATGAAGTACACTCAACTATATTTTTGTAAAGAAGAAAAATAATTTTAAGTACAAGTATTGGGAAATGTGATGATTCAAAATTATGAAGAAAAAAACAAATTAGAAATAAAAGTATTTGAACACCGAATTCCAGGATTCACAAGATGGGCATTTTACATGTACAAAAGACTGATGAAACACATGTGACAAAAATAACTGGGAAAACAAATACTCTTTTACATATCTTAAACAAATTCATAACAACTCTTCAAAATGAAAAGCTATTTTGCATAAGATATAAAAACATGGACAGAATTTATTAACAGCGTGCATGAATAATTGTCACTTTGAAACTTTTACTAGTAATGCCATATTACAGTTAACCAAAGCATATCCATGCCCTAATGTGGAAGATCAAGTTTAACAAACAATTAAGCTTTGGAGAAAACAACTCCACCTCAAGTACATGTACCTGGTAAACAATCTGTCTTACGCCAGAACACACCATCAGCCCATCTCCATTTTTCTGCAGTAAGGTGCTAATGATTTTTTTTTCTTCTAAACAGCAATGAAAGAATCCCTAATGACAAAATCTGGTCTGTGACAAATTCAATCATATTTCAATTCAGAAATCAGTCAATTGATTCTGAGTGCGAGATAATATGCTCGGTCATGTACATCATATAAACTAAGAACTGTAAGACAGTTCTCCTTAATGTTTTGGCTCAATATATTAGCATGGATAGCAGTAATTAGTGCAAAATCAGCAAAGGAGTAGATATGATAGGAGCAGTATTTGGCCTTAATTTTTCAGGCCGAAAAATATTAACTCTGATCCACATCAATTTCACATCAATAAATACTCTCATATTTGCCATTCATCAAAACATAACTTTTTATAACCATGTACACGATGTGCTCCACCTATGACGTCATCAAATTGATGATTTTCCTCTTCTCGCCAAATTTTGCTAGAAATTCATCATCTTTAGGTTAAAAAAAAGGCTTGAAATGGATTTGGCCGCCACATTGGAGCAACTTTATATTTTGCATGGATATGCGTAAATACACGATACACAACGTGTGAAAATCTCTTTCTGCTCCACGAAGTCGGCCACATTCATTTTTAAAGAAAACCACTCAAAAAGTATGATTTTTCAAGGATTTTTGTGAAAAATGGCGGGAAACTGCATGTTGATGACGTCATAGTGAACATAATTGGCACATGCGGGATATTTTCAGGATGTAATGTGTTAGCAAATGTATTCAACTGTTATATGGCAAAATGTGTTGTTCTTTACTGGAGAATTAATTTTGGGGCCATATTTGAGTCTTAACGTACCTTCTTTCAACCTTTGCTTTTCAACTCAAAAAGCAACATTAGGTGCAATTATGAATCAAGACAACTGTAAAATTTACATCAGACTCTACCTGGTAACATAAAAAGAATACTGTGCTGTGAGTCTATACTTAAATAAACTGCCATGTGGTGTATAACTTTAATAATTTACAATGTGTGTAAGTAAGTATTCAAAGAAAGCCAGCACAGTATTTATATGTATCAGCGGATTCAGGAATTAACCAAACCTTTCAAAATCAATGTCAGCTTTCTTATTCTTTCATTGATTTTTATCAGCAGTTGATAGTTGTGAAAGCCATCTGTTCATGATTTATTGTTCACATATATCATAATTTCTTTTTATTAAATAATCACTTTTTTCATTATTTTTTTTAAATATGTTGTGTTATTTCTTTCCTTTAATTTTTCTCTTTTTTGCCAAGTCAAACATTGATCAACATTGTGATTGTGGTGATTCAGTCAGGAAATTAAAACATTTATGTTAATGTTTTTCATTTGAAGTAATCATGACAAAAATTTTCCTGAGCATGTGTAATGACAGACTTATTGCCCTTACATACAAAACATAAAAATATCTAAATTGTGGAAATAATATCACAAACAAAAATTGATAGTAACACATTTACAGCTCCATCTTATCAAATATCATAACTTCAAAAAATCACAATAACATCACTCTGCATCCATACACAAGTGCCACCTAATAGATGAATCTACAGGTTGTAAACAAAGAACATCGCATTTGTTTTCTATAAAATGTTATTCTAGATAATAAATACCTGAACTATATACACCAAGCATTCCATCACCGTGAAGTGGACCGACACTCTATCGTTCATTACTCATCCTCACACATCAAATTCATGTATCAGAATCATATGTTATACGTTGTACATGTATCAGAATCACATGTTATATGTTGTATTTAAGTATTCTTCCTAAAATCATAATACATTGTTATTTTTAAAGTGGGTGTAAGCCCTGCACCACTGTTGTGTAAGAATAACATCAACTCTATAAGTAGGTAATACATTAAAATCACAAATCATATGAAAAAGAAAATTAAGACATTTCTACTACCAAGCTTAAGCTTAAACCATTTACTGTAGACGTGAAAAATTACAAGCTGAGAGTGTTCTGTGATTTGAATGTGATCGGATAAAACGATAAGATTTTTATCATATTTTGTCCAGCACCTATGGATTTAAAGGATTCTCAATGAGTTTTATACAACTTGTTTTAATCAAAATCGAAGCTAAAAATGGTTTTGCAAAATAAATGTGATCAAGACTTAAAAAGCATAAATAACACGTATGGATATTCATTACTCACTTAAGACTGTTCTTCAATTTCATAAATATGAATACAGCATAAAAATGAAACATTACCATTTCTCATATGATTGTAGATTTATTCTTCACTTATAAAATATAATTGTTAAAATTCTTTTTTAAAATGATGAACTGTAACAATAAGTTCCACACATTCAAATAGATGAAATAGCATTGCCTCCAGGCATAATAAATTAAACAAACATTACACGAAGATTAGTACTTGAGTCGGCTGGGTACAGCTATAGATGTTATAGACGGGCAGACTTTTGACCCGACAGCTCATAGAACAAAACATAGGCTTCTGGTGATATAACACTGCTCGAACTTGTGGATGACACTCTGGAACAAAATCATTCATTTCAATCAATTTTTTGACACATTTAGTGGTATTTGGTCAAAAGGATCCATTAACAGACTAGGCCTAAACACATTCTCTCCATGGGGAAATTAATTCAAAATATTCAAATCATAATCCATACAAAAAATAATGTGGGAATTCTAATAATTGGTTCACGTACAGCAGGAATAATCTTTACATTTCCCTGAAATCCTAAAATGTCCCCATTACTAACTAATTGTTTTATTTCTTACTTCTTTATATAGTTCTGTATTTCATATCAAACAGCTTTTTTTCATAATTTTTACTGATGCATATCTCGAATTGAAATAATTTCAATAAAATATCAGAGAATATAACAAATCTTTATTTCCAATTGAACCAGATAATATAGATCATTCAGCTGCCTGACAAATCTTTGGCTAATTATTTTGATCGAATATTTAATACTTGTAGTCTCTTTAGCTTCTACAGGATAAAGTGTATTGGAGACAGAGAATAGTGTATGGGGTAAAGTGTGTTGGAGACAGAGACTAGTGTACAGGGTAAAGTGTGTTGTAGACAGAGAATAGTGTACAGGGTAAAGTGTGTTGGAGACAGAGAATAGTGTACGGGGTAAAGTGTGTTGGAGACAGAGAATAGTGTACAGGGTAAAGTGTGTTGGAGACAGAGAATAGTGTACAGGGTAAAGTGTGTTGGAGACAGAGAATAGTGTACGGGGTAAAGTGTGTTGGAGACAGAGAATAGTGTACAGGGTAAAGTGTGTTGGAGACAGAGAATAGTGTATGGGGTAAAGTGTGTTGGAGACAGAGAATAGTGTACAGGGTAAAGTGTGTTGGAGACAGAGAATAGTGTACGGGTAAAGTGTGTTGGAGACAGAGAATAGTGTACAGGGTAAAGTGTGTTGGAGACAGAGAATAGTGTATGGGGTAAAGTGTGTTGGAGACAGAGAATAGTGTATGGGGTAAAGTGTGTTGGAGACAGAGAATAGTGTATGGGGTAAAGTGTGTTGGAGACAGAGAATAGTGTATGGGGTAAAGTGTGTTGGAGACAGAGAATAGTGTACGGGGTAAAGTGTGTTGGAGACAGAGAATAGTGTACGGGGTAAAGTGTGTTGGAGACAGAGAAAAGTGTACGGGGTAAAGTGTGTTGGAGACAGAGAATAGTGTACAGGGTAAAGTGTGTTGGAGACAGAGAATAGTGTACAGGGTAAAGTGTGTTGGAGACAGAGAATAGTGTACAGGGTAAAGTGTGTTGGAGACAGAGAATAGTGAGGGTAAAGTGTGTTGGAGACAGAGAATAGTGTAGGGGTAAAGTGTGTTGGAGACAGAGAATAGTGTACAGGGTAAAGTGTGTTGGAGACAGAGAATAGTGTACAAGGTAAAGTGTGTTGGAGACAGAGAATAGTGTATGGGGTAAAGTGTGTTGGAGACAGAGAATAGTGTACAGGGTAAAGTGTGTTGGAGACAGAGAATAGTGTACAGGGTAAAGTGTGTTGGAGACAGAGAATAGTGTACAGGGTAAAGTGTGTTGGAGACAGAGAGAATAGTGTAGGGGTAAAGTGTGTTGGAGACAGAGAATAGTGTACAGGGGTAAAGTGTGTTGGAGACAGAGAATAGTGTACAGGGTAAAGTGTGTTGGAGACAGAGAATAGTGTACAGGGTAAAGTGTGTTGGAGACAGAGAATAGTGTACAGGGTAAAGTGTGTTGGAGACAGAGAATAGTGTACAGGGTAAAGTGTGTTGGAGACAGAGAATAGTGTATGGGGTAAAGTGTGTTGGAGACAGAGAATAGTGTACAGGGTAAAGTGTGTTGGAGACAGAGAATAGTGTACAGGGTAAAGTGTGTTGGAGACAGAGAATAGTGTACGGGGTAAAGTGTGTTGGAGACAGAGAATAGTGTACAGGGTAAAGTGTGTTGGAGACAGAGAATAGTGTACAGGGGTAAAGTGTGTTGGAGACAGAGAATAGTGTACAGGGTAAAGTGTGTTGGAGACAGAGAATAGTGTACAGGGTAAAGTGTGTTGGAGACACAGAGAATAGTGTACAGGGTAAAGTGTGTTGGAGACAGAGAATAGTGTACAGGGTAAAGTGTGTTGGAGACAGAGAATAGTGTACAGGGTAAAGTGTGTTGGAGACAGAGAATAGTGTACAGGGTAAAGTGTGTTGGAGACAGAGAATAGTGTACAGGGTAAAGTGTGTTGGAGACAGAGAATAGTGTATGGGGTAAAGTGTGTTGGAGACAGAGAATAGTGTACAGGGTAAAGTGTGTTGGAGACAGAGAATAGTGTATGGGGTAAAGTGTGTTGGAGACAGAGAATAGTGTACAGGGTAAAGTGTGTTGGAGACAGAGAATAGTGTACAGGGTAAAGTGTGTTGGAGACAGAGAATAGTGTACAGGGTAAAGTGTGTTGGAGACAGAGAATAGTGTATGGGGTAAAGTGTGTTGGAGACAGAGAATAGTGTACGGGGTAAAGTGTGTTGGAGACAGAGAATAGTGTACAGGGTAAAGTGTGTTGGAGACAGAGAATAGTGTACAGGGTAAAGTGTGTTGGAGACAGTAGAGAATAGTGTACAGGGTAAAATGTGTGTTGGAGACAGAGAATAGTGTATGGGGTAAAGTGTGTTGGAGACAGAGAATAGTGTACAGGGTAAAGTGTGTTGGAGACAGAGAATAGTGTACAGGGTAAAGTGTGTTGGAGACAGAGAATAGTGTACGGGGTAAAGTGTGTTGGAGACAGAGAATAGTGTACGGGGTAAAGTGTGTTGGAGACAGAGAATAGTGTACAGGGTAAAGTGTGTTGGAGACAGAGAATAGTGTACAGGGTAAAGTGTGTTGGAGACAGAGAATAGTGTACAGGGTAAAGTGTGTTGGAGACAGAGAATAGTGTACAGGGTAAAGTGTGTTGGAGACAGAGAATAGTGTACAGGGGTAAAGTGTGTTGGAGACAGAGAATAGTGTACAGGGTAAAGTGTGTTGGAGACAGAGAATAGTGTACAGGGTAAAGTGTGTTGGAGACAGAGAATAGTGTACGGGGTAAAGTGTGTTGGAGACAGAGAATAGTGTACAGGGTAAAGTGTGTTGGAGACAGAGAATAGTGTACAGGGTAAAGTGTGTTGGAGACAGAGAATAGTGTACAGGGTAAAGTGTGTTGGAGACAGAGAATAGTGTACAGGGTAAAGTGTGTTGGAGACAGAGAATAGTGTATGGGGTAAAGTGTGTTGGAGACAGAGAATAGTGTACAGGGTAAAGTGTGTTGGAGACAGAGAATAGTGTATGGGGTAAAGTGTGTTGGAGACAGAGAATAGTGTACGGGGTAAAGTGTGTTGGAGACAGAGAATAGTGTACAGGGTAAAGTGTGTTGGAGACAGAGAATAGTGTACAGGGTAAAGTGTGTTGGAGACAGAGAATAGTGTACAGGGTAAAGTGTGTTGGAGACAGAGAATAGTGTAGGGGTAAAGTGTGTTGGAGACAGAGAATAGTGTACAGGGTAAAGGTGTGTTGGAGACAGAGAATAGTGTACAGGGTAAAGTGTGTTGGAGACAGAGAATAGTGTACAGGGTAAAGTGTGTTGGAGACAGAGAATAGTGTACAGGGTAAAGTGTGTTGGAGACAGAGAATAGTGTACAAGGTAAAGTGTGTTGGAGACAGAGAATAGTGTACAGGGTAAAGTGTGTTGGAGACAGAGAATAGTGTACAGGGTAAAGTGTGTTGGAGACAGAGAATAGTGTATGGGGTAAAGTGTGTTGGAGACAGAGAATAGTGAATAGTGTACAGGGTGAAGTGTGTTGGAGACAGAGAATAGTGTACAAGGTAAAGTGTGTTGGAGACAGAGAATAGTGTACAGGTAAAGTGTGTTGGAGACAGAGAATAGTGTACAGGTAAAGTGTGTTGGAGACAGAGAATAGTGTACAGGGTAAAGTGTGTTGGAGACAGAGAATAGTGTACAGGGTAAAGTGTGTTGGAGACAGAGAATAGTGTACAGGGTAAAGTGTGTTGGAGACAGAGAATAGTGTACAGGGTAAAGTGTGTTGGAGACAGAGAATAGTGTACAGGGTAAAGTGTGTTGGAGACAGAGAATAGTGTACGGGGTAAAGTGTGTTGGAGACAGAGAATAGTGTACAGGGTAAAGTGTGTTGGAGACAGAGAATAGTGTACGGGGTAAAGTGTGTTGGAGACAGAGAATAGTGTACAGGGTAAAGTGTGTTGGAGACAGAGAATAGTGTACAGGGTAAAGTGTGTTGGAGACAGAGAATAGTGTACAGGGTAAAGTGTGTTGGAGACAGAGAATAGTGTACAGGGTAAAGTGTGTTGGAGACAGAGAATAGTGTACGGGGTAAAGTGTGTTGGAGACAGAGAATAGTGTACAGGGTAAAGTGTGTTGGAGACAGAGAATAGTGTACAGGGTAAAGTGTGTTGGAGACAGAGAATAGTGTACAGGGTAAAGTGTGTTGGAGACAGAGAATAGTGTACAGGGTAAAGTGTGTTGGAGACAGAGAATAGTGTACAGGGTAAAGTGTGTTGGAGACAGAGAATAGTGTACAGGGTAAAGTGTGTTGGAGACAGAGAATAGTGTACGGGGTAAAGTGTGTTGGAGACAGAGAATAGTGTACAGGGTAAAGTGTGTTGGAGACAGAGAATAGTGTACAGGGTAAAGTGTGTTGGAGACAGAGAATAGTGTACAGGGTAAAGTGTGTTGGAGACAGAGAATAGTGTATGGGGTAAAGTGTGTTGGAGACAGAGAATAGTGTACGGTAAAGTGGTTAAAGTGTAGGTAAAGTGTGTTGGAGACAGAGAATAGTGTACAGGGTAAAGTGTGTTGGAGACAGAGAATAGTGAGTTCAAGGGTAAAGTGTGTTGGAGACGAGATAGTACAGGTAAGTGTGTGGAGACAGAGAATAGGTAAAGTGTGTTGGAGACAGAGAATAGTGTGTAAGGGTAAAGTGTGTTGGAGACAGAGAATAGTTACAGGGTAAAGTGTGTTGGAGACAGAGAATAGTGTACAGGGTAAAGTGTGTTGGAGACAGAGAATAGTGTACAGGGTAAAGTGTGTTGGAGACAGAGATAGTGTAAAATGTGTGGAGACAGAGAATAGTGTAGGGTAAAGTGTGTTGGAGACAGAGAATAGTGTACAGGGTAAAGTGTGTTGGAGAAGAGAATAGTGTACAGGGTAAAGTGTGTTGGAGACAGAGAATAGTGTACAGGGTAAAGTGTGTTGGAGACAGAGAATAGTGTACAGGGTAAAGTGTGTTGGAGACAGAGAATAGTGTACAGGGTAAAGTGTGTTGGAGACAGAGAATAAGTGTGTAGGGTAAAGAATGTGGGAAGTGTGTTGGAGACAGAGAATAGTGTACAGGGTAAAGTGTGTTGGAGACAGAGAATAGTGTACAGGGTAAAGTGTGTTGGAGACAGAGAATAGTGTACAGGGTAAAGTGTGTTGGAGACAGAGAATAGTGTACAGGGTAAAGTGTGTTGGAGACAGAGAATAGTGTACGGGTAAAGTGTGTTGGAGACAGAGAATAGTGTATGGTAAAGTGTGTTGGAGACAGAAATAGTGTACAGGTAAAGTGTGTGGAACAGAGAATAGTGTACAGGGTAAGTGTGTTGGAGACAGAGAATAGTGTACAGGGTAAAGTGTGTTGGAGACAGAGAATAGTGTACGGGTAAAGTGTGTTGGAGACAGAGAATAGTTACAGGGTAAAGTGTGTTGAGCTGATAACTGACCTTGTGTCGTTGAAGGAGTTCCATTCAGCAGAGTAAGGATGTTTACAGTAAGCTGTGTAGTGACCAGAATGAACACTTCCTATATGATTACTGACAGCATACAAATTGTACACCACTCGTGACGCACCTGTAGGAGATAAAACAATCATATATCACCTGTGCGTGACGCACCTGTAGGAGATAAAACAATCATATATCACCTGCGTATCATTGTATAGCTATAGGGTATAAAAAAACTTGGCCTCAATTATCCCATAACACTTCTAGTGACTATAATTCGTCAAAATTGTAGAGCGCAGAAAAAAACAGCCAATCAGATTAGAAGGGTCTAATTTTTTTAAAGAATACCATGCAAGGATGATGCTAGAAAGTGAACTTGGCCTGAATTCATCTCCTGAAACATTTACTGATCAAATTTTGATGAAATCAGTTATGTATTGTTTTTAGAGTGTTACAGACTGACAGGGGGACAGAGATGAGAGGACATACTGATAACAGGTGGTTTTACCACTCGACACTATATACCACATAGTACACAATTATCTGTGGCTTGACATTGATAATCTACTTTACATTTCACTGATTTCAGATCATTTCTCAAATAATGGCATGCAATGACTTTGACATTCAGATTCAATTATAATTAGTGTACCTTTTTCAGAAGCAAACTCGGACATATCTAAGGTACTAGGGAAGTCAACACAGGAAGAAACTTTCTGACTGTATCGGCCTTGGCTGAATCGCTTCAAGTCTGGACATAGATAAGGAACCATACAAATATACTCAAAGTAAACTCTGCATATCTCACGAATATAAATTCATTCACAGAAATATCCGACCTTTTGTATTTAAATACATGAACCTTCAGTGTATTCACTGGACGCTTTTGTCATGTGTCATGTGTTTTTGATATAAAGGATACGAAGCACAAGGATCTGTGGGAACCTCTGTATACTGAAACTCTTAGTACATGCCTTCCTCTTCTTACACTGCTCACACGTCTGTAACAGAAAATAAACATTATAACTACATTGTTCACATGGAAATAACATCAAAGCTGGCTTTTTCATTTAAGTCTTTTACCAATGATGTCAGGAGACATCAAAATTGAATTCATGTAATTAAATTTTTTTTGCTTTGATAGTTGTTAATGCAGAAGTATGTTTACATTATTACAACAAATAATACAAAATTATAATTTTGTCTATCACAGAAAACACGAATAACAAACAATTCTTTATACTGCAAGGCATGAAAAAAAGTACATAACAAACAATCTATGTCTTGAAGTAAAAACTTACAGGTCGCTCATCATGGTCCAGCTCCTCCTCCTTCATAAACAGGTTTATACACTGTTGTATACTGACTTGGGAGCTTTTCTGTAAAAAAAAATTTACAATACATATAACAAATATGTCCAAAACTTTAATGTACAGCATACACTAGGATAAAACTTTTCAACAATACCTTTAATACATGTTATTAATTAACATAAAACATCCGAATGTATAAACTGAGTGAAGCATCACTTAAAACATGATATTTACAATATGGTAACAATCCTTTAAGCTCACTACAGTACAGTAAATGACTAGAAGAAGCTGTAGGAGAGAGATCCTTGCAAACTTTATCTAAATTTTGTATAAACTATAGATGACAGTAACTCTATTAATTCTGTCATAAGGCATAAATCATGTCGGAAGTAATGAGAAGTGTCGGAGAAATAAATGAGTGGAAAGAAGGCTACTGTAGACAGACATCACAGCACAAAATGTTTTCTACAGTAACGCTAGTTATGCTCAATATATATCTTTCAAAGTGATGTTCAAATCGTATTTGAATTACATTAACCTGTCACAGCTTACCTTTGGAATCGGCACAGACAAATCCCAGAATGGATCAAAGGTTGTTGATTTGTGACCACAATCTTTAAATCTCAGCTCACTTTTTAACTGACCAACAAAAATTTCTGAAAAAAAAAATCCACATAAGTTTTACCTTCTAGGATGCAAGTTTTCATATAAAAAGCTTCAGTTTAGTCAATACTGAAATCAAAGAATGAAAATTATTGATGAGTTCCTGTGACATTAGAAAAACACTGCTGATTTGTAATATTTTCCTGAATAAATATATATATACAAAGATTTTCGATAGGATCCTGGGGTCAGATAGGTCACAAATGTATATATCCTTACCCAGATTATAGAACTCCCTTTTTTTAGGTCTCCAAAAGAAGCTTTTATTGGTTTTTATTAAATAAATCTTTCAGTCAATTTGACCCTTTTTGATTACCATTTAAGTTTCTTTAAGTTTATGGAGATAAACATTATCCAGGTATTGTTACTGAGAAAGAGTAAGATACACATTCAGTACCTAGATATACATACAGAAAAGAATATCATACACAATCAATCTGGATCACTGCAGTGTGTAATATTATATCCAGGTAAATTGTTGATAACAAATCTGGACAGCTATGTGTTCTCTGAGGAGCCAATCTGCGTAAACTAGACTAGTGTGTTGGTCTCAGTGATTTAGATGTATTATGTAGTTATATACTTACCAACAATCCGGCTGTTGTCATAAGACAAATACACTCGATAATACTCATTGGCTTTCTCACTGTCACTGAAAGGAAAACGTTATAATTGTCAATACTTTTTTTATAGTTCTATATGCAACCTTCAACACAAGCAAACTGTCATACAAAACATCCATTTTGTCGTACTTTCAGATAATTTTCATTGAAATTCAAATTTTCTGATATACAGTACATCCAATAACGTAAAACAGTTACAACCTACTACAAATCAATTTTATTTTACAGGCTATTTACTTTCACAAATTTCACAATAAAAAAAGTTTGCAAAAGTTTACCACCACAAAAACTACACATCTTTGTTGTCAACTTTATTCCTTGGTTATGTTAAATTTTGGAAATTATATTTCAAATGCATTTTTATTTCTAAGACTTAAATGTAACTGGGTTCAACAAAATACGACATTAGATATAGAAGAAAACACAAATTACAATCAATAATCAAATGAAGCCGATCTTACTTGGAGAAGTCTTCATCCTTGATAGTGACAGGTTTGGGTTTAGATCGCACTCGGTTGACATCTTCATGTAGACCCTCTAATAGGTAACGCAGAAACTCCTGAGCATCTTGTTGTCTGTAACAAACACACCGATCACATCATACACAAAAAAACAAGATAGTTACACAGGTAGGATAGACACAGTCTGATCTCTTCTGTCATAAATCTTGTAAATATGAGGGAAACTGCATATGACATCTACGGTAATATTAAGTTATAGCAGTAACTTCCATTGTCATAATTCCAGATGGCATTACATTGTCATTTTATTTTTCCTAGTTTGTTTCAAATCAGAGCTAATTGAGTGCCAGGTTTTACTGATAAAATTCCCTCAGATGGCCATGCCAATGGTCAATCAAAATGGAACATGCATTTAACAAAGGCTAAAAAACTAACAAATGAAATTTGACAGATTCTTTCAGCAGACGATCAGAATACTAATCATCATCAATCAAATATCTAACATTTTCTATGGCATCACAATTATATAACCTTTAGCTAAATTTTAATTTGTCATTCCAGCATTCCTGAAGTGATCATGAGAGTCAGATACGATTGACCATAAAACTTTCAATCCAACTACACTCACGCATATCCTGTAAACCTGGGGGCAAACTTCTGTACTTGCATCTTGAAAGGACTGGGAGATATATGAGAGGCATCATTATCTTTCCACATTGACATCATCAGACTTGCATAGGCTGAAAGTATCAAATAATTTACTTTTTAGTTAATAACAAAGATGTGAATATCAAAGTTTTTGATAAGGATAACCTTTAGAGGATCAGGAATGGGAGTGGTTATTATACCAAACCCAACTGTACCTGAAATGTTCGAATGTCAAAAAACACTATATTTGTTGCTAATAAGGAGATGAAATTGCAAAAAAAAACCATTAATGCCAACATGTGAAAATGCATCATTCCTTAGGACTTTTTACCATGTCAAAATTCTGTTTAAATATCAAGCACTTTTAAAGTTTTAACAATTGTTCACAACTTTTAAAATATTGGCACACTTTGATAGCAACATATATGACTTTGATTACAGTTATATTTGAACTTCAGTGTTAACAGGGTTACTGAACATTTAGTGTTGTGAGTACTAGGCTAGCTGTACCTGTTATGAGCTGGCCCTTCATGGAGCTGGTAGATGTGTTTTTCTCTGACAGGTATTCTTCATTCAGACAGAATTCAATAAGAGGTTTGGTGTTACTAAGGCACTGGAGAACTGAGTTCATAAAACACTGAAAATATCAGAAAAAAAACTGCAACAATAAATCACTAACAATTTGAGATCAAATCTTCTGAAATTTTAAGAAAATTCAATCAGCACTTTCAGAAAAATCAGGGTTTGTGTTGAAACCATCTTCATTTTTTTCTTTTCTTGAAAATGATTATTAATTAGTCAATTCATTTATTCTGAGAAGGACCCTATTTATGGAACACTCAGCACAAACCATATCTTCTGATCAACACAACAATAATAACAGTAATGCAACCCTCCAAACCACAGAAGTTTTAACACATAATTTCCAAATTTCCAGTGACTTTTGAAAAATCCCCTGTGGTAGCTGTAATTGACAAGATTTGTAAAATTGTAATCCTTACACATGATAATTATAAAACCTGATAAAAAGTGGTAAGAACCAAGAGAGTTTATACATATAATTATTTCGATATGATAAGCAGGCTTGGTGAGTCTGGGGTCGCGACCAAGGGTACAGTTTAAAGTGGACAGGTGATTCAATCTTATAGTCATCATCGAATATTCATTTAGGTGACATCATCAGTGATGTCAGTAGAAAGATAAAGAATTGATGAGCTAAATTTACAGGTCGTTTGATAACTTAAGTCTTTGGTCCAAATAGTAAATAATGTTCTTCCCTCAAATATAAATTGATCGGATGAAAAAATTACTACTCTCTTATTTAAGTTTATTTTCTTCAAGTTGTACTTAATAATAACACCAACCACAATAAAAATTTTATTTTCAATTTCTTTATTATCAATTAACTTGTTTTATAAATAACTGTGATTGCTTTATGTAGATACAATGTACTTACAGTATTTCCGAGGTTCCGGAGACCAGTCTTTCCTGCGTGCAAGTATCGACTTGTAACCTGTTGATTATAATCATCTGGATTACAAAAACAGTTAAAGACACAACTTCCACATTGAGATTCAGGTACATGCTCTCAAAAATTATGAAATAATTACTTCTATCCATGCACTGTATATCAGATTGATATTTAGTTATACTTATGTCCTTTAGTTCTACTTTTAAAGTAGGATAATGCATGATATGAAGACGACACAAAGACTGATTTTTATAGTTTTAATGTAACTATAAAGTGTAAAATTAACTTTCTTGGCGCACAACGAGACAGCAGCTTTGATGGTCAAACTGATGTCTCTCTTGGGTCATATAAATATTATATGTAAGATAACACACAAAATTATGGGGTACGTACTGTAACCCCTCTCTTATAATGCATTTACACTTACCGCAGGAGAGGTAAAGGAATTAGAAGAGCTGCGTCCTGGTTTTGAGTCCAACCCATTCTCATATTTTCGCCCTGAAGGAGGCAGACTTGTTTCTTTTTCATGGGAAGGACTACCAAGTCTTGAATTTGGAGATGAAAAGTTCTTATAAAAAAAGTCTTCAGTACTATTTGTCTCCTTAGGTTCAATAGTTCGACTGTTCCTTCTGTGTTCCCTGTATTCCGATTCATACTGATCCCGCTTTGAGGTGCGAGAAGAGGATAAATCATGTGGGTCTGATACCCTTGACCTCGGCGTGTGATTCAGGTCATCCTCAATCCGTAGAGAGGAAGTCTTGTCACTAAGATTTGCTATACTTGATGATCTCCGACCTTTTAACCCACTTGAAGGCCTTTCCCCTCTGGATAACGTTGAAGACGATTCATGCGTCCCATAAGCACGAGAATAAGATGTACTTGCATGATCAGCTTTTAAGGGTCCATTACCACCAATACTTGAGGAGCTAGTTGTTGAACGGGTTTTAAAGTCACGAGTCGAAGAAGAATGTCCATTCCCTGCTAACACGCTCAACTTCTTTCCTGATGAATCTAAAGGCCCTGGTCCAGGTGGTAGTGTTCTTGATGACATATTTGAAGTGAGGCTGGACCTTGACGTTGGCCTCTGGTTGCTGGATCCATGACCAGAATACCCAACTCTTGTCCTACTAGTGCTAGTGGAACTGGTAGTGCTGTAAGAAGGACTTCTGGGAAGGCTGGATGCTCTAGGTACTCTTGATAGGGTGGAGGCATTGTAGTTTGACCTTGCACTTGGTGAATATCCATGGCCAGAGCTACTAAAATTGAAATCAGCTGTACGACTGGGCATTCTATTATAGCTACTAGACCAGGAACCAGGAACATATAAGCGAAGTGACGACGTCATTTAGTTATCCATGTGCTCTAGATACTACAGACACACATCCCTCATCCAAAATTCCTAAAGAATCACTTCACATTCAAAACAAGATGATGTAAAATCTCCACCATATTTTATTCTGTTCAAGTCTGAAACCAAATAATACAATCAAGTTATTAAAATTCAATGTTACAATGATTTCAAGGAAAATAAGCTAAAAAAAAAAATCTCCTTTCACAATTTAGAAATTTTAGTACAAACAAACATATCTGATGCAAAAAATTGTAGATAAAAACCCTGTGAACAAAATAATAGATTACAAATACCGTATATTAAAGATGATAAGCATTATTCCAACGCTATACAATCTTTTCTTACTCTAGCGACAGTAACTGTTTCATTTACTGACATTACTGTTCATAACATGCTCTGGCTGTGAAATGATGTCACCATTATAAGTGATAGACAGTCTGGTGATAAAATTATAAAAATAACCCAATCTCTTTTTCAATCAATTTAAATTCAAATTATATATTTATACCACATACATTTATATATACTTACTTCATTATTACATTAATGCAACTGCAGGAGTAATGACACATAACTGTACAGATATAGGAGTACCTATTTAGGTCTCATAATTACATTTTCAACCTCTCCTTTCAGTCATATATATACATGCAAGTATACCGTATCCTTCCTGAACATAATGCACAATGTCTTACGGGGACAAGACAAACAGGCATACACTGTTCACATGTCCAGAAAATGAATCAGAAAGGTCAGGCTTTGCCCTGCGCTAATGTTCCCCTGGAGGCTGGGAGGATCTCGAAAACATTCTAGCACAACTGGCTTAGCTTACTCAGATGTATCCAAAATGAAATCATCATTGGGTGAAAATAACACCGTGTAACATTATAATGAAGTGTTACAGCTGGTTGCACAAACTTCAAAGATACAACTTAGTCTACACTAGTCCCGAATTCCAAGACAAACTGATCCTACACTACAACACAGTAGGCTTTCCGTGTTTTTGGACGTTTGCCAGTGACACATTTATCACCAGGCTTAACTATCATTGATATAAGATGTAATCGCCATTTTTATCTTAATTGGTGGTATAACGTTTGATGCCATATGTCGGTAAAATAGGACTGTAAACTTAACATTTCACATTTGACATACTTATGAGTTGTAACGTTACCTCAAATATATAGGTCACACCTTATATAGGAATGCCACAGCCATTGACAGGGCGAACTAACTTACTGTTTCTTTTATGTTTCCAGTGTTTGCAAAACTAAAACCAAACAAAAGATGCATTTTAGGAAGTTCATTGCGAACAACTCTTAATTAGTCAGAAAAAAATAAATACAGTGCTTACCAGTCATCTCATCAACATAAACACCGACTGTTACCCATACAACTCAGGGCAGAGTAATCAACTTGACGCCATTTTGATTACGCGATTGAGACTATTTCTAGACGTTGGCATAGTAACGTGGAATGTTTATGCAAATAGCTGATATGATAAAGTCCATACAAATAAAATAATTTGAACGCAATATTCTTCAAAACACTTCTCCGATAAAGTTACCACTGCGTATCATGTGTATTAATTAAAAATGTTCAGCACGAAATAATAACGAATCATGATGCATTTTGACAGTTGCTGCGGTACATATGCACAAAATTCATTTGGCGGGAAATATGGCTGCACATGGCGAAGTCTTATTTATAGAAGAAATAAGTTCAAGGCAGTTACAGAACTTTGATGGAAAATCAGTCAGATTGTGTGGGAGGTACTAATTTGTCGTTTTTAATGTCCTGTTATGGTTGTGATTATTTTTGTTCCAATGTAAATTAGGCTTACAATGTTACGTACATGTAGACCCTTCACTGACATTATAAGGTAGACCGTCCCTTCTGGTTTCCTATCAAGGATTTCGTTTATAGTTTGATATTTTGAATTTAGATATACCCTGATCACAAAAACTAAATGAAAATGACATGTTACCGGGTAGTGCTGCCAGTGGCCGATACGGCAAGATCGTACCACGATATATATTGCGATATAGAGTCACTGTATTGCAATACGTACCACAGTATATTGTGTTTTATTTGTGAGCTTAAAATATCAAATCTCATATATGTCTTTAATCAAATGTATACTTTTGTATAATCATTATGTTAATCTGAACCCTATTTTTAAGAATAAAAGCAACACTCTTGTCTATTTTTCTAAATTTATTAACTATTTGTAAAATAAAAAGTAACAAAAACAAAAATAAAATTAACAAACTGAAACAAGAATAATTAAATGATATGGCAAATTTTAAACTTCACAATTGAGTTTTAAGTAAGTATGTAAATTAGGTAACCTAACAGCTATTGACTAGAACATGTTATGAAACACAATTTGTAAACTGTAAACAACTTAGTCAGCATAACTTGGCACACTTTTATAACAAACACTACAGTGTTGGAACAGTACATGATAGAGCTTGGGTTTGAGCTAACCAGCTAAGGGAATGATGATGCTTTAAAACAGTATCTAAGAACTTAGGTTCTTTTTTAAGAACAACAATTTGTCAACCATGTCGGAGTTCAAGGCTGCTCGTTTTGCAGTGACAATGTCCCCAGCTGTGCTGAAGACACGCTCTGACAGCACAGACGTGGCTGGAATGCAGAGCCTTTTCCAAACTACATGAGAAAGCATGGGGAAAAATATTGTATTTTCTTTCCAACATTTCAGAGGATCAATGTTCAATGGGACCTGCTCTGTTTGAATATATTGATCTAATTCAACCTTGGCATTGTCCAATGCTGTCATGCCCTTCCCAGGGTTCACCCTTGACCTTAGGCACAATGAGAGAAAAAATCTCCCTCGCCCTTTTTACAATGAGATTTTTCAGATGTGGGTGGGATTTTTTTTCTCACTCCTTTATTTATCTTTTTTTTTTTTTTTGCACGAGAACTTCAATGTTAATTGTTATGTCCTCTTATTAAAGATTGATTATGACAAGCGTGTCATATGATAATGTCAATAAAATAAATATATGCAAATTGTTTGTTTTTGTCTGCAGTTTGTATGTATACTGTATATTCTGCAAATATTGTTCATGAAAGAAAGTTTAGCTGGTTTCCTGCTGAATTTCTGGTCTTATCAATTATTAGTTAACCCACAGTCTATATGCATCTGTATTATATACCACATATAATATCTATCTAAGCTAATGTTATCTTTAAAAAGAATTTTTAATTAGCTCAGGTCAAATGCATATAGTAATTACAATATTATTATGTACACAGGTAAGTCATTGTCAGTCAGGTGAATGGCAAGAAAATCTCACCAGAAAACGATCCTGATAAAACAATTTCTGAAAAAAATGTGTTTCAAGTGCATTAGCATTTGACCAACGGGGGTGGATTTTGGATAAAACTAGCCACAGACGTTGTAAGAGAAACGCCTGCATGATGCATAGATCTCATTTAACGTGACAGATTGCCATTTTTCATCGTCGGTTTTCTTTCAACATGCCGGTCATTGACGGTAAACTTCAATATCTTTCAAGTATATTATTTTGTTTGAACATTTATATTATCGACTACAATTTAATCTTTCAAAAAGTGCTTCTGAAAATCAATTTATTTAAAACTGTTCATTCATGGATTAATTTCAACTTGCCTGGAAGTTAATTTCGTCGTCTGTCAACACGGCAGCCGGCCGCGTGGTTGTCTGCCTCATGTTCTGGACATACAATTATTTATAGGAATATTTTATGTAATGATGTCATATATTAGTTCCCAATCTAAAGTATCTGACCCCTCAAAATTACTTTCGACATCTGAAACATCGCTAGCAAAGAACTGTTGTGCATGTTCTTCATCACTTCGATAGTCATATGTACTGTAGCAGTATAGGGTTAATAAAGCATTTGAATTAATTGGGAGAATGCAGTGGCAAGCGCCGCGGAGACACTGATTGGGCCTCACTATCATTAGGATCTGTAAAACAGGATTAGATTATATTTCCGGAACTGTGATCGGTAAACATTATGTTATTTTTGACTGCGCGATTTTTTCTCGCATTATATCAGACTTTAATGCGATTTATATGAAAATAATGCAATGATATCGCGAAATCGCGCCCAAAAGTGAACCCTGATAAAGATTAATGAAATGCATAAGTTTAACACATTATTTGTAAAAACTTATTTGATATCTGCCTTTTCAGACTTGATGAGCACAATTTTGCGGAATGTAAGGCAACTTTGACCGACCCACAAACCTACAGTAGTGTTGCCCTGGATACATCACTGGTGGAACCATTCAATTCACACATTGGGGCATTATTCCAAGTCATTGGAGAGCTTGATTGCAGTGAAAATAATGCAACAGTTGTATTACGGACTCGAGTGATTCGTCTAGTAGATGGCATGGACTTCATTCTGTACAGAAATGTTATAACTGCACAAAGGGAATATCTTAGCTCTCGCTTGAAAACTTAGGAAAGATGACCATCTTTATATAGCTTTGATATAAACTAGTGTTATCGCCATGGTTCCCTTATAATTTATTATATGAACATTACAAGCGAATTTGTATACTTATTCTAATTCATGGAAGTGCATTGAATGATCTATAATGAATTCCTTCTCCTCTGCGATCATGAATCACCCAAAAGAGACTAACAACCAAGGTCTAACAAAACAATCCATCTACATGTATGTTTATTCCGAATGGAACTTTTATTTCTTATCGTTGGCCGACAACAAATTCACAACCCCATCTCCCATTGGAGTGTGTATGAATTTGCCTTAAGAGATACCTGTTTACGAATTTGTGTACATTGCATGTACTTCAAACAATGCAAGATGAGGCATTAGTACATTTACCTACAGGTGGTTACATAGTAGATTTGCTTAATATATAAGGATTGAATGTATTTTTCTAATTTTCATAGTGGCTATGAATAGCAGAATCTATCTACATATCTCGTGGAGTTAGCGCTCCTCGGAAGATATGTAGATATCTTCTATTCATAGCCGCAATGAAAGGTTATTACATTATATTTAAGATTATGACACCTATATACAACGAGAAACGCGATTAATGAAACAGCTGGATGACAAAGCCGTTCCACAACTCGCGTTATCAAGCTTCCGCCTTCTGGCCGACCTTTTTTTGCAAATGATAAACGATAAAGAGGAAATATAGTTAAAATAAGATTTGATTGACTTATTACAGTAAACCTTAGTTGATTCTATATCAAGAAACAACGCATTAGATATTATACATTAAAATATTGTGGGGATTATTTCTTATTGATATGAAACTGGCGCATTGTTTGAAATCAGCTGATCGATGCACGAGAATTGTTGTATTCATAGTGTTTTCATAGGCAAATGTTTGTTTTCGTCAGTTGGTTGATTCATATAGTGACAAAACACTCAGAATGTAAATATACATTGATGACTTTATTAGGGCCCATCAGCTGCAGCTAGACTTTACTCTCCATTTTATGACACTTCATTGACATTCAATCATTTTCCGATTACTTTCACCCACAAACTGATGCCTGCATGCACATATATATACAAGATCCATATTCAAGAAACTTTTTATTCATTATTTGTTCACCTTTATATATTACCAATGTATGTCTATTACTATTATATGTTCTCCTATCTATGTGAAGTTTCAATTTGTTTTTGATCAGTTGACACCGTTATGTATATAGCATAATTTGGTAATGTAATCTGTAATTTGCAGTTTAGGTCTGAAAACACATATGTAAATTTGCCTTGTGCCTTGATGGCAGTTGGCAAACAAACATAAATAATAATAAATATACAAATCTGGAATCTTGGTGTGGATGCTCTATCCTTCATACTCATATTATGTATTGTAAGCACCACAGCTGCAGTTGTAGAGCAAATACCATAGCTTATTGATCATCTTCAATTGTAAAAATTAATCGGAATAATAAGAATGTGGAAACTTAAAAAGAAGGATCCATTATATTTTTTGCTTAGTTAAGGCATTTATGTGAAGATACATCATTGTGCTTATCATCTAGTCTGCTGGTAACAATACATACTGTACTGTACAGGTTATACATTTAGACCACCATTAACAGTTCATATACACATTTGTCTTAATTTCTAGAAATTGGCTAATTTGAGCAGAAACAAACAACATGGCTATTAAGCAGCCATTATGGATTTCGACACTTTTACAGAAAGTATTACTAATGAGGTCCAGCTTGGTCTTTGGTTCGTATTTTTGGAACACATTCATTGTTATTTATTAGATGTAGCTTAGCTCACCTGTCCAAAGGGAAAATGAGCTTCTGGCATTGTGCATTGTCTGTCGTCCGGCTGTCAATTTTTTTCGGTCATCTGACCTGAAGGATCGGGATGACCTATCATAGTCATCATACTTAGTCCGTTGCCGTGCGCAGTCCATAAACTTTTTATTCAAAGAACTTCTCAAAAACCGAAAGGCTCAGGGTACTGATATTGGGCCTGTAGCATTCTGGGATGTAGGGCTACCAAGTTTATTCAAATGAATAACCCTGACCTCCTTTTAAGGTCACAGGGGTCAAACAGGCTAAAATCTTTAATCAACTTTCTTACTAACCGAAAGGCCCAGGGTACTGATATAAGGCCTGGAGCATGCTGGGATGTAGGGCTACCAAGTTTGTTCAAATTGATAACCCTCGCCTTCTTCAAGGTCACAGTGGTCAAAAAGGCTAAAATCTTAAAATTACTTCTTGTAAATAACAATGGGGCCTAGAGACCGATGGTGGAATGAAGGCTAAAAAGTTTTTTTCATACGAATGATCTTAGCCTAACCACTTCTCATTAACCGAAAGACCTTGGGTGCTGATATTAGGTCTGTAGCATGCTGGGTTGAAGGGCTACAAGGTTTTTTAACATGAACATGTTGAACATTCTTTCAAGGTCATTGGGTTAAAATATGCCAAACCTTTGAAAGACTTTTTGCCAATATCTATGTGGTCAAGGCACCCGATATTGGGCCTGTAGAATGCTGGGATGAAGGGCTACAAAGTTCGTCCAAATGAATGACCTTGACCTTCATTCAAGATCACAGGGTTTAAAAAGGCTAAAATATTTAAACATGCACCTTACTGTGTATATATACAGTGCTACTTTATATTGTATTTAGAAATAAAAGATTTGAAAGTTCGGCCAATACACATTAGTATTAAGGACATGTGTATTGGCCGAACTTTCAAATCTTTTATTTCTGAGTCACAGGAACTAGCCTACCACCTGTGAGTATCACCTGTAGCCAATCAGCCATCCAGTGTCTATATAAGAGTAGAGGCTAAATGGTCAATACCAATAAACCTCTGAACCTTATTGATGGCTTGACTATTATTACAGGTAAGACATTCTAAGAGCTAAGTCTCTTTACATTACGCTGTGTAACATTAACTTTACAAGTTAAATATAATGGTTTATCTTTGTATTATAATAATATCGGCATATGTTGATTATTGTATGAATATAGATCATTAGGATTTAAATAATAAATCTTCTTGAACAGACATGTTATTTTGCGACTTCAAGTCGTGTACTATTTACTTTTAACACTTGTTGTAAATATGAAATTATTTGATGTTGTAGTCATGGATTTGTTAGCCATAACTAGATTATTTTCTTTAGAATAAGCATATTTACTCATAAATCTTTCTGTATTTTATTATAATTACCGTAAGAACATCGGTGATGTTGTCATCTTCGGAAGTAATTTCATTACATGCTCATTGCTATTGCTTTGATTATTTCATATTAAGAAATTATCTTGTTTTGCTAAAATCTGTAGTTGGTCAATTTATTGAATTATTTATAATTATGATTTTAATATTGTTAATTTTCCCGTCGGCTCCTTTCACGCAAAGCGTATATTATGTACTCTACCGTAAAATAATTATTCCCTCCATTTTATGAGTATTTCCCCAAAACAAAAGAATTGTTTATTCAATATTGTAATCGGTTTATTATTTAGAAAATAACTTGTATTCGAACTACTACAATGTAAATTGTGATTTATTAATTTCGATTGTATGTTTTGAATCATGAAATGGTCAATACCAATAAACCTCTGAACCTTACTGATGGCTTGACTATTATTACAGAACCTACTACAGCGATAAAGACCAACTACAACTAAACAACAAACCACAAAAAAAATACATAAAAATATCTTGAATACGATATTAATATATATCTGATTAAAATACGGGTCCTTATCACTTTGGTTATATCAATATGAAGATATGTATTTTAATGAGATTGCTTATATAGCACACAGCTAGGAATATGATAATTAGTTACAGTTTATATAATTATGGATCCACCAGAGTGCCCTTAGACCATTTTTAAATATTTTAGGGGTCTACATCAAAAATCGGTAAAAGTCATACTCTACATAGTACTATATACGTAAAGGGTGGAAAGTTCCCCGAGACAAATCTTCTACCCCACCTAGCTTCAATGAAAATTGATGTTGTCATACATTGTTTGTGTTTAGTGGATGGACTGATGGGTATATATGACAGTCATGCGATTTATTTATTTTTATTTTTTAAATACGAGATTTGAAAAAATATCTAAAAATCGGGGTATATTTACTATAAAACAGAGACCCGATTTTTTAATAATTTTTCAAATCTCGTATTTTTTTGGAAAACAAATCACATGACCGTCATATATACCCATCAGTCCATCCACCAAATACAAACAATGTATGACAACATCCATTTTCACTGAGTTTGGCTTCCTGTGCTTTGGCGGCTAAAAACATCACATTTCTAGCAAGTCTTCACAAAAAAGATTACTGCCGTTCAGAATGAGCGATAATTACGTTCAAAATCACCCTACACATCTATACAAAGTCCTGTCACCTTCGGAACAGGGCAGATGTTGGATCTGAATACAAACATCAGACTTCACACCAGAGTCAACGAGTCATGGACATCATTTCGAGACAAAATATTAGACATGATAATGGACACTTGCATACCATCTAAGTTTACCAGGCCTCGCTATTCCATACCATGGACAATCACTGAGCTCAGAAGACAGCGGCGTGCATTTTCCAAGGCCAGACGTACCAACAGAGAAAGGGACTGGCAAAGAAATCACGAGCTCAGAAGGAGACCGGGGTAGCACATGACATATACTTAGATGAAGTTATCACCGAAGGTCCAATCCAAAGCGCTTCTGTTGGTCCTATCTGAAGGGAAAATATCAGGACACTCAAGGCGTTGCTCTGCCCAGGAAAGTAAATGGGTTAATCTACAGCGACACGGAGAATAAGGCAGAAATACTGAATGAACAGTTCAAGTAAGTATTCACTAAGGAGGACACTACATCAATGACAGGCCCAGACTGACGAGGCATATTCAAATGTTGCTTCGCCAGAGTTTGATACTGCATGACTATGCCACACACTTAGCCCTGATCCTGACATTCCTCTACCAGAAGTCTCTCGACAGCAGTGCCATCCCAGATGATTGACGAGATGCATTCATCACCCCTGTCTTCAATAAGGGCGAGAAACACCGAGCTTCAGCATCACTAACATCGATACCCTGTAAGATTTTTGAACATATCGTCCATAGCCAGGTGATGGACAACTTTGACAAAATGTGCATCCTGTCGTACTCGCAACATGGATTCCGATCCAAACGATCTCCCAGACCAGACATTAGCCAAACGATAGGTGAAGATAGGTTGACATCGTCCTTACAATTTAGCTTTCTATGGAGTAAGAGGTAAGACATTGTGATGGATACTCGACTTCCTTAGAAACCTGACACAACAAGTTCTACTTGATGGCCGTACATCGAGCAACAACAGCACCTGTAATATCGGGAATGCCACAAGGGACAGATCTTGGACCCCTAGCCTTTATGTACGACCTTCCAGAGACAAAATGCTCCAAAGTCAAGCTTTTCGCTGATGACAGCCTCCTATATTGTGAGATTTAGTCTGAGACACACGCGAAACTGTTCGTTGGAACATTAGGCAGAAGGTTTTCAACGCAGACATGAGTATTACCCGGAAGAGGAAACCAATCAACATCAACTACACCTTCCATGGACATGTTCCGCGGCAAGCTAAGTTACTTTTTATTCCGAATTTCCGATATCGGAATTAATAGAATATGACAAACATATGGCTCGCCATAACGATTCTTCTATTATTGATGTTGTACAAGATTTACCACCAGTTACAGCCATTCCATCACAGCGCTAGCACTACCTTGTACAGAGTGACTTTAGGACTACATTATGTAGCTAGGAGAGGACATGCCATCCGTATACACCATAATCTCGGAGAGATGTTTTCAGAACATTATTTTCCCTGAAAGTTATTCGATACTGGAATAGACTTCCTGAATCATCCGCTGAAGCAACCAGTCTGGACGGATTTCGCAGCAAACTACAATGTACATGAAGACAGTCTACTACCAGCATGAGGCATGCACCTGACGACTTTTATCTTTTTAACTGTTAATATATACTTTACGTACTGGGGATTTTAAGCCTTTGAAAGAGGGTAACGCACTCTGAAGAGTCAAATTATATACATGGAAGCAGAATACTAAGTTACAATTATGACGTCATAAATAATAGACTTTATTGGCGGTAGCCCATTAAATGTTAATACATGATAAACAATTAAGGTACAATACTGGGTCCAGAAGATTCAAATCGGCGCATAAGGTACTGTGCATCAAATGAATAGATTGCTTAAAATATCATTTTGTCGGGTTTTTTGTTGTTGTTTTTTTGTTGTTTTTTTTACCGAGCCGGCGTCCTTATGTTTAAACAATAAGTTCTAGGCGATATATTGTGTTTATATGTCTAATTGACACAAAAATGCATATAGAATAATTAATTTGCTTTTGGTGCACCGATACATTGTAAGGCATATAGTGACATACATGAATGGATTTTTTTTGGAACGCAATTAATCATTTTCAATATTTTATTTATTTAAAATAAGAAGCTCAAACTTTTCAATTGTGGTAATGGTGTACTGAGTAGGCCTAAGAATCAGTGGTGGAGCATCTTCAATAATACATATGTAGCAGTGTACAGTTAGACCGAATGGCTATGGATTTTTATTAAGCAGAAAGCCCCTGTTTTAATATCTGCATAAAAAATTTAATCCTAATGGGCGGTCTAAGACGGAAAAACTCAATTCTGTAGCAGCAGAAATTGATAGCCGCGGTACGGGGTAATATTGCTCAAAAGTTTAATATTATACCTATGTCTAAATAGGCTGAGTTCCGCTATCACGACAGTGATGCCTGGTTTTAAACTGTATTCAAGAAAACAAATCTAGTGGAGGGGTGTAATTTTGGGTTGAAAATCCAAATTTTTAGGTCACCTGAGACAAGGTCTCAAGTGACCTATTCTAATCGCCTTTTGTCCGTCGTTGTGCGTCGTCCGTCGTGCGTCGAATGTCCGTAAACAGTTTACATTTTCGTCTTCTTCTCCAAAACTGCTGAAGTAATTTCAATGAAATTACGCACAAACCTTCTTAGGCATAAGGCCAATCAAAATTGTGAATTATATGGTCCCCACCCCCCAGGGGGCTGTGGGAGGGGCCAAAAGGGGTAAAATTGAGTAAAATTTCAAAAATCTTCTTCTCACTCACTGATGTGGTAGAATCCAATACTCTTCATAGATAAAAAGGTCTTAAGGTCCTTTACAAAAATTGTGAATTGTATGACCCTGGGGTCTCTAGTTTCCCCCTGGGGAGGAGGTTAAGTTTACTATAGTTTATATTGGGAAAACACATTTTTGCTTATTATTTGGTCATTTGTAATAGGAAATGAGTCAAATGTTGTCAGAATTATTAGTATGAGATGGTCAATTAATCCTATTAACAAATTTTCTATGACTGACCCCCAGAGGCTTTAGGGGCGGAGTCAAAAGGGGTCAAATAGGCTAAAACTTCAAAAATCTTCTTCTGAAATTCTGGAAATGGTAGAATCAAATACTTTTCATAAATAGAAAGGTCTTAAGGTCCTTTATAAAAATTGTGAATTTATATGACCCTGGGGTCTCGCGTTTCCCCTGGGGAGGGGGTCAAGTTTACTATAGTTAATATAGGGAAAACACATTTATGAGAATGTTTTGCTCAATTTTCATTGGAAACGAGTCAAACTTGGTTAGAATTATTAGTCTGAGATAGCATTTAAAATCATATCCACATTGGTCCTGGCCGACCCCCTGGGGGCAGAGGGGTGGGGCTAATAAAGGGTCAAATAGGCTAAAACTTCAAAAAATCTTCTTCTGAAATTCTGGAAATGGTAGAAACAAATACTTTTCATAAATAGAAAGGTCTTAAGGTCCTTTACAAAAATTGTGAATTATATGACCCTGGGGTCTCACGTTTCCCCCTGGGGAGGGGGTCAAGTTTACTATAGTTTATATAGGGAAAACACATTTATGAGCATTTGTTGCTCAATTTTCATTGGAAACGAGTCAAACTTGGTTAGAATTATTAGCCTGAGATAGCATTTTAATATCATATCCATATTGGTCCAGGCCGACCCCCTGGGGGCAGAGGGGCGGGGCCAAAAAAGGGTCAAAAAGGCTAAAACTTCAAAAATCTTCTAAAATTCTGGATATAGTAGAATCAAATAATTATAGATGGAAAGGTCTTAAGGTGTTTTATAAAAATTGTGAATTATATGAGCTTTGGGTCTCACGTTACCCCCTGGGGAGGGGTCAAGTTTACTTTAGTTTATATAGGAAAAACATATTTGTGAACATTATTTGCAATATAACGTGACCCATCACCCCATTTGGTACACGACACCCCTTTTGGTACAAATTCGGGTTTTCCCGTCTACGATTCTAGGTTACAATTTATACTATTGTTGATATAAAAATACAAGTATAAAATGGGACAATTTAATCTCAAATTTGACTTCGATCGTCTAGATTATATTCGCTATAACCTACATCGAAATGGGCGGGAATTGGGTCGTAAATGTTAGTGGGAGCCGTAGATAGAGCCATTACGACGGCTATTTTATGCTACATTGTTATCCGTTGTTTTTTCATCAAAAGTAAACACAATTAAATGATTCTCTATATCCCTGAAAATTTCTCCTCGGATAATCATTTCACTAACGGATACCTCTTCTATTAGAGCAGATAATGCCAGTTTTCTGAGTATAAAACACCGCATATTCAAACATCCCGCTTCGCCATTTTTGTTTTTACTACCAATGCGCATGCCTCAACGTTGCTGACATAAACGATTACCACACATAATGATACGGATACAAGGCCAGGTGCTACGGTTTGTGGGCACCTATGAATGTACTTTTGTCTTTATAATGATCCGGAACATTTATAGCAATGACATCATTAGTATATATAATATATCTATATACTATGTGTAAGTGGTTGTCATAAAAATTATTACAGATTTTTTTTTTGTTTATTAATCACTGAGAATCACCATGGAGATTAATGTCACAAGTCTTGGATATACCTACATGTACTACCATATGAATGTACTTTTGTCAATATAGATATCAAAATATGGTCAGTGATAATCAAATCTAAACATGTGACCATGCTATGACATTCCCAAGTCAATGAACATACAATGTTCATGTACTCTTTTAAGATTGTGTGTACAGTTTAAATGAACCTGTACATACTAAGATACATTATGTAATGCTTACAGTGTAAGCATGCCAACATAGAAGTATAAGATGTACAGTAGAATTTGTACATATACTTTAAAAGTGGTTCCTCAAAATTATAAAATTACTTAACACGCAAAGGGCAATCCAGATTTGCAGCAAATATACTTTATTTTTCATAGATAATAGTTTGTATCATTACACAAAATTATCAGAACTAAAAAGTAATTTTGTAACAGATGACCTGATCAGGAAAGAGATATTATGAGAATCACCATGGAGATTTAATGTCCCACATGCAGTCATAAATCAAAAAAAATTATAACATTGAACTTATACCATGTTTCATCACTAGATCAATCATTCTGGATTATTGGGTATATAGGAATGCAACATTGCTCTGTACATGACCAATACTTTTCATTTATTGGTCTCCTCTCCCATCATTTAGGAATCATACATGTAGTCTTAATAAGATACATGATATACCATTAGTGATTTCTAACCTGTAAAATATGGTCAGGTGCATAGATACATGTCAACAATGGACATGATATAACATTTCATATTTAAATTGATAAATCCTGAATTGATACAAATGTTGCATAAAAACATTTATTTGTCATCTGTAAGATTTTGGAAATTGCAAGAATCTTTAAGATTGTGCCCTGTTCAAGTATGCTATTAGTAGCTGTAGTTGTAGTCTTTTTAAATAATGAACCTATGTACATTTTAATACATAACAGTTCTACCTCCTTAGCCATTTAATTTTATTATTGCATCCATTATAGATTCTAAACCCTGACCAATCAACTTAATATGACCACTTTTATACAGTGTACCTGCATGTATTACCCTACGAGAGGAAGAAGTACTAGAGAAGTATAAAAGTACATAAACAGGGGACCTGACGTACAACAGGTATATACCTTGAAAAAACAACTACTGTACATTATACTATTAAAATCCATGCATACTCTATCTGTGTGATTACAGAAAATATACCACAGTATTGTAAGCCCCGCCATAGGTTGATGCATGGATGATCAAACTATGCCCAAAAGAAATTTGAACAGCTTGATATTAAACACAGGACCAAATTTAATTTTAAAACAAACAGCTCACATACAGTTAATCGTGGGAAATTAAAGCAAAAGAGATATTATGGTTTCATCCATGCATTTAATACTGTCCTGGGTATCTTTACATATGAAAAAACCCGCTTTTGGTATGTATAAGCAATATACCTCAAGAAATTAGACTTCCTACACTCTCAATTCGGGGTTTTTCCATTCTGCCTGACTAACAGCAATATGTGGAAACAAAATAGTGGAAAATTAGACATGACAAAATTATAGAAGCCAGGTACAGAGCTTGGAAATGATCTTAACAAATCTATCCAATCATGGCTGGATTATTAAGAAAGAAAAAAAAGGGTACAAAATCTTTGTTGATATAGGGAACAAAATGCACTTTCTATTTACAGCAGGGTTTGTAAAAGAAAAATCAAATGTATTATATGCTTAAATCCAGATGGACAGGTGCTTGCTTTTCGTTTTATACAAAAAGGGGGAAGGAAAGATCAGGATATTAAATATACCCTGTCACAATTTAAAAAGTTTGTTGATTTGTTACCACACTACTTGAGACAATAAATATCTATATATGAAATCATTGGTATTTGAACCGGGGAATATAGATTGCAGATACCAAATTTATATACTAAAACACTGAGAAAGTGAGGTAATGTTCTATTTTTAATTAAATCAGTAAAGGACATCCCATATTTTCTATATTTTGAAGAAGTTGCAATATCAAAGACAGTCACACAGAATGATGTATGAATACCATACCTTTCGATCAAAGTGCATAAATTAAAATTTCAGCACACCAATCGAGAATCTCAAAGCAAAATGTGACCCGTGTACCAAAAGGGGTCCGCTCGCTGTATCAAAACCGGAAGTGACGTAGTGAGGAATAAAACCGGTCTATTTTTAGCTTGCAGTTACGACGATAATTTTTTTTATTGTGGTCGTACACCCCAAAGGCAGTCCTTGGCAGAAACTGACAAACATTGAATCACAAGGAATGCAGATTGAAAATATCGCAAAAAATATGTCAAATTTGTACCAAATGGGGTACAGTGACGTTATGTGTACTTTTCATAATTTATATATATGTTATTTAAAGATACTCCACCGCCGACAGAGCATAAATGACAATCATCATTAATTACAACAATAATTGGTGTTAAATCTTGTATATATATGTCTAATTAACACAAAAAATGATATAAAATAATTTATTTTGCCTTTGATGCATGCGCAATCAGTACTTCATTCCATATAGGATATAGTGCCACGGATTTTTTTCGGGGTGCAATTAATTATTATTTTTCATATTTTCAACTTGAAGTAAAATTAGAATCTCAAACTTTTCAATTGTGGTAGATCTAATGGTGTAGAGAAAGTAACTTTTGTAACTGAAGAAAAATACTTAATCGTCTGCTCCTGTTTTTTTGATAGTGAACAAATACCAATTGTCGGCGTTGGAGCATCGTTAGGGTTAAAAAGTTGTGTGTACATAATTAAAGTCTGCACATTATTTTGCTGATTTTTTTCAAATCTACTGTACACCGCTACCAATATTTGATTGTTGAAATCTTAATCACATAAACGTTTTTTTCCGAAAGTGAAGTCGTGAAGTTATGAAGTGTCTCACCGATGAGGATCAATTGTTGCTTTGGATTCAAGATGGCTGCGATAGCAAGACTAAAACTCGAAGTTATCTACGGTGGGCTAAAACCCTTTTATTTTTATAATCAGATCATGACACCTTATTTTATTTGATGTAATGAACTCTTTTTTAAAAACAGTTTTTATTTTAATATTGACATTACTTCTAAAGCACTAGATTATTTGCTAACATTCAATCTTGGCATGGTGTGTTAAATGTTTCGGATGAGCGACCACGGAAACTCAGTATAGGGATTGGATTTCGTTTTTATGTTAACCATGCTTGTATGGAGCAATTCCTCTAAGAATATATTCTATGGGGCGCGTTACCCCATAGAATATATTCTTAGAGGAATTGCTCCATACAAGCATGGTTAACATAAAAACGAAATCCAATCCCTATATTTACACTCACACGACTTTTTATTTATATTTTTGGCAATAAAATCGTCATTTTAAAGTGACGTAATTATTCAATAAAAGTCGGTCAAAAGTGGGAGGAGCTTACTCGATTGAACGGCGAATGATGACGCTTCACGTAATGTAGAATTATTCATCCGCGACGACAAAAAAAGTTCAATATTTTTGTAAAATAAACAGGACAAACAAAGTAAATTTCAGAGATAATTTTATTTAATCAGATCAGAACTTAAGATATATATTCAATTTTGCTAAAAGTTAATATATAGCGTAATAACATAAAAAATTTGTACACGGCCACATGTGTGAACTCGGTGACCGTTATTGTGCAGCGAGGCGAAGCTGACGCACGCTTACACACTTGAGTTTACCTAAGTTGTCAAAACACCAATTTTCAAGTAGCTCAATGTGTTTGAGATGTCGTCTGACTTGACGATATTACATCCTTGGGAGCCATGTGATTATATAATCTACGCTTAGATCCATATCGCCATCGATAGATGAAACAAATTCACTTGTGTTCGATGGATGTATTTGTGGTGACGCGTAACTGTCAACACGTGGATTACTAGCGGTGCATGTTTTTATAATACACATGATTAAATCCTCAAAGAACAAAGACAAGAGGATATGTTTATAACTGACCTCTATCAGAGGGTCTCACGCCCGTCCACCCCAAAGGCTCGATCGTAGGACGAACATAGGCACAGAGGTAATGTTTACATTTGACACCCATCATTTTTAACAAAAATGAAAGCACGTCGCCCCGGTCGGGATATTTTTCCGTTTCTTTATACAATTGTTAATTTAAAAATTGTTTGAATCATATATAAATATAAAACATGTATATATTGTTTACATTTTTCCAAAATTCTATGAAAAACAACAATATACACGTAATGTTGCGTCAAAATGTAAACAAAGCCATGTGTTTCTTTTTTAAAAAAGTAGTCCTTTTACGTTGCACAGAACATTTCCTTACGCAAGTTCAAAGTTCAATGTTACCATGCAGTTATGGTAAACAAAATCGGCTAGTATTAGCGTATAGTGACCAAGCCTAGCAAGTGTAAATATATTATAATAAAGACATCTATGATTGTGACTGTCAAACTATATGTGTAAACCAGGGTTTGTGGCTATACATGTATGCTTTGGTATTTATTCTTATCAAATCTTCTTACTGTTTGTTTTTTGTTTTTGTATTTGTCTTTTTGGAGATGTGATGATCAAAGGTATTTTTCTATACACTACTGTACAGTAACCGTGTTACATGTTAACGTGCAGTTATATCTCTTTTGTACTGGACATTAATTGGCAGAAACACAAACGTTATTCCTACACATATACTTGTACATGTATTTTTCTATGGAGTTTGAGGTTGACTATGATTCAAATACACGATAAGGTATTTCCTCTTACTTTAAACCCCATTAGTTTTATTATTCCTTTTTGCCAATTGTATGTTGGGGAAGTTAATTTGTTCCCTTGTTTATTATTTTAGGGTCTCAAAAGCATAAGATTGAACTCAGCCTACCTGCTAGTGAGGCTGGCGATTCACTGACCGTGGCCCACTTACAGGAGAAAGTCCATCAGTTGACAGAGGTCCCACCAGAAAATCAAAAATTGATATACAAAGGTTTCATTTAGCCTACTGTTTTCTTTCTAAATTAATCAAAACTGTGCTAGATATTATTACCAACTTTTTTTCTTTTCTTTTTGTAAATTTTGGATTAAAGGATCATTGAAAACTTGAACTTATTTAAGTGTTATTTGACAATTTGTAATTACATTGTTTATAAATATTGTCTTGTACTAATAAATCATTTATAATTTCTCAGTTTTTTAAAATGAAATACTTGTTTGAATCTGATTGATCAAAATGAGATTCAGTGACAAGGCTTGTTTTTATATTGCAGGTAAATCCTTGACTGGTTCACAGAAATCTTTGTCTGTGTTTGGTCTTAAGGATGGAGTTAAGGTGATGCTAATTGGAAAAAAGGTAATTTTTTCATCATTTTCTAAACATTCAGAAAGAGTTTGCTTTGTTAATGATGTATCTGAGGTATATATGTATATTATATTAATTATTATTATATACCTCTAAATTTGATTTAAGGTACATTATATATTAAAAGTCTAACCGTCGTTTATGATAACCATAGTGAGGGAATGGTTACTTATGTTGATACTGGAAGCGTTGGAACAAGGGCAGCACATTTAGGAGTTGTTCTGCACATTTAAAATATCGCAGAAGGCTACAAGTTTACCCATTTGATTATCTTGATAAAGACTTGATTACCTTATTGATCGGGTGGTGTAGTGGTTAAGCCACTCGCCTTTCACCTAGCCGACTGGGTTTCGATCCTTGGCACGGACGGGAAAAGGTCAGGGGTCACCTGCCCGATCACGTGGGTTTTCTCCGGGTACTCCAGTTTCCTCCCACACTAAGACTCCTCGCGCTTACATCCGAGAGTGATTTACGTAAGTTCTATAACATAAGTTTATGTTTATATTGACTACAAGGTAGTCGTCATAGTCATGGTGTACATCATGAGTACATCATATTATTCATTAGCACTTGTTACTACTGTAGTGGATGGGTTTTTTCAATGTTACATCATTTTTAAGGATGATTTCATTATATCATGTCTGAGATGCATGAGGTGAGGTGTGTTTTGCTGTGTGTGTAATAGACTTGTGTGAAATATTTTCAAATATTGTTAATGAAAAAAATCTGTATTTTGTTTTTGGCGACAGCCTGTTCCTAAAGACGATCCAGAGATGGTCCGCATTGGGAAAGTGGGAAATAGTCTGACTGTAGAAGAGCAAAAATTAAGTGAACTTACGTACAGATTGGATGGTATACACAGGGTAAGAGTCACAGGTAGAAACACACAGGGTAAGAGTCAGTTAGAAACATTGGATGGTATACACAGGGTAAGAGTCAGATAGAAACATTGGATGGTATACACAGGGTAAGAGTCACAGATAGAAACATTGGATGGTATACACAGGGTAAGAGTCACAGATAAATACATTGGATGGTATACACAGGGTAAGAGTCACAGATAGAAACAATGGATGGTATACACAGGGTAAGATGGTATACACAGGGTAAGAGTCACAGATAGATACATTGGATAGTATACACAGGGTAAGAGACACAGATAGAAACACACAGGTTAAGAGACACAAAAAGAAGCATCTGTCAAACAAATAAGGTTGCCGTCTTTTAAGATTCTCCAAAACAATAACATCAACATAAAGAAAATTTATGTGTTCAAAGTATTTCTGCTTCTTTGATCTAATCAACAATTTGAAAGTTACCTCCCTTAGCCTGTAAATCCACTATAACATCTTGGTTTCGATGCAAGCAATACTGACATAGTATAAAAATTGTTCATCTTGATGTCAATATTTTAGAAAATATGCATTAACCAAGGCTAACTTGTTCTAACAAACTTCGGATGATTTTCAGATGACCGTTAAGGCCCTTTTGACCTCTTGTTGTGACTATGCTGTATGGTGTCTGTTTATTGGTATATATTACACTGTAGGGTTTTCTGGATGATGCAAAGAAGCGGGATACCCTGGTGTACCTGGACAAACAGCTGGCTGTAGTTATAGAAAACTTCACAAGGATGTTGGAATCTCTAGACTCGCTTCGATTTGATGAATTCAACAAAGAAGGTCGTGCTAAGAGGAAAAACATGGTGGACAGAATCCAGGTAAATTATGATGACTTTTGTTAAGATAGAAATATCAATTACTTATGGTTGTTGTTAATTTTTCACAAAAGTGTATAGTTATATTAAATTATTTAAGGTTTAAGATCCAGTTTAAACTAGTGATTTTTCTTAGGTGTACTTGAACATAACTAAGTTGATGTAAAGTGTTTATACAGCCGTCCTAACCTTGGATATCACTGTTAACTCGTATATTGTTGTGTGATTTGTAAATTTTGGCAAATTATGCAAAAAATTGTACACTTTTTTTTTTGGAAAGCCCACAGGGTTCAGTACATATTTCTGTCACCAAATAACCATGCTATTATGTATACTGGTGTTAGTATCATAATAAAAGCCTTTGAAATACGGGAGGTTTTGTCTCACGCCGGGAGGTATGGCATGTATGAGTGTTTATAGCATATAATAGGAGCTATGGTTTGAATGGATTCGACTTTTCAAAGGCATACACATCGAGTCCATTTGTTCTGTTATAACATGGCATGGTTACTTGGTGACAGAAACTGTACTGAGCCCTTGGGATTGGCAAAACTGAAATGTACATTTTATTTTGCATATTTTGCCAAAAAATATGATGCATAGACACTTTTTAGTAACTAAGTTTTGTTAAACTATACCTAAGAAGTGATATATAGACATAAAAAAATCACTAGTTTAAACAGGGTCTTAAACCTTAAATATATCACAATATACATCTTATCTATAAATCTGATAGAGTTGTAAAATGCACAGAAGAATTTTACTGTAAATGTTTTAAGTGTTGTTATGTGGTATAACATCCTGAGGAAATATTTAAATGTTTTTGTATCAGACCTTACTGGACCGCTGTGATGGATTATTGAGAGGCGTTAAAGACATGAAAACCAGGTTTGCCATATTTTGATTGTTGACCTCTGTCCTCAACTCTGAGCTTTCACCCTTTGACCTTGGCACTGCACCTGCATGAACTTTAACCTTTACCAAACTCTGGATTAACGCATTTCAGCAAGTGGTCCACTGATGGATTTTTTTTAAAGATATCTTCATGATCTTATTTAAATTTTTGAGAACCATTTGTGGTGATTTTTGGGCTAAACAATAAAGACCATGTATAATGATAATTTTTGATAACCAGGAGTGCTAAAAATATTGTTGTGTTTTCTTGTATGTTAATATATAAATTGAGTGTTTGTAAAAAAAATAATGTTATTAAAGAGTAAAATTATTTTAAACTAGTGTGTGTTCTGAAAGGCTGTTACGTTAATGATGAGTTTGCATCTATGTATATCTATTAACAATGTATGGCTCTTTATTTTATCACTTTCAGTATTATAACACTTTATTTTCTGATAATTCATTTTTGCTTGTTACGAGCATTTTCATTGGCTTAAAAATTTACTTTATCAGCCCATAAAGGAAAAAATGGCGTCGCCGTTTGTAACGTCGCTCCTGATTGGCTGAGATGACGGCGTAATAATTTCATAGACAAAAGAGTCCCAAATTGAATTTTAAATGTTGAAGAGATTATCTTTAGTAAATTGAATTATAAGGATTAATTTGAATAGATTTTTTATGTTATGGAGATATAACACAAAAATCTAAGTGTACTCTCATCATAAACCGCTTCGCGGTTTATTTAGAGTACACTCAGATTTTTGTGTTATATCTCCATAACATAAAAAATCTATTCAAGTTAACCCTTAAATGAAATTATATATTTAATGATTTATAGTAATTCTTCGTTGCTTTGGTAAAGATGTTTAAATTTTAGACTTACAGATGCTCCACCGCTGACAAATGGTATTTCTTCACTATCAAAATCAGGAGCAGACTATTAAGTATTTTTCTTAAGCTACAAAAGTTACGTACTTTACACCGTTACCACCACTGAAAAGTTTGAGCTTTTAATTTGACTTCAAGTTAAAGATATGAAAAATTATTGATTGCATCCCAAAAAATTCCAGGGCACTATATCCTATATGGAATGAACTACTGATTGCGCATGCACCAAAGGCAAAATAAATCATTTTATGTTATTTTTTGTGTGTTTATTAGACATACATATATACACAATTAAACACCAATTATTGTTAAAATGATGAATATCATTTATGCTCTGTCGGCAGTGGAGCATCTTTAAGAGTTTTCTAAGACCTATAATGTAATGGTCATTGACTAAATATTAAGTTCTTTATTTCTCAATAAGTAGTATCATAACTACATGTAATGTACAACATACTGTTGAAGTATTGAAAAAGAAATATATTTATTATAAAGCAGACTGACAATGTTCCAGATAAAACAGAGAACATTATCAAGGTACTAGCGTTTTTCGTTTACCGCCTACTGCACTCTACACATGTAGGTAATCAAAACTCCGATAATACCTTTGTCTTTCAAAAACCACACGCATATCAAAGTCTGAACTAAGCTAATTTATTCTCACAAATTTTATTTGAATACCATATTCATAATAAAATACATTTGTATGTTTTAAACACAAAATATTAATACCGGTATCTTTTTTTTTTTTTTTATATATAATTTATGTGTATTTCTGTATATTCTTAAAAGAATATTAATGAATTTTGATAACTGTATATATATTGTGTTACACATTTTATGAATAGATTTTGATAAGGAATAAAAGAAAAATGCATGAAATCAATATAATTCAATATATTTGTATATAGATAGTTTGTTCAATATATTCATAGTGGCCAAACATTATTTGCTGAATTCTTTCCATGTCATGGGTGTAGGTTGATGTGAATACTATTTTTTTTTTTTTTTTAAACATGCTAAGTACTTACCATTTCAGTATTACTATTCCTTTTTGTTGTGCAAAGTTATAAGTCTTTGCAAGCAAGAATTAGGTGTCTGTCTCCCATCAGGTAGTCACACTAACATCAGACAAAAATCTCAAAATATTTAAAGATGCTCCCATATTCCAACCCCACACTAAGGTATATATGTATACCTATTTTGACCCAATAATCGTCTAGGGTGCTTAAAATAATTGAAGCAAATAAGGGGGCACTTAATGGAAACAAATTGGGACTAGCCTTTTATAAAAATTATTTAAAAAAATAAGTCATAAATTAATTGGAAACAGATATCAGTCAGGAAACCAACAAAGTTGTAATATTTTCAGCCTGCATTTAATTGGAAGTAAATGAAATTGAAGCCTAAAAAGGGGAAGGGGTGCTTATTGGGTCAAATATGGTAATCCAATTACACTGTATATTTGACCCTTTGGACTATCATTAGTCATGTATATTAAATTAGGCCCTATCTGTTACCCTTTTAATTATCTCATAGTACCAGATCTCTTCTTGGTATGTCTAGAAAACATCAACGCTGTTTATAACTAAAGGTTGTTTCGTGAGTGATGTTATAATTTTGCTCTAAGAATGAGATATAACAATTTCCTGATTATAAAGGCAGATAACACAGTTAAAAGACACACTGTAAATTTCATGTGTGGAATATCAAGATGTTTCTTATTTGTTACATTTTTTTGTTTCAGTTTGCATGCACATATTTTAATCTGCAATAAATTGTTTTTATATTTGAATATTCATCTTTATTTTGTATCCTATTTTAACTTTTGATGGGAGACAACTCATGTTCGATTTATAAAGCATGTACCTTAATATGTTAAAATGACCCCTTTGTGACCAGGTTACTTTGATGAAGGAGATGTCTTTGAAAAGGAAAAATCAGTTGATTCTAAAAATTAAAGGCTTGAGAAACTAGAACTACAGGTGTTAGACAGAAATAGTTGATGAAATAATTCTATTTGAAACAAGAGCGACTGATGAAATGACTGATGAAACAATCAGATAAGGGGAGGTAACCCGTGATCAATCATGGTAAAATTTTCTTGAAACTTGTTTGGATGCTATTTTATTATTAGTTGTTTGTTAATTTGGCTTTTATGCTTTTACATATTGATAATTCAGTGACATCATGAAATTTATCTGTAAGTGTTAAAAATACTGTGGAGATTACAAAGCCTGGTTAGTTTTATTGAGGCAAAACGATTCCAGAAAACAGGGGCGTAAAAAAAAGCCAGGGCTTGCACATAAAAATTCTATGTACCGTATTCGACCCAATAAGCGCCCAGGCCGTTTGAAAAATTGAAAAAAAAAATGAGAAGGTGCTAATAAGACGAAATTATTGCAAATCTAGACAGTTTAGTATAGTTTTGGTCTTTGTTTATGCGTGGACAATTGAAATCGAGGCCTCAAAAAGGTGGAGGGGCGCTTACAGGGACATGGGCGCTTATTGGGTCGAATATGGTATGTGTCTTGTAAAGTTAAAACATTTATGTTGATCCGTCAAGATCTTGAATGTAATGTAGAATTACAAGAAAAAAAATATACTAAACGTAGATGGTTTAATTAAAATTAATGTTACTGAAAGTGAAATATACCCATGCAGTTTTGAAGTCCGGGATTGGAACAGGAAGTCGTATCCGTTTATTACTATCAATCTACGGGTTTAGGATGATTAGTGCTTGTGTTGCTTGGTACATAAATATGAAGAAGACATAATAAACGACAAGATAGCTTCTTCAAGCTTAAACCAAAAGACACGCAAAGTCAATAGCCGAACATGAAATTGTCAAAAAGTGACACCTCGTAAATTAGTGACACAGATCTAGAGTAGATTCTACTTAGTCCGCAAAATAGGAATAGGCCATCTCTTCTAGATGTGTGATTATTGCCCCAAAAAGTCCGCAAAATAGGAATAGGCCATCTCTTCTAGATATGTGATTATTGCCCCAAAAAGTCCGCAAAATAGGAATAGGCCATCTCTTCTAGATATGGGATTATTGCCCAAAAAAGTCCGCAAAATAGGAATAGGCCATCTCTTCTAGATATGGGATTATTGCCCCAAAAAGTCCACAAAATAGGAATAGGCCATCTCTTCTAGATATGTGATTATTGCCCCAAAAAGTCCGCAAAATAGAAATAGGCCATCTCTTCTAGATGTGGGATTATTGCCCCAAAAAGTCCACAAAATAGGAATAGGCCATCTCTTCTAGATATGTGATTATTGCCCCAAAAAGTCCGCAAAATAGGAATAGGCCATCTCTTCTAGATATGTGATTATTGCCCCAAAAAGTCCGCAAAATTGGAATAGGCCATCTTATCTAGATATGGGATTATTGCCCCAAAAAGTCCGCAAAATAGGAATAGGCCATCTCTTCTAGATATGGGATTATTGCCCCAAAAAGTCAGCAAAATAGGAATAGGCCATCTCTTCTAGATATGTGATTATTGCCCCAAAAAGTCCGCAAAATAGGAATAGGCCATCTCTTCTAGATATGTGATTATTGCCCCAAAAAGTCCGCAAAATAGGAATAGGCCATCTCTTCTAGATATGTGATTATTGCCCCAAAAAGTCAGCAAAATAGGAATAGGCCATCTTATCTAGATATGGGATTATTGCCCCAAAAAGTCCGCAAAATAGGAATAGGCCATCTTATCTAGATATGGGATTATTGCCCCAAAAAGTCTGCAAAATAGGAATAGGCCATCTTATCTAGATATGGGATTATTGCCCCAAAATCCCAACCCAGAGGAAATGTACAATCTACTGACATACACTTGTTAGAATGATATAGAGAAATTAGAATTCCTGTCAAGATAGACTGTATGTTTCTATACCTTATTGACCTTTATACCCTATAATATGAGGCGCCATTTTTAGCTCACCTGCCCGTCGTCCAGCCGTCTGTCTGTCCAGCCGTCCAGCTGTCTGGCGTCAACTTTTCCATTTAAACAACTTCTTCTCCAAAACTTGGAGACCTAGAGTCCTGAAATTTGACTTATAGCATGCTGGGATGAAGGGCTTCCAAGTTTGTTCAAATGAATGACCTTGACCTACATTTAAGGTCACAGGGGTCAAATAGGCTAAAATATCTTGTTAAGACTTCTCCTTAATAACCAAGAGGGCTAGGGATCTGATATTGGGCATGTGGCATGCTAAGATAGAGGGCTACAAAGTTTGTTCAAATGAATGACTTTGATCTTTATTCAAGGTCACAGGGGTCAAAAAGGCTAAAAAAATTAAACAATTTCTTCTTAATAACCAAACAGCCTAGGGACCTGATATTGGGCCTGTGGCATGCTGGGATCAAGAGCTACAAAGTTTGTTCAAATGAATGATCTTGACCTTTTAATAACCAGGAGGGCTAGAGACCTGATATTGGGCATGTGGCATGCTGGGATAGAGGGCTACCAAGTTTGTTCAAATGAATGACCTTGACCTTCATTCAAGGTCACAGAGGTCAAAAAGGCTAAAATCTTTACACGACTTCTTCTTAATAACCAAGAGGCCTAGGGACCTGATATTGGGCGTGTGGCATGCTGGGATCGAGGGCTACCAAGTTATTTCAAATGAATGACCTTGACCTTCATTCAAGGTCACAGGGGTCAAATAAGCTAAAATCTTTAAACGACTTCTCCTTAATAACCAAGAAGGCTATTTACCTGATATTGGGCATGTGGCATGCTGGATTAAACGACTACCAAGTGTGTTGAAATAAATGACCTTGACCTTCATTTAAGGTTACAGGGACAAAAAGGCTAAAATCTTTAAGGGACTTCTTCTTAATAACCAAACAGCCTAGGGACCTGATATTGGGCCTGAGGCATGCTGGGATCAAAGGCTACCAAGTTTGTTCAAATGAATGACCTTGACCTTTATTCAAGGTCACAGGGGTCAAAAAGGCTAAAATCTTTAAAAGACTTCTTAATAACCAAGAGGCCTTGGGACCTGATATTGGGCCTGTGGCATGCTGGGATCAAGGGCTTCAAACTTTGTTCAAATGAATGACCTTGACTTTCATTCAAGGTCACGGGGGTCAAATAGGCTAAAAAAATTAAACGACTTCTTTTTAATAACCAAGAGGCAAAGAGGCCTCTAATGTGCTTAGGGATGTTATAAATTCTTATTTACTCTATTTGTTAAGTATGAACCATGTATGATTACCAGATTGCAGGTGAGCGATTCGGGCCCATTGGGCCCTTGTTGTATTCATCACTTTTTCGCACATATGTACAATTCGATTGTTACATATGTTAAAAAATCCGTAACGTAAGAAAGTTCCCTCCAGTCTATCCTCAAATCCTCTTAGAGTCACTCAAGATACATGTAGATGGAATAGAAGCCAGAAAAACATTTACGCGTAATTATCAAGTTCACGCACAGGTAGCAAACGGACCTTTTAATTTGATTTTAATAACTGTAGTTTAGCAATACCAAGTATTACCAAATATCATTTTCGGGGATAAACAATTAACCATTATCCATAATGGATAATTAACCATAAACCGTTTTCCGTCAGGGGGATTTGGCCCCTTGAACCCCCAACCAGGGCTCTGCCCTGGACCAGCTGGGTGCCTTGGCGACCCCCAGACCCATCGTGGGCTTGCACACTTAAAAGCCTTTAGCTACGCCCCTGGAAAAGTCTTTGTTTTATGTGCAGAATTTGTTATACATGTGTGAGTATTTAGATTAAGTGTTACTAATGAAAGAAATGCAATTTAATTTTTTTATACCATTGACTAAATCTTATTTTTCTTTTCTAGCGGAGAAGAAAGCTGACAGAAATATTAAAGGCATAAAAACAGATATTACATGTATTTTGTATAAAGTGAAGAAGAATTTCGAGACTTCCAACGTTCTGGGAGATATAACACAACAGCAGAACTCTGATGAAGTGTGCTGTGTTCAGTTTTAGTTCAATTTTTAACTTCTGTATCTCAGAGTTACTTCCCTTAGTCTAAAGCAAGTAATTCAAGCATCAACAATTTCCAGATGCCAATGAGGCTTTTTGTTCTGTGAAGTAGACATGAGTTACCCCAATGAGACTGTATGTTCTGTGAGGTAGACATGAGTTACCCCAATGAGACCGTATGTTCTGTGAGGTAGACATGAGTTACCCCAATGAGACTGTATGTTCTGTGAGGTAGACATGAGTTACCCCAATGAGACTGTATGTTCTGTGAGGTAGACCTGAGTTACCCCAATGAGACTGTATGTTCTGTGAGGTAGACATGAGTTACCCCAATGAGACTGTATGTTCTGTGAGGTAGACATGAGTTACCCCAATGAGATCGTATGTTCTGTGAGGTAGACATGAGTTACCCCAATGAGACTGTATGTTCTGTGAGGTAGACATGAGTTACCCCAATGAGACTGTATGTTCTGTGAGGTAGACCTGAGTTACTCCAATGAGACTGTATGTTCTGTGAGGTAGACATGAGTTACCCCAATGAGACTGCATGTTCTGTGAGGTAGACATGAGTTACCCCAATGAGACTGTATGTTCTGTGAGGTAGACATGAGTTACCCCAATGAGACCGTATGTTCTGTGAGGTAGACATGAGTTACCCCAATGAGACCGTATGTTCTGTGAGGTAGACATGAGTTACCCCAATGAGACTGTATGTTCTGTGAGGTAGACATGAGTTACCCCAATGAGACTGTATGTTCTGTGAGGTAGACATGAGTTACCCCAATGAGACTGTATGTTCTGTGAGGTAGACCTGAGTTACTCCAAGGAGACTGTATGTTCTGTGAGGTAGACATGAGTTACCCCAATGAGACTGTACGTTCTGTGAGGTAGACATGAGTTACCCCAATGAGACTGTATGTTCTGTGAAGAAGACCTGAGTTACTCCAATGAGGCTGTTTGTTCTGTGAGGTAGACATGAGTTACCCCAATGAGACTGTATGTTCTGTGAGGTAGACATGAGTTACCCCAATGAGACTGTATGTTCTGTGAGGTAGACATGAGTTACCCCAATGAGACTGCATGTTCTGTGAGGTAGACATGAGTTACCCCAATGAGACTGTATGTTCTGTGAGGTAGACATGAGTTACCCCAATGAGACTGTATGTTCTGTCAGGTAGACATGAGTTACCCCAATGAGACTGTATGTTCTGTGAGGTAGACATGAGTTACCCCAATGAGACTGTATGTTCTGTGAGGTAGACATGAGTTACCCCAATGAGATCGTATGTTCTGTGAGGTAGACATGAGTTACCCCAATGAGACTGTATGTTCTGTGAGGTAGACATGAGTTACCCCAATGAGACTGTATGTTCTGTCAGGTAGACATGAGTTACCCCAATGGGGCCGTATGTTATGTGAGGTAGACATGAACTACTATTTCGTGGCTGTTTGTCTGGATTTTTATTTTTTGACAAAAGATCATAAACAATTCAAGGAAGAAACATCAATATTAAATGTATTGTAATTTTAATTTATTAGACATATATACCAAGTTGTAATCTAATTTGGTAAATAAAAAAATGACCAAAAAATCAAGTTTTTTACTGGTTCATAAAATTGTTGAATTAGTTTTTGAATGTGGATGACTTCCACAGCCCCTGATTGGCTTAATTAATGTCCATTTCTGCAGCATTTAATTGGTTAAACATCCTACGACAAAACATGAAAATACACTAGGAAATTGCTTGACAAGAATGATGAATCAAGTCCCATCTAAAGAATCGCCTAGCATTTATCTGTTGGTTTACTTCTGATCAGTGTCGACTCTTGTTCAGAGTTACTGAGCTAGGCGGTTACGTGGTGTTGTGACCTCATTTCAGTCCCACGTGGTGTTGGTGACCTCATTTAGTCACAGGTGATGTTGTGACCTCATTTTAGTCCGCGGCTTCACAAGATAGATGATAGGCATACACTATATAATTATACGTTAGGTCCACAATTTGTATTTTTCGGTCATCTGACCCGAATGGTCAGGAGGAACTATGATCATCGAGTTTCGTCCGTCGTCGTCCACCGTCCGCAATTGGTAAACTTTTCACATTTTGAACTTCTTTTCCAGTTCTACCGGAGCGATTTGGCTGAAACTTACATGCAATAATCCTGACATGGTCTCGACAAAGTTTAGTTATTTTTCGGGTCAGTCCGAAATCCAAGATGGCCGCCACAGCCGCCATCTTGAAAACACATTTTTAACTTCTTCTCAAGACATTCTGGTGGGATTTGGCTGAAATTTGCATGAAATGATCCTGACATGGTCCGGACAAAGTGTTGTTATTTTCCGGGTCAATCCGAAATCCAAGATTGCCGCCATCTTGAAAACACATTTTGAAGTTCTTCTCAAGTTCTACCGGTGCGATTTGGCTGAAACTTGCATGAAATGATCCTGACAAAGTGTTATTTTTCTGGTCGATCTGAAATCTATGATGGCCACCACAGCCACCATCTTGAAAACACATTTTGAACTTCTTCTCAAGTTCTACCGTTGCGATTTGGCTGAAACTTGCATGAAATGATCCTGACATGGTCCCGACAAAGTGTTGTTATTTTTTGAGTCGATCCGAAGTCAAAGATGGCCGCCACAGTCGCCATTTTTAGCCCACCATCATCAGATGGTGGGCTATTCAAATCGCCCTGCGTCCGTGGTCCGTCGTCTGTCGTCCGTCTTCCGTCCGTAAACAATGCTTGTTATCACTATTTCTTACAAACTGCTGCAGGCAGTTTGTTCAAACTTCACATGGAGGGTCCCCTTGGTCCATATTTGTGCCATACAGATTTTGAGGCTGATCGGAAAAACAAAATGGCCGCCAGGCAGCCATCTTTGATTTTGGCAGTTGAAGTTTTTTTTCGATATATCTTGAGAACTACTGAAGGGATTTTGTTCAAACTTCACATGGAGGTTACCCTTGGTCCCTAGTTGTGCCATACAGATTTTGAGGCTGATCGGAAACACAAGATGACCGCCAGGCAGCCATCTTTGATTTTGGCAGTTGAAGTTTGTTATCGATATTTCTTGAGAACTACTGAAGGAATTTTGTTCAAACTTCACATGGAGGTTACCCTTGGTCCCTAGTTGTGCCACACAGATTTTGAGGCTGATCGGAAAATTAAGACTCGGATTTTGATAGTTAAGGTTTGATATCCCTATTTCTCAAAAAGTGCTGAAGGGATCTTTCTCAAATTTAATATGTAGGTAGTTTCCCCTAGGGCCTTTGTTGTGCATATTGCATTTTTGGACCGATCAGTCAACAAGATGGCCGCCAGGCCGCCATCTTGGATTTTGATAGTTAAAGTTTGTTATGGCTATTTCTCAGATAGAACTGAAGGGATCTGTCTCAAAATTCATATGTAGGTTCCCCTAGGGCCCTAGTTGTGCATATTGTGATTTGGGACCGATCGGTCAACAAGATTGCTGCCAAGGAGTCATCTTGGATTTTGATAGTTGAAGTTTGTTACCGCTATTTCACAAAAGGTACTGAAGCGATCTTCTCAAATTTTATATGTAGTATGTTTGAAAAAGTTTAAAAAGTAGAGAAAGATCCATCTTTCCTTTGTCAGATATAGATCATTCTTTGGTGGGCGCCAAGATCCCTCTGGGATCTCTTGTTAAAAAAAAAAAAACATTTTTAACTTCATCTCAAGACATACTGGTGGGATTTGGCTGAAATTTGCATGAAATGATCCTGTCATGGTCCGGACAAAGTGTTGTTATTTTCCGGGTCAATCCGATATCCAAGATTGCCGCCATCTTGAAAACACATTTTGAAGTTCTTCTCAAGTTCTACCGGTGCGATTTGGCTGAAACTTGCATGAAATGATCCTGACATGGTCCTGACAAAGTGTTATTTTTCGGGTCGATCCGAAATCTATGATGGCCACAACAGCCACCATCTTGAAAACACATTTTGAACTTCTCAAGTTCTACCGTTGCGATTTGGCTGAAACTTGCATTAAATGATCCTCACATGATCCGGACTAAGTGTTGTTATTTTTCGGGACGATTCGAAATGTTGAAAACACATTTTGAACTTCTTCAAAAGTTCTACTGATTGGATTTGGCTGAAACTTGCATGAAATGATCCTGACATGGTCCCGACAAAGTGTTGTTATTTTTCGAGTCGATCCGAAGTCAAAGATGGCCGCCACAGTCGCCATTTAAAAAAAAAAAAAAAAAAAAAACAACATTTTGAAGTTCTTCTCAAGTTCTACCGGTGCGATTTGGCTGAAACTTGCATGAAATTATCCTGACATCGTCCCGACAAAGTGTTACAACAGCCGTGCTACTCCAACTGAGAACGACGCGTGTATATACTTGTATCGATGTATTGAATGAGTGTTCTGTAGCCGTGTTATTTATAGACTTGAGTACTGTCGCCAAATCCACAGGTAAATTGGTACTGGATGCTACGCTCCGGCCTCTCATCCAGCTTAACGAAACTGAATGGCACCCGATCTATATATCATCAACAATGCGTAAAAAAACCCTTAAAAACAAAACAAATATTCTTCAAATTGCATCAACATTCGATTGACTAGTATGTCTTTACTTTAGATATTTTAACAAATCTTCATATTGCTAGTAAAATTGCATATGAAACTCCTTATAGATTAGTAATGCTAATTACGTAGGAAACCGCCATGTGTCCCGGCTGCAGGCCGTGTGCAAAAAGTCAAAATATACGTGGGATTTATAAGATGGGTCCTAAACTGTCCTATATTTAGGATTTTCAATGACTGGTTTGTAATATGATTACAGCAAAACTAAAAAGCCACAAGGTTAGTGGTATTTTTAACCGTACTGTTATATATAATTAGCCATCAGCTTGGATCTGGTTACCTACAAAATGTCACTAGTTCACTCACAATGTGATCGTATCTGCTTTCCGATTGCTCTTTAACGTTTAACTTTGTTAATGATCTCAAACGCTTATTGTGGCAATTTTAAGTAACTAGATTATTTATAATATTTTCAAATAGTTTTGATAACTATTCATGTGTAATATTTGCAGACATTGACATGTACGGAGTACAGCGGACTGCCGATGTTTTTGACATGTTCTGCAAGATATATTTCACTAGGCTGTTTCAGTTACGGTGGCCAATAAAAGAAAACAAACACAATGCAATTATATTATGTTATTTCTTCTAAATACAACACTTCTTTGTGCAAGTTGTCAAGCATTTATTGTGAATGTGTGGTTCCCCGGACATCGTTTTCCCCCAAATTTTTAAATGCACAAAATCACGGTGGGGAATCACGTGGTCTGTAGTTGGTGTATTACACGAATCAAAATGGCGACCGCTGGCAGTTTTGCCAGAAAAGGAGGAAAGTCACTGAAAATTCCCTTAGTATCGGCATTTTATAGTGACGAGCATATGCTATACATAATTCTAGACAAACCGATACCTTAGTTGTGTTGCAACGCTCTGTACTTTTCTATAACATTCTGACCAAAGTTTTGAATCGGAGCGATTTTGCTCGAGTAGTAATATTGGTCAGTGGCGTAGGAAGATGAAACGTAATGGGGGGGGGGGGGGGGGCAAAGGTCCTCAATATTTTGTAAAACCCCCACCCCCCCTCGCGCCGCACCTACAGGAGAAGATTAATTCAATACACAACAAATATATTTAATATACCTTTTTCATATATCATTAGATATAATCCTTGTTCACATTTATAGACAGTGGGGTCGCTAAAAGGAAATTAACGAATACGCAAATTGGCCAAATTAGCGTGTGAGCGTCGAAGGTGTTGGGGGGGGGTTCGGGGGTCTCCCCCGGGAAAAATATTGCGATTAAGAATGGCTAAGATAAGTTTCACGATGCATTTTGATGAATTTGCGAGCGCCCGAAGGCGCGAGATTTTGGTGTTTGGGGGGTTCGGGGGTCTCCCCCGGGAAAAATATTACGATTTAGAATGGCTAAGATGAGTTTTACGATGCATTTTGATGAATTTACGAGCGACTGAAGGCGCGAGATTTTGGTGTTTGGAGGGTGCGGGGGTCTCCCCGGGAAAAAAAAATTACGATTTAATATGGCTTAGATGAGTTTTACGATGTATTTTAATGATTTTAAAGCGTTCTTACCATGGTAATTTTTCGATTTAAAGTAACCTGCATTTAGAAACGATAATTGTGATAATTGTGTCGTCATATCATTGTGCAAACCTGCTCGATCTGAACATACCGTATTCACACCATCGGCACATTGTTTTGTAACTCAAAATAATTATAAATTAATTGTCTTGCTAAGACATATAAACAAAGTAATCTTTTAAGAGACATATTTTAAAATACAAATGTAGTACGTAGAATCCCTTAATGGACATTATTAGTATAGTTCATGTCTATTGAATTTCTACTATTAAAGGTTTGAACATTATGTGCTTGAACGTTTTAGGAAATGCGCCGCGCAGCGGAAAATTTTTAAGAATGAAGAACAAAAATGTGCAGGATGACCCTTTTTTCTTTCAAATATGCATTTTAAGAACATTTCAGTCGGCGAAAATGGGGGGAGGGGGGGGGGGGGCGAAAAGACATGTTCCCCCCCCCCCCTGCCCCCTCGCTTCCTACGCCCCTGTTGGTAGTATACCCGAACATACACTTTTCGTACGGTTTCTGTGTTTAGACGGGACCATTCGCTGTAACTGTGATATTGTCTAAATGTTATAATCTACATTCAATTGCACATCTAACCTTTCTGGCAGAAAACATCATGTTCATTGTTAATTGTTTGGTTTTGTAAAAGGATGAGTGAACACGTACCGTTTTGGATTGATGAGTTGACACGAACTGCTACATGTACTTATTTCCGTCAATTTGACTGATCTGGCAAACATTGATAATGCGTGCTCAAGTATGTAAGATTAACTTATACCAGTTAAAAGTAAGATTAGTATACTTTTTTAATTGATTAAACCTAACACATAACATTTGAAGGTGAGCGGATATACCCATTTGAATTCCGGAAGTGGACGTCGTTTGCAACATCAGTCAACATGGCAAATATATACGTTTTTTTTACGACAAATATGCCATACAAAACAACAGGAATCTGTAAAATATACCGTACATTCATTATTGGCTTACATCCAGTGACTACAGTCCAACTGAATTTAAGCACTGTCGTTGGTAAATATATTGAGGAATTACTTTTACTTTTTAGAGTGTGGAATATAACAAATTAGTGATCAATTTTTTAATTGTCTTTGAAATACAAGGGATCCCTGGAGTTATTCCCACTGGGGGCCAAATCAATGAAAATGGATGTTGTCACACATTTTTTGTATTTGGTGGAATGACTGATGAGTATATAAGACAGTCATGGGGTTTTTTTTCTTCAGAAAATATGAAATTTGAAAAATTATTTAAAAAATCGGGATATTTACTATACTGTTTTATAGTAAATATCCCGATTTTTTAAACAATTTTTCAAATTTCATTTTTTCTTAAAGTAAGTGAGCTAAAATTGTAGTGCCATAATACCCATATTACATTTTTCTTAAAGACCACTTAAAGTCTTCATTTCTCTGAGTTTACGGATAAATTCTTTACCGAATGCGTGAGATTTTTTGCATGGTATGAAGCTTAATAAGAAATACAAAATGATCAATCTCTAATCTTTTTGCATTATGAAAAATACTCCATAAATAGGTTTGATATTAATGCAACGCTCCTAAAGTGTATAAGTATAAAAGGAAAATCTTAAAATCATTATGTTTGATGTTGGAGAACGAAAATTGAGAGCCAGTGTTAAAAGTATGTTACTCAACCTTAGAAAATACTATAGGAATTTCTCTTCTCACCCAATATCAGTTATAGAATCATAGTGCTCAATGCTTTAAATCAAAGATGTAAATTGCTTGTTTTCCAAAGTATGACGTATTATCTACAGAATTATTGATATAACAAAGAACACAAAATGACATGTATACACTTGTTTTCAGAGAGGGAGAGAGTATTTTTATTTAATTTTGCATATGTATATAAATTCTTCATTTACAGAAAGATGTACGTCATCACTTCCGATGCTGACGACCGAAGTTGCACTAATCACTATTCCTCTCTCTCTGCTTTTTTATGAATACTGAAATAAATACTCCACATTCTTGCGTCAGGATCACACTAACACACGTGAGCCAGTTACTGTAACATGGAAATGACGCTAAAACTTTGTACACAATAATGTCTACACCAATTCGGCAAAGTACATTTAGTTTCGGCATATTATGGTGCACAACAAATCACCTACACAGGGATTGATGTATCATAACCAAAAAGGCGAAAATCCTGAGAAAACAAATCCTTCAGCCGGGCTAGTGTTTCGGGATTAATCTTGCTGTAGGCCTCCGCTAGCATCCGCTTCTTCTGTAAAGACATTTGTGACTTTGATTGCGGAACAGATTCGATCAGCTTCAACATAATTGTGGTCAATTCTTCTGCCTCAAACTTTTTCATTTTCTGTAAAATAATAATATGAAAGTCATGCCAACATGTAGAATAGCATCTATCTGCTTATCATTCCTTATTCTTAGAAATTGTAACAGGAATGATAAAGAAGTGCCTTTTCCAGATTTCACGACAATAATTTGGCCCTATATAATATTTAAACTCTTTTTATCAAAATATTTACTTGTCGATGCTTTGAAATTTCCACTTTTTTATGGTGGATGTTAGAGATCGTGAGGATTTGATAACAACTACGGCTATAGGACACCAATTCAATATGCCAACCACATATGAAGACCGCTAAAATATTTGGCTGAATATTTAAAGATCTCATCAATAATGTGACCGTTAAAACATTTATCAGCAGTATTTAATCTAAATTTCAACGATAGTAAAATACTTTGTTTGATAGATTAAATTAACATCGTATTAACTGCCATTGAATACAAAGCAAAAATAGATGTAATTACAGTGCATCCTTAACTGAAATGTATTGTAATAATCCACCACAAATTGTGTCCCACCATATATTTGCTTTACCTGGAATTCCTGTGCCGGAAATGGCCTGGACGAAAGAATATATCCCTGTAATTGTAAAGCTCGCCATAGTTTCTCGACGAAAAGAATAATATCTGTACAATCTTGCTTTAACTGTTTATAGTAAGATATCTGGGATGAGATCCAGCCATACAAACTATCATTTAAACTTGAGGTATGAATCATTTTCAAAATAGGCGCTCTTTTCGAATCTGTAATGTTAGAAGTCTGAAGTATATATTCCACGTCCGAAGTAAGTGTTTCCTGTTTACAGATAATGTCGTAATGTATAGAACACGGTTTACAGAGGTGCGTCACAGGTAGAGTGTGTTCCTCATAAATCAGGTTTGTCGATAAGGCGTCTAACAGATCCCCAAAAGAAATATTGAATCCGCAATAACCGTCTCCCATTTTCAGATGATCCTTTCCTTTAATTCTTGCCAGGTTTCTCCCCCAATTTCCAATAACAAAATACTTGTCTATAAAAGCGGAGAATAATCTCGCATATGGATTCCGCACAATAAGTATCATTTTCACAGATACCTCTTTGTTATCAAAAATCGCTGAGAACTTCGCCTCGTTTTTACCATGGACAGCTTCTCTGTTGACATGGAAAATATTTCCGAATTCGCCACTCCGAAGAAGGGCTGATACTATCGTACCGACAAAAGTACTCCCCGACTTTGGCGTTTTACAAAATGCTAAGCCATGTGGTTTAGCATAGAAGTACACCGGCTGTCTTCCCTTAAACCCACTTTTGGGTACGTTCTCACAACTTTTAGATAGCAGAGCTTGCCTCTCCTGGTAAATATTTGTAGTTTTATTTTCTTCCATTTTCATATTATGACTAGTAAATTCTTTTCTCGTTTCGCATTCTACGTCTGAATCTGCAATGAAAAACAGATTTGATTTATTTTAAATTAAATCTGCAAAAATCAATCGATTGTAGTTGCAACTGCAAAATAATTTAACATTATATCGACTAAAACAAATTATTCTCATCCATAGAACAAATAAACTCAAAATTCGTGATCACCAGATGGCCCAAATCATGTTTAGGTATAGACATACTATACTTTAAAAGGCAGAAAGGAAGTAGAACGACTGGTTTGCCATTGTCAGTATGATATGACCGGGTAATGTGTTCTTGTTTGTGTATCTGGCAGCATGCTTCTGTGGGAGTACACTATAAAAATGCCAAAAGTTTCCAGTTTGCAACAAGATACAACACAGATACATACACCGGGCCTCCCAATCCACACAGGCATTCACGCACAAGACATTGCATACAGGGGGGTTATCCAATAATATTAGACTTTAGTATTGAGAAACTGATGGGCAATACCGACATCTAATCTGGGAAGCCTATATGAGTCTTCGCAAGTTTCGCTGTTGAAATTAAGCGGAAGTTTGTCGCTTAATTACGGAGTGAAAACTTACCATAATGTCATAAAACATGCATAGCGTGAATCAGGAGTTATCCATGAACACGTCCAGCTATAATAAGTGATATGACAAAATATAAATCCACGAAATAATCACACGTTTTGTAGGTGACCCATTATGTTGCAATTATGTCCGGCGCTGTACAATCTAGATTAAATCATATTCCAATTTTCGTCACTTCCGGTTTATCAAAATATAGCACGGTGTATGAAGCTGAAGGTTAATATTAAAAATGGTAACCAAGGTTGTTCATATGCATGAAAACAAGTGTTTTTATCAGTTCTGAAGAATTCTCGAAATATTTAATACAAGATTACATTTTAGTCGAGATACTGCAAGAATTTTGTAGATAATGGTAATTTTACCTTCCGTAACTATTCCGTAATTTGAAACTCCCGAGGAAAAATGGCGACCAGGTAGACTTACAAATAGTGGTGCGGTTAAAGAAATGTCTAAATTCAGTTTAAAATGCCCCGATTGATGAAAGCGACCATATATCTATATTCAATATTCTACTATACTTGAACACCAAAAACAAATCAGATGACATTTACAGATACTATCAAGGAAGCTATGATGACATGAGGGAAGAACTGAGAGAAACGGACTGGGATAGCAAGCTTAATAATAAATCAGCACAAGAAGCCCGGGAGAAACAATTATGGTATTGATGAAGAAACATGTACCAGTGAGGAAAGTAAATCCGGAAAAGAAAGAAAAAAACTATTGGATTACAAATGAATCAATGGATGCCATCAAAAAGAAAAAGAGACTTTGGAATAAATATAAGCATGCAAGAATAGACGACAACAGCAATACTCAAGAAAGGCAATCGAAAATCCCCAGAAAACTATAGGCCAGTAAGTCTAACATCTATCATTGGGAAATGATTATCCGAGATAAAGTAATGGAACACTTAGAAAAACACAAACTGCTATCAAACCAACAATTCGGATTCAGAAAAGGGAGATCGACCACTTTACAACTTTTAGAAGTGATTGAACATATAACCTACACTCTGGACAATAAAGAACTTGTGGATATTATCTACTTAGATTTCAAAAAAACCTTCGACACAGTTCCACGCAGGCGGCTCTTATTAAAACTGAGAAACTATGGGATTAGGGGCAAATTATTACTACGGATGGAAGATTTTCTTATTGGACGAGAACAAAGAGTAGTGGTATATGGAGAAAAATCTGAATGGAGAGAAGTGAAATCTGGAATCCCACAGGACAGTGTGCTTGGCCCTATTCTATTTCTCACATTCATTAACGACCTGCCCGAACATATCCATACCGTAACCAAATTATTTGCAGATGACGCTAAGATTATAGGAAGCCCAAATACGGAGGAACATATAGCATTAGTTCACCAAGATCTGGACAATGTAATGGAGTGGTCCATACAATGGCAAATGTCTTTCAACACCAACAAATGTAAATCTCTACATCTTGGACATAACACTGGAGGACATGAATACACAATGTCATTAGAAGGCAATGAAACAAACATCCAACAGGTAAAAGACTTGGGAGTAACCTTCTACAAGGACGTAAAATTCAACAAACATATCACAGAAAAAGTACTAAAAGGAAATCAAATGGCTGGATTAGCCAAAAGAACATTTGAACATCTGGATAAGGACACGTTTTTACACATATATAAAGCCCTAATCAGACCGCATCTAGAGTACGCAAGTTCAATTTGGAACCCTATTTACAGAAAGGACATTATTTAACTAGAAAATGTACAACGAATTGAAGGGCTACTAAAGTACCTCTTTCACGAACAATGGAAATTTGCCCACGAACCAATTTTATTGAAATTAAATGTTATATGTAGCAACATAAATGCAAACTCTTGAAATACGTTTAAAAAATCCAAAAGGTCCCAGGGGCCTGTGCTATGGCCAAATTAATGTTGCCCAATAGAGGTGTATGACAGGGTTCCTTTTTTTGATCCAAAATGGTATCAAAATAATGTTTTAGGTCATAAAACTGTATTATTTTCCGAAGAGTATAAATAATTACATATAATGATCACAAATATGTAGGTAAAATGTGACAAATATAATTTTGGCTACATTTTAAAGACAGAAAATATCGAAATTTTGAGTGTTATTTTCGGCCATGTCAATTATAAACAATGGTGATTCACCAACTTCCAGTTTGAGTGCACCAAAAATATTTTCTTAAAAAATGGCTCATTACCTGAAATAAATTTTATGAAATTTTCAGAAAAATTGTGGACCGGTAAATTTGTCGTTTAAAGGTTATAATATAGCAAGGTCTATTTTTAGTAACGTTACATAATGCTATGAATATGCTTATTTTGGATCATTAATCACGAATCTAACGGTGTCAACACTAATGTATAATCCAATACTCATCTGTAACGCTTGATATGATTTAATATTGATTTATTTAGTGATTCTTTGTAGAAAAATTAAGTTTTACATAACCAAAATTACAAAACATTTGGGTGTTCTATGACCACAATAAGCTGTTTTGCATTTGAAGTAGCTTCACTAATATGTCCTGTTCTAATGATTTATTTTGTAATTATAGAGCATATTTACAGTGAAGAGAATGATTAAAATTGGATTTTGTAGCTGTGTTGTTTAGGAGGGAAGAGTTACCAGGTTACATGGGTCATGTTACAAACCTACAATAGTTCAATTATTTGCAGGGCTAACACTTCTAATTAACAGTTATGTTGATTCATGCTAACAAATGTAAATCTCATCACTTTTACATATTATATTGTTTTAGATTTTAAGTTTAATTTTGTCGGGAAACTCAATTATGTATCATTTCAGATTTAGAGACATTAATGGCAAATAGTTCTTTAATCTTGCAAAATAACTAACTGAATGTAGCAGTTTTAATCATGAAAATAGACGTTATCTGTAAGTTCATCAAAACTTGATTTATCTTTATGTCAATAATCATATTTGAATTCCATGTTAGTATTATATAATTAGAAAATTAAACAGCTTTACTGAGTATTAGACACAAAAGAAAGGCTTCGATCACAGTACATGTATATGGTGTATATCCCCGTGGTAAAGAGTGTGTGGCGATGAAACCGTTTTATTCCATACTTTATAAACTGACTTTGAGTTTAGAATTATATGAGTTTTATAAGTAATTCTGATGTAATTCTTATTGACAAAAACATCTCTAGAATGTTAATTGGCGGATATGGTATTAATCGTACAGCGATAATGGAGAAACAGTCAAACAGGAAATAAGGGGGTCTGATCAAACTGGAAATCATTTAAATGCAGTTTATTACATATACTGTATGTTACTTAGCTTTGTGTCGCGTATAAATTAATTTATTTGGATCCCCCTGACATGTTTAATTCATGTTTTAATAACCAAATTTCATATAAAGTCAAAATTTATTACCTGAAATGATAAACCTTATGCCATTTTGATTGATAGCATGATGTGTTTACGATACACAAAGCTAATTATGAAAAATAAATCTGTGGACCTCAAAAACTTTTGACTGTCTCATTAACCATAAAAGATGCTGTTATTTTTTTAACTGAAAAAAAAATCTTAGTTAACCTTTATGGAATTCATGAAAATTCTAAAGAAAATAAAAAACTCGAAATCAAACTTCAGTTGATTGATCACAAAATGTTCTGAACAATCTAAATATTAAACTGCTAAGAAATACTTAATATAGTAAAATCAATACAATTTTGAACGAAAAAAAATCATATATCAATTTGTCTATGTTTAAAAAAAACCAACTTGTAATGGTGTGATTTGATGCCATTGCCAACACTTTGAAAGCACAATATTTTGAAAAACAACAACATTATACATATATGTACTAATATACTGGATGTGTGAAAATTGGTAAAAACTTGATTCCCTTACATAATAATCTACTCCCACCCATTTTATTTCTAGATTTTGTAATTATTTTACTTTATATGCCTTTCAGCTGTAAATAAAAAGAATATTTCTGAGATTGCAGTTGCAATAATCATCTAGCTTGAAAAGTGAACGATAATGCCCTAAAAATTCCGAAATACTTTGTTATTGTGATTCAATATTTTGATTATTCTACAATATATAGGTTATAAAATCATATATCACTTTACATATAATGTAACTAATGAGTATTAAGATTAAGAAATTAGTTTCTTTGTTTCCTAAATTGTATGATTGAAAAGGGCCGTGGTGCGACCACGGTGTAATACTGCTAAAAATAGACCTTGCCTCACTAAGACCTTTAAACGACAAATTTACCGGTCCACAAGTTTTCTGAAATTTTCACAATATTAACTTCAGGTAATGAGCCAACTTTTTAGAAAATATTTTTGGTGCACTCAAACTGGAAGTTGGTGAATCACCATTTTTAATAATTGACATGGCTGAAAATAACACCCAAAATTTCGATATTTTCTGTCCTTAAAATGTAGCCAAAATTTTATTGGCACATTTTGCCTACATATTTGTGATCATAATATGTAATTATTTATACTCTTCAGAAAATAATACAGTTTTATGACATAAAACATTATTTTGATACCATTTTGGATCAAATAGGGAACCCTGTCATACACCTCTACTGGGCAACATTAATTTGGCCATAGCACAGGCCCCTGGGACCTTTTGAATTTTTTAAACGTATTTCAAGGGTTTGCATTTATGTTGCTACATATAACATTTAATTTCAATAAAATTGGTTCGTGGGCAAATTTCCATTGTTCGTGAAAGAGGTCCTTAGTGAAATCAATCCAAAATAAATCATACCACGAACGACTTGTAGAACTAGGCCTACCATCACTACAGTACAGACGAAAGAGTAGCGCTATGGTTCAAGTCTACAGAGTCCTACAGGAAATAGATGACGTGGATAAGTCAAAATACTTCGTAATGGACAATACCTGTACTAGAGGACATCAAAGGAAACTGAAAAAATACAGAAGCAGGATAAACTGCAGGAAGAACTGTTTCTCAAGCAGAGTGGTAAATGATTGGAACGGTCTCTCTGAGACAGTCCTGTCAGCTATACGTCTAAACTCTTTCAAATCAAGACTCAATGACCATTGGAGAAATCTGCATATCAAATTCACACCTGACTGCTATTAACTAGGTTATTGTACAAACCATGTTTGAAAAAATGAGTGATCTATTTTAGTGTCACTGTATCGCTAAATAAGAAACTCAGATTTCATACCAATAACAAACGATAGGAAGATAAAAAATATATCGTACAATCACTACTGTTTCCATAAATGTATAATTAATGATCCAGTCTAGGTTGATAGTTGATAAATTGCGGTGTCAAAACTTATTGAGTGAAGCAAACAGGACTCTAAAGGTGTAAGCTAGTGAAATTGTTTCGCTGCTTACCAAAAATTGCTTCTTTTAAACCTTTTAAAAATTTTAATTGTGAATAGTGATTTTAAAATATACATAATGTAAAATATCACCTCGTTGCGCAACAAGAAGAGGATCAAGGATGAAACCAAATATAGGCCTTACAAGCCCACGACTTAGAACGGCTGGAAAACAGTGTGGACAGTGTTAATATACTATTAAGCCAATCACCAATTGAACCAAACTATACTAATAAGAATTATGTGATAACAAGGACTGTTAATAAAGTAAAATAGTATGTATAACGTCATGGTTAACGAAAATAATCCTCGACTGCAACGCTATATAATGTATGATAATATTATATAACCATGTGTACGACGAATTGATTCGATCGTTCAACGCATTTCCATAGGAATGTTACACTCCAACAGCGAATTACAAATCAATTATATCCTTATCTTGACATTTTCAGCGAAGCTTAAAGATGCTCCACCGCTGACAAATGGTAATTTTTTTTCACTATCAAAAACAGGAGCAGACGATTTAGTATTTTTCTTCAGCTACAAAAGTTACATACTTTATACCATAACCACCATTGAAAAGTTTGAGCTTCTAATTTTACTTCAAGTTAAAGATATGAAAAATAATTAATTGCATCCCGAAAAAATTCCGTGTCACTATATCCTATATGGAATGAAGTACTGATTGCGCATGCATAAAAGGCGAAATAAATTATTTTATATTATTTTTGTGTTAATTAGACATATATATACACGATTAAATAGCAGTTATTGTTCAAATGAAGAACATCATTTATCCTCTGTCGGCGGTGGAGCATCTTTAAGCTTGGTAATACATATGGAATATATATTTATCTTTCCCAAAAGTAAAAGTATGTCTGTTCATTTGTTTATAGGCTTTTGTATTTCTGTCTTTCGTTGTAAGAAAGTTCACCGTATACGGAGGGCTGACACGGACTACAGGCGTAGTGAGCTAATCATACTTATTAAAACTCACTAATGTTTGTTATCAGTGCAGACGCAACAACGTGACGTATTTATGCTAAAATGGTTTACAGACATAGAATCTTGTCCAAAGGTCTGTTTTACTCAACGTTTTTAAAATGATTTATTTTCAAAAGTTACAAGTTACAAAATTCTGTACCGTAATATACACACTGCCCTCAAAAAGTTCTGTTACACGTGCAGTTTTACAAATACAAATAAAGTACAGAGACAAGTAACCTTGTTAATACAGGTATCAGTAGTTTATTAACTTATTTATCATTTCTAACTCTTTTTTGTTTTTGAGAGTTTTCTCAAATATATATTGCCAGTAAATTTTGACATACATGTATATAACATAACTTTTTTTTTTGGGGGGGGGGGGGCAATATAGTTTCCTATTAAACTGGAAGATTATTTGGAATGCTAAAAGCGGATAGATTATGCAATTGATGTCATGTTGATATCGGAGATGAATTTCACTACCTTTTTCATATGTGAAAATACGGGATTTACAACTATTAATAGAAAATAATTTGCTCATTACGATACCAAATATCCTACTTTCTATATCACACTTTTTCTTGAAGGGTGATTATATTGTTTTAAGTTGAACACTATACAATTATAACGTTCTATATTTGTTTATGCCTTGTATATTGTGCATCCTTCTTGCCATGCAAAACCATTATGTCCTCATGCAACACATTTTTAGGTCTCCTGAGACGAAGTCTCAAGTGACCTATTCTAATCGCCTTTTGTCCGTCGTCGTGCGTCGTCTGTCGTGTGTTCGTAAACAATTTACACTTTCGACTTATTCTCAAAAACCGCTGAAGCAATTTCAGTGAAATTTTGCACAAACCTTCTAAGGCATAAGGCAAATCAAAATTTTGAATTATATGACACCCAATCCCCCGGGGGCTCTGGGAGGGGCCAAAAGGGGTTAAATTGACTAAAATTTCAAAAATCTTCTCCACTCACAATGGTAGAATCAAATACTCTTAACAGATAGAAAAGTCTCAAGACCCTCTACGAAAATTGTGAATTATATGACCCTGGGGTCTCAGGTTTTCCCCTGGGGAGGGGCTAAGTTTACTATAGTTTCTATAGTGAAAACACATTTTTGAGCATTATTTGGTCATTTATAATAAAAAAATTAGTTAAATGTTGTCAGAATTATCAGTATGAGATGGCCATTGAATCATATCAACAAATTTTCCATGACTGACCCCCAAGGGCTTTAGGGGCGGGGCCAAAAGGGGTCAAATATGTTAAACTTCAAAAATCTTCTTCTGAAATTCTGGATCTGGTATAATTAAATACTCTTCATAGATTGGAAGGTCTTCAGCCCCTTTACTAAAATATGAATTTCTTGACCCTGGGATATCAAATTTTCCCTTGAGGAGGGGTCAAATTTACTATAGTTTATATAGGAAAAAACAATTTATGAACATTATTTGCTTTGTTTTCATAGTAAATTAGTCACACTGGGTCAGAATTATTAGCCCGAGAAAGCATTTTAACATCATATCCATGTTGGTCCTGGCCGACCCACAGGGATCAGAGGGGGGGGGGGGGGGCAAAGGGGGTCAAATTGGCCAGTTTTTCGAATTCACAGATTCGATGGTCATAGATTGAAAGGTTTTTAAGGCCCTTTAAAAAATGTATGAATTTCATGACCCTGGGATCTCAGATTTTCCCCTTGGGAGGTAGTCAAATTTACTATAGTTTATATAGGAAAAAAACATTTATAAACATGATTTGCTTAGTTTTAATAAGAAATGAGTCAAACTGGGTTAGAAGTATTAGCCTGAATAGCATTTTAACACCATATCCATATTGGTACTGGCTGACCTCCAGAGACCAGAGGGGCGGGGCCAAAATGGGTCAAAATGGCTGAAATTTCAAAAATCTTCTTCTGAATTCACCAGTTTGATGGAACCAAATAATCTTCATAGATTAAAAAGTGAAATTTATAAAATCACTAACACTGACTGACTTCTAGTTTGGTTTTGTTGTTTAACGTTGGCAAGCAAATTGGAATTTTAAGTATAAGATTTGGTAACATAATACACTAACTATCAAAATGAAAAACAAAAAATAAAAATTATAATACGAAGGTTCAACTTTAAAGTTTACTCTAATTCGTAAATACTTTTTTCAGATTTGAACCAACTTTGCATTGCTCTTTCTGTTTCAGCACTCATGTGACCGTGAAGGCCTCTTGGGCCTCTTGTCATGTGTCGGAGTGAATCAATAAAAAGTTAGATGTTGTTAACAATAGACAGTCAACAGATGTATTTACTGCGACAGGTATACATATTTGATACACTAATGGATGTTACAATTACGCTGTCGACACGACTTCTTCTGTACTTGTTCCTAGTTAAATGTCCCCACATGTTCATTGATTACCTTACTTAAACGAGAATGAATTTATCTTCATGTTTAAAATGTAAGATACATTAAAATAAAGACTTAATAGCATTTCTCAGTCCTTTATCATTATACACAGATATCGAAATGTCCAACTTTTTTTATGTCTTCTTCATATAGGGAAAGACGGCTTTTTTCAGTATATATCAGCTGTGACCATTGGTGAACTTGATATTGTTAAGTAATGATATAAAGCACAGATTTTCCCATGATGAAGACTAAAGATAAACAGTACTAGAACAGACTATAATTATCCCGGATTGATTTAGACAAATAATCGCGAAATCAATTACAGTGGTAACAATACCGCCAAGCAGACAAAAACTGAGGTTGATCAATAAAAAACAAAGATCATATTCAGTATCCCGAAATAAATATATAACACCAAATAGATGTTTCCGGATGTAAAGCAACATATGTGTTGTAAAGTTTTGTCACTTGTAATGATTGTCAAAAACTGTAGGATAATAAAGATGATGCCAACAATGATAAGACATTATTCGGTTTATCTGTGTAACTTTAATCCTAACGAGTCAGGTTATCATATCTTAGTCAATTTTGTTTATTTGTTTGATTAATTGACGTCCTATTAACAGCTTTGGTCATGTAAGGACGGCTTCCCATGTATACGGTGTGTTGCGTGTATATTGTGCTGGGTGCATGTTCTGGGAGACTGCGGTATATTCATGTTGTGTCTTCTTGTATAGTGGAACTGTTGCCCTTTTTATAGTGCTATATCACTGAAACATGCCGCCGAAGACACCAAGCACCACATCCCACCCGGTTACATTATACTGACAACGGGCGAACCAGTCGTCCCACTCTCTGTATGCTGAGCGCTAAGCAGGAGCAGAAACTACCACTTTTATAGACTTTGGTGTGTCTCGGCCAGGGGACAGAACCCAGAGCCTTTCTCACAGGGGCGAACGCTCAACTCAAGGCCAAAAGTAATGCGGTGCCAATGAAGGCATTAGGAAAGATAGGGTCAGTTAGGAAGAAGAGAAAAGATAAGATCCTAAATTTAGTCGACTTTTACGATCATGCAATAGGGGCAGCAGGTACAATTCTAATGCCTTAATCAAGAAATTAACATGTTTTGTTTTGTTTTGATTTTCTCATAGATTACATTATACTTCATTAAAACATCAAGCTATTAACCACATGCAGTAAATTCCAATCTAACAATTCGTTGCCATCTCACCATAATAATCAATTCAAATTTTCAAGACATATTTTCCTTTATTCACAACACACCAAATTCGTTTTTACCTTAAAATCTACTTCATATGATGTACCACGGAATTGGGGTTATGTAGATTGTATCGTCAGCTGTCATAACAGAAACAAGAGGCCCAAGGGCCTTAACGGTCATCTGAGTACCTTGGCAATAATCATATAGGAAATTAATTAGATATAGTGTCATGGTAGCCATCTTCAATTGGTGATCAACCAGAGATGTAACAACACTTCGTTGGGACCATGTCAGGCTCCTTTCATGCAAGTTTCAGCCAAATCGCACCGGTAGAACTTGAGAAGAAGTTCAAAATGAGTTTTCAAGATGGCGGCTGTGGCGGCCATCTTGGATTTGGAATCGACCTGAAAAATAACAACACTTTGTCGGGACCATGTCAGGATCATTTCATGCAAGTTTCAGCCAAATCGCACCAATAGAACTGGAGAAGAAGTTCAAAATGTGTTTTCAAAATGGTGACTGTGATGGCTATCTTGCATTTCGGATCGACCCGAAAAATAATAACACTATGTCGGGACCATGTCAGGATCATTTCATGTAAGTTTCAGCCAAATCGCACTGGTAGAACTTGAGAAGAAGTTCAAAATGTGTTTTCAAGATGGCGGCTGTGGCGGCCATCTTGGATTTCGGATCGACCCGAAAAATAACAACACTTTGTCGGGACCATGTCAGGATCATTTCATGCACGTTTCAGCCAAAACGCACTGGTAGAACTTAAGAAGAAGTTCAAAATGTGTTAAGATGACGGCTGTGGCGGCCATCTTTGATTTCAGATGATTTATAAACGTTAGTTATAACATAGAATTTTTTACTGAAAAATTGTTGTTTTTATGCTTTAAATATGTTTAAATGAAAACATACCTGCAGAAGTCACTTTATAATTACTAAAAACATTGTAAAAATGTGTAATGAAATTATAGACCACAATTTGGCTTCATGGTCTCACCGTATGTACTCATTTCACTTCACTATTGATGTAAATAAACGATTTTTGGCAGTACTGCCAAAAATCATTTTTAGCTCTTATTTGTACATTTTAAAAGTTGGTAATTTTTGGTGATGAATAACATATTAAAAGCTCATCTTGATTCGTGAGTATGAAAAATACGGCACATATATCTTTAAGTTTATTGCTATAGAAGAACATTTTATACAATCTAGATCTTTATGTTTAAAGTTTGTTTTTAGTAAAACATAACACTAGTCGTTTTAATGTGTGTTCAAACTACAAAAGAGCTATATGTTTTTTGTTGTTGTTTTTTCTTTTAATTATTTTGTGTTTTATAATTATGTAAATAAAAGTGGTCTGAATTGCACTTCAACCGGTTTGTTTGTTATCTGTTCCAATGCCTAACATCTTCTAAAAAGCTGCATTAATTTTAAAGGTTTCTACTGCCTGGCGGATATCTCTGTGCTGATGTTTTAAATGTTAAAGGTACGAGTATCTAAATGGGTTTTGTTTTATAACTTGTAGTAATTATTTTGGGATTAAATCTTACTTTAAATGTATCACAGCGCCCTAAAGCAGCTCTCCCTGGAGACAAAAATTACTATAAACAAAACTTTGATGTTCTGGTATGCGATATAAGAACATTTGAATGAGTATGAATATATTACAACAGTTTAGTGTGTACGTGATCTGTTTCTTACAACAACGGACACAAGGTTAAACTAGAACGTCGATGAGAACAAGACGTTTGAAGTGTAATTACCACCCAGTTTTACCCGATAGACACTATAAGCGGATAAGGTACACATTCCGCAAAACCACCGCCTCTGACTCTCTTTAACCCCCAAAACACCCAGCTAAGCTACTCCTCAGTGATGTTACTGAAATAGTAACCTAAGAATATCTGTTGAATCAGACTCAAATACCATGCTAACCTATAATGCGCGTCGAGTTAGCCGATATTTTTGAATCCTCTGTACCATCTGATTAAATTCTAGGTAGGGGAGTTCAACCTTCTAACGAGAAAACAAAACTTGTTTAGAAGAAGTCATCTTGGACGCCCACCGGATGCTACTGACGAACAGGATTGGGTAAACTCCAATAGCCTTCAGTAAGAAGAAATAGCGGAAGCATTAAGCATATTTTAAATTGCATCATTTGAACAAAGAGTAGCCAGAACAACAGTATGCAACACCTAGTTTGAGCGTTTTTGGTTAAGAGATTACTTTCGTTTGCGTATGGTGACTATAGATAAGCATTTGGTTCGTTATTATGAGCCAAAGTATGAAGCTCGGAGTCCCTCAAACCAAAGAACCATCTGCTGGCAAGGTGATGGCGACCGTAATTGGGGACATATAAGGCGTTACTATGTTGGACATTTTATCCAAGAGAAGTACAATTGCTGAAACGCACTACACAAACTTGCTGTATCAGCTGAGAATCGGAATCCGTGAAAACGTTGAGGTAAACTCTTATAAGGTGTTTTGATGTAACAGGAAAATGCAAAGGTTCATACTTGCTAAGTTGCGATAGATGTTGCAGATGGAAACAGGTATGGAATAACACTATTCTTGCCACTTCTTCAAAATTAGACTTATAATTCCGCTCCTCCACTATGCTCTAGGATACTCTCCATTACATTTGGAGCGTAATGTATTGGAGTGTATCGTAGATCATCGTAGTGGTACGCTCCATTACATTTGGAGCGTAATGTATTGGAGTGTATCGTAGATCATCGTAGTGGTACGCTCCATTACATTTGGAGCGTAATGTATTGGAGTGTATCGTAGATCATCGTAGTGGTACGCTCCATTACATTTGGAGCGTAATGTATTGGAGTGTATCGTAGATCATCGTAGTGGTACGCTCCATTACATTTGGAGCGTAATGTATTGGAGTGTATCGTAGATCATCGTAGTAGAGCGGAATTTTAAGTCTAAGTTTTAGATTGTATATTTCCAAACTTGAAAAAGGATATCCGTGGACGTCACTTCTGGTCTTGATGAGGAAGTCATCACGACAGTTGAAGAATGGGTTTATAATGGCAAGCACAAAAATAGTTTTCAGTTAAAGGCTGATGGCACTTGAATAAAGTTGGTCTCTAAGTGCATCACAGTATCGGGCAATAATATGGAAAAGGCAGAGGTACGTGGATTTTAACCGGAAATAAGTTAGGCTGATTAATTATTGGGTCGACATTATATTTACAGAGTATAGAGAATTGCGTACAAGTTAGGTTTTTATTTGCTATTCAAATTATTCCACCTAGCAACGTGCTAAATTAGAGTCGAGACAGATAGAGGGTCTCTCCGTGAACATTCCGTAATGATGTCCCTTTAGGGATTTCATAATGGCAGCATTTACGAAATCCCTTCACCCCTCTCACACATCTTGCTAATCCCTATCCGACAGACAAAAATAATGGCTTACGTTCGAAATTTCAAGATGGCGGCCGTAATCAGCCGGGTTATCTGCAAATACGACTCACAATCATATATGACATATTCCTTGCGTATAATATATAATATGGAAACAATAATTATTATGTTATTTCAGGAATCGCAAACGAATTCATTTCAAGACATTTTATTGATAGCAATCGAAAACGAACAAAAAAAACCCGGAGTTTTAGGGACAACTTATCAACGAAAATGCTAATGTTGAAAAAATCTTTTCTTGCTTTTCACCTTTATATTTATATATATATATATATCAACACAACTTCTACTTTTAGATCATGAAAACAAAACATACTTTTATATCTAGAACCAAAATTCTGGAAAACATTTATACTGTACTTTTAATGTACAGTAAATCACATATAAAGACAAAGAGGTATATTTACTACAATATAATCTGAGTTTTATAATTTGCTATGAAGAGTGAACTTTTTAAACATTTTAGATCTATTTATTTAAAACAGAAAAAAAAGAAACATTAAAGCTGCTCCACCGCCGACAGGGCATAAATGATATTCATCACTTAAACAATATTTGGTGTTTAATCACGTATATAAATGCCTAATTAACATAAAAAGTAAAATGAAATAATTTATTTCGCCTTTGGTGCATGCACATTCAGTACTTCATTCCATATAGAATATAGTACCACGGAATTTTTTCGGGATGCAATTAATCATTTTTCACATTTTTAACTTGAAGTAAAATTAGAAGCTCAATCTTTCAATGGTGGTAATGGTGTAAATTAAGTAACCTATGTAACTGAAGAAAAATACTAAATTGTCTGTTCCTGTTTTTGATTGTGAAAAAATACCATTTGTCCGCGGTGGAGCATCTTTAAAATGAACATACTTACTCTTCTGTTTTTCCGGTAAAAGTAAGGAATACAATGCAGTAAATACAAATCCGTTAATAATAAGGCCAGCTAATATACTTTTCTTGTCCATCTTCCAAGCAAATGATTCTCATGTGTAGTCTATCTGTGTGTACATAGATATGTACATCTGCCGGGTTCGCAAGATGTGATGTAGTAGTTTTTGATCGATTATTAAAACAGCCACTAGCAATCAAGTCAAACATTGTTCCGTGAGCGTCAGTCATCCGGAAAGCTTAGGTCAATTACTTTAAATTCAAAGTTAAACTGTAAGTGACTATACATTAACAGTTGATACGGAAGAAGTTTCATTGCCTATGTGTAATAGATAACGACGATTTAATGTTTCTCTGTAAAGGAATGCCACCAGTATATCTAGAGCTAAAACTCGAAAAGCACCGACTTAAGTCAAAACTTGTATTTATTATGTACAATGTAACTTAAGAAAAATAAGGTGACTTAAGTCAGTTTTCAAATTACAATTTCGGTTGTCAGCATGATTAGAGTGATGATAGGAGTGATTACATATGTATCAATAAATTAAGAAATAATATACACATGCAAACTTAAGTAAATACTCCCCCCCCTCTCTCTCTTCTCTCTCCTTTTTTCACTCTAATATCATGTAAATATGTAAATATGTATATTTTGCCATTTTAAGTTCTTTGTTATATTACTTATCATAATTCTGTAGGGAAATGGTTTCATAAATGTTGGATAACTTCTGCCCAATCCCATTGTATTTAAAAATAACACAATAAAATTTGTTTTAATCAAATCAAACCCATGTGGAAGAAGCTGCATTAAGACTGTTTTTAAACTCAAGTAAAAGATAGATATATATATTAAAATAAGTTCGATTCACTAGGTTTGTTTCGAGAAATAGGGCCTTGAACATTATAGGAAAGACAGAAGATCTTCACCGCTAAATGTTAGTATCAACGGAGATTCTATTTGGCTAATGATATACACATTATTATATGCCGAAAAAAGTATCGATCGCCATAAGCATTGGCATTATAGATATGTCATACTCTTCTATTGACTTTAAAACCCTCCGACCTAGTCGGTTTTATAGGTGCGTCTTATCTTCAACCGTTTTGATGAATAATTTCGGAAAAGAAAATAGGTTAGAGAAATTTCAAGCTATCTGCATTTAATATTTTTCGCCGATTATATTCACGGTTTTACAACTATCTACATGTTTTCCATTCAACTAATTAAAAAAATGCCTATACTTCAATGTTATACATTTTTCAACCGGATAAACTATACAGTCTGACTGTCTATTGCAGTTTTCCTGCAGAAACAGAACACATAAAAAGGTTTTTCGAACCGGTCGAGCTGTTTTCTCTATTAACATGAACGTATCTAAGTATTCTATCGATTACCCGGCTAACCAGGGTAGGTGTTGCTTGATACAGTTTGACTCTTATATAAAGATTGTAGAGGGTGTAGCGCGATGACATCTAATGCATTTACACCAATGCCCCATGCGCAATGCGCCCTATGTTACACTTGGAAAAAAATGTTCACAAATGGAAATGGACATTGTCTAAAAATGTGTAAGATATGCTCCGATTTTCAAAACTAATAAATAGTCAGGTGGTGTTCTATATATACACTCGGCGTTTCCATTGTCGAAACGTTAAAAAGTTTTTTTTCAGGCTGAAGTCCTATGGCGATCGTTCTTCCAATTAAATGCATATAGAAGAATATTTTTGAAATAATGAATTTTATATCTTATATGAATCATGACCATATAATTCAACCTATATGGTATAATACCAGGTACATTTATAATCTATAATAACAAAATATGTATTCTACCAAGGCCATGTGGACCTAAACTATCCGATGAAAGTAGACGAGTGCACATTTCATCCTTAGCTCTCTCTAATTCTCTAATAAGGTAAACGACACGTTTATGACGGCTAATGATTTAAAGTAGGCAAATTAAGTCAAACGGATTTGAGATAACAACAATTAATATTTTGTTTACCTTATATTTATATTGTTAGGTTGTGTAAAACACATAGTACACTGGTATATTCTATTGTGGGTAGTTATTGATTGTTATGCCATGTGTTTGTGACGACATACCTTTATTCAGTAAAATCGACCCCATTTTCAGCCACATAAATATTAGGTTTAGTTTACAAGTAGGTTTAACATCTTATTAACAATCACTTAAAGACGGCCTCCCATATGTGCAATGTAATTGTGTGCGTGGATGTGTGTTGTGTGTGTAATGTGAGTGTGTGTGTGGACGTGTGTTGTGTGTTTATGCATTGTGATTGGGTGTGTAAATGTATGTTTTGTGTGTGAAAAGTGATTGGGTGTGTGGATGTGTGTTGTGTGTGTGAAATATAATTGTGTGTGGGGATGTGTGTTGTGTGTTAATGCAGTGTGATTGTGTGTGTGGATGTGTGTTTTGTGTGTGAAATATAATTGTGTGTGGGGATGTGTGTTGTGTGTTAATGCAGTGTGATTGTGTGTGTGGATGTGTGTTTTGTGTGTGAAATATAATTGTGTGTGGGGATGTGTGTTGTGTGTTAACGCAGTGTGATTGTGTGTGTGGATGTGTGTTTTGTGTGTGAAATGTAATTGCGTGTTTGGATGTGTGTTGTGTTTGTGAATTGAGATTAGGTGTGTAAAGGTGAGTGAAATGTGATTGAGTGTGTGGATGTTTGCTGTGTTTGTGCAATGTGATTGTGTGTGTGGATGTGTGTTGTGTCTGCAATATGATTGGATGTGTAAATGTGTATTTTGTGTGTGAAATGTGATATTGTGTGTGGATGTGTGTTGTGTGTTTGTGCATGGTGATTGGGTATGTGGATATTTGTCGAGTGTACAATGTGATTGTGTGTGTGGATATGTGATGTGTGTGTAAATTGTGATTTGGTGTGTGGATGTGTGTTTGCGCATTGTGATTGTGTGTGTGGATGTGCGTTGTGTGTGTGAAATGTGATATGGTGTGTGAATGTTTGTTGTTTGTGTGAAATGTGATGTGGTGTGTGGATGTGTGTTGTGTGTGTGAAATGTGATATGGTGTGTGGATGTGTGTTGTGTGTGTGAAATGTGATATGGTGTGTGGATTGTTGTGTGTGTGTGTGTGAAATGTGATATGGTGTGTGGATGTGTGTTGTGTGTGTGAAATGTGATATGATATGGTGTGTGGATGTTTGTTGTGTGTGTGAAATGTGATATGGTGTGTGGATGTTTGTTGTGTGTGTGAAATGTGATATGGTGTGTGGATGTTTGTGTGTGTGTGAAATGTGATATGGTGTGTGGATGTTTGTTGTGTGTGTGAAATGTGATATGTGTGTGGATGTTTGTGTGTGTGAAATGTGGTGTGTGGATGTGTGTATGTTTAGGGAGGCTGTTGTCTATACTGGTGCTGTGTCTCTTTCTCGGGCATATTATAAGTAAGGTCTTTGTGGCAAATGATCTGTTAGGGTGAGCCACACCAGAAACATAAAACTAGAGTCATGTCAGTATGACATGGAAGTCATTCTCACTTGCATGAAAATTTTACTGAAATATTTAAAATTACTGACTGTTTGTACAAGTTAAGTCTCGATCAAGCTGTAGCTGTGCTTTCCTTTTTTAAAGTGTACCAGTAGGACATTTTGATCTATCAGAGTTCCTTTCCTTCGGTTACGGCTCCAATACATTTACTGGTTTGTTGGTTCCTAATGGTAAAGTTTAGTTTACAATCTCTATTCGAGAGTATGCCCCTCTTCATTGCTCAACACGGGTTTGGGACTATCTCTGGCGGAGTTTGTTCAATATATAACCAAATAATTTATGTATAACCAATTAGTTTTACTCTATATATTTGGGTACAGAATGCCATACAATAATTTTTTTTCCAGTATGATAAGCAATTCGTCAAGTAAAGTACATTTTGATAGTTAATAACTTCATTATTACGAAACATTCACAACATTTGTACTCCATGACTTAATTATTTGTCTATATATCAAGGATTTCAGAGTTCAGGGTAACAATTATTGGGTAACTCGGGTATCAATATGTTATCCCACGTAGGCCTATGGCGCTTCGTTTATGTTGTGGTTCACAAGTTTTGGGCATTCTATTTTATAGTGACCATTATAACTGTTATCAGTTATATAAACACCTTATAACAACTTTATTTTGGTGTAGATGTGAACAATAGGATTTGTAGATGGAAAGTGAAAGTAAAATACTGGGTTCCTAGGCTTAAAACAGAAGACGGAAGACGTTACATCAATCTCATTTTCTTGTAATTAATATTTCTTTATTTTCATACTAAATCTGGTTTTTCTGATTTTCTAAAAAAATATATGAGAATGCCCCGAATCTCCCCGACGTTTACACGGACGATTCCATTAATTTTCTAATTGTTTATTTTTTTTCTTAATCAATATGCAACGTCGACGATAAATACCGAAAACGTTCTTATATTTTCGGTTTTGAGATATTGTTGTTGGGTAAACTAATAACTGAAAAAATTACTGACTCAAACATTTGAAAATTAATATGTGCTAATAATTTCAAAAAAAAGTTTTATTAGTATATTGAACAAATACGAGTACAAAGCCGATTTTCGTAGTCAATCGTGCTCCGTGTCGTGTAAACACGGTATGTTTACATGTACAGTACATCAAGTCTAGTAGCAAATCGCTCGTTTTCGTTGAATGAATGTAAAATAAAAATCAAATATATATTACACAACATTTTTAGTTTAGAATGGATAAATTAAGATAAATTTACTTACCTGCGAGACGAAGGAAATTACTTTTAACGGTGGAAATATCCGGGTATGCATACCGTTCCTAGCTATAAGTATATCGTAGTTATCTCCCTTGTGTTGTACGGCGACCTGTACACGCCATACAGCTACCGCTCCAATATGACGATTTTCAATCGCTTATTAGGAAACTTTCCCCAATTTAGATTTTTGTAGATTTTTAGTATTTTGTTCACTTGTCGTAGTACTTCATAATATATTTCTTATCTTTTCTGTTGCAATTAGTTTGAGGTAGAAATGTATTTTGACTGGACTAGAGGGAAAAGTTAATACATTTATGTGAGAATAACTATTTATGGAAAGATACATTGTTGTATTTGCACATTGTCATACATGTCCTTGGGAATGCAATGTCAATAAAGCCGTGGTTTTGTACAGTCGATTGGTGTGTCTGTTGTCTTTTATGATGAATTATATTGTAGAATTTATGTATTCTTTGTAAGTTTGGAATTGTCACTTCGGAGATTTAATACATGAACATACTCGAAAGTTATTGCACAATTCATCTAATGGAACAAAATCGTTTTTAGATCAACGATTCAATGATAACAATATATATTACTTCAAGGAAGAATTGAGTCAGTTCATGACGTATGAAAATAATCAAAAGAGAGGAAATTTATCAATATATGAATAATCAAAAAAAAAATTAATTAATTACCGCCACTCAGTGATAAGCAAACTATTTTGCATGACGGTACCTTGGTGTCAGCTGCGTGTTGTAGGCTATTCTGAACATTGGTTTTTTTCTGGGCTTATGGCAATTTTAAAATTCTTCAGTTTTTATCTGCAAATCATGGCTTTTGAGAAAACTGACTAAAAAATAAATAAGTATGTTACAGTGACCTAGTTAGGCATTTGTTCTATTTTAGGCATTTACAATTTTAATAATGATTCTTTTCATTTTGCAAAGATGTGATAGCTTTGAATTTTTGTTTAGTTCTGCATGTGGATCTTGAAAAGACTTCGATAAGATGATTACATACCACAGGTCACATCGACTTTCATTTTGCTCTTCACAATCACCTGATTTAATAGACTTTTACAACAATCATACAGATATAAATAAAAACCCACTTCTTTCATAAAAAATTATGGTTTGCAAAATGTTTTCTATTTCGTTTTACGGAGTCAGATTTTGTTATGGCGCTATCCAGGTTGTTGAAAGGAGGGGTCTTCTGAATAAATATACGACGTATTATTTCAGCACTAGTTTTATTTTAGCGCTTTTCGCGCTGTCTTTGAAGCGCTAATTTATGTACAGTGCTAAATTTTGTAAAATGGTGTTTCTGTTACTGAACCTCGAATTGTGTTTATCGTATTTTAAGTCATGATGACTATGTATATATATATCATATCTATAACATCCCCTGGCAAAATAATCAACACTTTCAGCTCATACTATTTTCATAACGTTCCGATGTTTCGTTTTCAAATTATCAGTATTTTTGTACAACACTTCAACTTATTAACGTCATTTTCTTCACTGTTCTTGCCAAAATGCCAACGATACGTGTTGCTTACTGATAAAACAAGGTTTTCTAAAAAATGCATAAAGTAAAATCATGAACATATCATGAGCTGAAAGTGTTGATAATTTTGCCAGGGGACTTTTCTTTAGAAGTATGACAAATTCTGTTGAAATCGGGAAAATTAAAAAAATAAATAAATATACCTAGTAAAACATATACACTGTAGTAAAAATATGAAGTGTCCAATTACTTTTGTCCAGATACTGAAAGTGCTGGTATTCCCCAGGGATCAGTCATCGGTCCCTTTCTATTTCTGATATATATGAAATGATATTACTGAATGCTTGCATAACAAATGAGAAGACTTTTTGCTGATGACACATCTCTTTTTTAAAGTAATATACATGTATACTCATCCACTAGAAGCAGTTAGTAGCGTATCTAGTGACTTAGGACATCAATTTCAATCCTATAAAAACAAAATATCTTACTTTAAATCGTAAAAGAAATATTGTCACTCCCAGATATTATTTTTCAAAACGAAATTGTGGAAAATATATCACCGGAAGCATATTGGTGTACTCTTCTCTGAAGAAGTTAAGTGGCATCATCAGATCAATTTTATCTGTAATAAAGCATGTAAGCGCATTACCTTGTGCTGAAAACTGTTAAATGTAAAAGTAGTCCCAAAACACTCATAACATCTTATAATATTTATATAAGACCCATACTAGAATATCGTGATTTCAATTTTGATGACTATAACCAACATGATAGCGGTACCGAAAGTGAACCTTTCACTATAAACTTTATTATGAATGTGGTACGGACACCATTGCTGCAAGACGAAATAACACAAACTAATTCTCATATATAAAATTCTCACTGGAACTGGAAATTGGTTAAACCCTCTTTTAATAATGTGAATCCATACCTGTTAAAAATGATAGAATATTCACTGTATGTTGAACAAATACAAATGAACAAATACAAATGCAAAAACTGTTTTTATTTTTATTAATTGGAATTAAAGATTTCGCAGCAATGTTTGACATATATCAAATTATTATATCAATTTAAACAACTTCTCAAAAGATCTGTAAGTCACATTGTAACAGACACAAGTAGAAACACAACCTTTGTTAATAATAGCATCCCATTATATCAACTTAGGAATTATTTGAGTAATCTAAATTTCAATATTTATAAAGATCATCATATTGAATAATCAGCTTGTAAGTGTTTGCAATGTTTATGAAACAGGACATCGTAATCTCAACTATGTAAAATATGCAAATCCACAGAAAACGATTTGACTTAATTATAATATTTGCTAAATTGTGTTGTTTAGATGATAACAGTACACAAACAGTATTGACAATCTTGTGATAATGGACTAATTAAAAGATCATCATCTTATACACTTAAATTGGGATGTTTTGGCGTCGGTAAAATTAGGTGTATTTGTATGAAAATAGGGTGGTTAAATTTTGCTGCATTTAAATTTAGAGTTTCCCTGTGCCATGTAAAATTTTGGCGCATAAGTTGATTTGATAAAAAGGAAAACATTATGAAGATTTACTTTGCCTATAATATACATATTGATCCCGCAACAATGAAAACCCGACGTGATTGGTTTTGATTGACTTATCGATACAAAGATAACCCTTTGAATTATTGATCTTCAATAGAAAGGATTAATAGTCACACATCTAATTATATACATGTTTGCACAAAAAAAGACTCGCACAGGTAACATTATATGTTTCCGGTTGATAGCACATACCTTAAATGTATGTTTATGTAACGTGATCGAGCAATTTACCCGAGAGTATGTGTTCCTTACCTAATAAATGGCATGTCGATGTGTTAATCATTATAAACAAACAAATAAATACATAGCCAAATTTTGGTATGCTAAATTTTAGCGCTTTCGTGACAAACGCCAAATACATGTAAGCAAAACTTTGACGACACCCAAATATCACAATTTAGGTACCCTTTTATAGGTTTTTACTTGTGTTATAATTTTAGCAAAATGGGTTGTTAAATAGAATACTTTAAGGTATACAATTAAACACGTAGTTACGCTAAAAGTACATTTGGTAGAGTCCATAAGTAACAAACAACAAGAGATTGATATTTTGGGGACCTGGGATGAGCCGCACTTGCATTGCTGACAAATCATCATTATAGACACAAAGTGGTACACATGGTAAGAGAAAAAGAATCATTTGGGGTGAGACCGGAGAGGTCAACCTTCCAGATAATATTCTTAAGCTGTCGCAAACACTCGGCATAGCCTTGTACAATCTTACTCCTCGTGTTGGGATTCTCTTGTCTCACCACACAGGGAATGAAAGATTCTCTTAGCCCACACCTATTTGGCAAAAGTATAAAAGATAACACAATAAGTTTCGGCATATTATGGTGCACAACAAATCATTTACACGGGGATTGATGTATCATAACCAAAAAGGCGAAAATCCTGAGAATATACATCCTTCAGCCGGGCGAGTGTTTCGGGATTAATCTTGCTGTAGGCCTCCGCTACCACACGCTTCTTCTGTAAAAACACTTGTGACATTGATAGCGGCGCAGATTCGATCAACTTCAACATTATTGCCGTCAATTCTTTTGCCTCAAACTTCTCCATTTTCTGTAAGAATAGCAAAATAACTTCAATTGCAGAAGAGCATATTGCCACTCTCATTTACTATGATTGCAAATATTCTTGTCAATGGTTCATGATATTATGAATATTGAAAGATATCTTAAGCTTCTTCTCCTCGAAATGTGTACTTGTTTAATGTTTTCAAATTACGATTTTTATGCTTTCTTCATCATTTGTTTTTCATTTGTTTTGTCCCTGACATTAAAAAGGATTTGATAAATCATGAAAGTAACACAATATACCTGCGGTATAACGCGACATTGCTATAGAACTTAAAAATTCTCCAAATCTACTTTATAGTTCTTACATCGCGCTTTAAGATACATTTTTGTTTCATTCCACAGTTATAAGGACATTTGTAGTACTTTTTAAGCTACCCATTTAAAGTGTTTTTCGCGGGACGTCACATTGTCCCAGTTACTAAACGTTTCCTGTCTGTAGTGCAGTTGCCAGACAATGACCGCTGGTTGGTGGATTTTCTCCGGTACTCCTGTTGTTCTTTACCATCCAAAACGGATACCCTGTCCTTTAATAGGATGCTAAACTAATCCGAATCAAATCTATATTTTAAGACGCCTAGTGACAATATAAAAAATGTGATAATATGACTGTTCTCATTGGCATATTTTATGGTGTAACAGTTTATTAACAATTATACCTTCTAGTAAAATGTCACAAGATTTTTCTTACCTGGAATTCCTTTGCCGGAAAAGGCCTTGATGAAAGAATATATCCTTGCCATTGTAACACTTGCCATAATTTCTCTACAAAAAGAAATGTATCTGTGCAATCTGGTATTGAATGCTTATAGTAAAACATCTGGGACGAGATAAAAGTAAACAAAGTATCATTTAATCTTGTAGTATGCATCATTTTCGAAATCGCCACTCTTTTCGAATATGTAATGTTAGAAATCTGAAGGATATACTCCAAGTCAGATGTAAGTGTTTCCTGTTTACAGATAATGTCGTAATGTATAGTACACGGTTTACAGAGGCGCGTCACAGGAAGTGTGTGTTCCTCATAAATTAGATTTTTCGATAAGGCGTCTAACAGATCTCCAAAAGAAACATTGAATCCACAATAACCTTCTCCCTTTTTAAAATGGTCCTTTCCTGTGAGTTTTGCCAATCTTCTCCCCCAATTCCCAACAATAAAATATTTATCTACGTAAGCGGAGAATAATCTCTCATATGGATTACGCGCCGTTACTATCATTTTCACTGATACTTCTTCACTACTAAACATGGCTGAAAAATTCGCCGTGTTTTTACGATAGACATATTCTTTGTCGATTTGGATACTATTTCCCGCATATTCGCCACTCTGTTCCTGAAGGGCCGATACAATCGTACCGACCAAAGTACTGCCCGTCTTTGGTGTCTTACAAAATGCTAGGCCGTATGATTTAGCGTAGTAGTAATTCGGGTATTTTCGTGTAAATCCATTTTTGGGTACGTTCTCGCAATTTTTATATAGCAGAGCCTGCCTCTCTTTGTAAATATTTGTAGCTTTATTTTCTTCTGTTTGCATATCAATACCAACGGATTTTTCTCCTACTCTGCATCCAAAGTCTGGATCTGCAACAAAAACATATCGTAATAAATTGATATTTTGCTGCAAAAGCAAATCGATTGTTATTCCATGAAACAAATAGAACTTAAACCATTGACCACCAGATTGTCAAATTGTTTTAAGGGACTTATAGGAATGAAGAAGGATTTTTTAAAACCTGGATTGTCAGCTTTCAGGTGAGGTAACACTATACAAATGACAAAGATTTCCACAATTACAAGATATACCACAGCCTCCTAAAACATACGAGCATTCCCTTAATTTTTTATCTATCATAATGCCTATTATTATTTTGGAATTTTAAAGCCACTCAGGACAAATGTTGTTTTAGAAGAATGTCATAAGCTATTTTCCCGGATATCAGTTCGTTTGAAAAATATCTGTTAAAAGATAATACCTTTGATATGTTTTTAAACTGATTGGAAGTCGTGAACACGATCAGTAACATACCAAATATTTGGAGCAAACCAAAAAAACTTAACTTTTATCCTGTCAATAAATATCATTAAAATGGGTTACCATAAAGAATGAAGCATCTTTCATTATCAGTAATTTATAAATAATATGTTCAAGAGATGGAAACTGGGGGTCTCCTTGCCATATAACCAGAGTAAGAGATAAAAAGCGCACATAGAAGTGGCTATGTACCTAGATCTTAAACCGTACAAACGACCTTTGGTAGCCTTTTACGACAATGTTATCATAGTACTTACGTGTTTGTTGCTTCGTTAAAAGTAAGGAATATAATAAAATGAATTCCAATCCAAAAATGATAATAAGGCAAAATAATACACTTTTCATTTCGTTCCGTCAATGATATTTACTTCGTCAATATTTATATATAAGTCTCAGTGTGAAACGTGTGTGTATATATATATATATACGGACACCATTTTTCCACCGGATGCCGTATAGGGCATAACCCTTAGCAATCATAAAAGTTAAAACTTGAATGGTTACTAAAACCCTGTTAATGGCATTAAATCAACGTAAAGGACAGTACTAGATATAATTAAATTATGATGGTCAAATAACCTCAGGACATCACAACACATTGTACACGTGGAAGGCTTTATGACTGTCAATGTGATATTTAACCAAGTCAAAGTGATACACATTACGTACACTCTACACAGTACATTGTCTATATTCTGGCTGGTTTGACATGCTTTTCTACGAAATATAATAACATATAAAGTAGAGAATCCGTCTAATATGCTTTTAATAGTGCGTTAGTACTAGCTGCACAGTTACCTATGTGGTGTACATTATATGGTCAAGTGTATGGTCTGGTTTACTTAATCCAGATACAAATGAAGGTAATTATTTATTCAAATTCAATTTAAAAATAGGCAGTCATTAAAAACCCGGCAAACGTAAGCTGCTGTGCTCAGCCGTTAAATGTCAATATCTGCAAGATATCAAAGAATTGACAAACATGATGTCAAACTCTATATAGGTAAATTGATGTTTTACAATGAATGATGCTACAAAGCGTAATGGGCCTTTATGAATGTTGATACAAAATGCAGAGATACTTATCGCTAACAACGACTCTTACTTATCACGTCGTTATATATACCTGGTGATTTGACCTACATCAGTACTGACTTCGAGATAAGGTCCCTTACTTCTCTCCTCGGTACACAGGGTTGCACATGAATGTAGGACGCTTATTAAGGAATAGATTAATATTTTGTTGAGGTTATGAGGGTATAATGATAATGGACAACGTGTAAATTATGTAACCCCGGCGAAACTATTCCTTATATTTACAGTTTTTCACGTAAATAAATATAATTTATTCTCGCAACAGTTGCATATTTCTTTTATTAAAATACCCATATTTTTCTCTCTCCCGTCATCGTCAACGAATTCGATTGAACAGCTGATTGGAATCGAGTCATTCATATGTTCCCACCAAAAGTGGGGTCATGACCCCACGTTGCTACGCCAACGACTATTCCCGTAACAATAAAATCACCGCACGTATTTTACAATCATTATACACTGATAATGATAATACTAGAAAGCATGGTTATTGATTCCATGTCAGTGCAAACTGTAACTATTAAGCAATAGATTGATTAACATATTTGCATATCTACTAGAAAACGTTATGCGTAATGCCCTGCAATGCAAAACAGACATGACATCAAACCGTAATTAGAATTATTTATATTTTCCCTCAAACAGATATGGAAAGTCCGGAGTCTTAGAGATGTGTGTTAGTGTTGTCCACGTCACATTCCACGTCAGAATTGTACCTGCTGTCCCTATTGCATGATCGTAAAAAAGCGATTTAGGATCTTATCTTTTCTCTTCTTCCTATCTAACCTTTTTCGTCTTAGCGTTTCCCTTGACACCGCCTCACTTCTGGCTATCTGTTGAATGATCGCCACTGTGAGGTAGGCTCTTTGTTCTGTTTCCTGGCCGAGACACACCAAAGATGTAATTTCTGCTCCTGCTTAGCGAACATCATACCGGGAGTGGGACGACTGGTTCGCCCGTCAGTATAATATGACCGAGTGGGGTATGTTGCTTGGTGTCATCGGCGGCCAAAAGGACAAAAAATCCACGATACAAGAAGACATAACACGAATATACCGCAATCTCCCAAAACACGCACTACGCACTTCATACCGCATACATGGGAGGCAGTCCTTACATGACCCTGGCTGTTAATAATAGGACGTTAATTAATCAATCAATCAAACAAACAAACATCTATCATTGTTCCATCTGAATTATTGTGGCAGAGTAGTTTAATGTCCGACATCCTACCACATGCCACTCCCACTTCGCTTAACTCTAATCAGTTTAAGATGACCATTGGAGGTGTAACTCGTCCTCAAGACACTTCTACTACTACCACTAACCCACAAAATGGCATGACCTGAAATCACCCCGATTTTCTAAATCGGGACTGAACCTATTCACAATGTCTTGGTAAATCTGCATTTAATGAATTGTTTCAATGACACAACTGCTTTTGTCAATCAAAGGTGCTGTTACATGAATCAAGGAATGTCATTGTAGCATGACTTGATAACATGATTTGAAGTAGATATAGATTACCTTAATCACTATGATAAATGTATTGATATTGTTATTGTAACCAGGACTTCGGTTGATAACATCCAGTCGACCTCATATCACATTCACGTGAAAGTCGATACATGATGTTATTCAGCATTTAACAGTATGTTCTCCTTACTATTTGTGATTTTGTTTATGTTTGCTTGCTCTCCATCAGGATTCGGTAAGTACGATCTACATAGCGTTAATGTTGTTAAAAAAACACTATTTGCTTGGTTTTTAAATGTTTATTTGTAAAACTAATTTTCAATACAAAATAAAATAGTCAATTTTTAGCATCAGTCAATGATCATGTATCCTCACATCATCATCATTCTCACACATCATCATCATCATAATCATAATCATCATCATCATCATCATCATCATCATTCTCACATCATCATCATCATCATCATCATCATCATCATCATCATCATCATCATCATCATCATCATCATTCTCACATCATCATCATCATCATCATAATCATCATCATCATCATCATCATCATCATTCTCACATCATCATCATCATCATCATCATCATCATCATCATCATCATCATCATCATTCTCACATCATCATCATCATCATCATCATCATCATCATCATCATCATCATCATCATCATCATCATCATCATCATCATCGTCATCATCATCATCATCACGTCATCATCATCCATCATCATCATATCATCATCATCATCATCATCATCATCATCATCATCATTCATCATCATCATCATCATCATCATCATCATCATCATCATCATCATCATCATCATCATCATCATCATCATCACATCATCATCGTCCTCACATCATCATCATCGTCCTCACATCATCATCATCATCATCATCATCATCATCATCATCATCATCATCATCATCATCATCATCATCATCATCCTCACATCATCATCATCATCATCATCATCATCCTCACATCATCATCATCATCATCATCATCCTCACATCATCATCATCATCATCATCAATCATCATTACATATATAACCTCTGTTATTATTCATCATCTTATAACATCGTATAAGTATCGTATAAATATCATCATTATTATCATCATCGCCATTACTATTATAATAATTAAGTTCTAGTATCATCCGCACATCATCGCATACATAAGTCATCAGTACATCATCAGTACATCATCAGTACATCATTCTCATCATCAGTACATCATCAGTACATCATCAGTAACATCATCCATTCACAGTACATATCATCATCATCATCATACATCACAATATCAGTACATCAACATCATCAGTACATCTCAGTACATTCATCACAGTACATCATCAGTACATCATCACAGACATCATCATACATCATCAGTCATCATCATCAGACATCATCACAGACACATCATCATTCATCATAGTACACATCTCTCATCAGTACATCATCAGTTCATCATTCTCATCATCAGTACATCATCAGTACATCATCAGTACATCATTCTCATCATCACCAACATCACCAGAGTTATTATTATAATAATTATGCATTATCCTGACATACATAAATCACCGGGATCATCAACAGTACATCATCGTCCATCATTTACAACATACATTTACATAGGGATTGGATTGCGCTTTTATGTTAACTATGCTTGTATGGAGCAATTCCTCTAAGAACATATTCTATGGGGCGCGTTAGCCATATTGAATATATTCTTAGAGGAATTGCTCCATACAAGCATGGTTAACATAAAAGCGAAATCCAATCCCTATATTTACACTCATACGACTTTTTGTTTATATTTTATGCTATAAAATCGTCATTTGAATTTGATGTAATTATTCAATAAAAGTCTGTCAAAAGTGGGAGGAGCTTACTCAATTAAACAGCGAAAGATGACTCTTCACGTAAGGTAGAATTATTCATCCGCGACGACAATGAAGTTCAATATTTCATTGTAAAATAAACATGACAAATCTATGATCCCGGTGTTTATTATTTTATCAGATCAGAACTTTAAATATATATTAAATTTTGCTAAAAGTTATATATAGCGTAATAACATAAAGAATTTGTACTCGGCCACATGTGTGAACTCGGTGACCGTTTCGAAGCTGACGCACGCTTACACACTGGAATTTGCCGAAGTTGTTATAACACCGATGTTCAAGTAGCCAACGTGTTTGAGATTGTCGTCTGACTTGACGATATTACATCCTTGGGAGCCATGTGATTATATAATCTACGCTTAGATCCATCGCCATCTACAGACGGAACATTTTCACTTGTGTTCGATGGGTACAATGTAATTGTGGTGACGCGTAACTGTCAATACGTGGATTACTAGCGGTGCATGTTTTATAATACACATGATTAAATTATCAAAGAACAAAGACAAGAGGATATGTTTATAACTGACCTCTGTCAGAGGGTCTCACGCCCGTCCACCCCAAAGACGCGATCGTAGGATGAACACAGACACAGAGTTTGACAGCACTGCACGTCGCCCCGGTCGGGATATTTTTCCTGTTTCTTTATACAATTGTTAATTTAAAAAATGATGGTATTATATACAATCTGATTAAATTACAGATCCTTATAACCACTCCGTTATATAAAGGATCTGACAATATCCCATAGGGGGTCACGTTCAGATGACCTTTATACCACGTGGTCTTCATATCAGATACATTTCAACACCTTCTCACATCCATTGAAAACGATATTTCGTCCCAGTATACATATACAACTATCTTTATTGTGCTCTTTGGGCGAGATGACTACGTAAACCAAAATAATTCTGACAGTTTTTTCAAACTTTTTCGTCCCTGAAATTCTCTGTCAAAATTTTGCAAGTAGCAATTTGATTGGCCTTTTCCAAAGGTCACCTGGACATGACCCCCAATTGGATTTTCTCAGATCTTCTTATCAAACGTAGTGATAATAAAGATCTGTATTTTAATCAGATTGGTATTATATATAAATATAAAACATATATGTATTGTTTACATTTTTAAAAAATTCTATGAAAAAACCAATATACACGTAGGCCTAATGTTGTGTCAAAATGTAAACAAAGCCATGTGTTTCTTTTAGAAAAAAGTAGCCCCTTTACGTTGCATAGAACATTTTCATACGCAAGTTCAAAGTTCAATGTTACCATGCAGTTATGGTAAACAAAATCGGCTAGTACTTGCGTATAGTGAACAAGCCTAGCAAGTGTAAATATAACATTTTGAAAACATTGTCACATTACCCTTATTATTATTCGATTATCCACGTACACCCACCCACACACACAGACTCACATATATATACTCACATTACAAAGACACTTGGAAATACGCAACAATTATAAAAAATTTTTTATTTAATTTGTATGTGAAGAATTTGCGAAAGACGTTGAGAGATATGATGCATGTCGCGTGGTGAGAATCGGTGGTTTCTGGTTAACTATTAACAAAAGTAAATAATTGTAGTGGGCTTGTATAAAGCTTAGATTGGAAGAGAAAATGTGTGATTAATATACGGTGTATTATTCTAGAAAAATTGCACGTGATACTGAAAAATCTTCACATTTTCCATGTGTCTGTGTCACACTCGAACTACAGTCATGTTATAATTCCAGTTGGCGCCGTGTACTAAGATATTTGTAAACAGGGAAAAAATCAAAAGGCGAGGCAATAAACTGTTGAACAAGGAAACGAAAATTATGAAACGTCTTTCAACTGATAACACATTGATTCTAATGGAAAAAATTAGTGGTGATATCTAAAAGACATTAACATTAATAAAAAGAAGATAATACTTGGTTCCTTACTGAGTTAATTGAATATAAATATACCAGCGTTGAAACATTTCATAGGACGTTAAACTAATTAAACCGAAACCTGCATTGAACCAAGTGCGTTTTTTATCAGTCAAAAGGAAGATATTTGTTGTAACTTTGTATAATTATTTGCATCCAACCCCGAAAACATTTTTCCAGAATTTGTTTGAACAGTTGGTGAACCACTATTAAGAAATTCAATATTATTTTTAATGTTATAAGCAGATATTTCGCACTCATAACTTTTATGAAATAGGTTTGACCGTATAATGGTCTGCTGGTTTGCTATTCATGTAATCATTTGTTCCTCTTAATTAACATCAGTAAGATGATCTGTGTGACATTATTACAATTCAAATCTCAATCATAAATACAAGACTTCATTTTAAAATGAGAGTATGTACAATACTGATGATTAGTGGACGGTTTTAATTTACTTGAAACAAGAAAACATGTACAATAAAATATCACAAAGGTATACCCAAATTTTTTTTTTTTTTTTTTTTTTTATGAAATTTTACCATTTCCCCCATTTTACACGTTACAGGATATGACGTCGACTGCAAAAGTGACTCTACGACAACGTCATGCATCACAACAAAATCGGGAAGTTCAAAGAAATATGTGTTCCATAAGATTAATAAGGTATGGGGGAATGCAGAAAAGGACTGTGGTGAACTTGATAACGGAAATCTGGTATCCATTACCTCAGGACGTGTCAAAGAAGATCTGGAGTGGATTCAGAGTAATTCAACAGAAGCTGGAAAACTCGGAGATCAGGAGTTTTGGATAGGTCTGCGTTATAGCCGACCGTGGGTATGGACCCACAGTAAGTTTACTAAATAATCACCCGTTAGTTTAAATGCATACTGGTGCAAATGTAATTTATCATTTACATTAGTTTCACATGCTTTTAATTTATGCAGGATTTTTATTCTGATTCCACAGTACAACACATTACGGATTAAGTGTATCGACACATTACCACCAGCTTTCAATCTCCAGGTGCAAAAATGTAGCGTGTTAGAGACTCGTTTGAGGCAGTGACTGTTCGAATGTCAAGTACTTGAATTTCCTAGACCTTTAAAGGGATAACAACAAATATATCTGGTGGTTTACTTTTGTTTACCGCCAGAAATATTGTATGTCTTTTTGTTGTATGAATATTTCTATAATTCTTTATTATGTTGTAGGTAACACACGTATCACATACTTTGACTGGTTTCCAGGAGAGCCAAACTACAACTTAGGCGTTGAGGATAAAATTATGATGTGGTGGGTTTGATTTATGTACATGAATTAATTATTGAATGTATAGAAAATAAGTCACATTTTCGAACACGGGTTTAAATAAGTACTGGTGTGCCAAGTCTTTATTTGTGTCCAACAGGTATGGTGCAAAGGACAATAAAGGCAATTCTATCAACGGGGAGTACCACTGGAATGACGAAAAACACGACAGGAAAAACACAGATGGCATACCCTCCAAGTATATCTGTCAAATCCGTAAATATAACTATTACATACCGATAATCAAAATATAAAATACTGGTAATTTTGTGAAATCAATACCTAGTTGAACTTTTGTTTAAGATAGTAAACGGTCATACGTTAGGCTCTAATCCAAAACGAGTCTGTTACATTAAAACAATGAAAATTGTTGTTTGTTTCAAGTTTGAAACTTTAAACATATAGTTGACATATCGTGTTAGAATTACATGTACACATGTACTTTATCATAGAAACATCACACATTTATGTGCTTTGTCAATCCCCGGTAGATATACCACTGCGTAGCAACTGGATTGAAATATCTCCTTAGCCCTTCCGGTAGGGCGTTAAAATTGTACCTGCTGCCATTATTGCATAATCGTAAAAGGCGACTAAATTCAGAATCTTTTCTCGTCTTCTTAACTATCTTTATTATACCGAAACGGAGAATCTAAAGGTAGGTTTCGTCCAACCAAATAAATATTTTTGTAAAATCCGATAAATGGAAGAAAAGGTGAAAAAACATATTAAAAATACTTCAATTTAATTTCTCAATACGTATGAGAGTGAACAAATGTGTCTTGATTACAAAATTGAAGGAAGTCCTTGATTTATTACGATGTCAGGCTGACAAGATAGCATGCAAATGAAGCTGCGATGGATTGTGTTGTCAAAGTTTCGCGCATTGTTACGCACTAAAAGTAAACAAAATGGCTGAACGAAAGCGTGTGAGAAAAAAAGATGCATCTGATTCGGCAACAAAGAGGAGGAAATTAGAATGGAATTGGTAGCACCCTAAGATATCTCTAGGGAATGAAATTCAGAGATGGCTTGTAGCAATAGAAGAAACAGAAACCACATCTCAAGCGGAACTCGCTCGGATTCTGTTGGGATTCGTTTTGCACGTGGTGAGTTAAATTTCAACACATATGCCAGCGCACAAACAACGACAGACTAAATACGTTTATGTTTGATGTACTAAGCTAGCGAGCGTATGCAAGTCGCAAATGAAGAGAAAGAGCGATAACGGAGTTATCGTTCTTGAACGAAATGTTTACACGGCTAATTTAACCTACCAACACGCTTATAACCGCGATTTGAGTGATAAGGAAACGATGTGGATAAATTTGCTGAAAATTTGAAAGCTGATAAATCTTTGCGTGATCTATCGATTGACATCATTTTGATAATTACGAAAAATCTTTAAAAAGTCGAAATTTTGGGTCAAACAGGCAAAAATCGAGATTTACATCGATAGTTTCTGTTTAATTCAACCTAGCGAACAAACGCTAAAAGTTGACAAACTGAGATTTTATACATTAAAAAAAAGTAATTCTGAACAAAACGGTATCTTTGGTTTTTCAAAATATTACGAAGAACGACCACAAGATGGTCTTGGAAATTGGTGGTATTTCGCAGGTTCCCAGTAAATTTCCACGGCAGAGGAGTTTTCGGGACTTGTGGACCGCCTTCCTTCAAAGCTATTCTGACCGATTAGATCGACGAGTGGACCATTCACAAATTAATCGTATTTATGACCAGCAGTTGGTACCTGGCAACTGCCCCAAATGGGACTCAAATGGCTTGTGGTAATATGTCGAGACATCTTAATTTAATTCAAGGAGATGATAGAGGAAAGTCTGAGTACGCGGAGAAAGAACCCCTGACTAGCAGTCAGTACGTGGAATCTACCTCACACAATGACCGTTGAGCTGCTGAATGTTTGTCATGTATGTATCGGTCTAAGAATGCGATATACACTAAATTCTTCGCAGTCATGACTTTTATTTTATTGTACGGAGGATAGACAAGTGTTTGCGTGTGTGTGGAAACCTGTATATGATCTGTTAACCTATTGTTCGCTTAGACGCTCCCAGAATTATTCACGGACAATCAGATGTTCTGCTCACATGTATATCTGACGTAACTATGGGATTCCCCGAACATTCCTGAGGAAAGCCCCCCGGTTGTAGCCCCGACCAGCGATTCATTTTGTAGTTTATTACCGTTTACAATATAGGGGCATATGTAAATATATGAGATTCAAACTCGTAACCCAAAGGTAGAGCAAGACACAGCCCCAAACAAGTTACTCCATCTTTTTCACCTTCTAAATAACCAGTGCGTCCAAACTACTAATAAGTGATCAATACCTACTGGTGAAAGGACAGAAAAAAATTAAACTTTAAATTAAAGTGATTGTGAAGTCATTTTGCAGGAACAGATATTATGCAATCATTGTGTGTATGGCTTAAAATAGGAAATAGAAAATTCACCTGGGTTGGGGAAGGGGAGGTAATTGGCTTATTTACTCGCTTTCATGCATTCAGCTAAAATTTCAAACTACCTCTGAAAAACTTTTCAGTACATTTCCATTATAATTATACATCATATAGCTTAAGGCATCTTGATTAATAGATTATATTGACAATATCTGCTGTGAACTGATGCATGTATATACATTTAAGGGTTGAAAAATGACAGCTGACTTTGAAAGGGTTTGCTTTCAATTAAATACTTCATTCTTTACAAGTTCTCATAAAAAGTTTTCACTGGGATTGAATAAAAGGGAGGTAATTTGTTCATTTTCTATATATATTTTCTAGCGTTATGCTTAGTACAATTAAAAGACTAGCCAATATATAGAAATGTATGTACTTTTAACAGATTTCTTGTTAGCCAGACTGATAAATTAGGAATAGCGGGGACTTAAATGAGTGGGTTTTATTAGTTTAATGCCCTATTAATAGTCAAAGTCCGGTCGTGTAAGGATGCGAAGTTTGTTGGTGGAGAAAAGCCGGAATACCGGGCCGAAGAAAAACTACCGACCAGCGGTCAGTACCTAGCAATTTCCTCAAATGGTATTCGAACTTGCAAACCAGAGTTGGAGCTAGGCTTGAGTAGTAATATGTCGGGACATCTTAACTACTTGGCATCTTTGCCACTGCAGCCATGATTTTTACATGATAATTATATAAAAAAACATTTCAAAACTGTTGATGTCATATGCCATCATCTCCTTTCGCACGTCTCTTCATTTAATCTGCGACACTCCTTCAGGTGTCGCCCCAATAGTAACTAAGTGTTGTACATTATAAGATATGTATAAACAATCCATCGCACTTCGATTTGTTGCTGTTGTCATTTTGTTGTACGCTTCCGTTTGTTGATGAAGCTTCGTTTTGGAAAAAATACGTCATGTTCTATGTAAAGCTTGACTTTGGTCTATTTTAGAGGGGTATTTTCCTGATCAAGCTAGGCAACTGACCACCCATATTGTTCGCTGTATGCATCGAAAATGATTTGAAGATTATGTCTATGTATAGGATAAATTTCAATTTCGTTGTCTTTATATTTCATTAGACGAAACCTACCTTAATCTGGGTCTGTCCGTAACGCTTGGTTTCTGTGAAATAATTGCCACAAATCTTGATAACACTTGGTAACATGGTTGAATGTGCCAAGGGCTCGGATGATTTCGCTCGGCACTTTCATTTGGCCCTATTTGACGGAGTTGTGGCCCTTTGGTGAACATAAAAACGCCATATTCGCCTGTTTTCGTTCAATCACTCTCGCAAATATTACCGGATTTTCTCGAAACTCTGTCACATGGTAAAATATCTGGGGACTAAGTACTATCGGCACTTTCATTGGACCCCATTTGGCGGATTTATGTGCATTTATTAATGAAAGCGGAAGGATATAAATTCCAAATGTCTTCTTTGACACCGCCTCACTTTTGGCATTCTGGTGAGCGCCCGCCCCTGTGAGGAAGGCTTTCTGTTCTGTTCCGTTGCCGAGACACATCCAAGTCTATAAAAGCGGTAGTTTCTTCCCCTGCTCAGCGCTCAGAATCGAAGGAGTGCAACGACTGGTTTGCCCGTTGTCAGTATATGTGTCTTCGGTGACATGCTTCAGTGATATAACACTATAAAAAGGGCAACAGTTCCACTATGTACACTAGATACAGATTTCGGTATTTTTGACTGAAAAAAAAGTATTTAATTTTCTTATATTTCAGAAAATACTTCCTGTACAGTTCTGAGCGTTTGTCACAGAAGGCAGTCACTTTGTAAATTCATTGAAGGAGATTGTTTTTATTTCGGTGGAAATATAGCCAGCACAGATCCTGGATCTATAACTTGGCAGGAGGCAAACAAACGATGTGAATATAGTTTTTCTAGGAAATCATTTTTGGTTCAAATATCGAATAAAAAGATAAATGAAGCACTCAGATCGCACCTACAGAACAATAGTGATATCAGCGGGAACTACTGGACTGATGGGACGCTGGAAACAGGCTATGTGTGGACCTGGGTCTCGGGTAGGTGCCACTTATTTTGCTTGATTAAGAAAAGGCAACTGTTTTCCTGTAGATACATGTATGCAAACTATTTTCATAACCATTTTAGACCGTTTTCTTTAAAGGGTTTTAAATGGTGTATTTTTAACTCAAAATTAAATGGAGGGGGGGGGGTAGCAAATGCTATTTTTCTAAGGAAACGCAAAAGGCTCATTAAACACAACTGCTATCTTTTTAAAGACGGCAACTTGCAATTTTTCCGAACAGCAATATATGGTCCAAATAGGCCAAAATAAGATAAATTACGATTGTTTTGTCAAATAAATATCTTTGAGCGACAATAGGTCAAAAATCGAGCACAAAAAGAAAATCCATTATTTTTCTTCCATTTCTTCAACGGTTTTGAACTTCAATTTCCAAATGTCTGCACGAGGAGAATAGGAAGGAAAAATTCGACTTCTCAGTACTTCTGAAGTACATTGTTGTTAATGAATCGTGGAATATTTGTTGTTATTATTGTTTATATGTCAGGTGATACATACAGCTCTGTTACCGCAATGCCTTCTTCCGTGGGAAACTGTGGAACTGCTAGGTATCATCAGGACACCTCAACATGGACCACTATATTAGCGAGATTAAATTGCGATTCGAAGAAGTTTTACATATGTGAATACGGTAAGACATGCGATAGTTTTGAACATAAGTTTTCTTAATTCAGTGACTTCATGATCAATGTGTGTCTTGATTCTACTGAAATTTAATGTCGCTGTGTAAAATCCTCGACCCAAATATTTTGATGAACATGTAATGTTTTTGTTTTAGATATAATCCTTATATAGATACGGAATAGTTGAGAATTTACTAAAAATAAGAAGGGATGAGTTTGTATACGATGTATGTATATTTCATCGATTAATTATGAATTGATGACGATTAATGAAAGATTTTATTCTTTAGTAGCATAGCTATTTCATATGATCACGGCACCCCGTTTAGAAGTCCATACAGAAATATTTCATGAATTTCCTGTTCACTTGTTATAAACATGAAGCCACGCATTGCCTTTATATCAAGTTTCAGTGTACAGGTATAAATGCGGTTCATAAGCTTGTTTGTTTTTTGATTAATTAACGTCCTATTAACAGCTATGGTCATGTAATGGACTGCCTCCCATGTATGCGTTGTGTTGCGTGTAGTTTTGTGCTGGGTGCATGGTTTGGGAGACTGCAGTATATTCATGTTGTGTCTTCTTGTATAGTGGAACTGTGGAACTGGAAGCAACGCACCCCACCCGGTCACATTATTCTGACAACGGGCAAACCAATAGCAGATGTACTTACATTGTATAACAATAAATCGATCACATTATGGGATGATGCGTTGGGTCTCTCTCTGAGAACTTCGAAGCAGTGAAAACTTTTCCGAGACTGATGTCAGCCTATCGTCTTCTGTGTGGCTCGATATCCAGTAGATAATAACATGGAACATAGATACCGCCTGTAAAGATTCCAAATGTAATGAATATATTTTATGACAGTCATTTAAGATAATTTATAGCCTTGACATCTATTATGATGAATATCATGTAGTTATTCCTAAAGTTCTATTTAAAATAAAATTTAGTACTGGTGGTTAGCGCAGATACAGAAATATTTCAAAACATATACACGTTTGATCTCCATTTATATCTTACAGACATTCAACGAACAACTACGCCGACCACCACTCCAACAACTACTACTCCAACAACTACGCCGACCACCACTCCAACAACTACGTCGACCACCACTCCAACAACTACGCCGACCACCACTCCAACAACTATGCCGACCACCACTCCAACAACTACCACTCCAACACCTGCGCCGACCACCACTCCAACATCTACGCCGACCACCACTCCAACAACTACGCCGACCACCACTCCAACAACTACGCCGACCACTAATCCAACAACTACCGCCGGCCACCACTCCAACAACTACGCCGACCACCACTCCAACAACTATGCGCCGACCACCACTCCAACAAACCACCACTCCAACAACTGCGCCGACCACCACTCCAACATCTACGCCGACCACCACTCCAACAACTACGCCGACCACCTACTCCAACAACACTCCAACAACTACGCCGACCACCACTCAACAACTAATCCAAAACAACTACGCCGACCACCACTCCAACACTACGCCGACACCACTCCAACAACTACGCCGACCACCACTCCAACAACTACCTCCAACAACTGCGCCCACCACCCTCAAACTCCCTCCAACAACTACGCCGACCACCACTCCAAACATCTACGCCGACCACCACTCCAACATCTACGCCGACACTACTCCAACAACTACGCCGACCACCACTCCAACAACTACGCCGCCACAACTCCAACATCTACGCCGACCACCACTCCAACATCTACGCCGAAACTACTCCAACATCTACGCCGACCACCACTCCAACATCTACGCCGACCACCACTCCAACAACTACGCCGACCACCACTCCAACAACTACGCCGACCACCACTCCAACAACTACCGACCACCACTCCAACAACTACGCCGACCACCACTCCAACAACTACTACTTCTCCAACAACTATGCCGACCACCACTCCAACAACTACGCCGACCACCACTCCTACAACTACTCCAATATTTACACTGATCACCACTCCAACAACTACGCCGACCATAAGTCCAACAGCTACGCTGACCACCACTCCAACAACTACGCCGACCACCACTCCAACAGCTACGCCGAATACCACTCCAACAACTATGCCGACCACCACTCCAACAACTACCACTACTCCAACAACTACACCGACCACCACTTCAACAACTACACCGACCACTAATCCAACAATTTCATCGACCACCACTCCAGCAACTACAACCCTCAGCACTCCAAAACCCATAAATAACATAGGTACAACTACAACGACAAATATTCTATCAACAACTGCATCTCCAGCGCCGTATACAATACACCCTAATCCACCTAGTAACGCAACTAATATGACGTCTCAAACTGCATCTTCAACAACAAATATTCGAAAAACGAATACACCACGCTTTTCTTCTCCTCCGACCGCAATTTTTGCAATGTCTACCTTCAATCATTTACCGATAATCAGCCGTGTTAACACACCGAAATCCACATCCTTTACAAAACCCAAATCTAAGCCAACCAAATCACATGTAGTACAATTCATCATCACAACACCAGCAACAACGAACACACCGACACCAACAGATGTGAGGACAACAGCGACGAGTCCGACAACAGCGACGAGTCCGACAACGATGACAGAAGACTCGGACAGTCTTGGAATTCCTCTAGGTAATGTATTTCATTTCGAGTGGTGTGCATATCAACGTTGGCGCAATAGAATTTTCAATGCACATATTACAGAAATATCGATATGTTTGTATTTATGGTACCAAATTAAGCCACACATTCGTCAGACTATACCGAATATATTTGTACCCGGCCTAATTTTCGGCCCTAAAGACAAAACCATTACCTAACTAGAGATATTTAGTTCTACAATATTTGAGACTTATGATGAAACCTAGAACCTGGTAATATTTTTTATCCAAAGGCAAAAGGGCAAAATTACATGATTATCGAAGTAATATACTGTGTATACTGGTTTTGCTTAAATGATCCTAATATGGAAACGCGATCTGTATTATAATTAATTATGATTACTTTCCAGATACATTCATACTGTTAGTGGCGTCCGCGTGCTGCGTTCTGACTCTCACCATAATGGCCTGCTGTGTCTATATTTTTGGGAGGTTTGTTCAACATTTACCACAATCTTTTTTCGGTAGTAAGTTTTAACGTATCATTGTAGTTCCATCTCAAAGGATTTTGTGTTAACGCGGAAGAGCATCTGTAATTTGACACAGTGTCCCCAGCAGGAACCAAACCACAATGGAAGAGGAATGAAAACAGGACTTGTTTTAAGTAGTTTTTTTAATTTATTATAATTAATTAACTTCCTATAACAGCAAGGGTCATGTAAGGACGGCCTCCCATACATGCGGTATATAGTGTGTATGTAGTGCCAGGTGAGTGACTTTGGAGACTGCGGAATGTTTGTGTTGTCCACTTGTATAGTGAACTGTTGCCCTTTTTATAGTGATATGTCACTGAAGTATGCTGCCGAAGACACCAAGCAACACACCCCACTCGGTCACATTATACTGACAACAGGCAAACCCATTCGTCCTACCATCTGTATGCTGATGAGCGCTAAGCAGCAGCAGAAACTAGCACTTTCATGAGCCTTAGAGTGTTTTCGTCAGGGGACAGAACGCAGGGCCTACCTCACATGGGCAAACGCTCAACAGATGGCCAGAAGTAAGGCAAGGGACACGTTAGGCAGAACGAAGTTAACTATGCAGAAGAGAAAAGATAATATCCAAAATTTGGTCGCCTTTTATGATCATGCAATAGGGGAAGCACGTACAATTTTAACATCCTACCTGCATGGCGGAAAAAAACTAGAACTACATATGCATTGTTTGTTAAGTGGCGAGTAACAGTTTTGATAAAATAGATGTGTATAAAGTTCTGATTTAATGTTTTTATGCATATTTTCATTGTATGCTAAAGCTTAGTGATCAGGGGATTTGTGCATATCGATGTTTTGACTCAATTTGCTAGAAGCTGTCAAGATTCCATGTTCACATGAATGATACCACTCTGATTCATAGCGAGGTGATATACCTGTAGTTATATAAGAAAATATAAAAAAAGATATAAGTAACATAAGAAATATTTAAATTCATGGACGGAAGGCTTCTTGTACATTTTAAAAATCAAAATCCCCTGTTCGATAGATTAATTTATATACATGAAATACGATTGTTGATTGCAACGTTTTGTTTCAGGCGAAAAAGCAAACAAGGTCCTATGACGTCACGCCCCAGCAAAGACGCTCCCGAATTCACCCTAACCTTGAGGTCGCCTGGATATACGCTTGGTCTGGAAAGTTCTAACACCAAACCAATTCTTGACTTATCGAAAGAACTGATGGATTTGCCGCCGGACTACTCAACCGTTATTCGTGATATAAGGAGACCTGGGATTCGGGAAAAATTAGGGAGCTGGATCTCTCCTCCCTACCAAACTAGGGGCTGTCATTATGGATACTATGAACCAAGTCCTGATTACGGTGATACAAGTTTCCAAGGTGTAACTACAGAAAAGCCTGTAGATTATTAAAAGGTCAATACTGGCAAAACTCAAGTACAGTGGGTATTTACAGTAACACTGAGGAACACGCTTGTTTTCCCTTTTGTGTTCCTTGAATCGTCCTTAGATAGGCATCTCTAGATCAATTTTAGTTATCACTGATTTTCGGGTCATGCTGAAGGGAACTTGCTAAATTCATTTTCCAGAAAAGTTAAAAGTAACTCGATGTGTATGCCTATGTAAAGTCGAATCTTGTCAAACCACTTGTAAACATAATTGCATGGGTATCCGGTGAAATACATTGTATGTACTGAATCCTGTGGACTTGCAACAAAAAGGCGTAAAATAATTAAATATGCATATTTTGCCAAAATTTACAAACAGCACAACAATCTACGATTCAATAATACTATCAAAAGTTAGGACGGATACATATTCACTTTATATCAACTAAGTTATGTTCAAGTACATATGTACACCCAAGAAGTGATATATAAGCATACAAAAAAATAAGATATGATGATTAAATTCTTGTTGTTGTATGGCTAGATGTGGGTGTGTAAAGTGTTCCATCGTCCGTGAGGTTTATGTTCATGTTGGGTTGAAATGAAGAAGGACTCCAATGTTTAGTCGAAGTACAGAATGCACGTCCGTACCCCGTATGTCTGACCACTCTATATCTGTATATCTGTATATCACTGACCAGCCCTTATTTATACTGGTTAGATATTGCATACGTGTACAAATGACGGGTAAATCATGTTAGTGCAACATAACATTATAAGAGTGACAGCTAAGAAGCTGTCTTAGACTGACTGGTCTGAAAAGTACTAGACTGTTACATATAGTATGGCCTTGGGACATATACACGACTTAGCCATTTACATTTCTGAAATATGTCCTGTAGATTATTCACATTGGCCAATCATATTATCAAGTTATATATCAAATATAGCTTACTTTAAATTAAATCTTTAAATTAATTGTTCATATCATGGCATCGTTCTACTACATGATCACTAGTTTAAACGGGGTCTTAACCCTTAAACCATTAGAAAGTTAATAGCACTTTCTACTGGAAAGGTTTTCCAAAACATTCTGAAAATGCCTCCGTGCAGCCGGTTTCCATTGGTCATTTTAATGCATTGTCCTACCTTTAGATCATGTACCTAATGTCCCTATTGTGTTCGTAAAAGGCCATTAAATTTTGGATAATATCTGTTCTATTGGAACACGAACAGACTGCAAACCTCTCAAAACATGTCCTACAGGCATTTCACAAACAGAACCCACTGCATACATGGGAGTCCGTATTTAGAGAATCTGAAGACAGATCCTCTTCTCACAATGTACATGGAAGTGACGTCACTTGGATCTTCAGCTTATTTCATATCTATAATTGCAAAAAATATTCTGTGTTTCCCAATGTTTATCTAGCCTGTTTTTATTGACTTTTATATTTGTACTAAAACACCATTTTCGACAAGCATGTTACGCATTCTAAGGACAAAAATATCAAATCTTGAATGTTGTAGAAATGTCTCCTTTGTTGTTTGTGTGATTGATTTGTCCACGTTTTAATAAAGTCTGTTGCACGGTTATCATCATCCTCGATACTCCAGGCCTAGGGTTCCGATCACTTACGATCTCTACACCCCTGGACTATCTCATAGTGAAATTGAAGGCAGCTCAGCGGAAAACATTTGACCAATCACAGGCTAGCAAAGATTTCCTTTGAAGACTACAGAGAGAGCGACGCCTAACATCAAAGTCACACAGTCAACCACAGTGTACCGTTATACGGCTCTTTTGATTTACATCAAATGATTAAATTACCTGTTCTATTCTGTTGCCTCCAGTTTTACTATGAGATAGTCCAGGGGTGTAGAGATCGTAAGTGATCGGAACCCCTGGAGTATCGAGGATGGGTTATCATAGATATACTAGTTATTTCAAACATCTCCATCATATCTCCTTTTACTTTTCTATAGCTCAAAGTCGGTAGTTTGGGAAAGGTAAGGAACTCCTCCGTGATACAAAGTTGAGTAGTTTATTTCAAAGTATCGTAAAAAAATATCCAGACCAGATACATAGCTTCGGTTTAAGTTATATTGCATGCTGATTTTATTGTAACGATATGTCACTTAAACATCTGATATTTGAACATTGTTCATGAAACTTGGTGATTTAGCTCCCCAAATGCATATGTCGGCCTATAAGAGAGCCGAAATCAAAGGATCATATATTCCTGGATTTGAATAAAGTGCCTTCAATCACTGCTATATACAGTGACTTCGGGTTTTGTCAGATTTCGAATCGTATCACGTGACTGACGTTCGACACGACCTGCACGTGGTGAGCCAGGTAATTAACGTACAGAATAATGTAAGCGCACCTGTGTTGGAGCAAATCATGCTGGTATATGTCCACAGAATGAGTATTTGAAACACCCAATTCACACATTGCCGTAAAATATTGTGTTTATCAAATATTGTAATGTGCGAGCATTATTTTCGTTGTACGTGTAGATCCAGTTTGCTGAGGTCGACCACATGTTTTGTTTACAAAAAAAAACTTTTAAAATTTTCTCTTGGTTTCACAACTCTCGTGTTACTCCCCGAATCATTCAGAAATCTTCGTTCGGGCTAGTTCACGTGAAACTGTAGTTTACATGAGCGATGCGTATTTCAACAAAACGGCGATAGTTTTAACTCCAGTTACGTAATTTGAACTTTGAACTCTACTCGTGTCTAACCCAGCTCAGACGACTCTCGATCGAACTATGGTCTATAAATAGAGTTTTACGTCACTCAACTCAACCCGCGAGTTTCACGTGAACTCGCCCGAACGAAGAGTTCGGAATAATTTACGTCAATCGGATCCCCTCGGAGAAATTTCCGCTTATTTCCGAAGATTCACGGAAATTACTCCGAGATGTCGCGATTGTTTTTTACGTGCGCACGTTAAAAATATATATTTTTTATTTTTATAATAAAAAACACCTCCAGTGCTGTAACTTTATAAAAATGGTAAAACAGACGGAGAAAATATGTATAGTTTAACACTAAACAGTTTTCACTATGACAATCAGAGCGAAAGTTATAGACCATATATCTTTAATTAAAAGTTAAGATGTTAAACTTCAATATGATAACAAGAAGTCATACTGAACTAGACTGTTTTACACAAAAAGTCTTACGACACATTGAAATTAATTTCCCAATTTTGCATCACGGAGGAGTTCCTTAACTTTCTCTATATACTAGTTAGTGTGTCTTTGACTTTCCAGCGTACTAAACACCTATGCTTTGACTTTCTGTTATTTCTGATTTTTACAAAGCCCGTTTTTTTAAAGGTGCGCGAATAACGATGTACATGTCTTACAGTGCACATTGTATAAGAATCAAAGATATTAAAAGTAATTGCATTGTACATCTGTATGCCAAATGATACTTTATGTTTTGTAAAGAGTTTACTTCTTAAATTAAATTTTTCGGGTTTGCATAATGTGACTGTTTGAAACGGTTCATAACAGGCATGTATAAACGTAGGTTCTAAAGTAGGACGATCATCGATGAAAGGGAGATAAGTCATTCAGATCCGAGATGGGTTCGCAGATATTCTGAAACCGATATTCTTATAGGCCTGAGTTACGTACTGTATATGTGAAGTGCATGTAGATTTAAATACATAGCATTGTGAGCTACATATGTAGTTGAGTTCTCGTTACTTGAATGCTTATGAAGCTTCTTGTAACATTTATAAACGTACTGCATGGTCTTTTTGTATAAATCACAACAGCTAACAATCGCTTCAACTTGTTACGGGAAGGCGAGCGCTTAACCATTCGGAACTACATCGCATTTATACATACAATTGTTTTGACATGTTATGTTAGAAACAGAAATCAGGTGAGTCGCATTGTACCGGAATAGGCTTTTATCACTGTTAATATAACGTAGAAAATGGCACATTGACATGTACAAAACTTAGCACAAGTCTGTACTACGGTAGAAAATCGGCTCATGAAGTAAGTAGGCCTAACGTTAAGATTCGCCAGTTAACCTATCATGATCAGCTGTCGTGATGGTGTGATCGTAATTTTCCACACGATACTTTCGCCTATCTATAGCCGTCTGCATCTGGTTTTGGAAAAATACAATGTCCTACCCCTGTTCATATAGTAGGGGTAGGCTATTGTATTTTTTATCAAACCAGGAGCAGACGCCTGTGGCCAATCTACTGATCTGTCAAACTCTTACTGAGTACTGAAAACACAGTCTAAATTGAAATTAGCGCTAAAGTTGGAATTGTTCAATCTTACATTGAGTGCAGTGTAAAACAATGGATATCAAAAGAAATATTTTAATTGTATTGACTGGCTTGCTAAACATGAAGTTTGTCTTTAATCTTTGTATCTTCTATCCTCTTAGGAAGTTTGGACACCTCTGACCCTAGTATGAGCTAGACTTACAATTACAGTCAAACCTCCCAACTCCAAACTTGATGACGTTCCATATCCATGATATGTGTATTCAAGTTATAATAAGTACTTGAAATTACATGGCCAAGATTAACAATTAATACTTGAAATTAACAAGATAATATTCATTAATTATTTACCATTGTAGCCACATCATTGAATTGAGGAGATGGACATTGTGCTGAATTACGCTGATCAGTACTTTCTGACTCCGTATGTCTACCCATCCAGCTGGTCCGAGGATGACCCAGTCCGACAAGTGGTCAGTTTGTTTCTAGTGACCAATATAGGAGGATATCTCCTGTACCTGATAACAGCCACGATTAGCTATCTGTTTTTATATGACAAACGCCTGATGGAGCACCCCCTGTTCCTACCGGTAAGTATATAGTTAGATCTGTTGTGTAACATTTAGGACTGACCAGATACAAAATGTCTGCTCAGTGGCCATATTGGATTTTAGCAATGAGAAATAAATAGAAGTTTTAAACCTTATTCTAATAAACATTTTGTGATAGTATTATGAATTTAAGTATATTCACAACTAAACAAGGGTTTGACTGGGAAGGGGTTAAGTTCAAGGTTTTAAGGTCAAGAATATTAAGGTCAAGGTTAAATTGATATCTTTGAATGGTAATTTCAAAGGTCATTTTTGATGTCTCGGTGTTCTAGTTAATTTCATCTTATTCTATCATATGATTCAGCTGTAATATCTATTCTATCAGATAATATTACCTCACCTGAAATGAATGGTGAGTAAAATAGTGATGATGAGATAATATTATGTGTATATCACTATGTTTTGTGTTAGCTGATGATATTTTTTTTTGTTCAGAACCAGATAAAACTGGAGATCCTCTACACAATCAAATCTGTTCCACTGATGAGTGTGCCAACTAATGTGCTGTTTTTTATCGAGGTCAGAGGCTACAGTAAGCTTTACGATGATGTAGGCACGTCAAAACTCGGTAAGTAGAGTAAAAGCTCTTCTCTCAAGATGTCAATATCATATCATTATTGCCAAATGTCATTATCACCAAACCTCATTGTCACCAAACATCATTATCACCAAACATCATAATCACCAAACATCATTATCACAGGACATCATTATCACCAAACGTCATTTCACCAAACATCATTATCACCAAACATCATTATAACCAAACGTTATTATCACCAAACATCATTATCACTGAACATCATTATCACAGGACATCATTATCACCAAACGTCATTTTACCAAACTTCATTATCACCAAACATCATTATCACCAAACATCATTATCACAGAACATCATTATCACTAAACATCATTATCACAGAACATCATTATCACCAAACATCATTATCACAGAACATCATTATCACTAAACATCATTATCACTAAACATCATTTCACCAAACATTATCACCAAACGTCACAATCAATACCTACCCACAAGGGCAGATAACTCTGTAATATGCAAATACAGAACATGTCACCAACCACTAATCACAGTATATACCAGTGTCACATACTAACCCTAAAGATGTATTGTGTATAAGTTTGTATTACATTAAACCATATGGTGTTGCTTCTTACAGGCAGTGTTGATTACATTTATATATACAGATATGTTTATGTCGAACCCTTATGTTTTATGCTACAGATTTGATATTCATCCTGACAAGCGTGGTTACATTTATCCTGTTTACGGATATGTGTATCTACTGGATCCACCGATTCCTCCATCATCGGTCCATCTATAAATACATACACAAAGACCACCATCGATGGAAGGTGCCCACACCGTACGCCAGCCATGCATTCCACCCCCTGGATGGTTTCCTCCAGAGCTGTCCTTACCATATCTACCCTTTTCTGTTTCCTCTCCACAAGTATACGTATCTTGCACTCTTCGTCTTTGTCAATATCTGGACTGTGTCCATTCACGATGCGAACTACAAGGTCCCTGATGTGTTGAAGCCGGTTGTCAATGGTTCAGCCCACCACACCGATCATCACCTCTTCTATAACTACAACTACGGCCAATTCTTCACCCTGTGGGACCGCATCGGTGGCTCCTTTAGGAACCCCAGCTCTTTCGAAGGTAAAGGGCCATTAGTGGAGATGTTGAAGGCTAAGAGTTGTTTAAACGGAACAAAGAGGAATGGTACTGTAAGGAATGGATATGTTAACGAGGTAGGGAATGAGAAGATTGACTAATCTATGTAGAAGATGAGATGACCAGGCCAACTTGATAGTTCAGATTTTAATATTTGTTCCTGAAGTAACGAGGTAAACAACATTAACACTATCTGGCCCTCACTTGGTGATTTTTTTTTAGATGATTTGTGTTTCTGCAACTTACGAAAATTAATTTCACCTTTCCATGCCAAACAAACTTTTTACGTTGATTTGATTTCGTGATTTTAGGTGATATTCTTCTACTGTGCCTGTGAGTATTTTCACAGTTTCTGATCATCCACAAAATACTGGTGCCCAAAATTCAATCAAGCCTAGAGATAAGTTGGTTAACACCTGTTATTGTACACACATTCTTCCTTCATTTATTTTATATTTAATTGTTAAATCTTCTTTGGACCAATCATAATTTTGATAATTTTACTTTTATTATAAAACAGGTACTTTTGAATGTTATTATGTTGTTCCTGAAGAACTGATGAAAATGTCCTAGATTTCTGCATTATTTTAGGCTGACAAAGAGTCATTTTCAATTTTGAAGATTGTTATGCCCTTGCTATATCTCAGAAAGTACTGAAGTACATTTTGACAGAACGTGTATAACCAACCAAATACCATATTGACAAATGATTTTTTTCTACTATTTAGATACTTAAGGGTTTTTTCCTCATTATTGTAATGTGTATAAGGCCCTATGTTATCAAAACTAAGCTTTAATGGTCAAAAGCAGAGAATAGATCCATCCGTTATAAAGATCTATCAATGGCGAGCATCAAGATCGCACAGAGAGATCTTGTTTTAGATACCTTGAGTTACATTACATACCGTATCAATGTTGACAGTGCCTTATAGGGGTAATAGAGATTGATTGATATTAGGATCGTCTTAATACTCCGATGTACGATCAGAGTAAATATTTTTAGACAGGTAGTGTTGGAGTGCTTATTGCTTCTAAGTTAAGCATGTTTTAACATTTAGTTTGACTCTTGAATGGAGTCACCATAGCATATTATAAATACATGTGTATTTCAAGTTCAACTTGAACAGGGTAATATTGAGCTCTGATACATATACATATTACATGATATACATATTATATGTTAAACATTATTTTGAATTTACCTGATTTGGGCATGTTTTTTTATTATGTTATTGCTTTAAAGTTTTTTTTGTTTTGTTTTTTTCTTTTAAATATTCTCCCTTCCATATGCAATATAAATGTTAAAACAATCAATGTTTGCAAATAAGAGAAGATTATTGTTTAAAAAAAGACAAAACTATCATTGATGGTAGATGGCTTCCCATTATTTTCCATGCTGAGATTCATCAGAGTTACTTCCCTTGGTCCACTTTAACAGATAATGAGAATGTGTCAGTAACTGAGCATTGACTCAACAAGTGTATATGATATGGGCTGCACAAAGTCAGTTCCACCTTCCCCACAATCACCTGAAGATGGGACTAATTGATGATAATCATACGATACTAATGTCATTTTGGTATCCCGAAACTTATGTATCGTTGTTAGATTATTATTTTTGGGTCCTGGGTTGTCATGCTGTTATTGTATTATGTATAGCTGTTACAGAATCTTTTTAGAAAATCAGATACATCCCTGTAACAAAATAAACAAGGGGATATGATAATGACTTTTATTGTGTGTATGTATATAATTCAGTTTAAATTATAACAGTTCATCAAAATTGGTCTTTTTTATGCAGTTTTTCATCTAGTTAACATAGAGCGCATTCTAGAACAAACGTTATATTTCTCAAAATGATGTATATTCTTCGTGTCTGCTAATTCCCTTAAAATATAAAGTTTGTTCTAGGTTTTGCTCTATTACTTTTAAAAGAAAAACTATAAAAAAAAATATGCCAAAATTGACCAAATTTTCTTTTTGCGTAATTTATGCAAATTAAGTTATATAGCAAAAAGATACTTTCTGTCAACAAAAATATCATTAAGCTTTTATCGGGGGCATATTCAATATTTCAAACCCAGCAACTTAATTTCTAATTACTTAATTTGAAATTTGGTACAGGTAGATTTAGGGGCCAAAAACAGCCATTACCATATCTATTTCTTATCACAGTTTGTTGTATATGTCTCTGCTGTTATATTTATCACTGTTGATACCAATTAGTATTCAGTTATATTGTTTATGTGAATATTGACCTGTTACTGATGAACCTTAATGTAATCATTGTTTTGTTATAAGGGTGTTACTGTCACTTCATAATTTCAATGCTTTGTTAATTTTTTGAGAATTATATATATTCTATACCCATAAGTCTAGTTTTACATAAATGCATGTATCAAATAACTTAACTCTTGCATAATTTAATTAATTATTTTATTTTAGAGATTTTTCTGTCCAGTTTAATGGCAATATTTTCTTGCAATATGAAAAATAATATTTGCAATAGAATCTTATTGAAATAGAGAAGAGTTTCTGTGTTTTAAATACTGGTTACAAAGTTTTAGAATAATCAAGGGCATAATATCGTTGTTTTATCACAGAGTGACCTTCTCTTATCATTTGTATCATTTTGTATGGAATTTGACAGTACAATTTATTATCTTATGGATTTTTCCCCACCGTAAAATTTTTACTTTCATTAATTAAACTTAAAATACAATGAACTTGTTTTCGGTACCTAGCTTTAAAAGCTGCGGTAGCATAATATATCCATCCTTGGCCCCAGGTGCAAAGTATATATTGTGACTAATATTTTGTGTGTGAATGCTGTTTCGATCATTTCTTGTGACATTGAAATGATCAGTGAAATAATAGACCACAATTGAATGTCCATATAAAGCTAGATATTAAGCTTTGAAGTTAAAGTCTAAAGGTTTTGACTCGCAAAATAAAACTGCTCTATGTTAACTATTACAACTGTTTTAGAATGTTTCACTTACGATACCTTTTAAACCTATGGTAGCAATATCTAATATGTCATATATGTGTTTAAAGTGCAAATACTTCTTTTCAGATCAGCAGAACCTTTTCAGTTCATAGTGCTGATGTCTGTATATCTTATAATTTTTTAATAATTCACTCTAGTTCTTTAAAGATCACTACAAGTATGATATAACATTTGTCTATCTTACACTGTACATGTATATATACAAAAAATAATGCATAATTTGTTTGCTGTTTCCTTCATATTTTTTTATTCTTGATTTATTCTATATCTTAAACCAATTTTTGCAGTGGCTTTTGAACAATTTTAAACTGTAGTCAAACCTGCCTTAGAAACCACTTCTGTAGAAGTGTCACCTTTTTAGTAAGACTAATCTCTCAGTGTCGCAATTTATCAATTTAAACAATTTGACATGTGTTTAGAGAGCTCTTGTCCCTATAAAGACAATCTTGGTCTCTAGGGTGGTCTTTATACATGGGTTAACTATTGATAACTTACATATTAGAAATTGTAATAAATCACTGTTAAGTGATTTGTAATATATTTAACATACACACATAATATTATGTGGCTGCTTTATTTACTTTTGATTATTTTGTTCGTTATAATTTTCAATTTATGTTATTGATATATGATATTATATGCCCTCATTATATATACAAATTATTGATTTATTGCTTTATTGATGAAAAGTACATAATTCTTAACAATATAAATGAACAAAAGCTTTAATATCTCAAATGTGGTTTTCTGTCCGATTGATATTGTCGTTCTATTTATTACCGGAGCTCAGCATTTCTTATGAAAAATTTCTAATCATTGTTTAAAACAATATGTGTATTCCTACTTTAATTATAAACATATCACTTTTTCAAAGTCATGCTATAATAAAGGTTTTGATATTTTTTTTTTTTTTGGTGTACCTGTATTCCACCGAGATGACGCCATTTGACTGTGTTAATTCTATTGATGTTCTATTTTTTTTCAAAGAATATGAATGCTTTCAAATACATTATTCTTTTTTACCCTAAAAAATGAAATGATATTTATGGCGTATGTTTTAACAAAGAAATAAAAATAGAAGAATATGCGATGATCATCAACCATTGAAATAGACATGAATGTACTTGAAAATTTTACCACTTTGACTTGTAAAATGTACATGCTGAATCATATACATAAATGTGAAACACTTTATTTTAATGTATTGTTGTTTTCTTAAGAAAGTTAAATTCCACAGATCATTCAAGGTATTTGTACACATGTTTGTTAAAAGTTTTAGTTAAGGTGCTAGTGATTCACATCTGACTGTGATGTTAACCTCTTTATAGTCGTGTATAGATAGATAGCTGTGTCATCATTTTGGATCAACAGCTCTTTCTGGAAATAAAGCTTTCACATATTTATAACAGTTGAATTTGCGTTAAGCTCTTAGAATTTACGCAAATATAAAGTGGTTTTTAGCCCACCATCATCAGATGTCCGTCCGTTAACAATTCTTGTTACCGCTATTTCTCAGAAAGTACTAAAGGGATCTTTTTCAAATTTCATATGTAGGTTCCCCTATGGCCCTAGTTGTGCATATTGCATTTTGGGACCGATCAGTCAACAAGATGGCCGACAGGCGGCCATCTTGGATTTTGATAGTTAAAGTTTGTTACCTCTATTTCTCAGAAAGTACTGAAGGGATCTTTCTCAAATTTCATATGTAGGTTCCCCTAGGACCCTAGTTGTGCATATTGCATTTTGGGACCGATCGGCGAACAAGATGGTCGACAGGCGGCCATCTTGGATTTTGATAGTTAAAGTTTGTTACCGCTATTTCTCAAAAAGTACTGAAGGGATCTTTCTCAAATTTCATATGTAGGTTCCCCTAGGACCCTAGTTGTGCATATTGCATTTTGGGACCGATCGGTCATCAAGATGGCCGACAGGCGGCCATCTTGGATTTTGATAGTTAAAGTTTGTAACCGCTATTTCTCAGAAAGTACTGAAGGGATCTTTCTCAAATTTCATATGTAGGTTCCCCTAGGACCCTAGTTGTGCATATTGCAATTTGGGACCGATCGGTTAACAAGATGGCCGACAGGCGGCCATCTTGGATTTTGATAGTTAAAGTTTGTTACCGCTATTTCTCAGAAAGTACTAAAGGGATCTTTCTCAAATTTCATATGCAGGTTCCCCTAGGACCCTAGTTGTGCATATTGCATTTTGGGACCGATCGGTCAACAATATGGCGGACACGCGGCCATCTAGGATTTTGATAATTAAAGTTTGTTTCCGCTATTTCTCAGAAAGTACTGAAGGGATCTTTCTCAAATTTCATATGCAGGTTCCCCTAGGACCCTAGTTGTGCATATTGCATTTTGGGACCGATCGGTCAACAATATGGCGGACACGCGGCCATCTTGGATTTTGATAATTAAAGTTTGTTACCGCTATTTCTCAGAAAGTACTGAAGGGATCTTTCTCAAATTTCATATGTAGGTTCCCCTAGGGCCCTAGTTGTGCATATTGCATTTTGGGACCGATCGGTCAACAAGATGGTTGCCAGGCGACTATCTTGGATTTTGATAGTTAAAGTTTGTTACCGCTATTTCTCAGAAAGTACTGAAGGGATCTTTCTCAAATTTCATATGTAGGTTCCCCTAGGACCCTAGTTGTGCATATTGCAATTTGGGACCGATCGGTTAACAAGATGGCCGACAGGCGGCCATCTTGGATTTTGATAGTTAAAGTTTGTTACCGCTATTTCTCAGAAAGTACTAAAGGGATCTTTTTCAAATTTCATATGCAGGTTCCCCTAGGACCCTAGTTGTGCATATTGCATTTTGGGACCGATCGGTCAACAAGATGGCGGACACGCGGCCATCTTGGATTTTGATAATTAAAGTTTGTTACCGCTATTTCTCAGAAAGTACTGAAGGGATCTTTCTCAAATTTCATATGTAGGTTCCCCTAGGGCCCTAGTTGTGCATATTGTGTTTTGATACTGAATTGTCAACAAGACAGACGGCCATCTTGAATTTTGGTAGTGGAAGTTTGTTACCGCTATTTCTCAGAAAGTATTGAAGGGAATTCAAGCAAATTCCATACATAGGTTCCCCTAGGGCCCTAGATATGCATATTGCGTTTTGGGACCAATCAGTCAACAAGATGGCCGTCTGGCAGCCATCTTGGATTTTGATAGTTAAAGTTTGTTATTGCTATTTTTAAAAAAAGTACTGAAAGGATGTCTCTCAAATTTTATATGTAGGTTCCCTTAGGGCCTTAGTTGTGCATATTGCATTTTGTAACTGATAGGTCAACAAGATGGCTACACGGCCGCCATCTTGGATTTCATTGTTGAAGTTTGTTGCCACTATTTCTTAGAAAGTGCTGCAGCGATCTGTCTCAAATTTTATGTGTAGTCGTGTTTGAAAAAGTTTGAAAAGCAGGGAAAAGATCCCTCTTTCCATTGTCAGACATAGATCATTCATTGGTGGGCGCCATGATCCCTCTGGGATCTCTTGTTCATTGTATGCACCACGAGAAGTCTATATATATTCAGTCTGCTATTTTAATTAATTGCATTGTTAATAGATATAGGTATCTGTTTGTTGATTGTTTTGTGATCTCTTTCTTGTTAATTGACATCTTGTGTCAATCAGTCTGTCATTTTAAAGATTAAAAGATATTTATGACTTTTGTAAATTGTTTGTATTGTACATGTACACACGACGTTTGACTCCATAAGACTGGACCGCGGAGTCATCTTTCATGTCTGTTTTGGGAGACTGCGATATAGTCGTGTTTTTAGCCCACTATCATTAGATGGTGGGCTATTCAAATCGCCTTTTGTCCGTGGTCCGTGGTCCGTCCATCCGTCCTTTAACAATTCTTGTTACCACTATTTCTCAGGAAGTACTGAAGGGATCTTTCTCAAATTTCATATGTAGGTTCCCCTAGGACCCTAGTTGTGCATATTGCATTTTGGGACTGATCGGTCAACAAGATGGCCGACAGGCGGCCATCTTGGATTTTGATAGTTAAAGTTTGTTACCGCTATTTCTCAAAAAGAACTGAAGGGATCTTTCTCAAATTTCATATATAGATTCCCCTATGGCCCTAGTTGTGCATATTGCATTTTGGGACCGATCGATGAACAAGATGGCCGACCATCTTGGATTTTGATAGTTAAAAATTGGTACCGCTATTTCTCAAAAAGTACTGAAGGGATCTTTCTCAGATTTCATATAAAGGTTACCCTAGGGCCTCAGTTGTGCATATTGCATTTTGGGACCGATCGATGAACAAGATGGCCGACAGGCGGCCATCTTGGATTTTGATAGTTAAAGTTTGGTCTCTCAAAAAGTACTGAAGGGATCTTTCTCAAATTCCATATATAGATTCCCCTAGGACCCTAGTTGTGCATATTGCATTTTGGGACCGATCGGTGAACGAGATGGCCGCAAGCATCGTGGATTTTGATAGTTAAAGTTTGTTACCGCTATTTCTCAAAAAGTGCTGAAGGGATCTTTCTCAAATTTCATATACAGGTTCCCCTAGCATCCTAGTTGTGCATATTGTATTTTGGGACCGATCAGTAAACAAGATGGCCGACCGACGGTTTGTTACCGCTATTTCTCAAAAAGTACTGAAGGGATCTTTCTCAAATTTCATATATAGATTCCCCTAGGACCCTAGTTGTGCATAGTACCTTTTAGGACTGATCCATAATGCCTTTCGGGACTGATCGGTAAACAAGATGGCCAACTGGCCGCCATCTTAGATTTCATTGTTGAAATTGTTACCACTATTTCTTAGAAAGTACTATAGCGATCTAGTGTGTTTGAAAAAGTTTGAAAAGCAGGGTAAAGATCCCTCTTTCCATTGTCAGACATAGATCATTTTTGGGTGGGCGCCAAGATCCCTCTGGGATCTCTTGTTTCTTGTATAGTGTTGCCCCTTTTATAGTGCTATACATGTATCACTGAAGCATGCTGCTTAATTCACCAACATTGTACATGTATATTGTGTTTGTTGTTGGTTTCCCATCCTTTCAGGCTATTTCTATGCAGTATTCCATCATGAAAGGTTCCCAAAATATTACAATCCAGTTCCTCTGTGGATAATAGCAAATAAGCTTGTCGTACCAAACACATATAAAGAATCAAAGGCATGCACTCACACGTCACGCCCACAATTGTGCAACTGATCATGGTATACTGTAATAAGGAACAATATATCGTACAAAGATCAATATAAGTTGGGTTGACCTTATGTGTTAATTGTTCGATGATTGTCATACATGATACTAAGACCAAAGCCTCATACATGTACATGATGAGTGGTTGATAATATTAAACGCATTAAGACGAAGGTCAATAAGTTACACAGGTCTTAATTAACACCCAGATAGCTATCTCATGGTGACTATCGCTGTCGTTATACCCACCCCTTGGCAATGCCATGGCAAAACTGAAGGGCCTGTGTCCAACAACAGATGCGACAGGTAATTATATAAATTGGTTGTTTTATGCACATCAAAAGAATCCAATAACGGTACACAGTATGGTTTTGAGTTTTCTGTTGTCTTCATAGGACATCTCTTTGTCCTGTGATGTGATGATTCCAGATGCGTTTCCCCTGAAACGCTTTCAGTTTGACATTGTAATTCAGGGGTGGATATGATGATAGTGATAGTAACCTCTGGAGTATCGATTATTTAATAATCCTCATTGTAGATTTAACATACCAAAACAACATATAAAAATCAGGTGGTTTTGCATTGAGATCGTTTTTTGTTTTTATATAGTATATAGGGGTATTTATATATTCTTTTATGCTATATATTATTGACAGAACATCAAGTTCCAGTGGTAATACTGCTGTCCATCACTTGTCAATTTGAAGTAGATTTCTTCGCAAACGTAATTGTATACTGACACGTCCTCCACGAACACGTCCCTTCACCGTAGTACACAATTTCCTATACGATGTAGCTTAAGGCTCATTCTACGGCGATGTTAGTTCCATCTAGTGAATGTACAGAATCACAATCACAGGGACATGGCACGATTTTTTAACCAACAGTACACATATGAAGTATCATACTATAATATACATTGTATATATCATATATATTATAATATGATATTGTATATGTATACTGTTGGTTGAAAAAAATCGTGCCAGGTCCCTGTGATAAAAATATGCTTGAAATTACTTCAGCAACAACCCTGATTGCATGAGGACAAAAAGGAGGGGTAGAGGCAACTTTAACAATAGGTGCTAGGGATAGGAGCCTATCCCCAACAAGGATAGGCACCTTTTTTCAGCTAACAAACTAATCAAAGAACCGTCTTCAAAACCTTCCTCCAAACCCGTTAAACCACTAACTCCCAGTGAATGTGTGTCATTGGTGACAGCGGTCGATAGGAATTCTGTAAGTGTTGAGGCCAATGGCCTTCCAGTGAAAGCACAAGTAGACACAGATGCAACTATTTCTTGTGTAGCCTTGCCTATGTTGACGAAACTTTCCATTGACATATCAAACTTACAAAAATCTGACCTTAGTGTTCGAGTAGCTGGCGGTAAAATTCCTCGCAGTCTTGGTGTCCTTTGTCTCTCTATTTGACCAAGGGATGATATTTGTTATGGATTTTATGTCAGTTACTTGTCAAAGTATCACATTTACCCTTAGGCTCTATTGTAATCCTGGAACCTTCCCCATCTCTCACTAAATTAAAGTTAGCAGGAGCAAAAAGTATAGCCTACATCAAGAAAGGGAAGTTGTCTTGTATGCAAATTATGAACCCAACCAACAGGGATATGAAAATAAAAAAGAATCAAACAGTTGCATCAGTCTCTCTTTTTGAAGAAAATTCTATCATGTCTTTAGACACCCAGTAGATACTTCCATCACTGATGACAATGTAGTTCCAGAGAACGACCTATCGTTTGACCTGTAGACCTCTAATCTCTCTCAGCAACAAAAAAATCTTCTCTCTTCTTTTCTTCTTAAAAATAGATCAGTTTTTGCCACAAACCTGTCAGAGTTAGGAAACACTCTTGAATCACCACATCGAATAGACATTTGATGAATCCCCCATTCGCCAACGATTCTATAGACAAAGCCCTGAAGTAAAAGCAGAAATGAACAGGTAAATTCAAGAAATGCTTGATAATGACATTATTCAGGAGTCAACTAGTCTATGGCAATCGCCAGTAGTTATGGTTAAAAAGCGTAATGGTCAACTGCGCTTTGCAGTAGACTATAGGAAGCTCAATGCTGCTACTAAGCAAATCGCCTTTCCTCTTCCACGTCTTGATGATGTCTTTGATTGAATTGGTGAATCGCATGCTCAATTCTTTTCTACTCTCGACTTAGCTTCTGAATTCTGGCAGATTCCCATGGACCCTGACACAGCTCATAATTTATCTTTTGTTACTCCATCAGGCGTTTATCAATGGAAACGCATGCCATTCGGTTTAGTGAATGCCCCCGCTAGCTTTCAAGCTCTCATGACAAAGTTCTGGCCTTACGCTCAAGGCCAGTAAGTGCTCAATTGCTCGTCCAGAGGTCCACTAACTTGGACATGTCATTTCTAAAGACGGTGTGAAAGGAGACGCCTCAAAAACAGACGCTGTCCGTTCCTTTCCAACTCCTACAACTGAAAAGCAAGTACGCTCCTTTCTTGAACTCTGTAACTATTACAGAAATTTTGTCAAAGACCATAGCAAAATCACAGCTCCTCTAAACAAACTACTCAACAATGACGTAAAATTTGAGTGGACACCTAAATGTCAACAAACGTTTGATATCCGGATTCTCAACCAATTTTAATAAGAAACATGTTTGTGTTGTTTTCAAGTTCGGTTCTTTGGTAATGATATAATAAGCAGGACACAAAACGAAAAATTCAATTGGCATTTGCTTCTTAATTGTATTTGGTTCTCATATCATCAATAAAAAAATAGTGACACATTGCACAGAAATAAAATGAAAGTTCATTCGTATTGGTAATTCAACGTAGACTCTGAATTAGTTGTCCGGAGATGTCGAACCACCATATAAAAGTTCACGATTTGAATAATGTTAACACCCACAGTTCACTATTTGGTAATCCAAGAAATATTGTCAAATATCCGTAGTAGCGGCTTTGAAGGTTGGGGATCCAACTGATGTTCGCGAATCAGGAATGGGTTTTAATGTTAAAATGACCATTATCCAATAGGTAAACCCGGATGTAACCGATATTAATAGCATAAAAGATATTATCACAATTAAACGACATGACAATATATCGTACAAATTGATATGAAATGTGTCTACTCAAGCTTATCAATGACACCATTGCCTCAATGAAGGTTAAAAACACTTTTGTTATGTGAATACTATATGTAAATGGTCACTCCACAAAAATAAAACTATAATGCCTTAGGGCAGATTTTAAACTTATTATCACATCTATAGGAAAATCATTCAATAATATAACAACAAAGAACATCTCAAATTTCTTTATGACAACATACAAGCGTATACTACATACATGTAGTTTTAAAAATAAAACTGACTTATTTTGACTATTTCCGCACATTTATCGCAATCACAACGCAATCTTTATTCAAGCACTTGCAAAAAATGATGCCTATTATCTTAATTTGTGAAGTTTGGTGACAATTGGTTAAATCATGACATCACACGTAGTTTAGTTTAATCTAAATCTGCAGAGAGAGAAAACTCATGACCACGACAATAATGTAAATCGATAAATTTCGTTTTTGTTGGATTTTACATTTAAATTATATTATGCTACCGTGCAGCACTCCTTTCATTTGGAATCCAATTCACAAAAAAAAGAGAAAAATTATAGGTTTGTAAACTACATGTGATAAATGTCACTAAGCTCATTATTCGCAGTGCATCTAGTTGCCTTGTAAAAGTAACATATAACACAATATCGTTAAAAGTTTCAGTTGCAAGAGTCGCAAGGCTATTTACATATAAGAATGTCGCCACATATAAATAGTGGAGTGGGAGTTATCAGCAGTTAACACATCATATATATATGTATGTGCTTTGTACTTTGATTTGTTATATTTACGGCAGTGTTCCATATCGTTTGTTGTAGTAAACAAGAGTAGCGGTGAAATGACAGGTGGTGCTAATTAAGCTATTATATTGTTAGGTGATGAAATGAAAATTCTACTATTGTAATACCCTTAGGTACTACTGTAATAAACCGTGGTATTGTCCCTTGGAAATAAACAGGGGAACATCTGACAGTCAGACGATTTATAGACTATGGATGTACGGGGTTTGATATCAGTGGTAAGTACAAACTTCGAATATATATAATCACAAAAATCACAGTAAAATTTCTCGGATTCATTTACATGAAAAATCTCTGGACTATTCATTGTCTGGATCCTGGCTTTCTGATTAATGTAAGTTTGCGTCTTAGTTTATATAAAATTAGCATCATTAAATTAATTCAAAACTTCGAAATGCATATCATTATAGTTTGAACGTCCAAATTATTAAGCTGCTCGTTAACTTATACACATGTAGATGCAAAGTTAATTAGTGAAATCAATTACTGCATTCTGGATTCTGAATATACAAACGCTTTGATTATATATCTATTACCATATGTGACTAAAGTTAAATTGCTTGAATTGTTATTATAATGATAGTAGACGGGTTTTTTTTAATTAAAGATGCTCGATCATTTTGTGTTGTTTATGCAAAATAGGTTTTAAGTAAAGTAACTTTAACATTCGTATTAACAACACATTTAAACTACTTCTGATTGGCCTCCACAGATATTTCACACAAAACATGGAAAACCAATCGTCTAAAGAAAAGAGAAGGATGGTTTAAAAGTAAATATCCTATATTTTTTCTATTTTGAAATGCAATCTGGTATAGCTTCATTTTTAAAATGTACAACTGTTGTATGAACTACACAAAAACTGTACGTCTTCTCTCTCGTTGGATTTTGTATAATCTAAAATTAACAGTGAAAGAAAGAGAGATATCATAATTATCACATACGCGTCAACTTTTATGACCAACCTCGTCTAAAATTAACGTTGTGTTTATTATGGGTTTATTATTAAATGTCTATCATTGAGGCTCCATCAGTTGTGCTCAGATGAAAGGAGAGCCATGGCAAGCCCGGATATCACAAAGGTGTGACGTAGACCGGTATACCACGACTAGGGCTAATTGAGTTATATAAAGACAGTGTGGTACCAACATGGAATTAGTCTAACCACCGACACGGATCGACTCTAACTGGGTGAGTTCAAATATTGATTTCTTTGTTTTACATAAAAAAATCTTTTTTCCCTATTATAAAACCTTAAGATGTTCATGTAACTGTGAATATTTCCACGAATATTATCATTATAAAACCTTACAGTGTAAATTGTACTTGTGAATATTTCCAAAATTACTTTCATTGTTAAACCCGAAATGTACATGTAGTTATGTTTGTTTCCTCTAAAAGGCTTTCATTACTTACATAATGTATATTAGATCTTATAGCATCTGTCATACTATCGCTTCTCGCAGTGTCTTTTATAACTAGGTACTTTGTCCCATATACAGGTATTTATATACAATAGGACTTTTCAAGTTTACCGCTAGTTGTTAGTTGTACTTATACTCAACGCTCCAATTTACGAATGTTTATAGGACGTTTACTATAAAAGATTTTAATTTTTTACGGCCCATCGACAACAACGGTCATTTAGGGCTAAACTACAAGTCAGACATTAATATCATAATATAAACAATGATTGCATATAAAAGATCGGGATAAGAAAAATGCAAGTAAGAATTAAAACACAGATTGTAAATGTTGATTTTATAAAAGAAAGTTGAATAAAATAGTTTTGGCTAAAACACATGAGACAAACTCATGCACAATGTTGATGAAACGATGAAATGTTCAATTAATACGATGATAAAATGAAAGAACGTTCATATTTTGTTAAAAATGATTATGTCTCACGACATGGAACAAGGTGTAAATGTCGGAGACATCGCAATATTTTTCTCGTATGTGTTTAAAATCAATACAGTGCACTAAAATATGCTCCACTGTGAGAGGAGAATCACATGCATGGCTTGCAGGAGAATCCTCCCCTTTCAGTAGATAGAAATGTGTAAGAAATGTGTGTCCAGTTCGAAGCCAAGAGAAAACAACTTCCTCTCTGCGGTCTCTCAGACTGGACAGTTTATGATTAAGTGTAGGTTGTATTTTAAACAGTTTATTGTTTGTTTCGGTAGACCACCTTTGTTGCCAATGGTGTTTGATAGCTGACTGAATATAAGGTTTGAAATCAGTGTATGGTAGTTTCAAATCTGTTTGTGCCAGGCGAAAAGCGGTCTTAGCTGCTTTATCGGCCTTTTCATTACCGTTTATACCCACATGACTGGGAATCCGGAGATAAGTAATTTGAGTTTTAGAAGATAATCGAAATGTTCGGATCGAAAGATTTTGGATTAATGTGATACTAGGGTTTCTTGATTTCAAAGCATGAAGGCTCGAAAGAGAGTCGGAACAGATGATTGCCTTTTCAATGCGGCGTTCTTTGATATGGTCAAGCGCCAGACCGATAGCACATGCTTCCGCAGAGAAATGGAGGCAACATCCGTTAGTCGGATAGAGGAACAGTGATTAGATGTACAGCATGCTGCCACAGCATTATCACCATCTTTTGAGCTGTCAGTGTAAATCTGAACATGGTAAGGGAAAGCCCTAATACACTCCCGAAAGGAGGATTTGTGTTCTTCGGGTAATGCACTGGATTTTGCCCTCTTATGAAGAGATAAATTGATATCAGGTATCTGTCTGAGCCATGGTGGTACATCCAATACGGTGTACTCGTCATGGTATCGAAATTTATATTTAGTTCCTGCAAAAATTTTGAAATTCTGATGCCAAATGTTGGTATGATTTTTGATTTTGTGTAAATATTTCTTGATGTTGTGGATTGAATACAAGGTTAAATGCGGGGTTTTTGGGATTGGATTTCAGTTGAGCAGCATACTGTAAGGATAGTTTCTTTCTTAGATCGTCTTCAGATGGCTCATTAGCCTCCACATTGAGACTCTTCACATGTGTTGTTCGAAAAGCTCCAAGTGCGAGACGCAGTCCTTGATTCTGGATTGGGTCGAGTATCTTTAGATAAGATTTGCGAGCCAATCCATAGACTATCGAACCGTAGTCAAGATTTGATCTAATAAGTGCCTGGTAGATACGTAGAAGCATTTCACGGTCTGCTCCCCTATCAGAATGGGAAAGAATGTTCAGCGCCTTCGAGCACTTATCCTTCAGATGTTTTATGTGTGGAACAAAGGACAGTTACGAATCAAATATAAGTTCAAGAACAACAACACCTGTCTCTATTTGTAGAAAATGCCCAATTACCAATACGGCGGTTATATTTTTTTAATGTGTGCTTCTTATACTTTAGGCTCGAACTTCCGTTTCATTCTTGAATTTTTTAATTGCCAGTGCAACGATATCTTAAACAATATCAGCTAAATTTTGATGTAAATCTGTTGATGGTCTACTGAAATATTTAGCATTTTACTGTGAGGTTATAACAAATTTATATTTATATATCCAAGTGGAATCGTGTCGCCCACCAAATAATGATGTTTGATGTCCGACAATTGAAAGTAGGATATTTTCCCTGCTTTTCAAAGTTCTACTATAAAAATCAAAGATGACGGCCCGTCGGTCATCCTGTTAACCGATCTCTTCCAAAATGCAATATGCATAACATAACGGAAAACTGCATATGAAATTTCAGACAAATCCCTTCAGTGCTTTCTGAGAAATAGCGTTTTTGTTATTAGTTTAACAGTCAGGGTGTGATATCGTTAACAAATTTCAGTTATCAAAATCAACGATGACAGTCTGTTGGCCATCTTATCGATCGATCGGTCTCAATATTCAATATGTATAACTAGGGCCCTGGGAGAACCTACATATGAAATTTGAGATATATCCCTTCAGTACTTTCTACGAAATGCCGGTAACAATCTTCAGCAATCAAAATCTAAGATGGCTGCCTGGTTGCCATAATGTTGACCGCTCGGTCCCAAAATGCAAAATGCGCAACTAGGCCCCTGGGGAACCTACATATGAAATGTGAAACTTTCTGAGAAATAGCGGTAAGAAGAATTGGCGATTTGAATGGACCACCATCTGACCATCTGATGATGGTAATAGATCATAATATTGCGGTTTTGGAAAGAAAATACTGTTTATCATACAACCAATTTGGAAGATATTAATTAAGGTTATCGCGTGTATGGTAAACACATTGAAAACCCCAATACCATCACACATTGTGTTAAATAACTATTGTTGATTAAAATAGTTTAACAACACTCACACTTATTCAATTCTTAAATATGGTATGGACTCCTTCCAAAAACCTAAATCAGAAAGTTTTTTATAGGAGCCTTTAAATGGATACACATGTATTATACCACAGTGTTTTCGTTTTAATTCTTTTTGCCACATTGGACACTCTTACCCAGTTATAGTGCCGAAAGTACCAAAAAATTAGGCCGGAAAATATGATATACTTAAATTGTGTAAATGGGCAAATCAATTGGTCCACTCCTATTGTACATTTCACAATGATACAGCACAATTTATAAACAACCAGCTTACAGCGAGTGTTACAACCACCACATGTCCCCTGTCTTCGTATCATTGTATGAAGTTTGAACAAATTCCATTAATTTTTTCTCAAGTTATCATCTGGAAACTAAACTGTTTTAAAAAATCTACTTTAGTAACAGTGACTTTTTAGCTGACCTAAAGAAAGGGATGTTTTTGTATCGCGAAATCGGGGGACATAAATGCAGCATTATAATTATGATTTTGAAGTCCATACTAAATTGTTAGCAAAACAATAGCATGCGTTATACGGTAAGCGTTATGGAGAATCAATTCTACCAGATGTGTTACAATTCTGTTATCGGTTTTACACAATACAGGAATATCTGTATACTGATCATGATTGTCTATGTAATAAGCGACATAGATTGGATACTGAGCCACAGATAATAAAAAAGAAGGAATCAATATTGATTTGATGACTTTGATTGGAAATTCGCCATACATCAGCTATGGCAAGCTCACAACACAAGCTTCGCATTAAAGTGCTAGCTACCAACAAGTGCATTACAAAGACCAACATAATAAATAACTTGTTGTGTGTCATATGTAAACTTGTTTGTTTGTTTGCTTGATTAATTAACGTCCTATAAACAGCTATGGTCATGTAAGGACGGCCTCCCAAGTATGTTGTGAGTTGCGTGTATGTTGTGCGAGGTGCGTGTTTTGGGAGACTGCGGTATTTCCATGTAGTGTCGTCTTGTATAGTGGAACTATTGCCCTTTTTATAGTGCTATATCACTAAAGCATGCCGCCGAAGACACCAAGCAACACATCCCACCCGGTCACATTATACTGACAACGGGCGAACCAGTCGTCACACTCCCCCTATGCTGAGCGCTATAGACTTTGGTGTGTCTTGACCAGGGGACAGAACCCAGAGCCTTCCTCACAGGGGCGAACGCTATGAATGTGAACTTGTGGAATGGTTCTGGCTATATGCAAATATCAATAGGAAACATTCAGCACATAATGAATTTTTGCAAATTAGAGGTCTTGTTTTGGAAAATATTTCAAATAACTTGACCAAAAGTACATACCCTCATTATTCTTACAGCTAAATACACATGTTTATTCACAACGAGTTGAAGATGATTAATGTTTCCAAAAAGAAGCTAATAATAAAGTTCAGATTAACTTGTGTTTTATCTGTCAATACGAAATGCTTTATCTATCGATATGATCACGCGAATTTGTTCTGCATCTGATCTTGATCCAGAACTTTGACTTTTGTGAATGAAACATTTAGTCCCGCTAAAAAGTGACATCATATATACCGGAATGACGTGATATTCACGATATCGAAATTTTTTTCCTTTTCTTAGTTAGAAATTGTGTTCTATAATTAAAGTCTAGGCTCTCATATAATACTAGATGGAAAAAAAAAGGTTTGGGTCTTATAGCTCCAAATCTAACCAGGTTAGCCATTTTGAAGTAAGGTGCATTTTACTCTAAATAGTCCTTGAATTCTTTTTACCTATTAATAATCAAAATTGATGTTTTGAATCTAAATTTCAATCTGATTTTCCAACTTCATATCATTATTATCTAGGAATAATTACTTGTTAGAAAACCTTTTTACTTTTGAAATTCGTAATTAACCAGCCAATCAGTGGCCGGGTCAAAATTCTATTCACAGGGCCCATTTCGAAGGTCTTTTTTCATTTAGTTGGTTGTTCCCTTTAGTAATTCTTTGATGGGTAATTATTGTTTTTTGAGTATTTTCATATTGTTTCAGTTGTATTACACACTGAAGAGAATTACTGGTACTGTTTGCGAATGCGCTTATATATTTCCTACGGTAGTAAAAACGAGTATATTTTCTATGCATCAAAGAAACGTCTCGCTTCGAGCAAAACCAACTAAATAACTGGCAATTTGCTTTCGTTTTGAATGTTATAATGGTTGCAGGACAAACAGAATACAAGGTTATCTCGACTTTCCTAAGTCTTGTACCAAAAATAAACCTTTTATTGTAATGTATTAACCATATATTCTCTATATAATTATTAAGAGAATGACCATTCCAGTGTCATTTGCAAATAATATAATTTTCTACATAAAGGGGTACATTTTAAAATTTTGTTCTGTTCTTAAATGCAAGTGTTTACGAGACATGTTTTATGGATAATCTTAACATAACATCACACGGTTTTCTTTAGAAATGCAATCTACATCCGTCATGCACGATAACCATCTATTGATCTGGTCATTACCAATTGGAAAGTTGTAATGATTTTTAAACAGCAAGTGCTATTATTTGGAAACTGAATGGAATGTTAAGAAAAAAAGCTTTGTTCCAAAAAAATATCAACATGTGACAAGCCTTATTCCAATCAAATATCATCATATGACAAATCTTGTTCCAAACAAATATCAATATATGATAAGGTGTATAGGCATGTTGCCTGTTGCCCAATTCCAATTGTATGTAACATCTGACAATAAATATTCTGAAATCGTAAATATGACAAATCTTGTTCCAAACAAATATCAATATATGACAAGTCTTGTTCCAAACAAATATCAACATATGATAAGCCTTGTTGCAAACAAATATCAACATATTGCAAACATTGTTCCAAACCAATATTAACACATGACGAACTTGGTTCCAAACAAATATCAATATTGGAAATTGAAACTTATGATGAATAGAAGGGCGATAACGGTAATATTTCAAACCCGTACCACGAAGAGGCTACCGTGATAATTATACATACACGGTGTAGTTCAACATCGTATAAATCTTCTATTGTCATTCCACTACTTTGAAGTATATATATATATATATGGTAGTCATTGTCCTTTAGTGCGCTACCTCCAAAGACATTGTTGCATTCGAAAGGCTGTTGATAGTAATCAATGACAGAAAGCAGCCAACAACAAAGAAACGTGGCTGGTGTCAACACAACGTGGCCTGCCAATCAGCAGCGACATACCTGATAGGTAAAGAACAAACAACTGTTACTTATACAACATCAAAGCTATATACATCAATAACTCGCCGTTAATTACGAATATTGAGACACATTGAAACACTAGGAACGTGCATGTCCACATGTAAGCCAATCTCGACCTTTAGCTGTTTAGAAATAAAGACGATTTCTGAAAGCTGTTCTTTTCTTATATTCATATTCCATCTTTGCATTTTACAGATAAGCTTCCTAGGGATAGATATCGATTGTAACGTCATTGTTTTGTTTCGCAGAAAAGTATGACGTTACGCTCGCAAACGCATAAAGTCACAATCAATATCTTCCCGCAAGGGCAGATAACTTTGTAATATGCCAATACAGAATAGCGTTATGGAGTGTCTATGAGGTGCCTAGAAAAACAACAAAGGATGGATAGATTAAACAAAAGTAAAGAAAGTACAACAGAATTCAAATATCTTTTTTATGTGGTTCGCCGTGTTAAAAAGCCTTTTAGTTCCTTCCCTAACCGCGAAAAAGTCCATTTAATGGGTATTTTTGCCCATCTATAGGTTTCAGACTTCAGGCAATGGACCAACAAGTTCGTCCTATAGAAGTTTTATTGTTGCTGTCTAACAAGTGATGCTCGGCGTCATCAGTAGTATTGCAGAAGTACAACGAGGAAGGCTTTGTTTGTTTGCGTTTAACGGCCTATCCAAAACTAAGGTCATTTCCAGCCAAACTACAAGTCATGCATTAGTTTTAATGATCCAAATAGAAGATACATAATGATTGCATCTAAAAGTTCAGGATAAAATACATCCAAGTAAGAACTAAAACACAGATTGTAAATTTTTATTTTATAAAAAAATTATTTGAGGGCAAATAGTTTTGCCTAAAACAAATGAGAAAACTCGTGCACAATGTTGATAAAACGATACAATGTTGAATTGATAGGATGGTAAGATGGGACACGTTCATATTTTATTAAAATTGCCGATTTCTTTGAGATAATTGAAAACACGATTATGTCCTAAGACTTCGGCGGCATGCTTCAGTGATATAGCACTATAAAAAGGGCAATAGTTCCACTATACAAGAAGACACAACATAAATATACTGCAGTCTCCCAAAACACGCACCTCACACAACATACACGCAACACACTGCATACACGGGAGGCCGTCCTTACATGACCATAGCTGTTAGTAGGACGTTAATTAATCAAACAAACAAACAAAAATGGAACAGGGTGTAAACACTCCCGCTATATCAAAGAGACACAACACAAATATACCGTAACCTGTCAGAACACAAGCGTTTTCATCACATATATACACAGTATGAGTGAGCATCCTTAAAGATGCTCCACCGCTGACAAATGGTATTTTTTCACTATCAAAAATAGGAGCAGACGATTTAGTAATTTTCTTTAGTTTCAAAAGTTACTTTACACCATTACCACCATTGAAAAGTTTGAGCTCTTTATTTTACTTCATGTTAAAAATATGAAAAAATAATTAATTGCATCCCGAAAAAAATCCATGGCACTATATCTTATATGGAATGAAGTAATGATTGCGCATGTACCAAAGGCGAAATAAATTATTTCATGTTATTTTTTGTGTTAATTAGGCATATATATACACGATTAAACACCAATTATTGTTCAAATGATGAATATAATTAATGCTTTATCGGCGATGGAGCATCTTTAAGCAAAACAAACTATTTGCATCTCGATGTTCCATAACCATTTTGATAATTCGATATTTGGTAAGTAATAATAGCGATACATTGGTTTGTTGGTTGTTTGATCAAGCGTAACGTCCTCGTGACGTCATTCAAGGACGGCCTCCCTTGTGGGTGATGTGTTGCGTGTGTGAATGTGTGCATGTTTTAGGAGGTTGCGACATAGTGATGCTAGGTCCCCTTGTGGTAGTAGGACATAGTTATAGTGTTAGTACATAGGAGTACGACGCCATGGAAACGCCAAAACATCACATACCACTTCGTCACACTATGGAAAATTACCCCGTAAATTATTTCTCTTTGGCAGAGACTTGACTAAAGTAGGTCAATCTCTTCACCATTGTCAGTAGCATGATGTGTTTGTTCGGTGTCTTTGTCGATATGTGTCGGTGAGATAGCACTGTGAAAAGGACAAGAGTTCTACATTTACAAGGATACACAAAACGAATATACCACAGCTTCCAAAAACACACCAACATTCACATACCGCAACGCATGGGAAGCCGTTGTTAAATGACTCTGGATGTTAATAGGATGTAAATATTGCAAGGAGACACATCTGTACGTAGTCTTCTTCGATATTTTACTTATAGCTATCATACACCAGGTTCTCAGCCTCATAAGAATTTATTTTACGATGTTGAATAAAAAAACCCGTAAAACATAATTTCATTAATACTATTGATCCCTTTGTAATCACGTACTTTAAGATAGACTCTGATTAAGGTTCATAATAAGACAAAGTGTCTACTTAATATATCGTATGTAATTCATGCCAAACCCATCTGTGTTTTTATGATGTCAGATCTTTTATACTCGACCACGTACACGCGATGCGTATTAAGCTGCTATTGTGATTAAGTAACTATTAGTTAACGTCATTTCATTTATAATAAATATCTATGAATAGATTATGCAATGTTTGCATGTAAATATATCGGCATCCATAGCTACACAATCCAAACATAACAAATACACATGCCAGATGATGACGGTTACATTATGCCAGGCATATAACATAAATCGCTGATGTTTGTAGAAACCGGAATAAAGCATATACTCTAAACGTTCTTATTTTAGCAGTAGTTTTTTTCTTTGAAGCGCTAATTCATGTAAAACGCTAAATTGTCTAAAAGGATATTACCGTATCGAACTCATTGCGCTAATTTATATCCGCGCTAATATATCAATACAGTTTTTCGTAATAACTAGAAGTACGTTTGCAATATTCAATTCAAAAGTTCCATGTAAACTGACATGAATGTGTATATCAGGATATTTATAGTGTAAACAGTGTTTGTAGTGCAGACCGGAATATAATATTTTCTGACGTCATACAAACAGGTGTAACTTCCATTACATTAAAACAATTTGTCTCTGTTTCAGTTACGTGAATGAAAGAATGGAAAACGAAAACAACACATCATCATTCAAGTTCTCGACAACAACAGCAGTGAACTTGACGGCGTTCCTGATGCCGCTAGCAGCCATTGTTATCATCATCAACGCCTTCTCGGCCGCCTCATTACTTCGGTGTAAAAGTATGGAGGCGAAACTTCGACAGTTTGCAGTGTGTCTCACAGCTATCGATGCCTGTGTTGGCTTTAATCTGTTGTTCATGGTTGTGACGTATGCCATCAATGTGGCTCAAAACATTGTTCCGTGCTATATAGTCCTGATGCTGCCAAGATTTAACGCCTATGTTGGTATATTCACTACCACCGCGTTCGCTCTGGACAGATTCGCCAGTATATACCGCTGGCACAGTACCGTTTTAACGAAGGAGAAAACAAAACGCTTTTGCTTCGCGGTGTGGATATTTTCCTTTATTTTGACGCCCGTGTCATTCTACGGAAAGCGGTACACTTGTGTTTCGCAAGATCAGATAGACTATGATCGCGAAACGCATGCGCTATTCATTATCATTCCGATAATAGCATGCTTTATAACGATCGTCGTATGCTATATCGCAGTTTATATTAATATCAGGAAGCATTTGACTAAAACAAGAGACCTCGGTGTAAGTGTGAAGGAATACACACTGTCCATGTTCCAGTCCACTCTCGTCATTGGGGTTGTTATCCTAGCATACCTCATTTGTTACGGACCTATCAGCGTCCTCAAGATATATAATTTCATATACCCGGAAACCATTTTACATACGCGCACTCTGAGAAACATAACCCAGGTCATATTTGTCACGAACAGTTTAATTAACCCTATAATTTACTCCGTGAGATTCAAAGAGTGTCGTCTGGAGCTGAAAAACATATTTTGCTTTTTCAACGAAAATATGAGGCAAAAGCATTTACGAAGGAAAAAGCTGCTCCAAGCACCATTTCTAGAGAGTGTTGGAGACAGATCCACCGGAAGTTCGACTTGCAATGCGGCTGGACAGCACAATAACATAGTGACGGGACTGCACAATAACACAGTATCAACAACCTATATCGATAATACCTTCGGAAAAACCAAACAAGACGGTGACTTTTGTGATGCACATTATGACACGGTACTACAACGCGATATCAACCTCGATATTAACTCGCGACGTGAGGATATCAATAATAGTGTACAAAGCGAGGACATTTACGACAGGGGGAAAAGCAACAGTGCTTATGATAATCGAATAACTGTGATATCTATTGAATCTCCGACAAGGAGGGAACGTCTCGCACTGTCAGACATAAACACCACCGAACATAGCGATATCAATACTGAAATTGTTGTGCACCCAGACACCTATTCCAAAAAAGATCCAATTTATATTATTTCTTCTGAAACTATCGATTTACAAAATAAGAAATCGCACACTACGTCACAATAAGCGCCGTGTAAGTGACGCATGTATAGATTTAGAGACCAGTTACCATGGAATCACACGTTGCAAACATGTATACTGACTATTCTGGTTTAGAGCGTCTGTACAGAAGTCCTACATATATTAGCCTGTCTTTTGTTGGCCGACTTATAGTCCCTGAAACCTCGGTAGATCTGGACAATATATCATTCATCACGTGGAATTAGTTTATTTTAGGACTGAACTATTATCATTAAAAATGCAGGAACAAAATGGATTGTTTGTTTGCTTGTTTTAGGTTAACGGTCCATCGACATGTCATGTCATTGAGGGTCGAATGTGTCATAACATCACATACACATTTAACGTCATGTTATATTTCGTACTTTCGTTGTGTGAACATGGTACAAGATTCTGTTATAGATCTTTCCCCGCTTTCTGCCCGACTTTTCCTAACAGTTCAATCCTACGTCCAGAGAATGCTAATTTGTCCTCTGCATTGTCTTCCTCCCCCCATTCTCTCGTAACACATATAACCTCAGTATATCTGAAACATATTCAGCCCTGGCCCTTTGTACATTCGTGTGATGTAATCAAAGTACTGAAATACTGGGATTGAAGCCAAAAAAGTCAGAAATTCTAATTTGCATTGATTATATAAATAACTATCAATGGACAATAGCATGGCCATAAATTGTTATCAAATCGCAATGGTAAAGAAATTGTCTATTTAAAATCAATTTTCTGTTTCCTTCTGCTCAAAACAAAGAACATGCCTTATAATGTATTTGAAAGACATTACAATTCCTTAGATAAATGAATTTGATATCGGTGAACAGAATATCATACACATTATTTTAATTCCAAGTTGAACAACTTCGTATTATTACTTATACGAAACTGGTGTAGAGGAACCTGTCTGTTCCTGTACTGGAAAGCAACTATTAACTATAAATTAGCAAAACATTCGCAATTAGAACAGCTAGAATATGGAATAGCCTTCCTGAAGATGTTATATTAGCGAAAAATACAAACACTTCAAAAATAAATTAGATGAAATAAGGAAAAACCAAGACATTTTATACAATTATAAGGCAACCATAATTGGAAATGAACTGGAAATACAATATAGATTACTAATGCGAAACCAGTTTAGAGGAACTTGTCTATTCCTGTACAGACAAACAACTATAACTATGAATTCAAGCTTAAAGTGTTGGTGTATAAATGGAAGCACTCTATTATAAGATGACAATTTATTTCATTATTCATAAAAATATGTATCAGTAGCAAATCACAAAATAGGGTCATTACAGATGATAATACTAAGTCACTGGTATATATAATATCACCTTCTCTCGTTCTTTTGAGCAAATGACAACAAAATGTCATTTGTCGCTCTAAGATTTTGTTATTACATATTTGTGTACCTGGTATTTATCATATTCTTCAAATCCCTTTAATTTACTCCGATATCAATCGGATAGTATCCTAATTATCTAATCTCTTTGTGCATATACAGATTGTTTCTTTCATTCCTGCATATTTAATAGAAATTGATTGAAAGGGTTTCTCGTATCATAAGCAATCTCCATGAAGCTAGAGCTAAAATTGCCTCCCTCCAGTTGGTATTCATATTGTCTATGAATGTGTATGAAAGACGTTTAATGCTCAGTATTTACAATCTGTACTCGATGTAACCTGTATTTTACACTAAATCATAAGCCACATTTATTTCAAGTTATTTTGAAATGTTGAAAATATCAAAATACAATAAAAATTTTATGTATACTTTTCAAACCATCATTAGGGAATAAGATCTTTTATTTGGGTATCTTATTTCAAAATGTGATAATTTAACACTGTGTCCGCTTTAAACGTAATGATGAAATTCAGTCTGATTTATGAAAAATATATTGTGGTATTAATCTTAGAAGCATGCATTATCAGAAATAAACACAGAGTAAAGTCTTTATAAGTGAGACCTCCGAAATTACGTCTTTGTTAGGCTAGCGAGATGCAAACAACAAAATCATTTCACTTTGAACATTAGGCTACATAAATGTGATTGTTTTTTATGTTTATTGGAACCAAGAGATGAAAAATTATACCCGAAAATATATATCATTTATTCATATCAGTTTATATAACAGAATTTGTTGTATTATAACGGCAAGAACAGTATATACATATAGCTCAGATACAGTATAGGTCAACGGCAATTAAATTGGCATTTCATAGGTCAACGACATTTAAATTACAGAATTGAAAGGTTACTGGATGCAATTCCTTAGACTCAAACCGTACAAAACACAGCTTAATTATGTCAAAAAAAAGAAGAGGCCCATGGGCCTTAACGGTCACCTGAGTTAGAATATATAATGAAACAAATTAAAGACATATAAACACTATATGCTGGACCTTAAAGTAAGTCAGTGATTTATAAATTTGACTTTTTAGACTATAAAGAGTATTTGCTTCCATCAAACCTGTGAACTTAGAAGTATTTTTTGAAATCTTAATCATTTTGACCCTGTTTGGTCCTGCCCCTCTGGTCCCCCAGGGGGTCATCGAGGACCGATAAATATGTTTTTCCTATATAAACTAAAGTAAACTTGACCCCTCCCCAGGGGATAACGTGAGACCCTAAGGTCATATAATTCACAATTTTTATAAAACACCTTAAGACCTTTCTATCTATAAATATTTATTCTACTATTTCCAGAATTTTAAGATTTTAAGATTTTTTAAGTTTTAGCATATTTGACCCTCTTTTTGCCCCGCCCCTCTGCTCCCAAGGGATCGGCAAGGACCAATATGGATATGATATTAAAATGCTATCTCAGGTTAATAATTCTTACCAAGTTGGACTCATTTCCAATGAAAATTGAGCAAAATATGCTCATTAATGTGTTTTTCCTATATAAACTATAGTAAACTTGGCCCCTCCCCAAGGGGAAACGTGAGACCCCAGGGTCATATAATTTACAAATTTTATAAAACACACTTTAAGACCTTTTCATCTATAAAGTGTATTTGATTCTACCATTTCCAGAATTTTAGAAGAATATTTTTGAAGTTTTAGCCTATTTAACTTTTTTTTGCCCCGGCCCTCTGCCCCCAGGGGGTCGGCCTAGACCAATATGGATGCGATGTTAAAATGCTATCTCGGGTTAATACTTCTTACCAAGTTGAACTCATTTCCAATGAAAATTGAGCAAAAAATGCTCATTAATGTGTTTTTCCTATATAAACTATAGTAAACTTGGCTCCTCCCCAAAGGGAAACGGCGAGACCTCAGGGTCATATAATTTACAAATTTTTAAAAAACACACTTTCAGACCTTTTCATCTATAAAGTGTATTTGATTCTACCATTTCCAGAATTTTAGAAGAATATTTTTGAAGTTTTAGCCTATTTTAACCTTTTTTTTTGCCCCGGCCCTCTGCCCCCAGGGGGTCGGCTTGGACCAATATGGATGCGATGTTAAAATGCTATCTCAGGTTAATACTTCTTACCAAGTTGGACTCATTTCCAATGAAAATTGAGCAAAAAATGCTCATTAATGTGTTTTTCCTATATAAACTATAGTAAACTTGGCTCCTCCCCAAAGGGAAACGTGAGACCCCAGGGTCATATAATTTACAAATTTTATAAAACACACTTTAAGACCTTTTCATCTATAAAGTGTATTTGATTCTACCATTTCCAGAATTTTAGAAGAATATTTTTGAAGTTTTAGCCTATTTAACCTTTTTTGGCCCCGCCCCTCTGCCCCCAGGGGGTCGGGCTGGACCAATATGGATATGATGTTAAAATGCTATCTCAGGCTAATAATTCTAACCAATTCTGACAACATTTGACTCATTTCCTATTACAAATGACCAAATAATGCTCAAAAATGTGTTTTCCCAATATAAACTATAGTAAACTTAACCTCCTCCCCAGGGGGAAACTAGAGACCCCAGGGTCATATAATTAACAATTTTTGTAAAGGACCTTAAGACATTTCTATCTATGAAAAGTATTTGATTCTACCATTTCCAGAAGATTTTTGAAGTTTTAGCCTATTTGACCCCTTTTGACCCCGCCCCTAAGGCCCCTGGGGGTCAGTCATAGAAAATTTGTTAATAGGATTAAATGGCCATCTCATACTGATAATTCTGACAACATTTGACTCATTTCCTATTACAAATGACCAAATAATGCTCAAAAATGTGTTTTCCCAATATAAACTATAGTAAACTTAACCTCCTCCCCAGGGGGAAACTAGAGACCCCAGGGTCATATAATTCACAATTTTTGTAAAGGACCTTAAGACCTTTCTATCTATCAAGAGTATTTGATTCCACCACATCTGTGAGTAGAGAAGAAGATTTTTGAAATTTTACTCAATTTTACCCCTTTTGACCCCTCCCACAGCCCCCTGGGGGATGGGTACCATATAATTGACAATTTTGATTGGCCTTATGCCTTAGAAGGTTTGTGCAAAATTTCATTGAAATTGCTTCAGCAGTTTTGGAGAAGAAGTCGAAAATGTAAATTGTTTACGGACATATGACGGACGACGCACGCCGACGGACAAAAGGCGATTAGAATAGGTCAATTGAGACTTCGTCTCAGGTGACCTAAAATGAATTGGTAGACCACAATTTTACATTATGGTCTGACCGTATGCACTTGTTTCACTTCACTATATAGATGTAAATGAAATAATTTTTGCATTACTGCCACGAAAAATAAAAAAAAAAAAAATTTTTAGTTTGAAGTTATTTTGATTATATGACATTATAATATGATTAATTCTGCTTTTACAATTAATTATTAAAGTGAAAAATAATAATTTTCCAGTGATAGATATATGACTAATTCATTATTAAAACATCCTAGAAAACAGACACTGTGTGTCATTGAATATGAAGCTCAATTGAAAGCTTAAGTGTATCTATCAGCAGTCAGATGTCTTGTGACCGCCTTTGATATCAATTATTTCAATTTAATATTCAAATGAAAACCACATATGATTTGTTTGACATTCTTTTTTATTTAAATTCCTATAAAAAAGAAAATATTTCAAAATAGAGAAAGCAAAAATATTATATTTATGAAAGTCTTAGATAGTAAGTCCAATTTGATTTACATCAACAGAGATTATAAATGTAAATTAGATTGGGGAGTCATGTATAGATTGTCTGTATACACCGTCTATCATCGGTACACCGGAAATAGCTACACTCGAATCGACAGCACAAAACACCGATAATTAAATTAATGTTTTTAGCTATATATAATCAATATTGCTTGTCATTTCCTGGTTGAATGGGGGTATCAGTGATTCGCTATATATTTAAAGGGAAAATGTGTTTTAATATGTGTTAATACTTAATATGAATTGGACATTGCCTTAGTAGAGCGCAGCTATTTATAGACTACATGGAAAATTATTTCAATACATTTAAAGTACATGTATTGTAGAAATTTGAAAGTACATTTTACTTTTAACTGTAATATGTACAAGTGTGAAACAATGGTGTTGAAGAGCCCTGATCATGATTGCGCTTGGGGTGCCATTACGGAGTTATGATCTTGTAATTCACTAACATTGTATTTGTGATGACAGATGGTGCTGCCGACTACCTTGAAAAAGAGACATTCTTTGAAGACTCTGTCTTTGATGCCAGCAATAAGGAGACTGAAAGATGACCAGGCAGTGGGTGCAATAAAGGAGTTTGCAAGGGTATGGAATACTTGCACATGGTCAGGCTTTCTAGTGATTTTTATCTACCAAATGAAGGCAGGGAAGCCATTGAAAGGTGTCTTTTGTATGTTTGAAGATTTGAAATCCTAATAGGCGGGGCTATATGTAGAAACGTTTAATTGTTTGATTAGGATTTTGGTTCGATATTTTAGCTTCTACATATTTAAATTATGGTAATTTCAATCTCGTTGTGTTAGGTTGGTGTACCGTGCTGTATACATGTACCGGTATATGGATATTCAATTGTTATATCTGTAGAACTTTGTATTCGTCTCTAGTTTGGACTAAATAAAGTAAATTTTTGTAGATTGTTGCAGTCAGGAAAACAGAGGAACTCAGTTTGAGAGATGTGACTAAATATATCATGGATCTTACTGGAGAGCCATTATCAGAACTCCTACAGATGGCCGGGAAGGAGGAAGATGATGTAGAAGCAGCAAGGGCCCTCCTCCATTTCTGTATTTTGCTGGCAAATGAGAAAGGCCAGCCTACGGGTCAGGTGCTGAGGGATTCGGCACAGTCATCCTCAGCTGTTCGGGTATGCATGTTGTATTGGCTATTTCTTGGTCAGTCTATCAGACTGTTTCAGATCTATCCTGGCATTAGGATAAGGTTGACACAATACATATAACTAATCAGGGTAGGGAAGGACATATTATCATAATTGATCAAGGCTTAGGGTTATTGGTTTGATAATTTCACTAGTGAATAATACTTAAATATAAGGTACTTTGATGGTGACCTTGACTTGATTTGTTGCTGTGCACTGGAACGTTGATATATATTAATATATATATATAGATTATATACATGTAATCTCACAATAATAAGCTAGTCCTGTTACTGTTGTGGAAGTGATGCTTAACATGATGCTTAACAACATATAGTGGGGAGCCAACCTCGCTAGGCCTAAATGGGAAGGTCGAGCAGATCTTTATGATGGACTGTTTATAACAGTGTATAAGCTGTGTGACCATGTAGAGCTCAATATTTCACCTACACAGGTCTTGCTAAATCTTAAATAGCTTTGTAACTTCGTATGGTATATTTACATATATATGCTATTGAAACATGTGGGGTGGTTCTGGTATATGTGTTTCGTTAGGAATCTGGTGGTCCATGTGAACTGACTGAGGAGCTGACCATTTCTCATGATCAAGGTCCCACTGCTGCTAAGAAGGCAAAATCAGAGCTAGAAAGGAGGTTGGTGGAGCTTGAGAAGGCGACTAAGGAGGATGACCCAGTGAAGACACTGAAGGAAAGGGTGAGGACACTCGCCCTTCAGCAGGATCCGATCGATTCGTTGATTCTGTTAAATCTTGATGATCTTGCTAAGACTGCTAGACGAACAAATCATAATGAGGTTGAGTTGTTTGAGGAATTCTTTAGACAAGCTTATTGTCATAGACAGAAATTGAATATTCCAAGTTTGTGTTTGAATGTGCTTGGGGGCAAGTCAGCAGATATAATTACGAGGGCAATTTCTAGATGTATGAGAGAGAAGGAGGAAAAGAGTGATGATTTGAAGAAGGAAAGTAAGGGGAAAGAATGCTCTGATCAAACGGGACTGTCCCCACTGAGTAATTTATACCCTCCTACGGTTCCGTTTGCACACATGCCTATGGGAAATATTCAGTTTCCGACACAAAGCACATTCCCCTTTTTTACTCCAGGTTTTCAGAATATGCCAGCAAATTCTACATTTAGGGGTGGTTATAACTCTGGCGGATATTCTCGACCTTACAGGGGTGAAGCCAGGAATTGGCGCCCTAAAGGTACATGTTTGTTTTGTGATGCTACAGGACATCATGTTAGGGATTGTGATAAAATGAAGCTTGCACGTAAGAAGTAGGAATGGAACTAACCAGTGATGAAGGATAGTGTAAAATTTAACAGTTCAGAGTTTAATTAATAGCAGCTGTTTTGTTTTTTAGTTGTAAGGTAAATGTATTCCTTTTCCCATTTCCCAAGGGACACTGAAGCCCTAGTGGGTATTTTACTCGCGCGGGTTGTGGGCGGGGGAATTCTACTTTCATGTGTAACTATGGTGGATGATCTGTTTATTTCGAATATTCATGGCTAGGAGTAGAAAATTTACTTTTGTTTACAGGATGCAGATGGTATCCAGGACTTTGAGCTTTTGTCAATACCGGATTGGGAGAGGGAGGTGGAGAGTTCATCCATCATGGATTACGCTTGGGAGTGGGGTTCCCGTGCTCACATACAGCCCCTCATCTCGCTGCAGAGCAGTTATAGACGGTACTGATTTTAAGGAGGGGGATATTTAAAGAGTTACCATTGAGAAATCCAGATGTGTTTGTGTCAGGTCAGCTTCATGAGAATATAGAGAAATGGCAGTGTGTTTTAGATCACATGCCTGATGGGGGTGGTGATGTGAGAACCTGGCTATATAATGGGGTTGATGTTGTCAAGTTCTTTCAACATTTTAAGGGAAGCTTTAAAGGCAAGGAATACGACTCCGACTACCCTCCAAGAAGGTACTTTCAGAATGCCCCTATTTGTAAAGATTATGTTGGTTTTATTTGTGAGGCTTTATGTGAGAAAATAGCGTCTGGTGCTATACGTGTTTTGGGGAGAGTAGGTCAGTGTAGATTACCGAGGGTAATAATGCCACTTACGGTTGAGCCTACGAAACCTCGCTTGTGTCATGATGATAGGTTCGTAAACTTGTGGAAAAAGGATAATCCTTTTCACTTAGAGACTTTGAGGGACATTCACAGACTTATAGGTAAAGATTCCTATCTCATTACGTGTGATGAGAAGTCTGGTTATGACCATGTTTGCTTATCTGAGGAATCTCCAAACCTACTTCGGAATCCAGTTTGGAGGCTATGTCATGACTTATACAACAATTCTTTTCCTTTACAGGAAATTTTTGAAAAGTAGGAATTTGCATGGATTTATTTTTGATGATGATTGGGCAAAATTTTCCACGATGGCAAAGGCGTCAGCTATGTCATTTTGAAGAAAAAATTTTACATTGTTGTTTTTGAGGTGGGAGGATGGTGTTGCTTTTCTTTTCCCACTGATTTTTTGGTCCATCATTTCCCAGAACAGTCTTCGAAGATGTATTGGATTTATTATTTCCCCTATTGAGGACGTACTCTTGAAGGAAGCAGAGGCTGTCTTGAAGGGAAGGAGGAACAGGAGATGTAGAAGAAGGAAGGGCCCTGGCTCCATTCTGTATTTTGGGCAATCCATGAGAAAGGCCAGGACAACGGGTAGGTGCTAGGGATTTGGCACAGTCATTTTCTGTTTGGGGTATGTATGCCCCCGGGGGGTCAGAGCAAACTTTATATGAGAATTCTGTTTCCTTCCCCCAAGGTGTTATGAGGCAAGGATAAGGTTACACAATGGGGTCAGTTCATTTGCAGAAGGACATATTATCATTTGATCAAGGCTTACTCCTGTTACTGTTGTGGAAGTTTGACGCTTAAAGTTTTCAACATATAGTGGGGGAGCAAAACCTCGCTAAGGCAAATGGGAAGGAGCAGATCTTTATGATGGACCCATTATAACAGTGTATAAGCTGTGTGACCATTAGAGCCAAATATTTACCTATACACGGTCCTGCAAGGATTTTGAGCTTTGTAACTTTATGGTATATTCACATAAAATCCATGCAAACTGTGTAGGGGGACATTCTGGTATTTGGTGTTAGGATTTAGGAATTTCCCCTGGTGGCCCCGCCCCTCATTCCATTTGGTTGGAGAGCATCACCCTATATATACCAGACCATTGGTTATGGCGGTTACCTCCTATTTAAGGGGCAAATCAATAGTGACAACTCAGTATATTGATGATCGCCTTGGGGCAGCTAATGCACAGTCAGGTTTTAGTGATAGTGATACCTATGTAGCGGCACAAAAGGTGATATATGTTTTATTGGAGTTGTTGACAAGGTTGGGTTATACCCTCGCATTAAGTAAGTGTTCGCTGATTCCCAGGAAATTGGTGAGGTTTCTTGGCTTTATTGTTGACTGCGTTGAGCAAGCTTATAGGTTACCGAGTGACAAGAAGCAGAAATTTTCTGATCTTAGGGAGGCTATTTTGAGTTGTTCTGAGGTTGATGTCAAGACATTGCAACGTTTTGCAGGGAAATGTGTGTCAATGGGGCTGGCAGTACCAGGTTGTAGATTGTTTTGTAGGGAAGTTAACAAGTGTATTTCTCAATGTATGAGAAATAGTAAAAGGATGTTGGTGAATGAGTGGTTAAGACAGGAACTGCTGCACTGGAGATTTCTTGATGATTGGGAAGGTTGTTCACGATGGAGGTTGGAAGGTCACTCACAGGTCAAAATGTCCACAGATGCGTCTATGTACAGGTATGGGGCTGTGGTTTTGGTTGATGGTGAGACAGAGGTTATGGGTGATTACTGGGGGACTGAGGACAAGAGGACAATACACTTGAAGGAGGCAGAGGCTGTCTTGAAGGTGTTGCAAGCACTCGGGAACAGGTTAGAAAATAGGAGAGTGGACTTGTTGGTGGATAATATGGCAGTCTTAGGTGTGTGGGAGAATCAGGGAGGAAGAGACAGGAATTTAACCCAGATTACAAAGGATATATTTCTTTGGGTGTTTAGACATAACATAGATCTGAGAATGCAATATGTTTCATCTGCCGAGAATGAGGCAGATAAGCCATCTAGGGTCTGTTCATTTGCAGATTCCGCATTAACAGAGGTTTCTTGGCAGAATGTGGACTCTATATACGGTCCTCATACAGTTGACCTGATGGCGTTGGACTCGAATGCACAAAAGTCGAGGGACGGTCTTCCATTGAGGCATTTTACACCATATCCTACCCCCCAGTCTTCTGGAGTGAACATCTTTGCACAAGAGGTGGCTAAGGAAGAAAACCCATATGTTTTCCCTCCTTTTGGTTTGATACTTCCTGTCTTATCGTTTTTGGAGGAACAGAATATTCGAGGATGCACAATTATTGTGCCAGAGATGTACCCATGTCAGGTGTGGTGGCCAAAGCTATGTAGATACTCAGTCTCAAGTTTTCATCTAGGGGAGAAGTCTGAGGCAGGGGTGATCAAGATTCCTACGAGGAAAGGATTTGTTGTGGATGATAGAGGATTGAAGTGGGCCTTGAGTGCACATAGATTGGTGTTCTGAACAGGGATGTTATAGCATTTTGGTAATACATTTATTTATGTTTGACTCGCATATGGGACAGGGGTGTGTACATGTATGTGACATTAATATACTTAATGTTATTTCTAGAGTTTAAATAGTTATTTCTGGATTTAGATTTAGTTTATGTAGCTGAATTGGATTTACTTATTGATACTGTTTAACAAAGACTGATCTAGTGCTATTCCTGTCTCGTATGTTGTAGGAAATGTTATCTAAAGTGGATTTTGTTGGGATTGAGGAGAGACTAGTTGAACTCGAGAGGAAGATGCAAGGGACAAATAGGCAGAGAAGGAAGGAAAGTTTAGTGAAGTCCTTGATGTGCTTTCTCGCTATGCTCCCTGGGAAACCAGGGATACTGACCTGTGTACCTGGGGACATTTTGAAATTTCTTGTTTGGAAGGATGGTGGCGGGAAAACAGTAGTTCATGGATTGAAGTGCGAGTTCTTGGGTATGAAAGGAAAGAGGAATTGTTCTTGTCCGTCTAGGTTGGCTAGTGGGACAGTTGAGGTGATTGTTCATCATTTGGTAGACCTGTTTGAAATGTATGGACGTGGGAGAGTATGGGATATAGGTCGGACGGACGGCAACCCTGCAGTTTCTCTATGTGTCCGAAATTATGTAAAACAAGTTAAGGAGGAGCAGGCTAGGGCTAGGGTTATTCCAAAGCAGGCGACTCCAATTTTCTTGGATAAATTGAGAATGATCTCACAATATATAGAAAATCAATTTTCTCGCCCAGATCTGGTAAGAAAGGAACGGTTTGTTTTGTTAAGAGACCAGGCCTGGCTGAAACTGCAATTCTTTGCAGGTGATAGAGCAGGAGATTTGGCTTTGGTTGTAACGCAGGAAGTTAAAATTCTTCAGGACGGGACAGGTTTGGTGTTCAATCATACATTTGGGAAAACTATGAGGGGGGTTTCGAGGAAAGTCTAATAAGTTTGTTGTCAAGGTTTGTCCAGATGATTTGATGTGTCCAGTTAAAGGTCTGAATGCCTATGTACAAGGTGCGAGGAAGATGGGTGTTGACTTGATCAATGGCTATTTGTTTAGGGTAGTGTCAGATGGTGGGCTGGTGCTAGAACAAGCGGTATCATATTCTGTGGTTTATCAAAGGCTTCGACTGTATTTGACAACTTTGGGCCTCTATGAGGGAGAGACACCTCACAGCTTTAGGGCAGGGTGTGCAGTAACTTTGGCTCTTTCTGGTGCGGTAGATAGTGTTGGGCAAATCATGGGCCATGTAGGATGGTTTGGGGAAGAGGCTGCTAAGTATTACAGCCGGTTGCCAACATTGATTGAATCTGGGCATGTGGCTACAAAACTGGCAGAGAGTGTCCATCCTTCACAAGAAATTAAAAGGCAGTATAGAGAGGGGGCGGAGTTTGGCGCTTTGCAGTCCGCATTTTCAGAGTATGAGGGAATGGGCAGTTAAAGCTCTGATAATTGTATGATGTTAGGTTGAGGACATGGGTTGTATAAGAATGTTTGACGTTAGCAAAGGGTAGTTGTATGAGATGTATATATGTGGCTCAAAGTGAATGAGATGGAGTCTGATCAAATGATTATTGTGTAGGTAGTTTTATATATGAATAACTCTGGGACGCAGACTGATAGACTATAATGATGCTTGATTTGTATGTTTGTATTGATTGATGCTGAGTTTGATTAAATTTTCGATTGATATTTGTATGTTTTTGTTATTTTTTATGAGTATAATGATTATTGGGTGTTGGGAAGGTTGTTTTGACATAGTATACGTTAAATATTGGTTGTTGCTTGATGTTAGGGCACTTGAGTAGTCATAATGAATCTTCCCAAAACTTAATTAATCAAGGAACTGAGTGTAGGATGTGATGCTCAGTGAGGGTGTGTTAATATTACAAGTGCCATTATACACAGACTAGTCTTTACATAGGATAAAATATTTTTGGCTATAAAACACACGAGAAAACTCATGCACAATGTTGACGAAACGATGAGTGTTGCGTTTGATATGCTATACATATTATTATGCTAAGATGTTTGTTTGTTTGTTTGTTTGAGTTTTACGGCCCATCGACAACTAAGGTCATTTAGGGCCAAACTACAAGTCATGCATTAATATCAGGATAAAAGTTCAGGGTAAGAAAAAGCAAGTAAGGACTAAAACACAGATTGTAAACGTTAATTTGATAAAAAAAGAAGGTTTGCATGGGATAAAATAAATTTGGCTAAAACACATGAGAAAACTCATGCACAATGTTGATGAAACGATGAAATGTTGAGTTGATACGATGTATGATGAGAAAACGTTCATATTTTGCTTAAAATACCGATCTCTTTGAGATAATTAAAAATACGATTATGTCTCACGGCATGAAACAAAGTGTACATGTCGGAGACATCGTAGTATTTATCTCGTATGTGTTTAAAATCAATACAATGCAATAAAATATGCTCCACTGTGAGAGGAGAATCACATGCATGGCATGTAGGAGGATCCTCCCCTCTCAATAGATAGGAATGTGTAAAATATGTGTGTCCAGTTCGGAGCCGAGAGAGTACAACTTCCTCTCTGCGGTCTCTCCGACTGGACAGTTTAGGATTAAGTGTAGGTTGAATTTTAAACAGTTTATTGTTTGTTTCGGTAGACCACCTTTGTTGCCAATGGTGTTTGATGGCTGACTGAATTGAAGGTTTGATGTCGGTGTATGGTAGTTTCAAATCTGTTTGTGCTAGGCGAAGAGCAGTCTTAGCTGCTTCATCAGCCTGTTCATTCCCCTTTATACCCACATGACTGGGAATCCAGAGATAAGTAATTTGAGTTTTAGAAGATAATCGAAATGTTCGGATTAAAAGATTTTGGATTAGAGTATTTCTAGGGCTTCTTGATTTCAAAGCCTGAAGAACCGAAAGAGAGTCTGAACAGATGATTGCCTTTTCAATGCGGTGTTCTTCGATATGGTCAAGCGCCAGACCGATAGCACATGCTTCCGCAGAGAAAATGGAGGCAATATCCGGGAGTCGGATAGAGGAGCAGTGATTAGATGTACAGCATGCTGCCGCAACATTATCACCATCTTTTGATCCGTCAGTGTAGATCTGAACATGGTCAGGGAAAGCCCTAATGCACTCCCGAAAGGAGGATTTGTGTTCTTCGGGTAATGCACTGGATTTTGCCCTCTCATGTAGAGATAAATTGATATCAGGTGTTTGAATGAGCCATGGTGGTACATCCGATACGGTGTACTCGTCAATGGTGTCGAAAGTTATATTAAGTTCCAGCAAAAATTTTGAAATTCTGATGCCAAATGTTGGTATGAGCTTTTGATTTTGTGTAAATATTTCTTGGTGTTGTGGATTGAATACAAGGTTAAATGCAGGATTTTTGGGGTTGGATTTCAGTTGAGCAGCATACTGTAAGGATAATTTCTTTCGTCGATCGTCTAGAGATGGCTCATTAGCTTCCACATGGAGACTCTTCACAGGTGTTGTTCGAAAAGCTCCAAGTGCCAGACGCAGTCCCTGATTCTGTATAGGGTCAAGCATCTGTAGATAGGAGCTGCGAGCCGATCCATAGACAATAGAGCCGTAGTCAAGTTTTGATCTAATAAGTGCCCGATAGATACGTAGAAGCATTTCACGGTCTGCACCCCAATCAGAATGGGAAAGAACTCGTAGAATGTTCAGCGCCTTCGAGCACTTATCCTTCAGATGTTTGATATGTGGAACAAAGGACAGTTTCGAATCAAATATTAGTCCAAGAAATTTAGTTTGTTCAACTACTGGAATTTTAATTCCATTGAGTGTGAGGTCAGGATCATTGTGTGGTTTTCGTTTTTGACAGAAGTGCATACAGACAGTTTTTGATCTTGAAAATCTGAAGCCATTTTCGTCAGCCCAATTTTGTAATTTGCCTAAACATTGTTGTAGTTGTCGTTCTATAGTGTGCATGTTTTTTGATCTGTAACAGATCAAGAAATCATCCACAAATAGAGACCCTTCCGTAGATTGGCCAAGACATTTGGTTATGCTGTTAATTTTTAGTCCAAAAAGTGTGACGGACAAGATACCACCCTGAGGGACGCCCATCTCCTGTGTTTCTGTTTCTGAATAAGTTGAACCCGTTCGAACTTTGAAATGCCTGTCAGATATAAAATTTGATATAAACTTTGGCAAATTACCACGTATACCGATATCATGGAGATCGTTCATGATTCCATATTGCCAAGTTGTGTCGTATGCCTTTTCAAGGTCAAAGAATACGGCCACAAGATGTTCTTTCTTGGCAAATGCTTCTCGTATAAATGTTTCTAGTCTAACTAAGTGGTCTACCGTTCCCCTGCGGTTTCTAAAGCCGCTTTGCAAAGGACTTAAAATATTGTTTGATTCCAGGAACCAAACTAATCTGGTATTTATCATACGTTCTAGAGTTTTACAAATACAACTCGTCAATGAAATAGGACGATAGTTATTGGCATCAGTAGCATCTTTCCCGGGCTTCGGAAGGGGTATAATAGTAGATTCCTTCCAAGACTCAGGAATTTTGCCAGAAGAGTAAACTTGATTAAATATAGTTAAAAGACATTTTAGTGAAGAGTCTGGTAATTGTTTTTAAAAACATATATGGAATTTCGTCTGGTCCAGCTGCCGAGTCCTTTGATTTCTCAAGGGACTCGAGCAATTCTGGTATCTCGAAAGGCCTATTGTAACTTTCACTATTGGAGGATTTAAAATTAAGACGTCTCTTTTCCTTTTCCTTTTTTAAATTTTTGAAATTTTTTGGAATGATTTTTGATGGATGAATTTTTAGCAAAATTTTTGGCAAAGGCGTCAGCTATTTCGGATTTTGAAGAAAATATTTTATTGTTGTTAATGAGGTGGGAGGATGGTGTTGCTTTTCTTTTCCCACTGATTTTTCCAATCATTTCCCAAACTTTCTTCGAAGATGTATTGGAATTAATTTTTGAGACGTACTCTTTCCAAGTACTTTTCTTGTCGGATTTGATAGACCTTCGAGCTTTTGCTCTCCAAATTTTAAAAATTGTTATAGTTTGAGATGGTTGGCGAAGCCAAGTACCGCCTCAGAGCGGAATTTCTACCAGATCTATTGATAAATGAATCATTTGAGAGACGAAACTTTGTAGGTTTTGGCACGGATTTTGAAATGAGATGAGAAAACGTTCAAATTTTGTTAAAAATGCCGATCTCTTTGAAATAATTGAAAATACGATTATGTCTCACGGCATGAAACAAAGTGTACATGTCGAAGGCATCATAGTACTTATCTCGTATGTGTTTAAAATCAATACAATGCAATAAAACATGCTCTACTGTGAGAGGAGAATCACATGCATGACATGTAGGAGGATACTCCCCTCTCAATAAATAGGAATGTGTAAAATATGTATGTCCAATTCGGAGCCGAGAGAACAACTTCCTCTCTGCGGTCTCTCCGACTGGACAGATTAGGATTAAGTGTAGGTAGTATTTTAAACAGTTTATTGTTTGTTTCGATAGACCACCTGTGTTGCCAATGGTGTTTAATGATTGACTGGATGTAAGGTTTGATGTCGGTGTAAGGTAGTTTCAAATCTGTTGGTACTAGGCGAAGAGCAGTCTTAGCTGCTTTATCAGGTGTTCTTCGATGTGGTCAAGAGCCAGACCGATAGCACAAGATTCCGCAGAGAAAATGGAGGCAACATCTGGAAGTCGGATAGAGGAACATTGATTAGATGTACAGCATGCTGCCGCAACTTTATCACCATCTTTTGAGCCGTCAGTGTAGATCTTAACATGATCAGGGAAAGCTCTGATGTACTCCCGAAAGGAGGATTTATGTTCTTCGGGTAATGCACTGGACTTTGCCCTCTCATGCAAAGATAAATTGATATCCGGTGTTTGAATGAGCCATGGTGGAACATCCGATATGGTGTACTCGTCAATGGTGTCGAAATTTATATTTAGTTCCTGCAAAAACTTTGAAATTCTGATGCCAAATATCGGTATGAGCTTTTGATTTTGTCTGAATATGTCTTGGTGTTGTGGATTAAATACAAGATCGAATGCGGGGTTTTTGGGATTGGGATTTCAGTTGAGCAGCATACTGTAAGGATAATTTCTTTCGTCGATCGTCTACAGATGGCTCATTAGCTTCCACATGGAGACTCTTCACATGTGTTGTTCGAAAAGCTCCAAGTGCCAGACGCAGTCCCTGATTCTGGATAGGGTCAAGCATCTGTAGATAGGAGCTGCGATCCGATCCATAGACAATCGAGCCGTAGTCAAGTTTTAATCTAATAAGTGCCCGGTAGATACGCAGAAGCATTTCACGGTCTGCACCCCAATCAGAATGGGACAGAACACTTAGAATGTTCAGCGCCTTCGAGCACTTACCCTTAAGGTGTTTTATGTGTGGAACAAAGGACAGCTTCGAATCAAATATTAATCCAAGAAATTTAGTTTGTTCAACTACTGGAATTTTAATTCCATTTAGTGTGAGGTCTGGATCATTGTGTGGTTTTCGTTTTTGACAGAAATGCATGCAGACATTTTTTGATCTTGAAAATCTAAAGCCATTTTCGTCAGCCCAATTTTGTAATTTGCCTTAACATTGTTGTAGTTGTCGTTCTATAGCGTGCATGTTTTTTTTATCTGTTACAGATCAAAAAATCATCCACAAATAGAGACCCTTCCGTAGATTGGCCAAGACATTTAGTTATGCTGTTAATTTTTAATCCAAAAAGTGTGACGGACAGGATACGACCCTGGGGGACGCCCATCTCCTGTGTTTCAGTTTCTGAAAGTTGAACCCGTTCGAACTTTGAAATGCCTGTCAGATATGAAATTTGAAATAAACTTTGGCAAATTACCACGTATACCGATATCATGGAGATCGTTCATAATTCCATATTGCGAAGTTGTGTCGTATGCCTTGCAAGGTCAAAGAATACGGCCACAAGATGTTCTTTCTTGGCAAATGCTTCTCGTATAAATGTTTCTAGTCTACCGTTCCCCTGCGGTTTATAAAGCCGCTTTGCAAAGGACTCCAGGAACCAAACTAATCTAGTATTTATCATACGTTCTAGAGTTTTACAAATACAACTCGTCAATGAGATAGGACGATAGTTATTGGCATCAGTACCATCTTTCCCGGCCTTCGGAAGGGGTATAATAGTAGATTCCTTCCAAGACTCGGGAATTTTGCCAGAAGAGTAAACTTGGTTAAATATATTTAAAAAACATTTTAGTGAAGAGTCTTGTAATTGTTTTAGAAACATATATGGAATTTCGTCTGGTCCAGCTGCCGAGTCCTTTGATTTCTAAAGGGACTCGAGCAATTTTGGTATCTCGAAAGGCCTATTGTAACTTTCACTATTGGAGGATTAAAAATTAAGACGTTCCTTTTCCTTTTTAAATTTTTGAAATTTTTTGAATGATTTTTGACGGATGAATTGTTAGCAAAATTTTTGGCAAAGGCGTCAGCTATTTCGGATTTTGAAGAAAATATTTAATTTTTGTTAATGAGGTGGGAGGATGGTGTTGCTTTTCTTTTCCCACTGATTTTACTAATCATTTCCCAAACTTTCTTCGAAGATGTATTGGAGTTAATTTTTGAGACGTACTCTTTCCAAGTACATTTCTTGTCGGATTTAATAGACCTTCGAGCTTTAGCTCTCCATATTTTAAAATTGTTATAGTTTGAGACGGTTGGTGAAGCCAAGTACCGCCACAGAGCTGCATTTCTACCAGATCTATTGATAAATGAATCATTTGAGAGAAGAAACTCTGTAGGTTTTGGCACGGATTTAGGTATGGTTTTTGTAGCGATAGAAGTGAGCGCTTCTGGGAAAATTTTAATGGGGTCATTGAGGTTCAAAAAATTATTGGCGATGAGCTCCTCGGCGCATAAGTTTTTAAACTGAGCCCAATCTGCCTTATGTAAATTCCAACGAGGAACCGGCTCCTCAAGTTTTGGTGGCAGATAAATAGAATCCCGCTATGAATATTTATCTACACCCAGATTGCATTTATATCTCCAATACAATCAAACAATCATTTAATTGTTATATTTACATTTTGTTTCCTATTTCAAAGTAAAACATAATTTAGATGCGAGAGTACATTTGAATATCACACTTCAACCATTTAACATGAATAGCCAAGGTCAATGTGATAAAAATAGTCCGGATGAAAAATTAAAAAGACAACGAAAGCCCACTGATTTTCAATAGCTTTTCAGTTTCCTATTACTAATACATTTGTACATACATTAATTTTTTTTATTCGGATTTTCATAACCAACCTGGTTCATTCAACCACAATGTCAATTTTCCCGCGTGGACTAGCTTAATGTCAGCAAACAGTACTCCCATTTATGTATATAGGAATTACTAAACCAAGTCCAGACTGCATTTATTGACTCATAATGCAGATCATGGTTATCGTTAGAGTAATGGGATTCTCTGTGGCAAAATGTAAATATTACAGAATATTGGTCGGCATTGATCAAAAGGTTGAGCCAAAATAAGGGAACAGATCTGTATTTTGTTTTATATATAATATGTATATTTTCATTGTGACCCTACTATGTAATCTTACCAAGTGCAATTGGCATTCATCCGCTTATTATGAAGTCATTACCATTGCGACGTCACAGTTTTCGTGCCAGCGATCACCGACGATGGCTGTTCCAATGGCTGTTCCGTCTTTGACAATAATTAATTCTTTATTTATTGTTGAAAAACCTCTTGGGATTCATCATTTATATGCAAATATAAGCATTGGGCGTTTTAATTTATTAGCGGGCTTCATGGAATTTGCCTCTGTCCATTTGTCATTTATATTGCCTATGAATGCCAACTGAAAGACGTTCGATGCTTAAATATACTGTGTAATAATGTATTTAATTATTAACAGCTACAGAATGCCACCAGCCAAGAAGGGTACAGCAAAGTGCTTGATGAAATCAGCGACTGGTGCCTCGAGCAAGGTTTGGCACAGACAAACTTCCGCGCCATCGCCGAAAAAGACAGACTAATCAGTGTATTGAAGAAGAATGAAATATTCTATATGTATGAAGCAAATTTTCTATAATATCAACCCCAACATCATCAACAAATATTATGCATATTACGTGATGCAAGATTACTGGACTGATTAACCTCGGTACAAATGATTAAAGGATTGTAAATTTGTAATAGGGTGCAAAATTTTTAGATAAATGATCACTCCTTCTGCCAAGGGTCAAAGTCGGACCTCTTGATTACTAGTTTGACGCTCAACCGGTCGAGGTAAAGTTTGTTTGCTTGTTTGATTAATTTACGTCCTATTACAAGCTATGGTCATGTAAGGACGGCCTCCCATGTATGCGGTGTGTTGCATGTATGTTGTGCAGGGTGCGTGTTTTTGGGAGACTGCGGTATATTCATGTTGTGTCTTCTTGTATAGTGGAACTGTTGCCCTTTTTATAGTGCTACATCACTGAAGCATGCCGCCGAAGACACCAAGCAACACACTCCACCCGGTCACATTATACTGACAACGGGCGAACCAGTCGTCCCACTCCCTGTATGCTGAGCGCCAAGCAGGAGCAGAAACTACCACTTTTATAGACCTTGGTGCGTCTCGGCCACAGAACCCAGAGCCCTCCTCACAGGGGCGAACGCTCAACTCAAGGCCAAAAGCGAGGCCGTGCCAAGGGGGGCATTAGGAAAGATAAAGTCAGTTAGAAAGTTTTTGTTTGTTTGTTTGTTTGAGTTTTACGGCCCATCGACAACTAAGGTCATTTAGGGCCAAACTACAAGTCATGCATTAATATCAGGATAAAAGTTCAGGGTAAGAAAAAGCAAGTAAGGACTAAAACACAGATTGTAAACGGTTAATTTGATAAAAAAAGGTTTGTATGGGATAAAATAAATTTGGCTAAAACACATGAGAAAACTCATGCACAATGTTGATGAAACGATGAAATGTTGAGTTGATACGATGTATGAAGAGAAAACGTTCATATTTTGCTTAAAATACCGATCTCTTTGAGATAATTAAAAATACGATTATGTCTCACGGCATGAAACAAAGTGTACATGTCGGAGACATCGTAGTATTTATCTCGAATGTGTTTTAAAATTAATACAATGCAATAAAATATGCTCCACTGTGAGAGGAGAATCACATGCATGGCATGTAGGAGGATCCTCCCCTCTCAATAGATAGGAATGTGTAAAATATGTGTGTCCAGTTCGGAGCCGAGAGAGAACAACTTCCTCTCTGCGGTCTCTCCGACTGGACAGTTTAGGATTAAGTGTAGGTTGAATTTTAAACAGTTTATTGTTTGTTTCTGTAGACCACCTTTGTTGCCAATGGTGTTTGATGGCTGACTGAATTGAAGGTTTGATGTCGGTGTATGGTAGTTTCAAATCTGTTTGTGCTAGGCGAAGAGCAGTCTTAGCTGCTTTATCAGCCTGTTCATTCCCCTTTATACCCACATGACTGGGAATCCAGAGATAAGTAATTTGAGTTTTAGAAGATAATCGAAATGTTCGGATTAAAAGATTTGGATTAGAATATTTCTAGGGCTTCTTGATTTCAAAGCCTGAAGAACCGAAAGAGAGTCTGAACAGATGATTGCCTTTTCAATGCGGTGTTCTTCGATATGTTCAAGCGCCAGACCGATAGCACATGCTTCCGCAGAGAAAATGGAGGCAATATCCGGGGAGTCGGATAGAGGAGCAGTGATTAGATGTACAGCATGCTGCCGCAACATTATCACCATCTTTTGATCCGTCAGTGTAGATCTGAACATGGTCAGGGAAAGCCCTAATGCACTCCCGAAAGGAGGATTTGTGTTCTTCGGGTAATGCACTGGATTTTGCCCTCTCATGTAGAGATAAATTGATATCAGGTGTTTGAATGAGCCATGGTGGTACATCCGATACGGTGTACTCGTCAATGGTGTCGAAAGTTATATTAAGTTCCAGCAAAAATTTTGAAATTCTGATGCCAAATGTTGGTATGAGCTTTTGATTTTGTGTAAATATTTCTTGATGTTGTGGATTGAATACAAGGTTAAATGGAGACTCTTCACATGGTTGGATGCGGACAATCCGGGGAAAATTCAGGAGGGAGTTGCAATTGTTGGTGAAAAACTAACCACACTCCAAATGAACAAGTGCGTGATCTTGATATTAGATAAGTATATTGGATTATTATATTTCTGAAGATTGAGATCATGGTGTTGATTAGATGACAGAGGTTATTATTTTGAGTGCAAGGAGAAAAAAGATTTTTTGAAAGTGTAGATTGAAAAAAAAGTATTGACTTTTTACATTTTGTTGTAATGATTTTGATGCTATAATCTCAAGTTTGAAAAAATTAAACACAATGCATTTCTACTTTACTTGCATCAGCCTTGATAAGTATGTTTACATTTCGTTTGTTTGATAGAATTAACGTCCTTCAACGCCACGGTCATGCAAGACGGCCAATGTTATTGCGGGCGCGTGTATGCTGTGCGGGGTGTTATAATGTTTGTTTGTTTGAGTTTTACGGCCCATCGACAACTAAGGTCATTTAGGGCCAAACTACAAGTCATGCATTAATATCAGGATAAAAGTTCAGGGTAAGAAAAATCAAGTAAGGACTAAAACACAGATTGTAAACGTTAATTTGATAAAAAAAGAAGGTTTGCATGGGATAAAATAAATTTGGCTAAAAACACATGAGAAAACTCGTGCACAATGTTGATGAAAACGATGAAATGTTGAGTTGATACGATGTATGATGAGAAAACGTTCATATTTTGCTTAAAATACCGATCTCTTTGAGATAATTAAAAATACGATTATGTCTCACGGCATGAAACAAAGTGTACATGTCGGAGACATCGTAGTATTTATCTCGTATGTGTTTAAAATCAATACAATGCAATAAAATATGCTCCACTGTGAGAGGAGAATCACATGCATGGCATGTGGGAGGATCCTCCCCTCTCAATAGATAGGAATGTGTAAAATATGTGTGTCCAGTTCGGAGCCGAGAGAGAACAACTTCCTCTCTGCGGTCTCTCCGACTGGACAGTTTAGGATTAAGTGTAGGTTGAATTTTAAACAGTTTATTGTTTGTTTCGGTAGACCACCTTTGTTGCCAATGGTGTTTGATGGCTGACTGAATTGAAGGTTTGATGTCGGTGTATGGTAGTTTCAAATCTGTTTGTGCTAGGCGAAGAGCAGTCTTAGCTGCTTTATCAGCCTGTTCATTCCCCTTTATACCCACATGACTGGGAATCCAGAGATAAGTAATTTGAGTTTTAGAAGATAATCGAAATGTTCGGATTAAAAGATTTTGGATTAGAGTATTTCTAGGGCTTCTTGATTTCAAAGCCTGAAGAACCGAAAGAGAGTCTGAACAGATGATTGCCTTTTCAATGCGGTGTTCTTCGATATGGTCAAGCGCCAGACCGATAGCACATGCTTCCGCAGAGAAAATGGAGGCAAGTATCCGGGAGTCGGATAGAGGAGCAGTGATTAGATGTACAGCATGCTGCCGCAACTTTATCACCATCTTTTGATCCGTCAGTGTAGATCTGAACATGGTCAGGGAAAGCCCTAATGCACTCCCGAAAGGAGGATTTGTGTTCTTCGGGTAATGCACTGGATTTTGCCCTCTCATGTAGAGATAAATTGATATCAGGTGTTTGAATGAGCCATGGTGGTACATCCGATACGGTGTACTCGTCAATGGTGTCGAAAGTTATATTAAGTTCCAGCAAAAATTTTGAAATTCTGATGCCAAATGTTTGGTATGAGCTTTTGATTTTGTGTAAATATTTCTTGATGTTGTGGATTGAATACAAGGTTAAATGCAGGATTTTTGGGGTTGGATTTCAGTTGAGCAGCATACTGTAAGGATAATTTCTTTCGTCGATCGTCTAGAGATGGCTCATTAGCTTCCACATGGAGACTCTTCACAGGTGTTGTTCGAAAAGCTCCAAGTGCCAGACGCAGTCCCTGATTCTGTATAGGGTCAAGCATCTGTAGATAGGAGCTGCGAGCCGATCCATAGACAATAGAGCCGTAGTCAAGTTTTGATCTAATAAGTGCCCGATAGATACGTAGAAGCATTTCACGGTCTGCACCCCAATCAGAATGGGAAAGAACTCGTAGAATGTTCAGCGCCTTCGAGCACTTATCCTTCAGATGTTTGATATGTGGAACAAAGGACAGTTTCGAATCAAATATTAGTCCAAGAAATTTAGTTTGTTCAACTACTGGAATTTTAATTCCATTGAGTGTGAGGTCAGGATCATTGTGTGGTTTTCGTTTTTGACAGAAGTGCATACAGACAGTTTTTGATCTTGAAAATCTAAAGCCATTTTCGTCAGCCCAATTTTGTAATTTGCCTAAACATTGTTGTAGTTGCCGTTCTATAGTGTGCATGTTTTTTGATCTGTAACAGATCAAGAAATCATCCACAAATAGAGACCCTTCCGTAGATTGGCCAAGACATTTGGTTATGCTGTTAATTTTTAGTCCAAAAAGTGTGACGGACAAGATACCACCCTGAGGGACGCCCATCTCCTGTGTTTCTGTTTCTGAATAAGTTGAACCCGTTCGAACTTTGAAATGCCTGTCAGATATAAAATTTGATATAAACTTTGGCAAATTACCACGTATACCGATATCATGGAGATCGTTCATGATTCCATATTGCCAAGTTGTGTCGTATGCCTTTTCAAGGTCAAAGAATACGGCCACAAGATGTTCTTTCTTGGCAAATGCTTCTCGTATAAATGTTTCTAGTCTAACTAAGTGGTCTACCGTTCCCCTGCGGTTTCTAAAGCCGCTTTGCAAAGGACTTAAAATATTGTTTGATTCCAGGAACCAAACTAATCTGGTATTTATCATACGTTCTAGAGTTTTACAAATACAACTCGTCAATGAAATAGGACGATAGTTATTGGCATCGGTAGCATCTTTCCCGGGCTTCGGAAGGGGTATAATAGTAGATTCCTTCCAAGACTCGGGAATTTTGCCAGAAGAGTAAACTTGATTAAATATAGTTAAAAGACATTTTAGTGAAGAGTCTGGTAATTGTTTTAAAAACATATATGGAATTTCGTCTGGTCCAGCTGCCGAGTCCTTTGATTTCTCAAGGGACTCGAGCAATTCTGGTAACTCGAAAGGCCTATTGTAACTTTCACTATTGGAGGATTTAAAATTAAGACGTCTCTTTTCCTTTTCCTTTTTAAATTTTTGAAATCTTTTGGAATGATTTTTGATGGATGAATTTTTAGCAAAATTTTTGGCAAAGGCGTCAGCTATTTCGGATTTTGAAGAAAATATTTTATTGTTGTTAATGAGGTGGGAGGATGGTGTTGCTTTTCTTTTCCCACTGATTTTACCAATCATTTCCCAAACTTTCTTCGAAGATGTATTGGAATTAATTTTTGAGACGTACTCTTTCCAAGTACTTTTCTTGTCGGATTTGATAGACCTTCGAGCTTTTGCTCTCCAAATTTTAAAATTGTTATAGTTTGAGACGGTTGGCGAAGCCAAGTACCGCCTCAGAGCGGAATTTCTACCAGATCTATTGATAAATGAATCATTTGAGAGACGAAACTTTGTAGGTTTTGGCACGGATTTTGGTATGGTTTTTGTAGCGATAGAAGTGAGCGCTTCTGTGAAAATTTTAATGGGGTCATCGAGGTTCAAAAATTTATCCTCAATGAGCTCCTCTGCGCACAAATTTTTAAATTGAACCCAGTCCGCCTTATGTAGATTCCAACGAGGAATAGGCTCCTCAAGTTTTGGTGACCCTATGTTTTTAAGTATAATTGGAAAGTGATCGCTCCCACAGAGATCATCGTTGACCATCCAATCATAATCCAGAAGAATTGATGGATGGCACAACGATAGATCAATGTGGGTAAGCGAGCCAGAGGCAGGGTGTAAATATGTTGGGGCATTGGTGTTATAAAGACATAAGCTGTTTTTATTAATAAAATCTTCGATACGTCTACCTCTATCGTCAGTGCCTGGGGATCCCAGAGGCTATTATGACCGTTAAAGTCACCCATGATAATATATGGCACTGGTAGTTGTGATACGATGTTACTCAGTTCATCACAACTAAATGGAGTATTTGGAGGTAAATATATAGAACAGACTGTTATTTTTCGGCGAAGAGTTGCGCTTACAGCAACAGCTTGTAAGGTGGTATTTAGCTGAATGTGTCTGTGAGGAACGTTTTTATGCACCGCCACCGCCACACCACCTGATGGGCGGCCACCTGTTGTTGGAGTTTTGGTGTATAGTGTAAATTGTCGGAGATTGATGGTGTCTTTCAGCATTATTTCTTGAAGGCAGAATATGGATGGGTTTTTTTGTTTGTATAAGATGTTTTAATTCTTCTATGTTCGCTTTAAATCCGCGTATGTTCCATTGTATGATAGTGTTTGTCTCTATGTTGATCCTTGAGGATAGTTTGTCGGACCGACAGGACTGCTCGAAGCAGGTTGTTTGGTGGCGATAAATGTATTGTCACCAAACTCGCTGTCGTCCGATAGAACATCATAGATGTTCCGTCCAAGGATAGGGTCATCTGATCCCTTACTGGGTTTGTTGTTTAGTGCAGGGAGCCTCGCCAGCTTTACCTTGGTGGTTTTTGTCTGGCGTTGCTCCTGCGGTGGTGTATTTGCTGGACGCTTTGCTTTATCAGGGAGTTTTTTAACGTCAATAGACGGTGAAGATGTAGCACGTCTATGACGAGCGGCGGTAACTTTTTTTCTGATGTTCGGTGTTTGAATTTGGTGTTGTGTAAGTCCTGGAGACGCCGGTGGGATTGGCGTTTTAGCTCCAGGTGGCCCAGCAGGTGGATTTTGTTGTGGTTTAGATGGACCCGACTTGAACCTGTTCGGGTCCCCAATGATTACTTTACAGGCCTTAGCATCAGCCATATCTGGGACATCATTGTCCCAGTTAGGCTTGTCAACCAAGGCCTGGACCGACGCATGTTTGACGGTGACACTGTCAACAGGCGTTTTTGCGCGGGTGATCTGAGCATAGGTTGCCACATTCAGGTCTGAACGCTCGACTATCCTCCTAGCCTCGGGGAAAGAGACACCTTGGGTATATTTGACCCGTAATATCTCCCTCTCCCGAGTCCAGGCAGGACAGGTGCGAGCAGACGCAGCATGGTCACCCCCGCAATTGACGCAGTGACGGTTGACAATGTCACATTCGTCTTTTTTCGTCGTGACCTTCACGGCCACAGTACTGACATACCATTTTCCGTCTACAATTGCTCTCATGATGGCCGTACCTCTGGCAGTTACGGCACCTCAATGGATTAGGGATGTAGACAGTGACATTGTAACGTTGGTATCCAACAGTTACGCTCTGTGGTAATGTTGGTGTAGCGAATGTTAAGATAAAAGTGTGTGTTGGGACCAAGCTCCCACTTTTTCTCGTCATGATGCGTTTAACATGAGAGACCGGAATGTTCTCCTCTTGGAAGTATGACAGTATGTCAGCCTCATTGTCATTGCGCAAGGCTGGGCACCTGATTACCCCCTTCTGCAATTCAATGATGAGTGTGGTTTTACACACACTCTGAGGCCGGCAAAATTGTTGGTTCCAAGGAGGTTCTCCGCTTGTTGCTTGCGGAAAACCTCTATTAGGAGATCACCCGATCCCAAAGGCTTGACAGATTTGACATCTCCAGCAATGCCTTTGATGCCCTTTCGCAATATTAAGGGTGATAAACCTGCAGTGGTCTTGCCACTCTGTGTAGAGTACATGACCAGAAACTGTGGGAATGTGTTTGTTGTACCGCTTTTTGTTTGTTGATTTGTGGTTGATTCCTTTTGGGGAGATTTTGGTTGTAGTTCATTTTGTTTGTTTTTGGAAGCCATTCTTTTAGAGTTAATTACAATTCGCTAGCTGTGTGCCCCCACCCACCTCGGAGCCCAACAGGGGGACACTCATGATGACATGGATATCCAATGTCAAAGTGTCAGGGTTACACAGATAGTATACTCGGAAGAATATTTCGAACAAACATAATTCAAATCAAGCTTGCGACAGCACGCTCGCAAGATTGTACACCTGCAAGATCGATCAGAATCAAGACAATCCAAATTAAACTCACGATTGACCCTAAGCCACCGCCTTCTTGGAGATCTACGAACCAAGGGCTCGGCATGACCAGCCGATTGATAATACAGGGCCCATATTACCTCTCGTCTAACCGGAGTCTGAAGCCAAAGTAGTGTGTGTAGCAGTAAAAAAAGGAAGAAAAAAGAGCAAAACCTATTCAACCACCAGGACCTTCTTCCCCCGGATACGAGATGCAACCCACGGCAAACAGGTTGGCTCAAATTGGAGCTACTGTGAAAGCCTTCAGCTACACTGATATCACGCGGACGCACATCACACCCCCAAAAGTGGTGTGCATCCGCAAGAGACCAGTGCACCCAGTCTCGGGACGTGGACCCAGCTTTCATGGAGACCAGTTGAGCAGCATACTGTAAGGATAATTTCTTTCGTCGATCGTCTAGTGATGGCTCATTAGCTTCCACGTGGAGACTCTTCATAGGTGTTGTTCGAAAAGCTCCAAGTGCGAAACGCTTGTTAGATTTCGAAGTCCAACAAATATATTTACTATGTATAAACTCTGTCGACGGCCTAAGTGACCAGATTTCTGTGGGAATGTATTTTTTGGGAGATTTTGGTTGTAGTTCATTTAAATCGTCCCAAGATGGCCATCAAACAGGAAATGAAGTACAGAATAAAATGCTCGAAACTATAGCTAACATGGCTGAAAGTGTTTCCACTCTCCAATATGCGTATACGAGCATTGAACAAAAACTTTCTAATGTTCCTACTTTCATATATGTTATACATGTACACAAGTGCTATTCATGTCCAGCAATGTATTTCAAACTTGTACAATTATTGTAAACGCTTGTCAGATTTCGAAGTCCAACAAATATATTTACTATGTATAAACTCTGTCGACGGCCTAAGTGACCAGATTTCTGTGGGAATGTATTTCTTGTACCGTTTTTTGTTTGTTGATTTTTGATTGGTTTTTTTTGGGATGAGATTTTGGTTGTAGTTCATTTAAATCGTCCCAAGATGGCCATCAAACAGGAAATGAAGTACAGAATAAAATGCTCGAAACTATAGCTAACATGGCTGAAAGTGTTTCCACTCTCCAATATGCGTATACGAGCATTGAACAAAAACTTTCTAATGTTCCTATGGATTGCAGACCTATTTGTAGCCAACCAGCTTCCTCGGAACGTGACATGGACTTACTCGTTCCTAGCGGTAGTATTGATTCGAGTCTCTCGTGATCGTCATGAATCAGCAGAGGAATACAGCTTATCAGCATACCGCCAGATGAATGCAGACAGTCTAAACCATACGGCAGGTGAGATTGCTAAGAGTTAAAGATTCGGATACGTGTCTAGTCCTTGCCTTTGGTAGAAACTGTGTCTCCAGCCATTTGTAAACAAATTATTACCGGTCGGAATGTAAATCTCTTTGCTCTACTTATTCCATATTTCAATGGCCAGAGCGATATGAACAAATAGCCCTCACAAGCAAGATGCGCGGCTTAGCAGAATTCTGACTTAAAACAAATTCATTTTGGCTATTGGGGTCTTTAAAACAAGTAATATGTTCTGTGACCCTCACAGGCGTGTCAGCTGGACCTTTATGAACGCGACATTGTTGACATGGGTATTAGATACAACTCTGGTTTCTACGAGCATCGTCGACAATTCTCTTTGAGGGCTGCTTCTCACTTGTTATACAACAATAAGAAAATTGACTGGTCAGTATTTGACAATACCTTATTCTGCAATATATTTGTAAATTAAATGCCCATAACCTGTGGTATGTGTGGTAGCACTTCGCACTCTACTAATTTCTGCCAGTCATCTGCCTAGGACAGGAAACAGCAGAACACTAATGGTCAACTATGTAATCATCAACAGAATATTAAATCTTCCACTACAACTGATTCTAAATGTCGTCCCTGAGTTTTGCATGATGGTAAAGAAATTTGCAATAATTTCGGCTGCTCATCTAATTTATGCAAGTTTAGCCCCGTGTGTCTAGTGTGCAAGGTTTGTTTGTTTGTTTGTTTGAGTTTTACGGCCCATCGACAACAAGGACAAGTGTGCAAGAAGAACCACTCTTAATACATTTGCCCTTTAAAAAGTCACCAAAGACAAAAGAAGAAGAAATAGAACAGGTTTCAGTTTGGACACCTATTAATATTAACGTGTTGCAGAATAAATTAAAGCTCCAACCCCAGACAAGAATTTCGTCAACATCTTATCCATGGATTAACACATGGTTTCGACCAAAGGCTTTATTAAGATAAATCATATAAACAAGAGGCCCAGAGGGCCTGTATCGCTCACCTGGTTTGTAATGCCTAGGAATGTTCTGAATACAAGTTCATTGTTTCTTTTTTGAATTCCCCTATTGGGCCCCACTCTTTCTGCTCCAGGGGGTCAAAGCCAAAATCTATGCAAATTCTGTTAACCCCAAGGATGTTTCTGGGCCAAATTTGGTTAAAATCAAAGCAGAATTTATACAAGTTCTGCTCCCCTTCCCCCAAGAATGTTTGTGGCCAAATTTGGTTACAATTCATGCAGAACTCTAGGACAAGTAGCGTTTTATAGGATTTACCTTTATTTTCCCTATTGGGCCCCGCACCTCCTGCCCCCGGGGGGTCAGAGCCAAAATTTATACAAGTTCTGTTCCCCTTCCCCCCAAGGATGTTTGTGGCCAAATTTGGTTACAATCCATGCAGAACTCTATGACTAGTAGCGATTTAAAGGAAATGTTGACGGACGGACGACGGACGCCGCGCCATGACATAGGCTCACCGGCCCTTCGGGCCGGGTGAGCTAAAAAGTGAAGAAATTAACTCATTCAATGGTTTTAATTAATGTTTGAAAAGCATGAAGAAATTAACTCATTCAATGGTTTTAATTAATGTTTATGAAAAGCATGAATTGAATACATTGTAGTTTATCATATTCATGACATATATCGTATGATTTGATGAAACTCATTTTTTCACCTGCATAGCCCTGCAGGTAGGGCGTTAGAATTGTACCTGCTGCCCCTATTGCATGATCGTAAAAGGCGACTAAATTTAGGATCTTATCTTTTCTCTTCTTCCTAACTGACTTTATCTTTCCTAATGCCTCCCTTGGCACCGCCTCACTTTTGGCCTTGAGTTGAGCGTTCGCCCCTGTGAGGAAGGCTCTGGATTCTGTCCCCAGGCCGAGACACACCAAAGTCTATAAAAGTGGTAGTTTCTGCTCCTGCTTAGCGCTCAGCATACAGGGAGTGGGACGACTGGTTCGCCCGTTGTCAGTATAATGTGACCGGGTGGTGTGTGTTGCTTGGTGTCTTCGGCGGCATGCTTCAGTGATATAGCACTATAAAAAGGGCGAAAGTTCATAAAATTCATTTAAAAGTTCATTTAAATAACATTAAATATTAACTGAAATCATAATATATATGATTGTAATGTAATTGAAGACAGATAAATATCAGTTGAAAAGAATTAATTGGAGCAGGGAGGAGATGGGGGTCACTTCACCATGGCCATAGTATTTTGACACCCCCACCTTCCACATCTAAGCTGAAGTCCTCATAGTTTCTGTTAATAATGTTCATAATGGTGGTGGTATATGATTGTAATGTAATTGAAGGCAGATTAATGACATGGTATTTTGACACCCCCCAACCAAAATGATATTTAGTTATCATATGTAATGCCAAAATCATGGGGTCTTTTTCATCATAGCCATGGTATTTTGATTCCCCTCTCCACTTCTAATTACAAGTAAATTTATCATAATATTTTAGGTGTGTTTTGAGGACCTGATTAAGATTTTATGACCATATAATATTTTCAGAGCAATTGTTTGGACAGTGATGATATCATCAAAATCGATGATAGGATGAGTAAAATGGAGAATAAGTTAGCATCGTTAAGAAACGTGGTAGTCTTCAAGTAAAACTATCCGGAAAATCAACAATTGAGAACGGCTACTCCTGGATATGTTTGTAGTTTCCTTATATGGAATGATGCCACAGTTCAAACATAGGTCTATCTTATCAAACGCCTTTACCGAGGTACAAAAAGGTATTCATCAGTGTGAGTCCAGTTTAATTTGTTTGGCTGCCAGAACATTACAAAATATATCACAGTGCTTGGGAGAAAGATATTTGAGTGCGGTAGGGGTAGAGCATGGGATGTTGCTACATCGGTTGGGATTCTGTGTATTCTCCAAAGTTAAAACAATATTTAAAAGTATGTTAAAAAAGAGGAAGCACAAGCTCATGTCACTCAAAAACATGGGAAACAAATTTTCCTAGCGAAAATTTTGTTTGTTTGATTAATTAACGTCCTATTAACAGCTATGGTTAAGCGAAAATAAAACTTTTAGGGGTTCATATTGGCTGCAAGCTAAATCAACTGCATTTTCAGCAAAAAAATTTTAGGGTGGGATCAGGCTTTAATAGTTTTTCACAGGTGGGACAGCTAAGAAGATATAAGTAATATTATCTCATAGGAGGTAAAACAATTAAACGATGATTCTGGGCGCGTTCTATTAGACATATCGAAATATTCTTATATATAATTAGAGGGAATGGCAAGTACGGTAAACCTCCGGATAGATCGAACACATAATTTTTTCTTGAAAAACGGTAAATGTTTGGAATAAAGATTGTATAAATGATTATATAATGACCATACGACAGATCAGGAATTTACATGAACATTTTGAGTCATAAATAAATTAATGCCGACATATCTTACACAAAACAGCAAGGCCAAATATTTAATCCCGACAATGTGAATTTGAACTCGCTGTACCTGATGGAAACACATGGAAGAAACTGCAATTTAGATACAGATGTCAGTTCAAGTCGTCATTAAAAATATGCATTCAGTATATCTTTAATTAGCCGATGATGGAGTTAAATTACCTATTAACACGTGCCTCATGCTGGTTTGGACATGCCAGTTACGAGGTGTCACAGCGAGCATCAAAAGCATACATATCTTTTCATCAGCTTAAAACTTGTAACGTGTCTTATTTTAGAAGCAATCGGGTTTTGGGTAATCTGACATTCACAGTGTGATTGTGACCTAATTTTAGGAGCTGATTGTAAACATGTATTTTCAACAGCAGTTTTGTAAATGCAACCGGACTTTCTTTATCTGAAAAAATAAATAAATAAACGTTTGTTACAAAATATAACAGAGATCATTAACTGGATTTCTGTGGTTGGAATGAAGTTTCTATTTCAGTTAGCGGGTCACGTCGATTTCTACATTCTAGGCCGCGATAATGAATAGTGAATAACTTGTGTATATATATGTATTAATGAATGAAGAATGAATTTATGTTTGTACTTAACAAGAGGCTCATGGGCCTTAACGGTTACTGACTATTAGCAAAATTCAATGTACTCGTTTAAATTTTTTAGCCTATTTGACCTCTGTGACCATGAATGAAGATCAAGGTCATTCATTTGAACAAACTTGGTAGCACTTCATCCCAGCATGTCACAGGCCCAATATCAGGTCTCTAGGCCTCCAAGTTATTCTCAAGAAGTCGTTTGAAGATTTTAAGCTATTTGACGCCTGTGACTTTGAATGAAGGTCAAGGCCAATCATTTGGAACAAACTTGGTAGCCCTTCATCTCAGCATGCTGCAGGCCAAATATGAGTATCCCGGGCATTTCGGTTCTCGAGAAGAAGTTGTTTAAAGATTTTAGCCTATTTGACCTCTGTGACCTTGAAGATCAAGGTCATTCATTTGAATAAACTTGGTAGCCCTTCATCCCAGCATGTCACAGGCCCAATATCAGGTCTCTAGGCCTCTTACCTATTCACAAGAATTTGCTTAAAAGATTTTTAGCCTATTTGACCCGTGACCTTGAATGAAGGTCAAGGTCATTTATTTGAACAAACTTGGTAGCACTTCATCCCAGCATGCTGCAGGCCCAATATGAGTATCTTGGGCCTTTCAGTTCTTGAGAAGAGGTCGTTTAAAGATTTTAGCCTATTTGACCCCTGTGACCTTGAATGAAGATCAAGGTCATTCATTTGAACAAACTTGAAAGCCCCTTATCCAAGCATGTTATGGGCCCAATATCAGGTCATTTGAACAAACTTGAAAGCCCCTTATCCAAGCATGTTATGGGCCCAATATCAGGTCTCTAAGCCTCTTAGTTATTCACAAGAAGTTGTTTAAAGGATTTTTAGACTATTTGACCTCTGTGACCTTAAATGAAGGTCAAGGTCATTCACGTGAGTAAACTTGGTAGCACTTCATCTCAGAATGTCACAGGCCCAATATCAGGTCTCTAGGCCTCCCAGTTATTCTCAAGAAGTTGTTTAAAGATTTTAAGCTATTTGACCCCTGTGACCTTGAATGAAGGTCAAGGTCATTCATTTGGAACAAACTTGGTAGCCCTTCATCTCAGCATGCTGCAGGCCAAATATGAGTACCCCGGGCATTTTGGTTCTCGAGAAGAAGTCGTTTTAAAGATTTTAGCCTATTTGACCCCTGTGACCTTGAATGAAGATCAAGGTCATTCATTTGAACAAACTTGATAGCCCTTTTCCAAGCATGTTATGGGCCCAATATCAGGTCTCTAAGCCTCTTAGTTATTCACAAGAAGTTGTTTAAAGGATTTTAGCCTATTTGACCTCTGTGACCTTAAATGAAGGTCAAGGTCATTCACTTGAGTAAACTTGGTAGCCCTTCATCCCAGCATGCTACAGGCCAAATATCAGTACCCTGGGCCTTCTGGGTCTTGAGAAGAAGTCGTTTAAAGATTTAAGCCTATTTGACCCCTGTGACGTTGAATGAAGGTCAAGGTCATTCATTTGAACAAACTTGGAAGCCCTTCATCTCAGCATGCTACAGGCCAAATATCAGTACCCTGGGACTTTCGGTTATTGAGAAGAAGTCGTTGGAATGCAAAGTTTACGCATGGCGGATGGCGCACGACGACGGACAGTGTATGATAATAGGTCATCCTGACCCTTTGGGTCAGATGACCTAAAAATATAAACTGGAGAGGACTTAAATAGGCATAGCCTGTTGTCCGATCCTTTTGATGTAAATAATGTCAATAAAATATTGTTGAAATTGTAAATATCTGTGAATTCTAGTAAACTTGACTCCCTCCCCAGGGAGAAACATCTATGAAGAGTATTTGAAGTTTTAGCTAATTTGACCCCGCCTCTAAAGCCCCTGGGGGTCAGTCATGATTTTTTTTTTAATAGGATTCAATGGCCATTTCATAGGGATAATTCTGACAACATTTGACTAATTTCCTATTACAAATGACCAAATAATGCTAAAAAATGTGTTCTCCCATATATAGATTATAGTAAATTTAACCCCCTCCCAAGGGGAAAACCCGAGACCCCAGGATCATATAATTCACAATTTTTGTAGAGGGCATCGATCCATGAAGAGTACTCTATTATTTTTTGAAATTTTTGTCAATTTTACTTCTATTGGCCCCTCCCAGTCCCCTGCGGGATGAGGGTCATATAATTCACAATTTTGATTGGCCTTTAATATGCCTTAGGTTTGTGCCGAATTTCATTGAAATTGCTTCAGTGGTTTTGGAGAAGAAGTCTTAAATGTTAATTGTTTATCGTCACACGACGGACAATGGAAGACGACGAACAAAAGGCGATTAGAATAGGTCACCACGAGACTTTGTCTCAGGTGACTTAAAAACGCCACAGAATCGGACATGATGGGAAAAAAAATAAAGCATCCATTGGCAAGGTTTACCAGCAGGATTATGATTCCGATTCAGATAATCATGATTTCTTAGGTGCTATTGACGACAAATTGTGTAAACCGTGGGTCGTTTGATTGTCGATTGACAACGCTGACTACAAAGTTGACTTTAAAATAGACACAGGAGCCGACATGACCACAATACCTGAGAAAACACACATCACCGTTAAAGGTCAGGGTCATATGCATAAATTACAGTCGGCAAGCAGAGTTCTACAAAGTCCTAGTAAGAACAATCTCAATGTGTTGGCAAATTCATAGATGAGCAATCGACGAGTGACAATACCTCTCAGTCAGCCACAGAGATCCACGTGATCCAAGGTCTAGCTAAACCGTTGCTAGGCAGACCAGTCATCGAAACACTCAACCTAGTGAAACGTATGGGTTCAATTTAGTCTTTGAGCTACAAACAGATAAATCCAACTCTATTTACCAGGTTAGGAAAAACGCCAGAATACGAAATAAAACTCCGCGGAGATGCTATCTCTGCTCCACGAAACATCGCGATACCGTATCTCGACAAAGTTAAAACGAACTCTTAAGATTGGAGGACATAAGAGTTGTGTCCCCTGTCGATGAGCCAACAGACTGGTGTGCCAGCCTTGTCATTTTTCCCGAAAAGAACAATACTGAAGGCACCTCAACAAATCCGAAAAAACACCAACTACCGAGCACTGAAGAAACTCGTGAAAATAGGGGATTTTGGCAAATTCCCTTGACCGAGTCATCACTTCTATGGACTACCTTCCTCACACCTTTCAGAAGATATGCCTTCCCTATGGAATTTCATCCGCTCCAGAATATTTCCGAAAATGTATGGAAACTCTGCTCGCAGGACTATCTGGTGTACTTTGTCAGATGGACGACATGCTAATTTTCACGAGACAAGATAACATTTTAAGTCACATGATAGACGCATCTGGTGTAAGGCCTGATCCCGTAAAGTTGAGGCCATAGTAGACTTTGAAGCTCCGAGTAATGTACTGGAAGTGTGAAGGTTCATGGGAATTGTGAAACAGCTTGGACGGTTTACACCAAACCTCGAGCTCGCTGAACACAGCAAGCCTATTCGTGAACTGTTACAGATGGATGGAGCATGGTCGTGGGATCAGCCTCAAATTCAGGCGTTCGAAAGAATTTAACAAGAACTCAGTTCTGACAGTGTTAGCTCTGTATGACCTGAAAGCACCAACAAAGGTCTCCGCAGACACTTCATTGTATGGCTTAGGCGCAGTACAACTTCAGCGATCTCAAGGCGAAGATGACAAATGGAAACCAATCAAGAACCTTATCCATAACACAAGAAAAATAAATGCTCATGCATGTTGACGAGAAATTGATTGAATATTATCTTTGAGGTAAATCAGCAATCTATATACATTTCCTGCCTTACATTGCTTATGCCAGGTACATCGGTACTCAAAACGGATTTTTCCCCGATTTCAACTTGGGATAGTTTGAACTCACAATTTTTTACCGAAGCTTAATTTCAGAACAGGACAATTTATTGTGGAACTGGTCCATCAATATATATTTAATTTTGTTCAAATTAACCGTAATACAAAGTTGTGATGATGATAATGACGTACCTGTATGCCTGGTGCGAGGAATTGACAAATATTACCAGATAAAGGAGTATGTAGTCGATTTCTTATTTTATCACCGTGTGTCTGAATGGGGCCTGGACTATTGATTCTCTTTTAAGTTACTCTGCAATTTATGATCTGCTAAAAGGTCACTAAATTTGACATCTACAAATGTATCTGAATGTACGATGGCGAGACCCCTCAATTTTTTCGCAGGCTGTACTGTACGACCGATAAAACTGGCCCTGTTTAAGGCAGCAGTATAAAATAATGAAATAACGCACCATATTAAATGGCGTAATGAGCAGTCAGTCGACCTTTAAAGGGTGCAAGAACCTTGACTAATGCAGGTTGTCGAGCCATACATATAGCAGATAAAGATAATTTCCGAGGCCTTACAGGACAATTTATTGTGAAAGTGTTGCCATGGTTGCGAAAGAGTGCAGAATGTAAATGTGTGTTTACTTACTGCAATGTTTATATGCTTTTAATTTCTGGTGGTATATTTTGTGAAATGCTACATTTGGCGTGTATTAATAAAACTCGTATTTGACGCGAGAACTGTTCAAGTTGTTTAAGGTGACTATACGGAGTGGTATTAGCAGGTGCGCTAATAAACTGAATTGAGTTTTACATGACGTTTCGTTATCGTTTCTGGGCGCACGAAAAGATAGGAAATGGAGTAGGAAGAGCAATGTATATTGAGAAAGAATAGAGTGAGGAGTCGTCTGCTTTACCTACATATAGATTCTATAATTTTGAAGCCCTTCTAATTTATCTATGTAAAATATCCGAACTATATCTTATACCTATAACTATCCTCTGGGCCGGCGTTATCACACCTGCTCTTCATTGAAAGACCGCAGAGGGGTTTTTTATCGTGCAAGGCTGGGCATCCTCACACTGGACACCGTCTTTTAAGTCCCATCAAGTGTTGCATTTTGGTAGTTAGTGGTTGTCGTGCGCATGCTCATGAGTTTTTTTTGGTGTCCCTACATTAAATCACAAACCAAGACTGTCTCCATACGATAACTATTCATCTTGCCAATGTCTGTGCTTTCTGTAAAGCCATCCCTTTCCTTCGACACATAATACTTAACATTCAGGCGTTTTTAAAGTATGATTGTGCATATATTGTGAAGTTAGTTTTGTGAGGGAGCAGAGAATTTTAGTAGGACGACTATGGGAAATTATTATGAAAAGAAGAAGTTGAGCCGAAAGTGCATGTATGGGTAGTTTGGAAAATAATAGATAAATAAAATATTATACAAATTAATAAAAATATATATATATATATATACAGACAAATATTGTTGTGAACCGCGGATTTGGTGACGTCACCAATGTGCGCGTGCGCGGACGCGGCGCTCTCTCTCTTTCTAACTCCTGAACTATACAGACGTTTGTTTGTTTGTTTGCTTAATTAACGTCCTATTAACAGCAATGGTCATGTAAGGACGGCCTCCCATGCATGCGGTGTGTTGCGTGTATGTTGTGCGGGATGCGTTTTTTGGGAGACTGCGGTATATTCATGTTGTGTCTTCTTGTATAGTGTGAACTGTTGCCCTTTTTATAGTGCTATATCAATGACGCATGCCGCCGAAGACACCAAGCAACACACCCCACCTGGTCACATTATACTGACAACGGGCGAACCAGTCGTCCCGCTCCCTGTATGCTGAGCGCTAAGCAGGAGCAGAAACTACCACTTTTATATACTTTGGTGTGTCTCGGCCAGGGGACAGAACCCAGAGCCTTCCTCACAGGGGCAAACGCTCAACTCAAGGCCAAAAGTGAGGCGGTGCCAAGGGAGGCATTAGGAAAGATAAAGTCAGTTAGGAAGACTCAGAAAAGATAAGATCCTAAATTTAGTCGCCTTTTACGATCATGCAATAGGGGCAGCAGGTACAATTCTTCGGGCCGCCGTCATATGTATATATAAATAAGGGATTTCATACTATTGCAGGCACCACATGTGGTGCCGCTCGGACATGTTTGTAAATTACTAATGAGAGAGCAGGTGTCCTTAATAGCACCGTTCATCCATGCATAGATCAAGGAATGGTTTGTGGAAAACAATAGCATTATATGTGTACAAAATGTTTGAAGTAAATACTGGAATATTGAGTAACAGATACTTAATTAGGACTGGCCTGTGCAGAAAGACTAATAGCCATCCATGTAAAAATAGGAACCAAAGGTAACCGTAGAAATGAACTCAGTACCTACAGTGTTTTTGTACATGCATGTTTATAAGTAAGGAAAATGGCGCCACTCTCGTACACCACATGTGGCACCATTTCATCTAGTACCTAAATTGCACCGACCCGCTAAACGTTCCCAAGCAGGGTTGGTTGAAAACTGTATATAGTGTATATAAGATTTAGGGACAAAAGGAACAACAGATATAAAGTTTGGACATCTTCCCTACAAGCGATGTTTCTTGGAGTTAGCGTCCCTGCACTCTAGATTTTAAGGACCTCGACCAGGAACATCGACGCCCAGTAAGACAACATTGGACCTCGTGAGCTTTTGTTTGTTTGTTTGATTAATTAACGTCCTATTAACAGCTATGGTCATGTAAGGACGGCCTCCCATGCATGCGGTGTGTTGCGCGAGGTACGTGTTTTGGGAGACTGCGGTATATTCGTGTTGTGTCTTCTTGTATAGTGGAACTGTTGCCCTTTTTATAGTGTTATATCACTGAAGCATGCCGCCGAAGACACCAGGCAACACACCCCACCCGGTCACATTATACTGACAACGGGCAAACCGGTCGTCCCACTCCCGTTATGCTGAGCGCTAAGCAGGAGCAGAAACTACCACTTTTATAGACTTTGGTGTGTCTCGGCCAGGGGACAGAACCCAGAGTCTTCCTCACAGGGGCGAGCGCTCAACCATAGGCCAAAAGTGAGGTGGTGTCAATGGAGACTCTAGGAAGAACAAAGTAATTTAGGGAGAAAGAAAAGATAAGATCCTAAATTTAGTCGCCTTTTACAATCATGCAATAGGGGCAGCAGGTACAATTCTTACGCCCTACCTGCAGGGCCACCTCGTGAGCCATCAGCAGGATTACCGACATTTTGGTCCTAGGAGGGAGCTCCATAAAACGGGGAGGAGTGTTGTGAACCGCGGATTTGATGACGTCACCAATGTGCGCGGACGCGGTCACGTGGCGCTCGAGAAGCGCTCTCTCTCTTTCTAACTCCTGAACTATACAGACGTGTTTTACTACTTTGAGTAAACTTGTGAAATATACCATGTTGTTATATATATGTATATGATATGGGTGTGCTGGAGATGCTGAGATATCGGTCTAAGGGAGATAACCTTAATTATTATGTTATGCAATATATTATGTAACTCTCCTCTCAGGAGGAGAGAAAAATGAGTTGTGAATAAAAAATGGAAGCCGACATGCTGTGTTCATCATCGCTCATCAAAAACCATCATCTAACAAAACATATTCCATGACATGGTGGAGAATCCGTGGTTCCAGTGTAAGCAAACGTACCTCTCACTGCATTATTGACATTTTTGATGAACTATGCCTATAAATACATTTGATTGCCTTGTGAATTGAACTGATGCCATATCACGATGAATGTGACCATGTGCTTTTTGGCGCGAAATTACACAAACGCGCACCTGTCGTTGAATTCATGACACTCTTCACCTGTTATTTGACATGTCTTCTGTGGATACATCTGATTTATCATCAACAATTTTATACTCTGATGACGAGGATATCCTACCTGATTCCTTTTTAAATGAACATTATTTTAGAGATGAGTTTGATAATTTGACTTCGAAAAATTTGTCTCGTCCGTCCAATACTAGCGAGGCCACTGTTTTCAAAATGGATATTTCTAAATGCAAGAAATTTTCAGGACTGTCGCATGAAAATGGATTAAAGTTTCTCCATGAATTTGAGTCGTATTCTCAACTGTATTCTTTGCATGGGGATGGATCATCACTCGATAAACGAGTGCCACTATTCCACCACTACTACTACAAGGCCCAGCAAGAACTTGGTTCAATTCTTTAAATCTACATGACAAGTCATGGTTGGAAGTAAGTGAACTCTTTCAAACTGAATACACACAGTTGTCAGCCTGTAGTCCTGCGCTCCTCCTTGAAAATCAGAACTTTATCAGCATGTCACTATCAATCCATGAATCATTAGAGGACTTCTATGCCAGATTGGTAGAAAGAGGACACCGCATAGGCAAGTCAGACCTAGAAATTCTGTCAAAATTTATTTCTGCTTTACCAGAAGATTTGCAGCGCTTCGTAGGGGCCAGTCAGCCTAAAGACAGCCGAGCAGCATTAACTGCAGCACAGATGGGGTCTTTATATGGTTGTCGTAAAGAACCCACCACTGTTTCCCATGTACAGCAGCCATCGAATATTTCAGAACTGAATTCTGTTGTCAATCAACTTTCTGACTTGGTAGAAGTTTTGTCAAGGGGACGCTCTTCAACAAGGGGAAATGTAAATGACTCCAGTAGTATGAGACACCGCTCGCGCGCTCCAGACCGATACACCAGTCCACATTCTGACACCACCAAATTTGTATGTTTCCGGTGTGGTGGTGAGGGCCACAAACAGTTCAACTGTAATTGGAACGGTAATGGAGTTCCTTCTCCTATGACAATGTGTCAGCTCTGCAGCATGTATGGACATACAGCCATCACTTGTGGTCAGTTAAACTACCTAGCCCCGGTGAGGAACAACATCCAGCGGCCCAACTCTCCGGGACATCCAGTATTCGAGGTGCCGCCACCTTTTCCAATTGTACCAAAATAGACAGTGACTCAACCTCTGACTTTGAGGCATTTAGTACTACTCAGTCATATACATCTATATTTACATATGCCCCTATATAGTCAACGGGAGGGGAGTTGCATTCAAATTAGCGTAAACGCAATGGCGTATGAATACAAACGCAGTGCAGGTTCGGACTACTTCTAGTTCACGCTTCAATAAGATTTTGCGTCATAAGTTGACGGATTTTAAAATAACAAGAAATAGTTTTTATTAGATCCAATTAAATATGTATTTGACATCAAAACAAAACATGTGTTCAAGCATTGTAACGGTAATAAACTACAAAATGAATCGCTGGTCGGGGCTACAACCGGGGGGGCTTTCATCAGGAATGTTCGGGGAATCCCATAGTTACGTCAGATGTACATGTGTGTACGGTCACTCATCTCACCTAAATATACAGAACATCTGATTGTCGGTGAACAATTCTGGGAGCGTCTAAGCGAAAAATAGGTTAACAGATCATATACAGGTTTCCAGAGAAAAAACATTACAGGTAGCTTATCCGAAACAGTATCATCAGCTTAAATGGCCCCGTCTTTGCATTCAAAATAGGCCTACACACACGCAAACACTTGTCTATCCTCCGTGCAATAAAATAAAAGTCATGACTATGAAGAATTTAGTGTATATCGCGTTCTTAGACCGATACATACATGACAAACATTCAGCAGCTCAACGGTCATACCATCAATAGGCTTTATCACAGTCACTTTCCTCGGTATTTCCTCGGTTGAAAATCAAATATGGCGGCTCGCTCCACTTCGGACCGCATCACTACCCTGACAACGATACATACCGGTAGTCGTTCCGCCTTGGTTATCTCAATTTTTATTCGAAATGGAAATTATTAATATATATTATAAAATTGAAAAAAAATATATGTTGAAAATAATTGAAAAGTGTTATTGTTGTATTTGAAACCAAACTGCAGCTATAACATTAAACAATCGGAACTATATCCTCGGTCATCCTGACTACCGTAGTTACCCAACTTAGCAACCATCACCGTTTTCAATTTTACGTAAAAGTAGATTTATTTATGTAAATATATAGATTGAACAGTGTTTTGATTGCGTTAAAGGTGGTATGAACGCAATGGGATACAGACATATTCTACATGTAGCGCTAACGCGCTACATTGAATATGTCTGTATCCCATTGCGTTCATACCACCTTTAACGCAATCAAAACACTGTTCAATACATCTGTAGACGCGGAATCTCGGGAGAACAAAAATAGGTTTATGTATATGCCAGTTAAATTTGACAATGTTCATGAAATAGGTGCTCTTATTGACTCTGGCAGTGAGATTAATATCATGTCATCCCAAATGTTCATTATTATTGTAGATGCCATGTAATGTAGATAAATATATGTTTCTAAGATAGTGGACAACAGAGTGGGAGATAAAAATATGAGGACAGGTGTGGGGATAAGGGGAGGGGGGAGGGGGTGGTTGTGGACGGATAACACTTGGATGTGTGGTGTGTGATGTGTTGGCTGGTTGTTTACTTCAGTTCTCACTCCTGGTGTTGCTAAAGTGCCCCAGCAATGGGGACGAGTATGGAAGAACTCCCGACGCCATTTGCTGTATTGTAAAAAATAGTGTATCGACACAGTTGTTATTCCAGTTCTCTTGATGTTAGAGTGCCCCAGCAATGGGGACGAGTCTAAAAGAAATTGTGCGCTAGTTTATAGTGAATAGAGACTCGCTGACTATTTAATCGGAGTGTACCATGGTTAATTGGTACAAAAGCCCCCTTACGATTTCGTCCCATAACTAAAATGTTGCAACTGTTTCGGCTCCATTATTTCTATTAAAAAGAAACCACCAACGTGAACTTTATCCATTATTTAAGATGAACCAAATGTTCTGAAGAATTACGTGCAGATGATTTTTACAAAAACTCCAATATAATCGCTGCATTTAGCATCTGCATGATGGTCGAATGCACCTAATGATTGGTTGCATTAATCGGATGTAGAGCCAGTTAGCCATCGTTTCACATCGATTCAAATTAAATGAAGAATTTTATCATTTTTTAACTTCGACATCTTAAACGTCTAACAAGAGGGCCAAAAGGGCCTTAACGGTCATCTGACTACCTTGGCAATAGTAAAATTAAATATATATGGTGTCACTTTGTCAGGACCATGTCGGGATCATTTTCATTTTTTTTCAACAAATTCTATTTCAAACAAGAGGCCCAAGGGCCTTAACATATAGGAAACTAACTAGATATAGTGTCATGGTAGCCATCTTCGATTTGGAATCAACCAGAGATGTAACAATACTTTGTCCGGACAATGTCAGGATCATTTCATGCAAGTTTCAGCCAAATTGCACCAGTAGAACTTGAGAAGAAGTTCAAAATATGTTTTCAAGATGGTGGCTGTGGCAGCCATCTTGGATGTTGGATAGATCCGAAAAATTACAACACTTTGTCGGGATCATGTTAGGATCATTTCATGCAAGTTTCAGCCAAATTGCACCAGTAGAACTTGAGAAGAAGTTTCAAAATGTGTTTTCAAGATTGCGGCTGTGGCAGCCATCTTTGATTTCGAATCAACCCAAAAATAACAACACTTTGTTGGGACCATGTCAGGATCATTTCATGCAAGTTCTGCTAAATCGCAGTGGTTGAACTTGAGAAGAAGTTCAAAATGTGTTTTCAAGATGGCGACTGTGGCGGCCATCTTTGATTTCGGATCGACCCGAAAAATAACAACACTTTGTCAGAACCATGTCAAGATCTTTTCATGCAAGTTTCAGTTAAATCGCACAGGAAGAACATGAGAAGAAATTAAAATGTGTTTTCAAGATGGCGGCTGTGGCGGCCATCTTGGATTTCGGATTGACCCGAAAGATAACACTTTGTTGGGATCATGTTAGGATCATATCATGTGAGTTTCAGATAAATCGCACTGGTAGAACTTGAAAAGAAGTTCAAAATGTGTTTTCAAGATGGCGGCGATCTTTAATTGGATTTCGGATCGATCCGAAAAATAACAACACTTTGTCGGGACCATATAAGGATCATTTCATGCAAGTTTCAGCTAAAACGCACTTGTAGAACTTGAGAAGAAGTTCAAAATGTGTTTTCAAGATGGCGGCTGTGGCGGCCATCTTGAATTTCGGATCGACCCGAAAAATAACAACACTTTGTCAGAACCATGTCAGGATCATTTCATGCAAGTTTCAGTTAAATCGCTCAGGTAGAACATGAGAAGAAATTCAAAACGTGTTTTCAAGATGGCGGCTGTGGCGGCCGTCTTGGATTTCGGATTGACCCGAAAGATAACACTTTGTCGGGATCATGTTAGGATCATATCATGTAAGTTTCAGATAAATCGCACTGGTAGAACTTGAGAAGAAGTTCAAGATGGCGGCCATCTTGGATTTTGGATCGACCCGAAAAATAACAACACTTTGTCGGGACCATATTAGGATCATTTCATGCAAGTTTAAGCTAAAACGCACTTGAAGAACTTGAGAAGAAGTTCAAAATATGTTTTCGAATTGGCTGCTGTGGCGGCCATCTTGAATTTTGGATCGACCCGAAAAATAACAACACTTTGTCTGGATCATGTTAGGATCATTTCATGCAAGTTTCAGCTAAATCGCATTTGCAGAACTTGAGAAGTTCAAAATGTGTTTTTAAGAAGGCGGCTGTGGCGGCCATCTTGGATTCGGATTTACCAGAAAAATGAAAACCCTTCGTTGGGATCATGTTAGGATCATTTCATGCAAGTTTCAGCTAAATCGCACTTGTAGAACTTGAGAAGTTCAAAATGTGTTTTTAAGAAGGCGGCTGTGGCGGCCATCTTGGGTTTTGGATCGACCCGAAAAATAACAACACTTTGTCGGGACCATGTTAAGATCATTCAGCTAAATCGCATTTGTAGAACTAGAGAAGTTCAAAATGTGTTTTCAAGATGGTGGCTGTGGCGGCCATCTTGGATTTCGGATCGACCCGAAAAGTAACAACACTTCGTCAGGACCATGTCAGGATCATTTCACGCAAGTTTCAGCTAAATCACAATGGTAGAACTTGAGAAGAAGTTCAAAATGTGAAAAGTTAACGCACGGCGGACGAAACATGACGACTATAGGTCATTCTGACCCTTTGGGTTAGATGACCTAAAAATAGTCTTAGGGCACTCTGGTGGGTCCATGATTATATAATCTGTAACTAACTCTTCTCAGATCCCTGTGACACTGACTTGCTCCTTTTACACTACTTCCCCCCGGCCTGTTTTCTTGAGATTTCCTAAACTTTTCTATGGGTTATTTAGTTGGGCGCCAATGTAGAAGAACAGGGAAAATACATATTCTTGTCGAGTGCCCCGACCAGGGATCGAACCCGGGTCTACAGCGTGGAAATCTACTGCTCTACCGACTGAACCAAAGAAGTATGCTCCCGTCAGCTGAGTGACACACCGTATTTAACACGATGTACAAGCCACACCGACCTGCTCCTTTTACACTATTATAAACATTACTACTAGTCTACTACTAATAAATACACATTCAAATACGTATTACAGCGCCGTTACAACAAGTGTTCCTGTTAACACTCATTCACTCGATAGACACGACTGGTAGCTGATCTAGTAGGCTGGTAACTGATGCAGTAGATTAGATTTTAGGTGGCATATAACGTATGCACTGATTGGCTGAAGCATCGGCAGCCCGACTGATTGCCCCCTGACTGACAAGATCGCTGACAACACTGAGAAGTAGGCGGAGCCAGTGGATCTTTGATGTTCATACCCGACTCTGTTGTACAATGTATTTGATGACGTTGTTTACTATTTAATTTTTTACAATGTATACATTTAATCACTGTATTAAAAAATCGTAATTGTTTTGTTTCACTTATTACGCGAATGTTTTTTTCATAACTTATTGGCCATTTCTCTCGACTTCGGGGAGTAGTCATACTGTAGCGTAACATTATGTATCTACCAACGTTCCAATGGATCAAACTTTTCATCGTGTTTATTAATGTGTTGGGTTTAGATCTATTGTATCCATTCTAATGTTACATGTAATGTCACAGCCGAATCTAACGTTAGCTACTGTTGTACCTTCTGACTGACTTTTCCGCTACAAGGTCCGTTTGGTGTGGAAAAACAAATCAGGTACGGCTGACAATAGATTATGTCTTATCAGAATATATTCCGATCAAACACGGTTTTGATACATACCTGGATGTTACATGTAGTAGGTGATGTTATTCTAGTTGAAGACTTTGAGTTTGGATGCATTGCCTAAATATTTATAATTTAATTTGATTCACATTCGAGGTAATGTTCTCGGACGTTGGCGCATGCGCGGCGATAGTTTACAAAATGTAGGTTGATTTTAGCAGAGAAATTGTCAACACTAGATTCAAATGCATCTCTCTGATTAAATACTGGTGACAAAGTTAAAAAAATCTACGCCTACAGCTGGAATAGCATCCCCTACTAACTGTTTCAAAGCCGTGTTTTATCGGAATATATTTTGACAAGACACGATGTTCGGTAGTACATTGTACCCGATTTGGTTTCACTCACCTTGCGGTAAAGTTACATGTATATTTAGTCAGAAGCAGGTGATTTCTTTTCCGTACAATTTCTGACTGACTTTTCCGCTACAACAGTAGCTCTTCCCATATGTACTTCACTGATTAGCGATGATTTAGAGTCTATACACGAGGTAATTAAAATGTATTTGTGTAACCTTTTTACATAATGAAGCTTCCGATGCCGATCATTTTATGTAGCAATCGACGACAGACATTTCCAACTGTTTTAGCTCCGCCCCTTCATTGAAGAATGAGAGCCGTGCTTAAACAGCTTATTGAATTTCGTTGGCAAACTGACTAGCTACCAATCAAGCGAACCACCTACTAGACTGGTCGTCACACGTACGCTTATTGTAACGGCGCTGTAACAAAGTTATCAGTAATAAGCTGTTGTAGTATTTTTAAATGCTTTCAAAAAGTCGCGTCGTACGGAATACATATAGGTACAAAATATAACTATATGTATATATTTCAGGTGTCCATGGCTACATCTGCAGGAAGTTGCTTGCTTTCCCTTTTCTACCCGCCAACCAACTCCAGCCTTCAACAGACATTCTGCCTGGCAAGTACTCCGGAACTTCGGCAGCTGATGGAGTACCTGGACAGTGTTTGGAATTTCCTGAGCAGCGTCTGGTCTCCAGCAAACTGGAGTGTCTTTAGCCAGTCAGTCTGGACTAACAACGACGTGGAAGGTATGCATAAATTAAGCGAAATAAATGAGTTACAATTGCTACCCTATAATGCAAAGTAATTGATTATTATAGTTCAGTATCGTGTCGTAGAGACAAAAAAATCCAACAAAAACCCAAACATAACCAAGTTTTAGTGTTAGTAATCCATCCTCGTCCAATAAGATCATGATCTTTGACCTCCTGATAGAGCGGACGCGGAATGGAACGATAAGCATGCTGTACTGGTTAGGTGTCATTTAATTTAATGTCCACTTGTAAATCTGGCACGCACCCCATATCCTCGCCATTCCAAGCAAAAGCTTTACAATTCTCTCGTAACAACTGCCTAACATGTTGTTTGTGTTCGGATGTTAATGGACTAGAGTATAAATCAACGGATGGATTCCATACTTCTGGTTGCTCTTTACCAATATCATTCACACGGTTTCCGGTACCAGTTTCGTTCACTTCCGGTTTGTCTGACCGAGTCTCTTGAATGGCAATGTGTTCTACTGAAGCAACTGTTTGAAGAGTACCGATTTCTGTTTTACTTGGAATGGTGATTTCATGATCTGACGTATTGTGGACTCCAATTCTAATACGGCTAAAATCATCGGCTTTATCAGAACCATGATATCAGGAGCCTTAATACCCAAATCAGGACCCAGTGTTGATGTAAACAAAGCCTTAACTCCCGTGGCTTCTAAGTTCGCGATAAAGTTTCTATAACTCTTGAGGAGTGCTGGGGAATAACAATATCTCGCTTACCAGTTTGTAATAATCCTATCTGATCCTCATCAGCATTCATCACACTAACCAACTATGGAATGTTATTCTTTGGTATTGATGGACAGCTGCAGCCAATCAGTTTCTCCTTACGACCTGTACTTAGTCCCTGTGTCAGGTGAGGGATTACAGTATAACCAATGATCGGGTGGTCACTACTTAACTGTTCTAGATCAGACACTAAGAACGGTTCTTGTATTGATGTACAATCCTCCTGATTACACTCTAAATTAAGGTTTATCCATCCAATAAATGGAATAGTTGTACCACTTGCTGATGACAATGAGATTCCTTCAATGAGTTCACTGATATCACACCTCAATTTATACACCTGACAGGTTGTAATCTAACCATTGTTTATGGAGAAGGGAAACTTGGGCACCTGTATCCCATAATGCTTTAGTTTTCCTCTTACCAATTTCGCATTCCAACAAGCATGGTGCAACAAGCCGACGCTTAGTTTTAGTTGTAATAGAAAGTACTTTACCTTTGAGTTGTTGGGTTAAGCTCCAATCACTGTTATTCTTCTGTTTACTGGGACCAGTATTTTTCAAAGTTTGGGGTTTTTGTAAGTTCCCTGTCGTTAACCCCTGTGCGTTTCCCGACTTTTTACCTGCGTTAGCATGACAACCTTTACTGACATGGTTGCTTCCTCCACACTTCCAACAAGGGGTACAACGTGGTGAATTATTTGATACACAACTGCTACATCGCTGACATGGTCGTGAGGAACTGTTATTTCCTTCGGAGTTTGACCGACTTGATTTGTTATCCCCCGCCCAACGAAGCTGGCGGGGGATATACAAATTAGTTCTGTCTGTCCGTCCGTCCGAATGGTTTCCGGAGCATAACTCTAAAACCAGTAGAGATATTTCCACGAAACTTCATACACACATTGGTCTTATGGTCTAGTAGTGCCTTTTGCTATTTTTAGGTTTTCAGTTTTTGCATTTTTTCCGTAACCATGGAAACATTGCTGAAAATGGCAGATTTTTGTGTAAGAATCGTTTCCGGAGCACAACTCTAAAACCAGCAGAGATATTTCCATGAAACTTCATAGACACATTGTTCTTATGGTCTAGTAGTGCTATTTTTAGGTTTTCATTTTTGCACTTTTTCCGTAACCATGGGAACATTGCTGAAAATATCATATTTTTGTACCAGGTTAGTTTCTGCAGCATAACTGGAAAACCAGTTGAGATATATGCACGGAACTCCATAGGCACATTAGCCTTATGGTCTAGTAGTGCCTTTTGCTATTTTAATACTAGCCGCAATATATCGCTCGGCTAGAGAGAACCTCTCTTTAGCTCGATCGGTTGAGCGTCAGACTAGTAATCCAGAGGTCCCGAGTTAGATCCCTGGCAGAGGCAGGTATTAAATTTATTGTAAATCCTGCACCCCGTTACATTGGCGCCCCACGTTGGGCGCCAATTTGTAGCGTGGGCTCCCAAAATAACAAGGGACGCTTGTCTTTAGTACAAATATATATTTATTGGTACGAAGACCTGGCTACATCAGTATAATGTGACCGGTGGAGTATGCTGCTTGGTATAGCACTATAAAAAGGACAAGAGTTCCACCATACAAGAGGACACAGCATGAATATACAGCAACACACACTAAACTTCATACACGCAACACATTGCATACATGGATGACCGTAAATACATGACCCTGGCTGCTAATAGGGCATTAATTTATATAAACAAAAATACTTGACGTGGCAAAGTCCATTTCACTCTCTGCTGAACATAAGTCATCAAGAGTGTATTAGGAATTTCCTTGATCACATTCAGACCTACATATAATGTACACTGACGGTTCAAAAGATGGCTAGAAAGGTGCATCAGTATGTTGTATTGGTGATCATCGTTCGTCCATACGACTTCCAGATTGTCTTTGCGGATGCATGTGCTATTGACCTTGAAAAGTTTACCTAGGCTTTCCATTTTCTATGTATCATAAGATTGTCAATCACTCTTATCGGTTGCTATGGTATTCACAATGTAATAATATTTATTTGAGGGGCATCATATGGGAATTTCTGAGCATAGTTTGCAACAAATACCTTAAATGCGTTATTCATTTTCGAAAAAGATATAAATTTGGGAAATCAAGCCTAACTTTCTCGCTGTGTTCTGAATATCTAAAGCTTGCGGTTTCGCCTCAAACACAAAAGTTCCAAATCTACAAACTGATTTGCTCAAATATGGCCCTTAATTTTCGGAGTAGAACACTCTTCTGAAGTACATGCTTGGCCATGATCAGTGATAATTGCCTATCTGAACTGCAATCTCCTTTGGAAATCTAGGAGCGAGCCTTAACATCTGTCCGTTTTTTTCTTGGATGTAGAATTAAGTGTGCTTTTTTTGACACTCGCTTAGTTATCTTGAATAAGCACTACACAACATAGTGTGATTCTCTGAAACAATGCTACGGATTCGACAACATCATATCAATACTGTCAAACATAAAACTTGTAACCTATAAATAACTGACTATACAATGGTAGCTTCCTTATAGGGTGGGGATTCAAAATTGTACAAATGATGGTAATGAAACCCCCCTCCCGGGGGCTGAGGGGCGGGGTCAATAGGGATCAATTTGGCTGTTATCATATAAACGACTTCTTCTCTGCAACTAAGCATTGGAGAGCACTCGTAATGCAATGATAGCATCCTTATAGGGTGCTGGTTTGAAATTGTACAAATGATAGGGCTAACCCTCTGGGGCCTTAGACGTAGGGCCAAAAATGTCAAACTAGGCTACTATTTCATATAAATTACTTCCTCTCTGAACCTATGTATGTATAGCATCATTACATGGTTGCGATTCAAAATTAAACAATTTTTGGAGTCAATATTGCTATTTGTTAGAGTCTTTGTGATAATTACTAAACAAGGTGAGCGATACTGGGCCTCTTGTTCGTTGAGCACAAGAATTCAAATTTTCACTAATTCTTTCAATTTTCTCTGCAGGTAGGCGAGCTTCCATTTTTGAGAATCCAAACATACTGCGAGGTGTTCTAGACAGGTGCTTGGACCCGCTGTATATGGAGAGCTATTAGTACATCGAGAGTGTTGAAACTGTTGAGAAACCTTTCCTTGTAGATGAAGCATCAGGATTCCTTGGTTCCAAGACTAGAAAATCACCCAATAAAAATAGAACGTTACCTATGCCATACATGTGTTGAGCTACTATCTAGCAAATAGCTGGAGACAGATTGTCAAAAATCTACATCTACTTCCGAACACAAGTCTTACAAAGAAATAATACTTTCCTTCCCAAGAAATTCCATGCAGAAGCCACAAGGATGGCTTGATTGGCAATAGTTTAAATGCATCCGAGATATCAGTTTTGATGAGCAAAGTTCCTATTCATAAATTTTTAATCAAACTAATGGCATCGTCGATTTTTACGTACTTATACGACCCCAATCGGATTAATCCTACTGTGGTTGAAAGGAATAGGATCAGAAACGCCCTGTTAGAAAATATTTACATTGTTCCTGTGTAATTAACCTTGACACAGTATCTGAATCATTTAGCGCTGATCTCAAATTGCGATACAAAAAATGTTTCTTCATGTAAATAGGAGAAACCGGTATCAAAACCTTGCCGTAAACAGTTTATTAAGATATCAACAAACTGCTTGTCAGGATGTAAACGTAGTTCATGCTCTAAAGAATCTATATGAATAGGTGTGATCGCGACGAGTGTTATCATTTTTTTAGAGGGAAGTTTGGTTTGGGATGGTCTGAGCTCTTGCAAGCGATACATGCATGAATTTTATTGCACACAGGAACCGAGCATCCTCTGTCACCGTTAAAATGGTAACAAATTTTTCAATTTGCAAAGAAAACTCTGGGGCGGCCATGAGAGGCTACTGTTGAGATTGTAGAATTCTTTGATTGAGTGTTAATTGTAGAATTTGTAGACACAGCCATACTTTTTTGAGGCGGTGAGGAAGGGCAGAAATTTGTTGAGTGTAGCATACTACCACAGTGACCTCAAATATTAGCCGGTCTGTTTGTAAAATGTTACTAATTGTTGTCCTTGACAGACCAATCCACACATACGTTATTATAACGTAAATAGGCCGCAGATCGCTTGGAAAACTTGCAATGATATTCATAAAAACCATTAACAAAGAAACACGTAGCCATATCCTCAATGTCTCTCATAGAGGTCTAATTCAACCCTATGATGCGGAAAAGCTGTGCACATAACTTGTTTGTATGTCCCAAACGCTTGGATAAATTCACCAATTGTAAATGATTTGTTCAACAGATGGTCAATCTTCATGTCTTGGACATTATTTTCTCCCTAGCCACGAAAGTACGGAATGAGGAGGGCAGCTAATTAACATCCCTACCTTGTATAATATTCGGCCTGAGCTGCTGCGAAACAGTCTCAACTAGCGGGAGTGTGTGGGCTGCATATCCAAAAGTAGTCCTCATAGCTGTCGTCGCTGGGAGGGGAAATTGGCTAGGACTGCCTGCTGCCGACGAAGAGATAGCATGGATCCCTGTTTTTCCTCCATTGAATAGCGCATACGCGGACTCTAGCGAAAATTCTTGAACGTTTTCCGAATTCTGATTGCCGTTCGTTTGTATAGAAGCATTGAGACTGTTACCAATACGTTGGACGGAACATGGAGCGTTTGACTCTTTGATTTTTTCTCCGAATTGTCCACTTTCGACGCGATAACTGCCACAGAATGTGTAAGGGAAGAAAACACTGTCATATTGTCAGACCTAAGGGGGCCGCCATCTTGGTTTTGCGTAGCATCATGGGATCGCGTACTTCCCTCTTCCGTTTGATGACGCGGTCGGGACCTACTTTCGCCTGTATCAATGTCCCGTCCTCATTTGATAATTTTGATTGCCACTTTGATTGTTTAACAGTCGTTGTCAGTATAATGTGACCGGGTGGGGTGTGTTGCTTGGTGTCTTCGGCGACATGTTTCAGTGATATAGCACTATAAAAAGGGCAACAGTTCCACTATACAAGAAGACACAACATGAATATAACGCAGTCTCCCAAAACACGCACCCAGCACAACATACACGCAGCGCACCGCATGCATGGGAGGCCGTCCTTACATGACCATAGCTGTTAATAGGACGTTAATTAATCAAACAAACAAACAAAATTAACAGTCGTACCAAAGCAAGGCGACGAGTGTTATTTGCAAAGGTGATTCCCTTGTCTCTACAAGCGGCCTTGAGACGAGCTATGGTCCCATGTTCCAAAAGTTCGGGGTTGTTGCCCTTCTCTTCGGTGCCATCTTATATTCATATCAACGCAACACTCATTGTTTCGTCAACATTGTGCATTATTTTTCTCATGTGTTTTAGCCAAAACTATTTAATCCTATGTAACTCTTTTTTATTAAATCAACATTTACAATTTTATTTTAGTTTTTGCTTGCCTTTTTCTTATCCTGATCTTTTAGATACAGTCGTTGTTTATATCCAAATGCTAATGCCTGCCTTTTAGTTTGGCCCTAAATGACCTTATTTGTCGATGGGCCGTAAAACTTAAACAAACTTCGTGCCATTTTGTTGACAAAAAAAATTAATAAAGTCTGTACATAAATAACTTTCCAAGTGTAATTTGCAGTAAACTAACCGTGTCACATGGCGATTACGAGAAAAGTGATACAGTTCTTATCACACAACACCGATATATCCATGATAAACTTAGAAGTTCGTAAATGTAAACAAAGGAAGTTTGGCGTCACTGGTTGATGAAAAGTAAACACACACACGTGTGCGAATGAGTACACGTGGAGACCTGCATTTGACATAATGGTGAAGAACAGTCTCTCACGAAGTAGTAATCAAACTCGGAAGCTGTATACGATTTGTCCAGGTACATGTAATGAAAAGAAAAATTGCAATCTGATTAAAATACAGATCCTTATTATCACTACGTTTGATAAGAAGATCTGAGAAAATCCAATTGGGGGTCATGCCCAGGTGACCTTTGGAAAAGGCCAATCAAATTGCTACTTGCAAAATTTTGACAGAGACTTTCAGGGACGAAAAAGTTTGAAAAAACTGTCAGAATTATTTTGGTTTACGTAGTCATCTCGCCCAAAGAGCACAATAAAGCTACTGGGACGAAATATCGTTCCCTTGGCCACTGCATCACTTCTCATAGGAAAAACTCTAACTCTTGTATCAATGAATTTACTTGTATTTATTGATAACTAGCGATAGGTATACGCCGATGAATCTAAAAGAACGGGAATCGGAAAATATCGTTTATAAATCTTTAACTTATAACCTTCTTTCAAAGCATTCAAATCACAAAAAGAATCTTGACATAACCATCTCTAGCGTTTTCACTAACCCGTCTACCATGTCGTTTAAAAAGTCTATCTCCTATTCCTCGATTTGCAGCTGCAGTAGCTCCCCCAGAACGCAGAGAATGTAGACAATATTTCGATATATCATTGACATGGGGCTTGAAAGCTTCTATAAACAATTCGCGTAAAGTAGTGCAAGACATAATTTTTTTGTCGTTCCTTAACTTATAAGCTCTTTCAAAGCACTCAAATTACACAACAAATGTACATCATCACTCTCATCCACACCGAGCCATTCAAAATAACGTTCAATATTAACAACTGGACACAACTTGGTCCCTGTCCGTGAAATAACAATCCAAGCACCATCTCGGTACTTATCAGTCTTACTAGATTCTATAAACACGCGCATATGCGTGGAATCTATTACAATATCAGACCGTTTAATTTTCAATAACTCTTCACTGCGTAAAAATCCCGCGTATCCCAATAAAGAAGCACATATGATACGTTGATTTTTACTATTACCCTCCATGAATAGAAAATCAAACATATCACTCAACATACGAATGGTTACAGGTTCCTTCTTAATCACTGGACGAGCCAATTTCCGCTTGCCGGCCTCCAGGATATTCACAACTAATTTAGAGTCAGTTGGAGATTTAAAATCAAAAATATCATGAAACCATTTTAAACTATAAAACACGTTAACCAATGGACTAGGTGAATTTGCGGTTTGAATAATGGAAGTCAAATAAATTGCTACATGTAAAGGTTTTGCCGGTAAGGTGTCCTCCAATTTTATACCAGAGTTGATAGCCCACTTTTTCCATCTAAGAAATCCCCTCTTATAAGCCTTGCATGTATTCACAGCTCGAGAACTCTCCAAAAGCTCAGGTATCTGGGTCACCTTATCCAGCAGCACCTCTGGTAATTCATTGATCTCCCGACCGAAGCTCTGCAAAAATAGACGTATAAAGAAAAATACATTATAAAATATATACATATATGTACACACGACTATCTTTCAACCTTATGAAAAATATTTTTAAACACCAATTTGAATCCATAGTGTAATATCGATGTAATATTATAATACTACTTCCTATATTAACAGATTTCTCCGAAACAATCTCCGACATATTATCATGGCTTGTCAGCCTGTACATTTATTACTGTCACACATATTATCATGGCTTGTCAGCCGAGATAATCTCCAATTATCCCAGCAATTATCAAGGCAGCCACCCCTAACATATAGCATCAGCCAATTCAAAATCTCAATTTCAATGCTAACATTTTGAATTTAAGATCCTCCACTCCAAACATTCCACTTCCGTTTTTACACGGAACGTAAAATTCCCTTAACGACGGTAACTCTAGACAATCCACTACATTTCTAATAAATGTACTACTAGTAGAATTACTACACACGAGTGGCCAAAAACTCGCAGATCTCCACATAGGTGCCACCAATACACCTGACGCATGCGTACGCATCATCTGCCTTAACACTCTGGGAATCAAAAACAAGAGGCCCAGAGGGCCTGTATCGCTCACCTGGTTTTTTGTTTGTAATTATCACAAGAATCTGACAATGAGAAAAATAAGCAAAATTGACTCCCAAAGTTTAATTTTGAATCACAACCATACAATGATGTTATTGATACCATACAAATATGCTATCCAATACATAGGTTCAGAGACAAAGTAATTTATATGAAAATAGTAGCCTAATTGACCTTTTTGACCTCGCATCTATTGCCGTTTAAGGCCCCGGGGTCAGCCCTATCATTTGTACAATTTCAAATCCCAACCCTATAAGGATGCTACCATTGCATTATAAGTGCTCTTCCATTCTTAGTTGCAGAGAAGAAGTCGTTTATATGGAAATAGCTAAATTGACCCCTTTTGACCCCACCCTTCAGGCTCCCAGGGGGGTCAGCCCCATCATTTGCAAAATTTTGAATCCAAACCCTATAAGGATGTAACCATTGCATTATGAGCGCAATCCCATGTTAAGTTGCAGAGAAAAAGTCATTTATATGGAAATTGACCACTTTTGACCCCGCCCCTCAGGCCCCCGGGGGGTCAGCCCCATCATTTGTACAATTTTGAATCACCAGCCTACAAGGATGCTACCATTGCATCATGGGTGCTATACCATGCTTAGTTGCAGAGAAGAAGTCATTTATATGGAAATAGCCAAATTGACCCCTTTTGACCCCGCCCCTCAGGCCCCCGGGGGGTCAGCCCCATCATTTGTACAATTTTGAATCCCCACCCTATAAGGATGATACCATTGCATTATGGGTGCTATCCCATGCTTGGTTTCAGAGAAGAAGTCGTTTATATGGAAATGGCCAAATTGACCCCTTTTGACCCCGCCCCTCAGCTCCCCCGGGAGTCAGCCCCATCATTTGTACAATTTTGAATCCCCACCCTATAACGATGCTACCATTGCATTATGAGTGCTATCTCATGCTTAGTTTCAGAGAAGAAGTCGTTTATATGGAAATAGGCAAATTAACCCCTTTTGACCCCACCCCTCAGGCCCCCGGGGGGTCAGCCCCATCATTTGTACAATTTTGAATCCCCACCCTATAAGGATGCTACCATTGCATTATGGGTGCTATCCCATGCTTGGTTTCAGAGAAGTCGTTTATATGGAAATAGCCAAATTGACCCCTTTTGGCCCCGCCCCTCAGGCCCCCGGGGGGTCAGCCCCATCATTTGTACAATTTTCAGTAAGTAGCCCATAAGGATGCTACCAGTCAAATTTTGTTGAAATCCGACCAGCGGTTATGGAGAAGAAGTCGATTGTTGACGGACGATGGACGCCGGACGCCGGACGCTGCGGTATCCCATAAGCTCACCTCGGTCCTTTGGACCAGGTGAGCTAAAAATAGGTGGAACAAACAGGCCGAATTTTTCTGTCCAACTTACAGTGAAAGCATCCACACCGGCAGAGTTTTCATTCCAAAATCTAGAATAAAATAATGTCTTTTTTGTGTTATGATCTGAGGCAAACCAATCTACTTCTAAACAGCCCCACTTTGCTTCAATAATATCCAACAACTCAAAAGATATACCCCAATCATCTCGGTCTACAATACGAGATAAATAATCAGCTCTGTCATTGAGACTCCTGGGTAACCATTCCATTTCAATCGATATTGATTTTGAAATACAAACTCGATAAATCTTAATCGCTACATCCTGTAACTCGCCTTTCATCGAACCTTTATGAACTATACTACAGACACCTGCATTGTCTGAAAACCATTTCAATCTGTGTTCCTCTAATTGTCCCTTCAAAGAAATTAAAACCATCAACACAGCTACCAACTCTCTCCAAGTAGACGATTTTTTACTTTCATCGACAGACCACATCCCATGAGCTACACTATCAACTGTATTCACTTCATAACCGGCAAATCCCGTTCCGCTTGCGTCACTATAAATAATTTTGGCACAAACCCCTGTGTCACGCAATCGTCTGGAATTAAGTTTCCAAAACTGAACTTGAACAATACTATCCTCAGACAATTTGATATACGAATTCCAACTATACACTGTATGTACATCCATAGATAGATACCGAGTCATAATCTGCGAAACATTTCCTATCACTACGTTCATAGAAATGATCTGCCCTACGAAACTAGCAACTTTTCTCACCTGTACTCGGTTACTCTTCTGAATACTGCCCTCAAATTCAGCCACTGTAGCTAAAACCTTATCAACTCTACGGACAGGAATGTGCATTAACCCGTTTAACGCATCCAAGATCACACCTAAAAATTCTAATTCCTGTGTAGGTACCCACAAAGATTTTTCTGCTTTAGGTACAAAACCGGATTTCAACAAATCCTCCTTAATCTCATCTGCTTCTATTTGAGTGAGAAAAGCATTAGGACCGCAACCAAATCCATCGTCAAGAAACATAACAATCAGCTTACTCTCACCTCTCCATTTAGCCACCAGTGGCCTTGTTATTTTCGTAAAAATATAAGGAGCCGTTGATAAGTCGAACGGTAAAACCAAAAATTTGAAATAAACAATTTGACCGTCCATCAGCCAAGAAAACCCCAAATATTCAGTATGAGGCCCATATATATCCACAAAATGATACGCTGAATGTATGTCAAATTTAAACATAAAAAATCCCTGTTCTAAATACATCAGAGCCAGTCTCAAATCTTCAAATTTTACAGACTGTTTCCACAAATGTTTATTGATCGACCTCAAATCTAAAATCAGTCTCTTTTTCTTATTATTTTGTATAGATACAGTTAACGGGTTTACTACCGTTGGTACATGATCACATTTTTCCACTAAACCCCTATCTAACAAATCTTTAATAGCTTGCACCACAAACTCCTGCTCATTCAAAGCCGACTTATTATTGTTTAAAATTAAACTGTCTGGCTGAGAATAAAAAGGAATCTTATATCCGTTAAAAATAGTATCCTTAATAAAATCACAAGCCCCTATTTCCTGCCAAAAATCTATATGTCTTTTTAACCTTCCTTTAACAATAATATGTTTTTGTCCTTCCTCATATTCATAATAATCATGGGTAAAAACACTATCATCAATAATCTTATACTCATCTTTAAAACTGTCTGAATCCACGTTATCTGCGCACGCGCCATCACTTTTTAGTTCCCACCGATTGGTCCGTTCCTGCTCTGTTGGGTCCAATATGGGGACAGTCCTTCCGGAAGTGGTTCCACTCTCCGCAACTATAACAGGCTCCACTTCTGGGCCCGCTGAACATACGAAAGGGCTGATCCATTCTGTACCCAGACCTGACCGGTCCAAATCCATTTGCTCCCCTAGTTGCCTGTCCATTCCAATTAAACATAGGAACACTGCTCCCACCATTATTATTAAAATTAACACCTTGAGTATGGCGTTTTCCTTGACCTGGTTTTTTAAGTCTATCTTTTTTCCTCTTAACGGCCCTAGCCTCTGCTCGATGAATCTTGTTCTCATCCTCTGAATCACTGGCCACCGGATTACTCTCATATTGCCGGACTGTCTCCCAGCCACCTTCGGAAGTATCCGCGATACGAATAAGTTTGTTTCGCTGTTTAAGTTTGTCCTCACACTCTGACAATACTTCTTTCAAATAATCAACTTTCCCGTTCTCCAAAGCCCACTGTGCTTGCTTTACAGTATCATGTATTTCATTGTTAAATAGTTTTATTGCATTGTATTGATTTTAAACACATTCGAGATAAATACTACGATGTCTCCGACATGTACACTTTGTTTCATGCCGTGAGACATAATCGTATTTTTAATTATCTCAAAGAGATCGGTATTTTAAGCAAAATATGAACGTTTTCTCATCATACATCGTATCAACTCAACATTTCATCGTTTCATCAACATTGTGCATGAGTTTTCTCATGTGTTTTAGCCAAATTTATTTTATCCCATACAAACCTTTTTTTTAACAAATTAACGTTTACAATCTGTGTTTTAGTCCTTACTTGCTTTTTCTTACCCTGAACTTTTATCCTGATATTAATGCATGACTTGTAGTTTGGCCCTAAATGACCTTAGTTGTCGATGGGCCGTAAAACTCAAAACAAACAAACAAATAAATAGGTACTGTTTCTTATTTCCTTCGTATTTCCACGAAAGTTCAGTTTCAGTTTTCAACTTTTTGACTTCGGAAACTACCGTCTGGGACAGACCACGCACCTGCTCCTTCAATTCATTCAATTCAATTTTCTGGCTTCTAAATTCACTCAAAATCTGTTTAAGAGTGGTCGAAACTTCAGACTCGCTTCCAATATGAGCACTTCCACTTTCCATACCCGCATTTATATAAAATATACAATTGTTAATTCTCAATAACACGTGTGTCGCCTCTGGTCTACCCTCGCTGAATGACACACGTTGTACCTAACACCGTGAACTGCACGTGCAAACACCCTTGCGCCACCTATGAGAAAACTCGCAACATAAGGGAAAATAATTTCCGTCTAATTCGCTCCGCTCAAACCACGGAAATTTTATTTTTCAATGGATGTGAGAAGGTGTTGAAATGTATCTGATATGAAGGTCATCTGAACATGACCCCCTATGGGATATTGTCAGATCCTTTATATAACGGAGTGGTTATAAGGATCTGTATTTTAATCAGATTGAGAAAAATTGTCGACTGACTGCTCGTTCACTCTGACTGCTGTGGCTGATAGCATAGGGGCTGACCCCTCTAGGCATAAATGACCATTGGTCAGTTAAGTCACGTGTTGGCTAAATTTGGAGAGAGTTATAAATAGACTGCCCAATATTATAGGATGTATATTTGTTATCAGTCGTGACAGCATAAGAGTAAAACAAGTGTTGTGTATAAACAAATATTTAGTTCCAAAATATACATACAAAATTCTCACAAAATTCTCGGGGACATAAAAAGGACAATTCAGGCTAAAAGAACATTAAAATTTGTACATATATCGGAAAAAAAACAGTTGTAATGGAAATTAGATCAGTTGGTTTTACTGTAATATGCCAGACAAGCCCATGGCGGTGAAATGCGTGTGGAGTGTTCAAACTCGCTCGCTGTCCGTATTGTGGTCGAACTTCTTGTTTGCCGAACCCTGTCCCTTGCTCGTAGAGTAATGCTACTTTTGTCTAGAACTGCTCAAATCGCTCTGACAATAGTGTGTTTACCTTATTAGGTGAATTGGCTCGTCTAAAAAATCATTTTATCACATCCTCAGTGGTTATGCAGTTCATTTGTTTTAACGTGCGTGACGTTGGCTCGGGTATAGATACAGTGAACATATTTTACCTGCTGAATCGTATTGATCAACTATTTATAATTACAACGGTATAGATTAAAATACTAAACAATGACGTGGAATTTGTCAATATTTTATGTTATATGTTTCATAAGAAATGTAGAACAATACATTTATGCCATATTTTGCTTCTTGTTATGTAAAAGAATTAGCCTGAGTGAATTGTCCCTTTAATAACACAAAGTTTGAACATGTTATAGGCCGAATCGCGATGACGTCACCGGTCACGTGACTTCCGGACTGGTAGGCAGAAAAAACCCAAAACATATATCAAGCTGACTGTTACGCTTACTCGATCCATGCCGACTTTCACTACAGAATGCCCACGTCATGTTGTGTTATAAACTGTACCAGTAGAGGAAAAGGTGAGAACAGTGTTGCATTTCACAGAATTCCAAAAGATGCCGACAAGAGAGAAATGGATCGCTGCAATCAGGCGAGAAGGCTGGACCCCTACTGCAAGTTCTCGTGATTGCGGTCGCCATTTTGTCTCCGGTAAATTTCATTTTACACCTGGCGTTCACATATAGCATTATCAACATCGTCATAATTATATATAACATATCTAAGAGCTATTAAATGAATTTGTAAGTGTCTTGATATATTCATATTCATTTATTGATTTCAAGACACGATCGATCGTTGACATACTTACATTGCAAAACTAACCAAGCTCTGAGTCTGAGCGTGGCGTAATTATTTTAAGAGATTATATCCAAATCATGGACATGTATGATGGGTTTTTTTTGTAAACCCGATACTGTTCGTTCATTAACATGTTGTGAAAACTAGGCTTTTTTAAAGGTCTACGTAAGACCATTAGACATGTACTGTAATCCCATGAATCATAGACCTGTGCTAGACTTGTTTTACAAAAGATATAGGTCTAATGTTTAATGTAGTACAGAATGCGTGCTGGTCTCCATGAAAGCTGGGTCCACGTCCCGAGACTGGGTGCACTGTTCTCATGCGGATGCGCACCACTTTTTGGGGGTGTGATGTGCATCCGCGTGATATCAGTGTAGCTGAAGGCTTTCACAGTAGCTCTAATTTGAGCCAACCTGTTTGCCGTGGGTTGCATCTCGTATCCGGGGGAAGAAGGTCCTGGTGGTTGAATAGGTTTTGCTCTTTTTTCTTCCTTTTTTTACTGCTACACACTACTTTGGCTTCAGACTCTAGTTAGACGAGAGGTAATATGGGCCCTGTATTATCAATCGGCTGGTCATGCCGAGCCCTTGGTTCGTAGATCTCCAAGAAGGCGGTGGCTTAGGGTCAATCGTGAGTTTAATTTGGATTGTCTTGATTCTGATCGATCTTGCAGTTGTACAATCTTGCGAGCGTGCTGTCGCAAGCTTGATTTGAGTTATGTTTGTTCGAAATATTCTTCCGAGTATACTATCTGTGTAACCCTGACACTTTGACATTGGATATCCATGTCATCATGAGTGTCCCCCTGTTGGGCTCCGAGGTGGGTGGGGGCACAGCTAGCGAATTGTAATTAACTCTAAAAGATGGCTTCCAAAAACAAACAAAATGAACTACAACCAAAATCTCCCCAAAAGGAATCAACCACAAATCAACAAACAAAAAGCGGTACAACAAATACATTCCCATAGTTTCTGGTCATGTCCTCTACACAGAATGGCAAGACCACTTCAGGTTTATTGCCTCTATTATTGCGAAGGGGCATCAAAGGCATTGCTGGAGATGTCAAATCTGTGAAGCCTTTGGGATCGGGTGATCTCCTAATAGAGGTTTTCCGCAAGCAACAAGCGGAGAACCTCCTTGGAACCAACAGTTTTGCCGGCCTCAGTGTGTGTGTAAAACCACACTCATCATTAAATTGCAGCAAGGGGGTAATCAGGTGCCCAGCCTTGCGCAATGACAATGAGGCTGACATACTGTCATACTTCCAAGAGGAGAACATTCCGGTCTCTCATGTTAAACGCATCATGACGAGAAAAAGTGGGAGCTTGGTCCCAACACACACTTTTATCTTAACATTCGCTACACCAACATTACCACAGAGCGTAACTGTTGGATACCAACGTTACAATGTCACTGTCTACATCCCTAATCCATTGAGGTGCCGTAACTGCCAGAGGTACGGCCAATGAGAACAATTGTAGACGGAAAATGGTATGTCAGTACTGTGGCCGTGAAGGTCACGACGAAAAAGACGAATGTGACATTGTCAACCGTCACTGCGTCAATTGCGGGGGTGACCATGCTGCGTCTGCTCGCACCTGTCCCGCCTGGACTCGGGAGAGGGAGATATTACGGGTCAAATATACCCAAGGTGTCTCTTTCCCCGAGGCTAGGAGGATAGTCGAGCGTTCAGACCTGAATGTGGCAACCTATGCTCAGATCACCCGCGCAAAGACGCCTGTTGACAGTGTCACCGTCAAACATGCGTCGGTCCAGGCCTTGGTTGACAAGCCTAACTGGGACAATGATGTCCCAGATATGGCTGATGCTAAGACCTGCAAAATAATCATGGGGGACCCGAACAGGTTCAAGTCTGGTCCATATAAGCCCCAACACAAACCACAACAAAAACCACCTGGAGCTAAAACGCCAATCCCACCGGCGTCTCCAGAACTTACACAACACCAAACACCGAACATTAGAAAAAAAGTTACCGCCGCTCGTCATAGACGTGCTACATCTTCACCGTCTATTGACGTAAAAAAACTCCCTGAGAAAGTTAAGCGATCAGCAAATACACCACCGCAGGAGCAACGCCAGACAAAAACCACCAAGGTAAAGCTGGCGAGGCTCCCTGCACTAAACAACAAACCCAGTAAGGGATCAGATGACCATATCCTTGGACGGAACACCTATGATGTTCTATAGGACGACAGCAAGTTTGGTGACAACACATTTATCGCCACCAAACAACATACTTCATGTACGACAAACTATCCTCAGGGACCAACATAGAGACAAACACTATCATACAATGGAACATACGCGGATTTAAAGCGAACATAGAAGAATTAAAACATCTTATACAAACAAAAAACCCATCCATATTCTGCCTTCAAGAAATAATGCTGAAAGACACCATCAATCTCCGACAATTTACACTATACACCAAAACTCCAACAACAGGTGGCCGCCCATCAGGTGGTGTGGCGGTGGCGGTGCATAAAAACGTTCCTCACAGACACATTCAGCTAAATACCACCTTACAAGCTGTTGCTATAAGCGCAACTCTTCACCGAAAAATAACAGTCTGTTCTATATATTTACCTCCAAATACTCCATTTAGTTGTGATGAACTGAGTAACATCGTATCACAACTACCAGTGCCATATATTATCATGGGTGACTTTAACGGTCATAATAGCCTCTGGGGCTCCCCAGGCACTGACGATAGAGGTAGACGTATCGAAGATTTTATTAATAAAAAAGCTTATGTCTTTATAACACCAATGCCCCAACATATTTACACCCTGCCTCTGGCTCGCTTACCCACATTGATTTATCGTTGTGCCATCCATCAATTCTTCTGGATTATGATTGGATGGTCAACGGTGATCTCTAAGGGAGCGATCACTTTCCAATTATACTTAAAAACATAGGGTCACCAAAACTTGAGGAGCCTATTCCTCGTTGGAATCTACATAAGGCGGACTGGGTTCAATTTAAAAATTTGTGCGCAGAGGAGCTCATTGAGGATAAAATTTTTGAACCTCGATGACCCCATTAAAATTTTCACAGAAGCGCTCACTTCTATCGCTACAAAAACCATACCAAAATCCGTGCCAAAACCTACAAAGTTTCGTCTCTCAAATGATTCATTTATCAATAGATCTGGTAGAAATTCCGCTCTGAGGCGGTACTTGGCTTCGCCAACCGTCTCAAACTATAACAATTTTAAAATTTGGAGAGCAAAAGCTCGAAGGTCTATCAAATCCGACAAGAAAAGTACTTGGAAAGAGTACGTCTCAAAAATTAATTCCAATACATCTTCGAAGAAAGTTTGGGAAATGATTGGAAAAATCAGTGGGAAAAGAATTTCAAAAATTTAAAAAGGAAAAGGAAAAGAGACGTCTTAATTTTAAATCCTCCAATAGTGAAAGTTACAATAGGCCTTTCGAGATACCAGAATTGCTCGAGTCCCTTGAGAAATCAAAGGACTCGGCAGCTGGACCAGACGAAATTCCATATATGTTTTTAAAACAATTACCAGACTCTTCACTAAAATGTCTTTTAACTATATTTAATCAAGTTTACTCTTCTGGCAAAATTCCTGAGTCTTGGAAGGAATCTACTATTATACCCCTTCCGAAGCCCGGGAAAGATGCTACTGATGCCAATAACTATCGTCCTATTTCATGGACGAGTTGTATTTGTAAAACTCTAGAACGTATGATAAATACCAGATTAGTTTGGTTCCTGGAATCAAACAATATTTTAAGTCCTTTGCAAAGCGGCTTTAGAAACCGCAGGGGAACGGTAGACCACTTAGTTAGACTAGAAACATTTATACCAGAAGCATTTGCCAAGAAAGAACAATCTTGTGGCCGTATTCTTTGACCTTGAAAAGGCATACGACACAACTTGGCAATATGGAATCATGAACGATCTCCATGATATCGGTATACGTGGTAATTTGCCAAAGTTTATATCAAATTTTATATCTGACAGACATTTCAAAGTTCGAACGGGTTCAACTTATTCAGAAACAGAAACACAGGAGATGGGCGTCCCTCAGGGTGGTATCTTGTCCGTCACACTTTTTGGACTAAAAATTAACAGCATAACCAAATGTCTTGGCCAATCTACGGAAGGGTCTCTATTTGTGGATGATTTCTTGATCTGTTACAGATAAAAAAACATGCACACTATAGAACGGCAACTACAACAATGTTTAGGCAAATTACAAAATTGGGCTGACGAAAATGGCTTCAGATTTTCAAGATCAAAAACTGTCTGTATGCACTTCTGTCAAAAACGAAAACCACACAATGATCCTGACCTCACACTCAATGGAATTAAAATTCCAGTAGTTGAACAAACTAAATTTCTTGGACTAATATTTGATTCAAAACTGTCCTTTGTTCCACATATCAAACATCTGAAGGATAAGTGCTCGAAGGCGCTGAACATTCTACGAGTTCTTTCCCATTCTGATTGGGGTGCAGACCGTGAAATGCTTCTACGTATCTATCGGGCACTTATTAGATCAAAACTTGACTACGGATCTATTGTCTATGGATCGGCTCGCAGCTACTATCTACAGATGCTTGACCCTATACAGAATCAGGGACTGCGTCTGGCACTTGGAGCTTTTCGAACAACACCTGTGAAGAGTCTCCATGTGGAAGCTAATGAGCCATCTCTAGACGATCGACGAAAGAAATTATCCTTACAGTATGCTGCTCAACTGAAATCCAACCCCAAACATCCTGCATTTAACCTTGTATTCAATCCACAACACCAAGAAATATTTACACAAAATCAAAAGCTCATACCAACATTTGGCATCAGAATTTCAAAATTTTTGCTGGAACTTAATATAACTTTCGACACCATTGACGAGTACACCGTATCGGATGTACCACCATGGCTCATTCAAACACCTGATATCAATTTATCTCTACATGAGAGGGCAAAATCCAGTGCATTACCCGAAGAACACAAATCCTCCTTTCGGGAGTGCATTAGGGCTTTCCCTGACCATGTTCAGATCTACACTGACGGATCAAAAGATGGTGATAAAGTTGCGGCAGCATGCTGTACATCTAATCACTGCTCCTCTATCCGACTCCCGGATATTGCCTCCATTTTCTCTGCGGAAGCATGTGCTATCGGTCTGGCGCTTGACCATATCGAAGAACACCGCATTGAAAAGGCAATCATCTGTTCAGACTCTCTTTCGGTTCTTCAGGCTTTGAAATCAAGAAGCCCTAGAAATACTCTAATCCAAAATCTTTTAATCCGAACATTTCGATTATCTTCTAAAACTCAAATTACTTATCTCTGGATTCCCAGTCATGTGGGTATAAAGGGGAATGAACAGGCTGATGAAGCAGCTAAGACTGCTCTTCGCCTAGCACAAACAGATTTGAAACTACCATACACCGACATCAAACCTTCAATTCAGTCAGCCATCAAACACCATTGGCAACAAAGGTGGTCTACCGAAACAAACAATAAACTGTTTAAAATTCAACCTACACTTAATCCTAAACTGTCCAGTCGGAGAGACCGCAGAGAGGAAGTTGTACTCTCTCGGCTCCGAACTGGACACACATATTTTACACATTCCTATCTATTAAGAGGGGAGGATCCTCCTACATGCCATGCATGTGATTCTCCTCTCACAGTGGAGCATATTTTATTGCATTGTATTGATTTTAAACACATACGAGATAAATACTACGATGTCTCCGACATGTACACTTTGTTTCATGCCGTGAGACATAATCGTATTTTTAATTATCTCAAAGAGATCGGTATTTTAAGCAAAATATGAACGTTTTCTCATCATACATCGTATCAACTCAACATTTCATCGTTTCATCAACATTGTGCATGAGTTTTCTCATGTGTTTTAGCCAAATTTATTTTATCCCATGCAAACCTTTTTTTTTTATCAAATTAACGTTTACAATCTGTGTTTTAGTCCTTACTTGCTTTTTCTTACCCTGAACTTTTATCCTGATATTAATGCCAAGACTTGTAGATTTGTGCGCCAAAATCGACCCACTAGTTGTCGATGGCCGTAAAAACTCAAAAAATAATTCCTTCTTTCTAATTGATAACTCAAAAAACAAAACAAAGTATTGTATTTGAATGTATTATTAATCGGGCAAAAGTCTGTGCCCTGACCAGAAACGAGGTTTTGCGGGACATTTGTTACCTGTAGTACATCTCCAAGAAGGGGGGTTTATAGTACATGTGGGTTCGTTTCCCCAGACTTTTTAGGGTTTCATTGTTTTCCTTTAATTTTCGAATTGTCTTTTGATTCTGATCACGAACATCCAGGGTAGGATGTCATGCATAGTTATGCGTGCAAACAAACAAGTATTGTATTTGTATGTACAAAACGTTGAAAATGAATAAAAAATAAATCAAATATGTTTATTTCAGGTCCGTAAGAGTTATTGCCCCTACATGTTGGCTATCATCCCGAGGGTTTTGGTAAGTGTGGTGGGGCACAGCTTAGTCGTTTTAAATTTTACACATGTAAACTCTAAAAGATGGTTTGGCATTAAAAAATGCCAAAAATCATGAATCAACATCGAATCTAAACCAAATGATGCTCACCATCCAAAAGGAAAATCCAAACCACAAATTCAATCTAAACATCTTTTAAGCGGGCATATTTTTACAAACAAACACATTCCCACATTGTTCATGGTCATTCCGATCTCTACACAGAGTGGCAAACAGTAAATACCACTTTTTATCACCCTTTCAATATTGTTTGATTAATTAAAGGGTCTATTACAAAGGCATGTGCTGGAGATGTCAAATCTTGTCAAGGCCTGCTTGGTTTTCAAATCGGGATGAGTCGCCTAATAGCATGTCCCCCCCCCCCTGGTTTTCCGCAAGTCAACATAGCGGAGAGTACATCTAGCCTTTACCAACAGTGCTATGCTGCCGGCACTCAGTATGTGTGGGGTGGGGTGTATTAAACCAACTTATTAACGGGTCCATTAAATTTGCAGCATGAGGTGTAAGTTTGGACGGCCTAAAACGGTTAAGCGAGGGATGTGGTTGCGTGGTATGTATATGCGAGGTGGTGCTACAGGTCAGGATTGCGCATGCGGTGACAATGAGGCTCATGTGACTTACTGTCATACTTGGAAGGAGTTGAACATTCCGTCTTCTTGGATGTTAAACGCATCCAGGGACGAGAGGAAGACAAGTGGGAAACTTATAATGACACCCCAAAACACACACTTTTTCATCTTGACATTACCGAGATCCAGTGCTATCCCAAACATGCTGAACGCTAAGCAAATCAGCCACGTTTCTCCGTTAAAATAAAACTGTTGGGATAACCGGCGTTAGGAATGTCAAATGACCTACATACCCTAATCCATTGAGGTGTGCCTTTTAAGAACTTGCCAGACTCGGTACGGCCAACATGAGAACAATTGGTAGACGGGAAAATTAGGTTTTGGTATATTTTTGGGAATTAGGAAGAGAGAAGATTTGTTCATAGGCATTCCTAGATTTGTGGCCGTTTTAGGTCACGAGGAAAAAGGGGGCGGAATGTTGAACATTCTAACGTCCCTAAACTTTTTCTTGGGGTCAATATGCGGGGGGGTGACCATGCTGCGTCTGCTTGGGGACATAGTCTGAGCCGGGACCTACTTATCTAACGTGTGATTTTACATACAAGATCGGGAGATGGAGATATTACTTGGTCAACATGTCAAAGGTGTCTCTTTTCCCCGAGGCTAGGATAAGGATAGTTCGAGCGTTCAAGACCTGGTTTAATGTTGGCAATCTATGCTGAGGATCAACCGCGCATATAAACAGACGCAACTGTTGACGAGTGTCACCGACTCAAGTTATGCGTCGGAGTTTCCGAGATTTGTGCCTTGGTTTGATGATAAAGCCTAACTGGGGGTCACCATGATGTTAAAATCGGACGCCTCCCATTCTGCCCTGATGGCTGATGCTAATGTGCTGCAAAATAATCTTAATGGGACACCGATTGAACAGGTTTCATATATTCATGTCGGAAACTGGTCCATTTCAAAGCTGGTATCACAAATTTTTTTTCCGCAAACAACCACAACAAAAACCTCCTGGGAACATAAAACGCCAATTGACCGGCGTCTCCAGAACTTTCACAACCACACCAAGTGACACCAAGAACATTAGAAAAAAAGTTACCAGCCTTGCGCATCGTCATAGACGTGGGGGCTTACCTGTCATCACCCGAGGAGGAGTCTATTGACGTATAAAAAATGAGTGAGATAGCCATGAGGTGGACCAAGTAGGGGATACTTGGCTCCAACTCTACAGGGCTTTCATATTTGACGGGGGATTCGCGCAATAACCACCAAGGGTTGGTGGTGTTACGAGGCGAAGGGGGCCTGCAATAAAACAAGTTGGTTGGGGTACCAGGGTTCGGGCTGTTACCGTCTATCATTGGTGTGGAACATCGTAATGAGGGTGTGTCATAACTGGCCAGAGGGTACGGCAGTCTATTTTTGGTGACTCGTGGTCGTGGGGTGGGGGGGGGTAGGTGGGGTGTGACAAAAATAGGGGGCGGTCAGTACTGTGGCCGTGAAGGTTGGGACGGGTGGGGGGGTTAGACTATACCTGGGTCCGACACAAACCGTATCAAGGTCAGGGTGCGGGGGGTGACCATGCTGCGTCTGGAGTTCCTGTCCCGCGGGATAGTTTTAAGGGGAGATATCTTACGAATTTCAAACATGTACAAGGTGTCCTGTACTTTACAAAACAGTATAAAGTGGACCCCATAGTCGAGGCTCAGCGGTTCTGACCTTACCTAAGACAAAGCCTATCAATGCTGAAAGTTCACCATGTTTTCTCCATAGTACGGTTTTATGATTTATAAGACTAGTGTCAGAGCCTAACAGTTAACATGCTGAGTCGGTCCGTAATCCTTGGGCCCTGTCCCCCCCCCATGCCCGCTCAACGAACAGCGAGTGTGGCGGTTGCAACAAATTTTACGGCGTTCACCACTTAACAACTATTTCAAAGGGGTTGTTATTTCGTCCGCACCGGGTCTCTCAGGGACCAAACATCTTTGAGACAAATCACTATCATAGTCGCGTCGGACATACGCGATTCGGCGAAATAGAAGAATTTACGACAACATTCTGTATCCGGATACAAATGCAAAATTATAACCCATCCAAGCCTTGCTGCCTTCAGCCGGTAGTTGTGATCTGAAAAGACGGAGTGGATCAATCGTGCTCCGACGGTCCGCCCAGGGCTACACTAGTACTTCCAAAGACATTATACATATTAGGTGGCACTGCCCATCAGGTGGCTTGTGGCGGGGTGTGCTCTCAGTTAAAAGTACGGTTCCTCATCTTGCATTCAGTTTAAATACCACCTTACAAGCTGGGGCGCACCATGCACCGAAAAAATTAACAGGGCCTCGGGTACGCACCTTTCCTCCAAATTCTCTGTTTGCGATAGACTGGGTTAAATACCACAATAACGAGTGCCATATTTGTATCTTGATGACTTTAAGAACTTATATAGATTTGGGACTGCCCCAGGCACTGGACGATAAGGGTAGGACGTTCTTATAGATTTCTATCTAATAAAAAAAGCTGTCTTTAAGAACACCAACTATCATTTGTTTACCCCAACATTATTTACACCACTATGCCATGTCTCGGGGTATTCGACAGTTCTACCGTCATGATTTATCGTTGTAGCCAGGTGCAGCAATCTTACTTCTGCAGTATGTATCTTTTGTCCTGTGGCAACGTTGTGGTGTCTCTGAGTGTGGTCGCCTATAGCGTTAGCTTTTTTTGAGTCAGGCTCACCCGATTCACTTACCTTCATTGAAGTTCTCCTCGTTGATGTATGTCAAGTGATATTTTTTAGATTACCCTTTGTCCAATTATACTGTATAATATTATAATGGGTGGTCACACATAACTTGTATGGCTTGAGATTTAGGGATGCCTTAGTTTTTGCACGCTTGAATACGTCAAACCTGGATGACGAGAAAGAAATCTAAATAAAGCCGACAGGACATAGGGGTGTGTTTTCACTTCGAGTAAATTTGTGCCATACAGCAAGTGGAGAGCTCGATTTAGAGGATATTACATACGTAAGGCTATCTAATGTGATGGTTTTTGGTTTCCTCAGATGACCCATTCCCCATGGTAAAGGATTTTCACCAGAAAGCGGCTCGATTCGCCGGCTGAAGCACGCTTGGACTCCGCTCGCCAGAAAATCCGCCCGCAGCAAGCTCCGTATCTAACAGATGCTGATCTTAAAAAGACCTATAGACAGACAAAGAATTCAGGGACTCCAATATTGCATTCCTCTTATGCAAGAGATGTTGGTAGAACTGCCCGTTTACATTCTGAAATCGCAGACAACCTTTTGAGGAGAGGTCCCTCCTTCTGAAGTAAAACGGGGGGAGGGGGGTGGGGTACTTGGCTTCGCCATACCGTTGTTTTCTCAATATATTACAATTTTCTTTTTTAAATTTTGGTGAGAGCAAATGCTCTCCGATAGGTCTTATCAAATCCGACAAGGAAAAGTACTCTTTCTTGGTAAAGAAGAAAAGAAGAGAGTAACGTCTCAAAAATTATTTACACTTCATCCTTCGAAGAAAGTTTAAGGGAAAAAATGATGGGAAAATATCACGTGGGAATTGTGGGAAAAGAAAAAAAGAACAATTTCACCATCCTACACCACCTCATACACAACCAATATTAAATTATCTTTCTTCAAAATACCGAAAATAGCTGACTCCGCCTTTGCCAAAAGAACTTTGCCTATAAAAAATTAATTCCAATCAAAAAAATCATTCCAAAAAAAATTTCAAAAATTTTTTAAAAAGGAAAAGGAAAAAAATAGAGAGACGTCTTAATTTTAAATCCTCCAATAGTGATGAGAAAGTTACATAGGCCTTTCGATGATACCTGAATTGCTCGAGTCCCTTGAGGATAATCTTATACTCATCTTTAAAACTGTCTGAATCCACGTTATCTGCGCACGCGCCATCACTTTTTAGTTCCCACCGATTGGTCCGTTCCTGCTCTGTTGGGTCCAATATGGGGACAGTCCTTCCGGAAGTGGTTCCACTCTCCGCAACTATAACAGGCTCCACTTCTGGGCCCGCTGAACATACGAAAGGGCTGATCCATTCTGTACCCAGACCTGACCGGTCCAAATCCATTTGCTCCCCTAGTTGCCTGTCCATTCCAATTAAACATAGAACACTGCTCCCACCATTATTAATTAAAATTAACACCTTGAGTATGGCGTTTTCCTTGACCTGGTTTTTTAAGTCTATTCTTTTTTCCTCTTAACGGCCCTAGCCTCTGCTCGATGAATCTTGTTCTCATCCTCTGAATCACTGGCCACCGGATTACTCTCATATTGCCGGACTGTCTCCCAGCCACCTTCGGAAGTATCCGCGATACGAATAAGTTTGTTTCGCTGTTTAAGTTTGTCCTCACACTCTGACAATACTTCTTTCAAATAATCAACTTTCCCGTTCTCCAAAGCCCACTGTGCTTGCTTTACAGTATCATGTATTTCATTGTTAAATAGGTACTGTTTCTTATTTCCTTCGTATTTCCACGAAAGTTCAGTTTCAGTTTTCAACTTTTTGACTTCGGAAACTACCGTCTGGGACAGACCACGCACCTGCTCCTTCAATTCATTCAATTCAATTTTTCTGGCTTCTAAATTCACTCAAAATCTGTTTAAGAGTGGTCGAAACTTCAGACTCGCTTCCAATATGAGCACTTCCACTTTCCATACCCGCATTTATATAAAATATACAATTGTTAATTCTCAATAACACGTGTGTCGCCTCTGGTCTACCCTCGCTGAATGACACACGTTGTACCTAACACCGTGAACTGCACGTGCAAACACCCTTGCGCCACCTATGAGAAAACTCGCAACATAAGGGAAAATAATTTCCGTCTAATTCGCTCCGCTCAAACCACGGAAATTTTATTTTTCAATGGATGTGAGAAGGTGTTGAAATGTATCTGATATGAAGGTCATCTGAACATGACCCCCTATGGGATATTGTCAGATCCTTTATATAACGGAGTGGTTATAAGGATCTGTATTTTAATCAGATTGAGAAAAATTGTCGACTGACTGCTCGTTCACTCTGACTGCTGTGGCTGATAGCATAGGGGCTGACCCCCTCTAGGCATAAATGACCATTGGTCCAGTTAAGTCACGTGTTGGCTAAATTTGGAAGAGTTATAAATAGACTGCCCAATATTAAAGGATGTATATTTGTTATCAGTCGTGACAGCATAAGAGTAAAACAAGTGTTGTGTATAAACAAATATTTAGTTCCAAAATATACATACAAAATTCTCACAAAATTCTCGGGGACATAAAAAGGACAATTCAGGCTAAAAAGAACATTAAAATTTGTACATATATCGAAAAAAACAGTTCGTAATGGAAATTAGATCATTGGTTTACTGTACTATGCCAGACAAGCCCATGGCGGTGAATGCGTGTGGAGTGTTTAAACGTTGAAATGCGTGTGAGTGTTCAAACTCGCTCGCTGTCCGTATTGTGGTCGAACTTTGTTTGCCGAACCCTGTCCCTTGCTCGTAGAGTAATGCTACTTTTGTCTAGAACTGCTCAAATCGCTCTGACAATAGTGTTTACCTTATTAGGTGAATTGGCTCGTCTAAAAAATCATTTTATCACATCCTCAGTGGTTTATGCAGTTCATTTGTTTTAACGTGCGTGACGTTGGCTCGGGTATAGATACAGTGAACATATTTTACCTGCTGAATCGTATTGATCAACGATTTATAAATTACAACGGTATAGATTAAAATACTAAACAATGACGTGGAATTTGTCAATATTTTATGTTATATGTTTCATAAGAAATGTAGAACAATACATTTATGCCATATTTTGCTTCTTGTTATGTAAAAGAATTAGCCTGAGTGAATTGTCCCTTTAATAACACAAAGTTTGAACATGTTATAGGCCGAATCGCGATGACGTCACCGGTCACGTGACTTCCGGACTGGTAGGCAGAAAAAACCCAAAAACATATATCAAGCTGACTGTTACGCTTACTCGATCCATGCCGACTTTCACTACAGAATCCCACGTCATGTTGTGTTATAAACTGTACCAGTAGAGGAAAAGGTGAGAACAGTGTTGCATTTCACAGAATTCCAAAAGATGCCGACAAGAGAGAAATGGATCGCTGCAATCAGGCGAGAAGGATGGACCCCTACTGCAAGTTCTCGTGTTTGCGGTCGCCATTTTGTCTCCGGTAAAATTTCATTTTACACCTGGCGTTCACATATAGCATTATCAACAATCGTCATAATTGATATATAACATATCTAAGATCTATTAAATGAATTGTAAGTGTCTTGATATATTCATATTCATTTATTGATTTCAAGACACGATCGATCGTTGACATACTTACATTGCAAAACTAACCAAGCTCTGAGTCTGAGCGTGGCGTAATTATTTTAAGAGATTATATCCAAATCATGGACATGTATGATGGTTTTTTTTTGTAAACCCGATACTGTTCGTTCATTAACATGTTGTGAAAACTAGGCTTTTTTAAAGGTCTACGTAAGACCATTAGACATGTACTGTAATCCCATGAATCATAGACCTGTGCTAGACTTGTTTTACAAAAGATATAGGTCTAATGTTTAATGTAGTACAGAATGCATGCCATATATTATGCACTATAGCTCTACAAAATAACGTCATACATGTGTAAAATGACTCGCGCATCAGTACATGTGAAATCCATTTTAATAAGGTTGACTCTATAAATTTATACTGATTATTTCATATCATTTATGTAATAAATATAATGCTATCCCGTAAAACATGTAACCTTAATGTGTGTTTGTCACCATCATACTAAATGTGTTTATTCATACAGTAAAACATAATTTTTAATGGGAACATTAAATGGAAAATATTTTCATTGATGAATTAATTTTAGATCATATGTTTATTTCATTACATCAAAATAGATAGAAAAGTAATTTTTAATAATGCATGGTATAAAAAGGGAGTTCTTTTTATTTATAACATTACAAAACCAGATAAATCATTTCTCAGTTTTGAAGAATTCTGTGATAAATAATATTCAGACTAACTTTTTAAAATACCAAAGCTTGAAAAATGCCATTCAACATTTTGTTAGAAACAATCAAAATTACGACACAGAAAAGAATGTAATATTACCCAATATACCTATAAATCTCAAAGCCATTCTAAATTCTAAAAAAGGAGCTCAATACATATACAATATTTTAATTCAAAACCAAGATAAACCTACAGCTCAAAATAAATGGAATCAAACTTTTAATATAAATGAAGAAGATTGGGAAAAGATTTATAAACACCCTTTTAACACATGTACAAGTTCAAAACTTCAGTGGCTACAATATAGAATAAATCATAGAATCCTGACTACTAAGACATTTTTACTAAGAATAGGTAAAGCGGATAATAACATATGTATATTTTGTAAAACTTCTCCCGAAACCATAACACACATACTATGGGACTGTGATAAAACATCAAATCTGATAGAACAACTGAGAATAGCAATTATTACAAAAAATCTAGGACTTAGATTCAGTAAACAAGAATTTATATTTGAGCAAGAAAGTTAACAATAAACATTCACATTCTAATTTAGACAACTTAATCTTACTTTTAACCAAACAAAATATTTATAACTGTAAATGTCTTGAAGCAGATCTTTGCCTAATTGGTTTAAAAAACCACATCAAATTTGAACTGAAAGCTCATAAAATTTTTATAACCAATAGTAACTTAAAAAAATAAACAACAGTTCTTAACAGAAATACAACTTTGGCTCCAATTTTAAATTTTAAAACATTTAAAACATATACAAAAACCAATAAAAACTTGTAAAATAAATATTTGACCTAGGTTCGACAGAGGTACCTTGTATGTATGTATGTGTGTCCTGCATCTCTCTGATACTTAACAATGTATATTACCTTAAAAATATCAATGTTTGTGAACTTATCCTCTATAAATTATCAGCGAGTTTGTTAGTGTAAATGTTGCTGTCTATTGATTGATGTATATTATGAGTAATACATGACTACATTTTGTATTTAAATTAATTAACTCCAGACAGACATCTTTCATATATGTTTGTATTGTATTTGTATGTATTTGTATGTACAAAACTTTTGAAAATGAATAAAAAATAAATTAAAAAAAAAATATGTTTATTTTCAGGTCGTAAGAGTGATGACCCTATTTTGCATGTTGATTATGTCCCAAATCTTCATATGGGATATGTTACCTCAAGGACAGTCAAGTCAGATGACCGATACCACAGGCAAAAGGTGCGATCTGAGAGGATTGAGGAGCAAGGAAAACAGACATTGGCCGCTAACATTTTATTGGAGCTTTCACAGACAGAGCCTGAGCCACCTCCAGATATTGTGGATACACCTGTTAGCAACATACATGATGGATGTTTGAAAGAAATGGTCAAACTTAGGTTACAGAATCAGCAACTTCTTCAAGAGCTGCAGCGTCTTCAAAAAGAGCGTGGCGAGTTAAGGGCAGAGAATGATAGAGTGCGGTTTGGGGCTAACACTTTAAAAGACAATGACCACCTGACATCCGTCTACACCGGAATTCCATCATATGCTGCATTTATGTGGATTTTGACTTTTGTGTTGAGCATACTTCCAACGAAACAAAATCTTAACCCTGGAGACATTTTTTATTATAATTATTCTGATGAAAATCCGCCTTAATTTGTTCAATTTTGACTTAGCACAAAGATTTTCTGTGAGTGAAAGTGTGATTTCATCAATCATCAATCAGACACTGCCTGAAGTTGCAAAACAGTTGAGATTTTTCGTGCATTGGCCAAACAAGGAAGAAATATTAGAACATATTCCAACAATAGTAAAAGAGAACTTTATGAACTGTCGGTGCATAATTAATTGCACAGAGGTTTTCATTGACCGTCCAGGAAATCTTGCAGCAAGAGCACTTACATGGTCCAATTACAAACACAACAACACTATTAAACTGTTGGTAGCAATCAACCCTAATGGTGCCATCACTTTTATATCCCGAGCATTTGGAGGACGAGTTTCTGACAAAGTGATTATCCAACGGTCAGGATTTCTCCAATTAATTGAACATCGTGATGTAGTTCTAGCAGACCGTGGTTTCCTTATTAGTGATGAACTAGCCTGTCGAGGGGCAACACTGAAAATTCCCGCTTTTACCAAAGGCAAGAGTCAGTTAAGTCAAGAGGAAATTGAAAAGACAAGAAACTTGGCCAGAGTGCGTATTCATGTGGAAAGGGCAATAGGTCGTTTAAAAGCCTTTCGAATCCTAAGTACTGCGATGCCGTTAAGCATGGTTCCACACATTGATTCAGTAATGGTTATTGTTGCTTCCATCTGTAATCTCCAGAATAACTTGATAAGTTAATCAAATATCCAAAATGGATTTCAAGGACTTTGTTACATTATAATGTTGAAAGACTTCAGTATAAATGTATTGTATATTTTGAACTCCAAGTTCTTCTAAACATGGTCACTTGCATCTATACCTTTTGAACGATACACATTATTCATATACATCTGTAATCTTTATAATATTAAGGCCCACTACCTTTCCAAAACCGCCCTTCATTTTGAAAATGGGAATGTAAAACAAGATTGATTTTATGTCCAAACTATTAAGTCATTGATATAAGTTTTCTTATGTTGTAATAGTTTCAGAAACTTTTAAAATAAAAATTTCGGAAAGATAGTGAGTCTTGTTGTGCCATAACTGTGTTGTCAGGGAAACTCTTGAGTAAAATTTAATTTTAAACTAAGCTGGTTTATAATTGATAATGATGCTAACAAAGATGCAAACAACATTTTAACATCTTGTAACTGACTTTATTTTCATAACATATGTATTCAATCATCAAATGTTTCATTTAATGAATTTGATACTTAATCATGTATACAAGGTCAATAAAAATAATCATGATCTGATCTCTTACATCTCTTTTTGGATTTCTTTTTGACAGTGACTTTATAAAAACTTCGAAAAGAAGTAAGGCAAAATAAAAAATATACATGTTTCCGGTATATGAAGGGTCGGTATGTAAAGAGTTTTTCTTTTTTTTTTTGTATAAAAAATATTTGTTCTTTCAATCCCAGTTTTTTACTGTGTAAAAATGAAATAGACTTTATTTACCCTCAGGGTATTATTGGTGTCTTTAATTTACATAACTTTTACAAAAATTCATGATTTTGTGCAAAACCAGACAATATCAAGGTTATGATTTCTTTGCTTCAGGGCAAAACTGATAAAAAAGTTTCTGAGTAGGCACTGATTTTATAGGATCGGCCAGGTTACCGGAAACACACACACAAAAAATGTATGGCCTAAATGTTCATTAACTTAAGTGTTTAACACATATCGTATACACTGCATTATTTGCAATCCGGGCAAAACCATGCGCCTCTAGGCTTTCTTCTAATGTTCATGCACCCAAAGTGAAACCATTCATTTGGACAGTCAGTGTTTGTACATTGCACCATTTTACCATAGGCTGGCTCCTGACAAATGCAGTACAAACTGTCCTCACTTCCACTTCCTGTTAGCCGACAACTTCCGGTACAGTTGTTTGGTGATAAGCTCTGGCAAAACCTTGGTTTTGAAAAAAGTATCACTTTTTCAGCACATCCGCAGTATAATCTCGGTCAAAAGGAATGATGTTAACTATCAGGTCCTTCTCGGTGTAGACAACAAAGTCACAAAATCGAACTTTGTTCACAAACATTTGCAGCTGAACTTGGGTGAAGTACTTGTGCGTGCGTTTCGGTTGAAGATGTTTAGAATTGTACCTGCTGCCCCTATTGCATGATCGTAAAAGGCGACTAAATTTAGGATCTTATCTTTTCTCTTCTTCCTAACTGACTTTATCTTTCCTAATGCCTTCCTTGGCACCGCCTCACTTTTGGCCTTGAGTTGAGCGTTCGCCCCTGTGAGGAAGGCTCTGGGTTCTGTCCCCTGGCCGAGACACACCAAAGTCTATAAAAGTGGTAGTTTCTGCTCCTGCTTAGCGTTCAGCATACAGGGAGTGGGACGACTGGTTCGCCCGTTGTCAGTATAATGTGACCGGGTGGGGTGTGTTGCTTGGTGTCTTCGGCGGCATGCTTCAGTGATATAGCACTATAAAAAGGGCAACAGTTCCACTATACAAGAAGACACAACACGAACATACCGCAGTCTCCCAGTACACTCACCTCGCACAACATACACGCAACACACCGCATACATGGGAGGCCGTCCTTACATGACCATAGCTGTTAATAGGACGTAAATAAATCAATCAATTTGGGTGAAGTACTTGTGTGTGCGTTTCGGTTGAAGATGTTTGTCCAAACAGAAGGTTTTGTCACTTTTCACTGCCGCGTCTATCACTTTGTCCTTATGCTTGTATGGGCATTTTATTTCTACTGTTCCTTTTCCGCAACATACACATTAACGAATGCCATCAGCCGTGGCTCCTAAGAATGGTTTGTTCACATCAATCAACAATCCTGACTTCCTTACAGTGAAGTCTTTGTGGACAGTCTTCATAGCGTTGCAATACCCTATGCGCGCAACATCTTCGTTGTCAATGCCCCAACGCACAGCCTTTGTTCTTGATAAGTCGTAGGATTGATATCCTGCAATGGATTTTACTAAATTGTCAGAGTTAGTGGTATCTTTACGTATATAAACATCATGTGCTTTACTTGCTGTTATTCTGCCGTTCCTGTGCTCAAACCACTTCTGGCACACATTTTGTTCTCTTGTTGTCTTTTCGATGAAGTTAACTTGATCTTCAGTTACCAAATACTTCGACCGAATGTTCTCGCATAATTGGTTAAGATCAGTCCCTGATGTATCTTCGAATTCCTCTTTGAATAATGATGTGAGCGTGGGGGGTGCCTTCTCAGGTTTCGGATCAGTCTGCTCAATTGCGGGGGCTGGGCCAACAGGTGGTATCGTAGTGAAAAATGTAGCATTGGGACAGATCTCTTTCAGACTCTTTTAGTACATCCTCCGATGGCAAAGGATCTTTTCCGGATGCCCATACAGACGTCACTGGCTTCGAACGATTTCCTGCTCTCATGATGTCTTGCATTCCACTGTTCACGACAGTACTACTTCTATATAAACATTTCAAGAACCCTTGCATATTTGATTAGCACCATACAGTTTATATATAATTAATATATTCTAATAATAATCCGCTACCAATACCACTATGTAAAGGTATGGAAATATAAGTGTTAAATCTCACAAATTGAGTAATTATTGATCGACAAGATAAGTCAATAAAACAACAAAGAGAAAATATCATTAATAACAGTACTGATATGTTCATATCTCCATCATTTGGCACAGCTATAGACACTGGATTTGCTCGTAGAAAAATAGAACAAAGGACTAGATAATAACAATCATTACGATAGACTGTATTTAAACTAATATTTCAACATGTTTCTAAACTAACAATTTATACACATTTTTCAAGATTAATTAACATTGACATCTTACTATTCAAAGGATAGAAGGTGCTTCATTGTGTAGAATGGAAGAACTCGTGCTTCTCATAGCATGGTTTACAACTAGATAACGAAAGAGTTCCCAGCAAGGGCCGTAACTCTAGGGAGATCAATATGTGTGGTCTCAGCACACCAAACTCACCGCAGTTATGATGACTAGTATTTAAAGTTCAGATATTATTAAAAAATGCTAACAATAGATAATAGAATGTACATATGTAGTTACAGAATTATTGACATGTAAAAAAACTTACTCGTTGCTAGCTCGGGGAGAACTATCTACCAACCATGGCGTGAGAGTGTGTAGGTAGGTTAACGTTAAATCTGATATTTTGATACTGTAACCAATGGTAATAAACAATAATAAAACGTCTGCCGACTAACATTTGTTCACGACAGTACTACTTCTACGAGGAATGTTCCGAAATTAATGTTACTTGCGCAATATATCGTGGAAATCGTGCTAAATGGGTTTAAAACTACCTCGTGGCGATAGCATGATATCTGAAGCGTGATATAGGTAAATATCTCGCTCACAATTACACTGACCTTGGTGCTGTGTACATTGTTTTGTAGCAAACTCGTCGAACGTAATTGAAATTAGGGCCTATATCAAAGGTGGATATTCATCGTGAGGTGTGTGATGTATATGGGAAGGGTCAAATGTCATGACTATTTGTAGGTGGATTGCTCGATTTAAGTCGGGACACCAGCAGCTTAAAGATGCTGCCCACACAGGTCGCCCTGCAACAACAACAACAAAGCATAACATTGAACTAATTAGGCAAATCCTTTTCTGAACTAGGCAAATCCTTGAAAAAGATGCAAGGTACACTGTCCGGCAGTTAGCTAAAATGACAGGCTTGTCTTTAGCACGTATTCATTGCATTTTAAATAAACGTCTTAAGCTGGGCAAGATCAATGCCGGGTGGATACCCCATTTACTAACTGACAACCAAAAGAGGTCCCTGGTTGACAAGGCCAAATCCTTATAGAAGAAATACCCAAAATACAGCAAAAAGGCTTTTGATAATTTGGTCACAGGTGATGAAACATGGGTGTATTTTTTCGAACCCAAAAGAAAATGTTCTAATCGAATCTTGGCAAGCAAAAACGCCAGGCGCCCTAGCATTGCTAAAAGAATACGCACTGTGAGGAAGGTTTTGTATGTCATATTCTTTGATAACAAGGGTGCAATCATTCAAATCCCTGTTCCAAAAGGCAAAACTGTCACAGCGAAGTATTATAGAGACGTACTTCGATAACATAAGAAAGTCTACAAACACCGCCGCCCACAGACAGGTTTGAAGTACCTCAGGCTCTTACATGATAATGCGCCAGCACACAAGGGGTGCATTATAACGGAGTTTTTGAAGGCAGTAAAGGTCACTGTCCTCCCCCACCCTGTGTATTCAACAGACTTGGTCCCATGTGACTTTTTCTTGTTCCCCAAACTAAAATCCCTGTCTGGAACAAAATATAAATCAAGAAATACCCTTGGCTCTGCCATTTACCAGTATCTTATGAGTATACCAATTCAAGAGTACGAAAACTGTTTCCAAAAGTGGATCGATCGGTTGAAACGAATCATTAGGCGTTTCATTGTGTAGAATGGAAAAACACGTGCTTCTCATAGCATGGTTTACAACTAGATAACGAAAGAGTTCCCAGCAAGCGCTGTAACTCTAGGGAGATCAATATGTGTGGTCTCAGCACACCGAACTCACCGCTGTTCCGGTACACTCCCCGCCTAATGTCTCTGACATTACCTATCCTTAACAAAAAACTAAATGATTTACAAACTTAACTCACAATGTCTTTATGCAATCATGTGTTTGATCACTGTGTAATCGGCTAGAACCACCTTGTCAGTTATTGGTCGATTGTAGATTGCGTATTTCCCCTCCCGGTAGGTACGTACTTCTGCTTTCCTCACTTTATCGTCCGACTGACTTTTGATGCTATTCACAACCACACCTCTTCAAGACACTTGTCTTTCAACAGAACAACATCACCGTTCTTGATAGATGGGTACTCGCACCTTCACTTACGGCGAGCTTGGAGCGACTGAAAGTAGCTCAGCTGCCAGCGTTTTCATAAAGTGTCCGGCAGTACCTGAACCATTTTCCACTGTTTCTTATACATGTCTTTTACACTTAAGTCCACACTGACAGAAGGGCTTTGCTCCACATTTAACAGTATGGCTGGTGTGAGAACAAAGGGGTCCTCAGGATCACTTGATAGTGAGGTTAATGGCCTGGAATTCATTATCGTAGAAATTTCAGACATGAGGGTGACCAACCCTTCATGCGTAAGATCCCGGTGTCCTATATCCAACAACATCGAATTCAAAATATCTCCGGCTATTCCGATCATTCGCTCCCACGCACCACCCACACTCACCGTTTTCCGACAGCTCTTCATCAATATCCGGTAAACCATGTGGTTGTATATTATTCAACACATCTCTCATCGCCTTCATTTACACTGCCTGTTGCTGTACTATCAACTGATTTTGTAACAGCATGTTAGAAATGTCCATACCGGAAGCTCCTGAAGTAAACAAACTTCCTTCATCTTGTGACTTCTCGCGAGAAGGCAAAGTCTTGTCTGGTGTACGATTTGCATAATTTATGCCGTTTAGCGAAGATGGAGCAATGTCAACAATGGCCGGTCCCGTGGTACTGTCACCCGTAGAGATAACAAACTCCGAAACTGGAGGATCGTACACATTGTGTTCTAATGGTAAAACATTCGTGGGTGTATTTAACATCCAATCAGAGTTCGTCGACACACCAGTCAATCGTAATAGAGTATGAATGGAAGCTGCCCTTTCTCTGGTTGCAAACACAATCTTAAGTTCGTGACCCAGTGACGCAAAAAACGTCCTAATCAATGACCAGAAAATGTCACAAGGCCGAAGGTTAAAATAATAAAAAAGAACAAGTTCAAACAGTCAATACCACATATAGAAACCGTCTGTCACATACAAGTTGGTAAACAAATTCCCTAATAAGCAGAAAGCTGTAAAAAACGCCGGTTAACGAAAGCACATCTATCCGAACCAAGTGAAAATCTAGTGCTGAACCACGTGACCTCTACGTCATCTCAAGGAATCCCTAAGCATGTTGATTTCAGAAAATGAAGGCGTATACACACCTCCATAAAAAACCTAAAATTATTCGTTATTATTTTGAGAGAGACAGTAAAAAAATCACTGTTTTTTGACCTCTGATCTACGTCGTGAAACACGCCATATTTTGTGTCATTTTAATCATACACGACGTGAGTGAACATAGTGATTTCTTTAAAGTGAAAAATGTTCTTTCCGGACACTGTTTAACAATTGCGTTGATATAGGTGTCTCGTTCCTCCTGCTCGCAAGTGACAAGTCAAGGCGATTTTGACGTCGATATTTTACCATCATTGTCATTCTTTAGATTTGCCTTGTTTAATATGAATTGTCTTGATTCTGATCGATCTTGCGGATGTACTTTCACAGGACTTATATACATAATTGATCTCGAGAGCGAAATATTCTTACGAGTATACTGTCCTGTGTATCCCTGGCACTTTCACACTGGATATCGTGTCATCATGAGTGTCCCCTTGTTGGGCTCCGAGGTGGGTGGGGGCGCAGATAGCGAATAGTAATAAACTCTACAACCAAAATCTCCCCAAAAGGAACAAACCACAAATCAACAAACAAAAACGGTACAGCAAATACATTCCCATAGTTTCTGGTCATGTCCTCTACACAGAATGGCAAGACCACTTCAGGTTTATTGCCTCTATTATTGCGAAGGGCTGCAGGTAGGGCGTTAGAATTATACCTGCTGCCCCTATTGCATGATCGTAAAAGGCGACTAAATTTAGGATCTTATCTTTTCTATTCTTCCTAGCTGACTTTATCCTTCCTAATGCCTCCCTTGGCACCGCCTCACTTTTGGCCTTGAGTTGAGCGTTCGCCCCTGTGAGGAAGGCTCTGGGTTCTGTCCCCTGGCCGAGACACACCAAAGTCTGTAAAAGTGGTAGTTTCTGCTCCTGCTTAGCGCTCAGCAAAAAGGGAGTGGGACGACTGGTTCGCCCGTTGTCAGTATAATGTGACCGGGTGGGGTGTGTTGCTTGGTGTCTTCGGCGGCATGCATCAGTGATATAGCACTATAAAAAGGGCAAAAGTTCCACTATACAAGAAGACACAACATGGATATACCGCAGTCTCCCGAAACACGCACCTCGCACAACATACAAGCAACACACCGAATACATGGGAGACCGTCCTTACATGACCATAGCTGTTAATAGGACGTTAATTAATCAAACAAACAAACAAACAAAAATATTGCGAAGGGGCATCAAAGGCATTGCTGTTGATGTCAAATTTGTCAAGCCTTTGGGATCGGGTGATCTCCCAATAGAGGTTTTCCACAAGCAACAAGCAGAGAACCGTTGAAAGTTCGGACATTAATGTGTCCACCTATGCGCAGATCACACACACGCAAAGACACCGGTTGAGAGTGTCAACGTCGAGCACGTCTCGGTCCAGGCCTTAGTGGATAAGGTTGCTTGGGGCAATAATGTCCCAGATGTTTGCTGGTACTGAGGTCTGCAAAGTAATCGTGGGGGCCCGAAAAGGTTCAAGCCGGGTCCACCTAAGCCACAGAACAAGTCACTGTCAAAACCACCTGCTGAGCCACCTGGAGTTAAAAAGCCAACCCCAACGGCGTCTCCGGGTTTTACACAACACAAAATTCAATCACCAAACATAGTGATTAGGGTGCAGACCGTGAAATGCTTTTGCGTATCTACCGGACACTTATTAGACCAAAGTTTATTTCAAATTTTATATCTAACAGGCATTTCAAAGTTCGAACGGGTTCAACTTATTCAGAAATAGAAACACAGGAGATGGGCGTCCCTCAGGGTGGTACCTGTCCGTCACACTTTTTGGTTTAGAAATTAACAGCATAACTAAATGTCTTGGCCAATCTACGGAAGGGTCTCTATTTGTGGATGATTTTTTGATCTGTTACAGATCAAAAAACATGCACACTATAGAACGACAACTACAACAATGTTTAGGCAAATTACAAAAGTGGGCTGACGAAAATGGCTTTAGATTTTCAAGATCAAAAACTGTCTGTATGCACTTCTGTCAAAAACGAAAACCACACAATGATCCTGACCTCGCACTCAATGGAATTAAAATTCCAGTAGTTGAACAAACTAAATTTCTTGGACTAATATTTGATTCGAAACTGTCCTTTATTCCACATATCAAACATCTGAAGGATAAGTGCTCGAAGGCGCTGAACATTCTACGAATTCTTTCCCATTCTGAATGGGGTGGAGACCGTGAAATGCTTCTACGTATCTATCGGGCACTTATTAGATCAAAACTTGACTATGGCTCTATTGTCTATGGATCGGCTCGCAGCTCCTATCTACAGATGCTTGACCCTATACAGAATCAGGGACTGCGTCTCGCACTTGGAGCTTTTCGAACAACACCTCTGAAGAGTCTCCATGTGGAAGCTAATGAGCCATCTCTGGACGATCGACGAAAAAAATTATCCTTACAGTATGCTGCTCAACTGAAATCCAACCCCAAAAATCCCGCATTTAACCTTGTATTCAATCCACAATATCAAGAAATATTTACACAAAATCAAAAGCTCATACCAACATTTTGCATTAGAATTTCAAAGTTTTTGCTGGAACTAGATATAAATTTCGACACCATTGACGAGTACACCGTATCGGATGTACCACCATGGCTCATTCAAACACCTGATATCAATTTATCTCTACATGAGAGGGCAAAATCCAGTGCATTACCCGAAGAACACAAATCCTCCTTTCGGGAGTGCATTAGGGCTTTCCCTGACCATGTTCAGATCTACACTGACGGATCAAAAGATGGTGATAATGTTGCGGCAGCATGCTGTACATCTAATCACTGCTCCTCTATCCGACTCCCGGATGTTGCCTCCATTTTCTCTGCGGAAGCATGTGCTATCGGTCTTGCGCTTGACCATATCGAAGAGCACCGCATTGAAAAGGCAATCATCTGTTCCGACTCTCTTTCGGTTCTTCAGGCTTTGAAATCAAGAAACCCTAGAAACACATTAATCCAAAATCTTTTGATCCGAACATTTCGATTGTCTTCTAAAACTCAAATTACTTATCTCTGGATTCCCAGTCATGTGGGTATAAAGGGGAATGAACAGGCTGATAAAGCAGCTAAGACTGCTCTTCGCCTAGCACAAACAGATTTGAAACTACCATACACCGACATCAAACCTTCAATTCAGTCGGCCATCAAACACCATTGGCAACAAAGGTGGTCTACCGAAACAAACAATAAACTGTTTAAAATTCAACCTACACTTAATCCTAAACTGTCCAGTCGGAGAGACCGCAGAGAGGAAGTTGTTCTCTCTCGGCTCCGAACTGGACACACATATTTTACACATTCCTATCTATTGAGAGGGGAGGATCCTCCCACATGCCACGCATGTGATTCTCCTCTCACAGTGGAACATATTTTAGTGCACTGTATTGATTTTAAGCACATACGAGATAAGTACTACGATGTCTCCGACATGTACACTTTGTTTCATGCCGTGAGACATAATCGTATTTTTAATTATCTCAAAGAAATCGGTATTTTAAACAAAATATGAACGTTTTCTCATCATATCATATCATCGTATCATCTCAACATTTCATCGTTTCATCAACTTTGTGCATGAGTTTTCTCATGTGTTTTAGCCAAAACTATTTTATCCCATGCAAACCTTTTTTTTTATCAAATAAACGTTTACAATCTGTGTTTTAGTCCTTACCTGCCTTTTCTTACCCTGATCTTTTATCCTGATAATAATGCATGCCTTGTAGTTTGGCCCTAAATGACCTTAGTTGTCGATGGGCCGTAAAACTCAAACAAACAAACAAACAAACAAAAATATGATATTTTCAGCAATGTTTACTTGTTTGAACTTCAACACATTTTTTAAATTCAAGACATCATGCCAAAAGTGTTTTTGCAAGATTTTGAAGAGGAGATTTCTTAAGATAATAACCATTTTTAAAAGTTACAAATTAATCAATATGATAAATTGATAAGGCCTCAAAATATCTAAATGTGTACATATAGGTTGCATTAAATCAAAATCTTTTGTTTTAGATACAAATACCTCAAAACAATTTGCAACAGTCTTACAAAATATCTCTATTCAGCAGGTTTTCCTGTTTCCTGGCATCCTCACAAATGTGAACACCAATTCATATCCCCCGTCAAGAAAGTGGGTAGGCCTATCCATGTGATCAGGATAGACAATGAAGTCTTCAATGTCAGTCCGTTTGTTTAACCAGTACTTCACAGTTTCAGTTTTTATGAAAAAATGGTCTCCGTTTCGATTGATCACTCTGTAGTCCCAACCAACTCCCATTATCCTTTCAAAGTCTTGGCGCTTTTCTGTTTTGTATATCGTTTTACCATGACGAACTTTGAATACTGTACCAGCAGCTTGTATATTTGAAAATTTGTCTGGCCCAATAAACTGTCTGATAGTGACTTTGCTGTCTAGTTGTATCTTTAATAGAGATCGCAAGTTGCTTCAACTCTTCAAAGTCTGAGTCCCTCTTTACTTTAAGATGTTCTATCTTTATCCATTCATTGTATGCAGAGGACCAACCTACAATGTAATTAAATCAATAAATCATTCTGTAAGCAAATTTAAAATACATCAACATTAATTTGTCTCTGTACAGAATAGTCCCACTGTAACTGTGTAATGTTACTGTGGAGACTCACTGGAGAAGGTTAACAGAGTTGGGATCTGTCTTAAGTTTCACTTCATATAAGATGTTTAATACAACTTGAATTTTTCATCGTTTGCGAGCCTTTGGCGAGTTGCGGTTCAGACTATACCACTATAAAAATACTACTATTATATGATTTTTTGCACCAGGATGTATTGTCAGTTTATATCTCAGCTGAAAATATGTGTTTCGCATTTGCTTTTGAAATTTCACTGGTGTAGAGAATTCTTTTCGCAACCAATCACAATGCATATAGGTTATATGAAACGTGTAATAAATAGAATTTATGGAATGGCATAATTACAGTGGAAAACACCAAATATATATACCTGTGCCCCCTTAAATTTTTGTTTGTTTGTCTGTTTGATTAATTAACGTCCTATTAACAGCTATGGTCATGTAAGGACGGCCTCCCATGTATGCGGTGTGTTGCGTGTATGTTGTGCGAGGTGAGTGTACTGGGAGACTGCGGTATGTTCGTGTTGTGTCTTCTTGTATAGTGGAACTGTTGCCCTTTTTATAGTGCTATATCACTGAAGCATGCCGCCGAAGACACCAAGCAACACACCCCACCCGGTCACATTATACTGACAACGGGCGAACCAGTCGCCCCACTCCCTGTATGCTGAACGCTAAGCAGGAGCAGAAACTACCACTTTTATAGACTTTGGTGTGTCTCGGCCAGGGGACAGAACCCAGAGCCTTCCTCACAGGGGCGAACGCTCAACTCAAGGCCAAAAGTGAGGCGGTGCCAAGGGAGGCATTAGGAAAGATAAAGTCAGTTACGAAGAAGAGAAAAGATAAGATCCTAAATAAAAGGGTGCGTATATAAATAGCAACGACACTGGGTCATTTTTTTTGCAAGATCACAGCAAGCTTAAGGAAAAGACAACTTTTAATAATAAACCCAGTTAACAATATTAAATAATATCCATGTTTTTTCCTTGCTCTGGACACCCCCTCCCCCAAGGCGCCGTCGCTACGCACCCTCATTCAATGAAACACATTTATTAGTACCCCGACCCCCTTCTCCGAGCCTTCCTTTAGGAGGTGTATGGGGATAATGAATTATTATACTGCTTAGATATGTTATCGGGACTATAAATCCTACATTTGTTTCCCCCTACTATTTGGGTTAATTAAGACAGTCGAGTTTGCAATGAAAACTTTTGTATACAATTACAGAATCATAATCATTGTAGATACATGTTTCTAACATTCTGTAACTCCATTTGGGTCAATTTTATTACATATCTTGCAGGTTACTTACCCGTGTAATGAACCAAAAACTCCCCTTTAGACTCTTTTAATACTTCGACTGGATAATATCCTGGCTTCCAGGTACCCATACTTATCCTGCTAGGCCTAGCTCTGGGTATGGACGCCTTTGCCAAAAATTTTGCTAAAAATTCATCCATCAAAAATCATTCCAAAAAATTTCAAAAATTTCAAAAATTTAAAAAGGAAAAGGAAAAGAGACGTCTTAATTTTAAATCCTCCAATAGTGAAAGTTACAATAGGCCTTTCGAGATACCAGAATTGCTCGAGTCCCTTGAGAAATCAAAGGACTCGGCAGCTGGACCAGACGAAATTCCATATATGTTTTTAAAACAATTACCAGACTCTTCACTAAAATGTCTTTTAACTATATTTAACCAAGTTTACTCTTCTGGCAAAATTCCCGAGTCTTGGAAGGAATCTACTATTATACCCCTTCCGAAGGCCGGGAAAGATGCTACTGATGCCAATAACTATCGTCCTATTTCATTGACGAGTTGTATTTGTAAAACTCTAGAACGTATGATAAATACTAGATTAGTTTGGTTCCTGGAATCAAACAATATTTTAAGTCCTTTGCAAAGCGGCTTTAGAAACCGCAGGGGAACGGTATATCACTTAGTTAGACTAGAAACATTTATACGAGAAGAACATCTTGTGGCCGTATTCTTTGATCTTGAAAAGGCATACGACACAACTTGGCAATATGGAATCATGAACGATCTCCATGACATCGGTATACGTGGTAATTTGCCAAAGTTTATATCAAATTTTGTATCTGACAGGCATTTCAAAGTTCGAACGGGTTCAACTTATTCAGAAACAGAAACACAGGAGATGGGCGTCCCTCAGGGTGGTATCTTGTCCGTCACACTTTTTGGACTAAAAATTAACAGCATAACCAAATGTCTTGGCCAATCTACGGAAGGGTCTCTATTTGTGGATGATTTCTTGATCTGTTACAGATCAAAAAACATGCACACTATAGAACGGCAACTACAACAATGTTTAGGCAAATTACAAAATTGGGCTGACGAAAATGGCTTCAGATTTTCAAGATCAAAAACTGTCTGTATGCACTTCTGTCAAAAACGAAAACCACACAATGATCCTGACCTCACACTCAATGGAATTAAAATTCCAGTAGTTGAACAAACTAAATTTCTTGGACTAATATTTGATTCGAAACTGTCCTTTGTTCCACATATCAAACATCTGAAGGATAAGTGCTCGAAGGCGCTGAACATTCTACGAGTTCTTTCCCATTCTGATTGGGGTGCAGACCGTGAAATGCTTCTACGTATCTATCGGGCACTTATTAGATCAAAACTTGACTACGGCTCTATTGTCTATGGATCGGCTCGCAGCTCCTATCTACAGATGCTTGACCCTATACAGAATCAGGGACTGCGTCTGGCACTTGGAGCTTTTCGAACAACACCTGTGAAGAGTCTCCATGTGGAAGCTAATGAGCCATCTCTAGACGATCGACGAAAGAAATTATCCTTACAGTATGCTGCTCAACTGAAATCCAACCCCAAAAATCCTGCATTTAACCTTGTATTCAATCCACAACACCAAGAAATATTTACACAAAATCAAAAGCTCATACCAACATTTGGCATCAGAATTTCAAAATTTTTGCTGGAACTTAATATAACTTTCGACACCATTGACGAGTACACCGTATCGGATGTACCACCATGGCTCATTCAAACACCCGATATCAATTTATCTCTACATGAGAGGGCAAAATGCAGTGCATTACCCGAAGAACACAAATCCTCCTTTCGGGAGTGCATTAGGGCTTTCCCTGACCATGTTCAGAAGTTTTTGGTTTTCTTGTCATAACACTTCTTCACAGACTGTTTACGTTTTTCGCGTTTTGCCTTTGTGTGACCACAGGTGTTCGTTTCTAATATTAGTATAAGTATAATACTGGGTCAAGGTCTATAACTCGGCCGGCCATATAACACTACCCAATTTCAGAAAAAGTATTATTATTAACCAACCGTATAGGATATGATAATAAGAATACTCTCAATCGACAGCCAGATAATTTATCTTTAATTTGGTATATGATACAATATATATCATGCCGTATAAATGTCACTAGGTATCCAGAAACATCGGAAAACAGCCAGATTTCAACTGGTCGGACACTGTGGTGTCCTCCGATAAACACGCCAGGGCTCTAATGGGTAGCTCAAAAACCACTGCATGTCAACACTTCAGCGTCATAAGAATAAAAGTTTGGTAGAAAACAAACTTACCGGTTAGTAAATCCATGGATAAATACCATCCATTTGCCTAACGTAGCCCTTTGAAATTTCCGATTGAAAAATTTATGTCTCTAGCCGCCATGTAAGTATGTGTGCAGTAGATTAGTTTTGTTGGCGTTGATTGGCTCTCGAAAATTAATTGACCAATCAACGCCGAGAAAACAAATGTACTATACATATCAACATGACGGCTAGAGACACACATTTTTTCAATCGGAAATCAAAAGGCTGTATTGAGCAAATTGATGGTTTATAGTTAAACACTAACATACCGGTAAGTTTGTTTTTTACCAAACTTTAATTCCTATGAAGCTGAAATGTTGACATGCAGTGTTTTTTGAGCTACCCATTAGAGCCCTGGCGTGTTTATCGGAGGACACCACAGTGTCCGACCAGTTGAAATCTGGCTGTTTTCCGATGTTTCTGGATACTTAATGACATTTATACGGCATGATATATATTGTATCATATACCAAATTAAAGATAAATTATCTGGCTGTCGATTGAGAGTATTCCTATTATCATATCCTATACGGTTGGTTAATAATCATACTTTTTCTGAAATTGGGTAGTGTTATATGGCCGGCCGAGTTATAGACCTTGACCCAGTATTATACTTATACTTATATTAGAAACGAACACCTGTGGTGTGACTGATGCCATTCTGCGTTTTGTGAAGATATGGCAAGAATGTTCGTGTAGGCCTCTGAAATAGCATTTCTGCTGGGCTAAGTCCAGTGTCTTGTCTTGGAGTGTTTCTCTGCTCCAATATAGCCACATAGGGATCTCCTACCTATTTCTGAGTTTTCATGATTCTAATTACCGCAGATTCTGCCTTACCATTCTCCCTTTGGTGCATTGGTGATGAAATAGAGTGGCTTATTCCCCAGTCTGTCACGAATGATTTGAACTCCTGACTTGTGAATCGCGGTCCTCCATCGGATACTATCGATTGTGGTATTCCATAGCGAGCAAAACGTTTCTTGAGTAGAGATATCACTTGAGAACTAGTGGTTTTTGTAAATAGATCTACCTCAATGAAGCTAGAATAGTAGTCTACGGTGATAAGGTATTGCTTCCCTGCAATTTCAAACAAATCCAGACCAACTTTCTGGAGAGCAAAATCACCATCACAGTGCTGCTTAAGAGGTTCTGCAGCAGGTTTAGCTTTCATTCCTTGACAGATTTCACAGGCATCAGCTATTTGTCTAATGTCTTGTGCCATGCTTGGCCAATATACTGTGCCTCGAGCACGGCGCATCATACTATCATATCCAAGATGTGCACTATGTAACCTTTGTTTGATGTTCGCTCGTAGTGCTGACGGAATAATGACAGACTCGCCTTTGACTACTAGTCCATCATCTACACTTAAGGTGTTGCGAATGTCGTAGTACGGCAATATACAGTGTGGTACTTTGTACTTGTCACTTGGCCATCCCTCGAGCACAACACTGACCAAAGTTTGTAGATTTCCATCCTGCTGAGTTTCTCGACGGATTTCTTCTAGTCTGATGTCTGGGATGTTTTCAAATGTTTGGACTGACAGAATGCATGGACGTGCATTCTCACAGCTGCTCAGATGAGTCCTACTGAGCGTGTCGGCTAGAAATAGATGTTCTCCCTTGACAAAACAGAATGTGACATCATATCTGTACATACGAACCATAATGTCTTGTATTCTTTTTGGTGCCAGGTTCAGAGGTTTCTGTAGGATTGAAGCAAGGGGTTTGTGGTCGTTTTCAATTGTAACACTACGGCCATACGTGTATTGGTCAAATCGTTCTAGACCAAATAATACGGCGAGCGCCTCCTTTTCTATCTGTGCCCATCTGCGTTCGCATGGAGTAAGTGCACGAGAGGCGTACTCGATAGTTTTCCCTTCCTGCATTAAACATGCACCTATACCAGTTCCCGAGGCATCACATTGTACAACAACAGGTTTCTTTGCATCAAAGTATTGCAAGACAGGTGAGCGAGTTAACATGTGTTCCAGTGAAGAAAACGTCTCCTCACACTCAGTTGGCCATTCAAATGGAGTATTCTTGCAGGTAAGTAGACGGATAGGCTCAATCCTGTCTGAGAGATCTGGCAGGAAACAGGACATGTATTGTACCATTCCACATAGTCGTTTGACACCTGACACATCACTTGGTGCAGGCATTTCAAGTATTGCTTTGACTTTTGATTCGTCAACTTTCACTCCATCTTTAGTGATACGATGGCCATGTAATCTTACTTCCGATAGCCCTACTTCTTGCTTGTCTTTATTCAGAATAATGTTCTTTTCAGAGCAACGATTCAGCACAGCTGCTAATTTCTCGTCATTATCTTTCTTGGCCTCTTCATCAGAATTACCACGTCCAGCGATGATTATGTCGTCAATGACACAAAAAGTTCCCTCAAGGTCGCCTAGAGCTTCATCGAGTTTGTGTTGGAATATCTCGCTTGAGACTTTGAGGCCAAATGGAAGTCTGTTCCAACGGTATCGTCCAAAAGGTGTCATCATAGTTGTGAGATAACTTGAATCTTCATCAAGTCGAACATGCCAGAATGCCTGTTTGATATCCAGCTTACTAAATACTCTAGTGTTGGCTAGTTTTGGCAAAACATCCTCCAGAGTGGGAAGTTTGTAGTGCTGTCTCCTTAGAGCGACATTGAGAGGTTGAGGGTCTATGCATATTCTCAGTTTGCCATTAGCTTTGTACAATGGCCATCTGACTAACCCATTTGGTTGGTTCAGACACAGGTATCAGTACTCCTCTATCTACTAAACTGTCAAGTTCCTGTTTGACTTTATCCTGTAGTGCTATGGGAATCTTACGACAGGGTAATACCTTTGGAGGTACAGTCTCAACATGTAGGGTTGCCTCCCCTAGATCACCTAGTGTTGTGGTCTCAACTTTTGATACAAAACGATCCTCGTGTACGGTTACGAAACCAAGCTGCTTGATAGTAGGTAGTCCTAGCAAGTTGATATATCCGTTCTTGACAACAACAAAGGTTATGTTGGAGACATCTCTGTTCCGTGGGTTGTAAACCGGAAGTCGACATTCTCCTAGTGGTTTCAGGTTTGTGTTGTTCCACATGTTTAGTCTAACCTTAGTTTGGGTCACCTGATCTTTACGGACATATCTCTGGCAGATAGTATTTATGTCTACTCCACTATCAACTTGGAAGGAAACGTCATTATCATTCACGATGAGTGTAGCCTTGATACGGTTCGAGTTGTTCTTGTTCGCTGCCATGAGCCAATTATCATCATAATCAGATTCATCACTGTCTTTCAGTTCCGACACAGCATTGATTTTCTTACATTGTGACTTAAAGTGATTGTTACCATGGCAATGATCACATTTCTTTCTCCTTGCTGGACATTTTCCCCGTTGTTTTTTATGTTTGAATCCACAGAATTTGCAGTTAAATTTTAGTGTCTCTCCAGACTCTTTACTCTGACTTACAGTCTTATATTTTTGAGTTGAGTGGTGTTGGCTTTTCTTTCTGTTTGAACCTTTCTGATGTCCAACTGCATTAACTTTATTAGCAGATGCTGTAGACTGGTAACGAAATTCCTTCGCCTGTTGGTTGGACTGTTCATAGGCCCTACAGAGTTTGACAGCCTTGTTGAGATCTAAGTCGTCATCTCTTAGTAAAAGTTCTTGCAATTTACCCGAAACTGAAATACGATTTTGCCACGTATCATGCGGTCTTTTTCACTGAAATTACAAGCACCCGCACGCGTTTTCAGTTCTGTCAGAAACTTATCAAAGGGCTCGTGGTACACAGTGTTCCAGCTCCTATCTACAGATGCTTGACCCTATACAGAATCAGGGACTGCGTCTCGCACTTGGAGCTTTTCGAACAACACCTGTGAAGAGTCTCCACGTGGAAGCTAATGAGCCATCTCTGGACGATCGACGAAAGAAATTATCCTTACAGTATGCTGCTCAACTGAAATCCAACCCCAAAAATCCCGCATTTAACCTTGTATTCAATCCACAACATCAAGAAATATTTACACAAAATCAAAAGCTCATACCAACATTTGGCATCAGAATTTCAAAATTGTTGCTGGAACTAAATATAAATTTCGACACCATTGACGAGTACACCGTATCGGATGTACCACCATGGCTCATTCAAACACCTAATATCAATTTATCTCTACATGAGAGGGCAAAATCCAGTGCATTACCCGAAGAACACAAATCCTCCTTTCGGGAGTGCATTGGGGCTTTCACTGATTATGTTCAGATCTACACTGACGGATCAAAAGATGGTGATAATGTTGCGGCAGCATGCTGTACATCTAATCACTGCTCCTCTATCCGACTCCCGGATGTTGCCTCCATTTTCTCTGCGGAATCTTGTGCTATCGGTCTGGCTCTTGACCATATCGAAGAATACCGCATTGAAAAGGCAATTATCTGTTCCTACTCTCTTTCGGTTCTTCAGGCTTTGAAATCAAGAAACCCTAGAAACACATTAATCCAAAATCTTTTGATCCGAACATTTCGATTGTCTTCTAAAACTCAAATTACTTATCTCTGGATTCCCAGTCATGTGGGTATAAAGGGAAATGAAAAGGCCGATAAAGCAGCTAAGACTGCTCTTCGCCTGGCACAAACACATTTGAAACTACCATACACCGACATCAAACCTTACATTCAGTCAGCCATTAAACACCATTGGCAACAAAGGTGGTCTACCGAAACAAACAATAAACTGTTTAAAATACAACCTACACTTAATCCTAACCTGTCCAGTCGGAGAGACCGCAGAGAGGAAGTTGTTCTCTCTCGGCTCCGAATTGGACACACATATTTTACACACTCCTATCTATTGAGAGAGGAGGATCCTCCTACATGCCATGCATGTGATTCTCCTCTCACAGTGGAGCATGTTTTATTGCATTGTTCGTTTTCAGTATAATGTGACCGGGTGGGGTGTGTTGCTTGGTGTCTTCGACGGCATGCTTCAGTGATATAGCACTATAAAAAGGGCAACAGTTCCACTATACAAAAAGACACAACACGAACATACCGCAGTCTCCCAGTACACTCACCTCGCACAACATACACGCAACACACCGCATACATGGGAGGCCGTCCTTACATGACCTTAGCTGTTAATAGGACGTTAATAAATCAAACAAACAAACAAAATGCATTGTATTGATTTTAAACACATACGAGAGAAGTACTATGATGTCTCCGACATGTACACTTTGTTTCATGCCGTGAGACATAATCGTATTTTCAATTATCTCAAAGAGATAGGTATTTTAAACAAAATATGAACGTTTTCTCATCATATCATCGTATCAACTCAACATTTCATCGTTTCATCAACATTGTATATGAGTTTTCTCATGTGTTTTAGCCAAAACTATTTTATCCCATGCAAACTTTTTTTTTATCAAATAAACGTTTACAAGCTGTGTTTTAGTCCTTACTTGCCTTTTCTTACCCTGATCTTTTATCCTGATATTAATGCATGACTTGTAGTTTGGCCCTAAATGACCTTAGTTGTCGATGGGCCGTAAAACTCAAACAAACAAACAAACTGTTACAAGAAGACACAACACGAACATACCGCAGTCTCCCAAAACACGCACTTCACACACGCTACATACCGCATACATGGGAGGCCGTCCTTATTATACATGAACATAGCTGTTAATAGCACTTTAATTAATCAAACAAACAAAGGAAACAATCCATGTATAACTCACTAACAGCGATTAAATTAATTCACCTCTATTTTCCTATTGGACCCCACCCCTCCTGCCCCCGGAGGGTCAGTCAAACTCTCTTCGCCTTACTCAGAGAATATTTCTGGCCAGGTGAGCTAAAAATGCTTGACACTGCATGTTTGATTGCGTCAGGCTGAAATAGTTTGCAGACACAACGGAGATAATCTTCACCGTCAAGGGTGTATTGTAAACCTTGGTTTACAACGATACATATTCATCTGCAGTATCTACGACAATAATCAATAACAACAGTGATTGACTCACCAATTCAATACACGTCTGTTCAGTTCAGAAGTCAGGTAAAAAGAGAGCGCGCACATGCCGCACGTGACCCTTGTCCGCAGGACTCGCTAACGTCACAGGTTTTGTGGTTCACAACAGGTGCAGTAACTATATTCAGTTAGTGATGGTGTAGGCTTAGATGGGCTAGTGTTGGGTCTAAGCACGCCAAATGGGACAGGCGATACTTGAATATTTCTTTGTTGATTTTGATGGCACCTTTTGAACAGGTTTTTAGGTCACCTGAGACAAAGTCTCGAGTGACCTATTCTTATCCACTTTTGTCCCTCGTCTTCCATCGTGCATCGTATGTCTGTAAACAATTCATATTTTCGACTTTTCCAAAACTGCTGAAGCAATTTTAATGAAATTTTGCACAAACCTTCTAAGGCTAAAGGCAAATCAAATTTGTGAATTATATGGTCCCCACCCCCCAGGGGGCTGTGGGAGGGTATGGCGTTAGAATTGTACCTGTTGCCCCTATTGCATGATAGTAAAAGGCGACTAAATTTAGGATATTATCTTTTCTTTTCTTCCTTACTGACTTTATTCTATCTAATGCCTCCCTTGGCACCGCCTCACTTCACACAAATTTTAACACCACTGTATCGCACAACTCCGTGTCTCCTGTGAGCGTGATCCATTGCTGTAGATACTTGGGGAATATTCTCTTCAATCGCTTGACTTTTCGGAGAGTACGAAAATTGACCTTCAGCTAAAGAGTACAGAAACCCGGTTCTCGCACCAAATTGTCGCAGGGTGAATGACAATTAGGAGACGATACCGATATACAGTCACTAAAACTTTTATTAACAATAATTTAGCGCTGTCCTTCCTGATCTACTATCAAGGAATTGTCTACAATACATAAGTCCAAGAATATACATTACACACGAAAGTTGCCAAGTATAATATAGGTCAAATTAATCTTCCAATATGGTAGCGATACGTTGTCCATATTTTCTACAGTATTTTACGTGAGACGGTCACTACCATGATCCCAAATCGCCCCTGTGAGGAAGGTTCTGGGTTCAATCTGATTAAAATACAGATCCTTATTGTCACTACGTAAATAACGGAGTGGTTATAAGGATCTGTATTTTAATCAGATTGGCCCTTGGTTCTGTTCCCTGGTCGAGACAAACCAAAGTCTATGAAAGTGGTAGTTTCTGCTCCTGCTTAGCGCTCAGCATACAGGGAATGGGACGACTGGTTCGCCCGTGGTCAGTATAATGTGACCGGGTGGGGTGTGTTACTTGGTGTATTCGGCGGCATGCTTCAGTGATATAGCACTATTAAAAAGGTCAACAGCTCCACTATACAAGAAGACACAACATGAATATACAACAGTCTCCCAAAACACGCTCCTCGCACAACATACACACAACCTACACGCAACACACCGCATACATGGGAGGCCGTCCTTACATGACCATAGCTGTTAAAAGGACGTTAATTAATAAAACAAACAATCTTCTATCTTTTCTCTTCCACACTGGTTTACTCGGTCAAGTTCGATCACGACTTTCAACGTACCTTATTTAGCGGAGTTATGGCCATCTGCTTAAATAAAAAGTCAGTTTCTGCCACTTCCGTACAATAACTAATAAATATTAACCGATTTTCTTCAAACTTGGTAACAAAGTTAAATGTCTTAAGGGCTCGGCCAAGTTCCATCGCCACTTGCGATGGACCTTATTTATTGAGTTATGGCCCTTTGATTTATTAGGTCATCTGACCCAAAGGGTCAGGATGACCTATTGTCATCATGCACCGTCCGTCGTCGTGCGCCGTCCGCCGTCCGTCGTCCGCCGTCCGCCGTCCGTAAACTTTTCATTCAAACGACTTCTTCTCAATAACCGGAAGGCCCAGGGTACTCATATTTGGCCTGTAGGTTGCTGGGATGAAGGGCTACCAAGTTTGTTCAAATGAATGACCTTGACCTTCATTCAAGGTCACAGGGGTCAAATAGGCTAAAATCTTTAAACGACTTCTTCTCAAAAACCAGAAGGCCCAGGGTACTGATATTGGGCCTGTAGGATGCTGGGATGAAGGGCTACCAAGTTTGTTCAAATAAATGACCTTGACCTTCATTCAAGGTCACAGGGGTCAAATAGGCTAAAATCCTTTAAACAACTTCTTCTCAAGAACCAGAAGGCCTAGGGTACTGATATTGGGCCTGTAGGATGCTGGGATGAAGGGCTACCAAGTTTGTTCAAATAAATGACCTTGACCTTCATTAAAGGTCACAGGGGTCAAATAGGCTAAAATTCTTTAAACAACTTCTTGTGAATAACCAAGAGGCCTAGAGACCTGATATTTGGCCTGTGGGATGAAGGGCTACCAAGTTTGTTCAAATAAATGACCTTGACCTTCATTCAAGGTCAAAGGGGTCAAAAAGGCTAAAATCTTTAAACGACTTCTTCTCAAGAACCAGAAGGCCCAGGGAACTGATATATTGGGCCTGTAGCATGCTGGGATGAAGGGCTACCAAGTTTGTTCAAATAAATGACCTTGACCTTCATTCAAGGTCACAGGGGTCAAATAGGCTAAAATCCTTTAAACAACTTCTTCTCAAGAACCAGAAGGCCCAGGGTACTGATATTGGGCCTGTAGGATGCTGGGATGAAGGGCTACCAAGTTTGTTCAAATAAATGACCTTGACCTTCATTCAAGGTCAAAGGGGTCAAATAGGCTAAAATCTTTAAACAACTTCTTCTCAAGAACCAGAAGGCCTAGGGTACTGATATTGGGCCTGTAGGATGCTGGGATGAAGGGCTACCAAGTTTGTTCAAATAAATGACCTTGACCTTCATTCAAGGTCACAGGGGTCAAATAGGCTAAAATCCTTTAAACAACTTCTTGTGAATAACTAAGAGGCCTAGAGACCTGATATTAGGCCTGTGGGATGAAGGGCTACCAAGTTTGTTCAAATAAATGACCTTGACCTTCATTCAAGGTCAAAGGGGTCAAAAAGGCTAAAATCTTTAAACGACTTCTTCTCAAGAACCAGAAGGCCCAGGGTACTGATATTGGGCCTGTAGGATGCTGGGATGAAGGGCTACCAAGTTTGTTCAAATAAATGACCTTGACCTTCATTCAAGGTCACAGGGGTCAAATAGGCTAAAATCCTTTAAACAACTTCTTCTCAAGAACCAGAAGGCCTAGGGTACTGATATTGGGCCTGTAGGATGCTGGGATGAAGGGCTACCAAGTTTGTTCAAATAAATGACCTTGACCTTCATTCAAGGTCACAGGGGTCAAATAGGCTAAAATCCTTTAAACAACTTCTTGTGAATAACTAAGAGGCCTAGAGACCTGATATTAGGCCTGTAGCATGCTGGGATGAAGGGCTACCAAGTTTGTTCAAATAAATGACCTTGACCTTCTTTCAAGGTCATAGGGGTCAAATAGGCTAAAATCTTTAAACGACTTCTTCTCAAGAACCAGAAGGCCCAGGGTACTGATATTGGGCCTGTGACATGCTGGGATGAAGGGCTACCAAGTTTGTTCAAATGAATGACCTTGACCTTCATTCAAGGTCAAAGGGGTCAAAAAGGCTAAAATCTTTAAACGACTTCTTCTCAAGAACCAGAAGGCCCAGGGTACTGATATTGGGCCTGTAGGATGCATGGATGAAGGGCTACCAAGTTTGTTCAAATAAATGACCTTGACCTTCATTCAAGGTCACAGGGGTCAAATAGGCTAAAATCTTTAAACGACTTCTTCTCAAGAACCAGAAGGCCCAGGGTACTGATATTGGGCCTGTAGGATGCTGGGATGAAGGGCTACCAAGTTTGTTCAAATGAATGACCTTGACCTTCATTCAAGGTCACAGGGGTCAAATAGGCTAAAATCCTTTAAACAACTTCTTGTGAATAACTAACAGGCCTAGAGACCTGATATTAGGCCTGTGGCATGCTGGGATGAAGGGCTACCAAGTTTGTTCAAATAAATGACCTTGACCTTCATTCAAGGTCAAAGGGGTCAAATAGGCTAAAATCTTTAAACGATTTTTTCTCAAGAACCAGAAGGCCTAGGGTACTGATATTGGGTCTGTAGGATGCATGGATGAAGGGCTACCAAGTTTGTTCAAATAAATGACCTTGACCTTCATTCAAGGTCACAGGGGTCAAATAGGCTAAAATCCTTTAAACAACTTCTTGTGAATAACTAAGAGGCCTAGAGACCTGATATTAGGCCTGTCGCATGCTGGGATGAAGGGCTACCAATTTTGTTCAAATGAATGACCTTGATCTTCATTCAAGGTCATAGGGGTCAAATAGGCTAAAATCTTTAAACGACTATGTTGTATTGTACTATTAGTCAGATGACCGTTAAGGCCCATTTGATTTATTAAATAAAAAAGTCATTTTCTGCCATTTCCTGCAATATTTTTAATAAATATTAACCTATTTTCTTCAAACTTGGTAACAAGGTCAAATGCCTTAAGGGATTAGTCAAGTTCGATTGCCACTTTTGGCCAACATTATGTAGTGGAGTTATGGACCTTTGATGTACTAAAAACGTCATTTTCTGCAATTCTCTGTGCAATAATTGTAACAAATGTAAACCGATTTTCTTAAAAGTTAGTTTCGAATGCCTTAAGAGCTCAGCCAAGTTTAATAGCCACTTTAAGCGGACATTATTTAACACAGATTATGCTCCCTTCATTTACTAAAAGTTTACCTACAATATGTCCTGAAAGCGGGGATGGAAATTCCACGAATTTGCTTGTTCATATGAAAACTTACTGCGATTAATCGTAAAATATTAAAGATATACCGTAAACTAACTTTCTTTCATTTTTTATTTTCGCTAATTTCGCATTTAACATTAAAGTTTATAAATAAACAAATAAATAAACATTTGTTAAAAACAATAATGATATAATAGAATTTATATTGATAGGACACTATCAATCCTACATGTGTAATGCTGGCTGTCTCTGGTAATACACTTAGGTCGGTAGATATGACGTAAAACTTGTAACTGTTGTCCTGATTGCTTGTTGTCAAAGGCGACTAAATTTAGGATCTTTTCTGTCCAAATTTACACCACCTCATTTTTGGCTCTGCGTACTGTTCTCTGGTCGAGACACATAATGATTTATAAAAATGGTAGTTTCTGCTCAGCATAAAGGGAGTGGGACGACTGCTTCGCTTGATGCCAATATAATGTGACCGGATGGAGTATTAGATGTAGCCTTTATATTACCCGTTCGTTGTTTTTTTTATAAAAATGAAGCACGATTAGTTTTACAATTAGTTTTGTAAAATAGTTGTGACGTTTCCTATTCTTTTGAATCCTATATTATTCGATCTGAACACCACGACTGTTCTAACATAATTTGTAGTATGATATGACATGGAATTATAAGAAAATGTCAAATAAATGGTAAGATTAGTTTGTTTCATTTAAGTTGTTTACTTACCTGGACATTATAGCATTCAGAAGGCAATACAATCGTGGAAAACTAATTAATGCAACACAAATTACAACAGTTTCAACATGCGAAATAGAATAGCCATATTATTATTTTGTGTAAATATTAAATTCAATTACCATATTCTCAATATGTGTTCTTTCTATTTCCGTCGGTTCTGATATAGACAGGTAACTAAATTGTGATAAGATGTGAGTGGTGACTTTAGTCTAAAGGTGTTACTATGTCATATGGTATACAAGTGTGTTGTCCCAACTTCATACACTTCCCGTGCTACTGCACGTGTCATATGATATACAAACGTTGGCTCCGTTGGTTGTGTACACTACAAAGTAGTACTGTCAACCAGTGCGAATAAACTTCGCGAGCGAAATTGATCTGGTCATACCAAGTAAAACCAACTGACACTGCCCGCAAAGATAAATCGCCGGGAAAATAAATTAGTTTTAACCGTTTGTGGTATAGAACAAATTGATTTATGATGAGAACTGCATGACTGGGACACAACACATTACACACGAGGCCCGTCAATATGTAATAAACAAGAAATGTCATGTAACAAGATAGCTAATTAAAACTCGTATGTTTGTATTACGCTATAAATGTATTATATAGAATAGAATGTCAAAATACAGTCTGGATACTGAGTCTACTGGCTGGACGGAAACTTTGAGCGTAGAACTCACTCTGTAAACCAGCCACTATTGGTGGCTGATCGCCTGCTAAAGAGCAGGGAGTTAATTCCTCCAAGCTTGATAGTTAACGATAAACACGATAAGTGCAATGTATAAATTAGATAAAAGAAATGCATATATTTGGAATGAATTGTCATTTGATTTTTGGATAAGCAAAAACGGAACAGTTTACATTTTGTATTTGGAAAAATATATATGATTAATTATTCGACTTTTTTTAGCCCACCATCATCAGATGGTGGGCTATTCAAATCGCCCTGCGTCCGTGGTCCGTCGTCCGTCGCCCGTCGCCCGTCCGTACAATGCTTGTTATCACTATTTCTTAAAATCTGCTGCAGGGATTTTGTTCAAACTTCACATGGAGGGTCCCCTTGGTCCATATTTGTGCCATACAGATTTTGAGGCTGATCGGAAAAACAAGATGGCCGCCAGGCAGCCATCTTTGATTTTGGCAGTTGAAGTTTGTTATCGATATTTCTTGAGAACTACTGAAGGGATTTTGTTCAAACTTCACATGGAGGTTTCCCTTGGTCCCTAGTTGTGCCATACAGATTTTGAGGCTGATCGGAAAAACAAGATGGCCGCCAGGCAGCCATCTTTGATTTTGGCAGTTGAAGTTTGTTATCGATATTTCTTGAGAACTACTTAAGGGATTTTGTTCAAACTCCGCATGGAGGTTCCCTTGGTCCCTAGTTGTGCCATACAGATTTTGGGGCTGATAGGAAAAACAAGATGGCCGCCAGGTGGCCATCTTGGATTTTGATAGTTAAGGTTTGATATCCCCATTTCTCAAAAAGTGCTGAAGGGATCTTTCTCAAATTTAATATGTAGGTTCCCCTAGGGCCCTTGTTGTGCATATTGCATTTTTGGACCAATCGGTGAACAAGATGGCCGCCAGGCCGCCATCTTGGATTTCGATAGTTAAAGTTTGTTATGGCTATTTCTCATATAGTACTGAAGGGATCTTTCTCAAATTTCATATGTAGGTTCCCCTAGGGACCTAGTTGTGCATATTGCATTTTGGGACCGATCGGTTAACAAGATGGCCGCCAGGCAGCCATCTTGGATTTTGTTATTCAAAGTTTGTTATCGCTATTTCTCAGAAAGTACTGAAGGGATCTGTCTCAAAATTCATATGTAGGTTCCCCTAGGGCCCTAGTTGTGCATATTGTGATTTGGGACCGATCGGTCAACAAGATTACTGCCAGGCAGCCATCTTGAATTTTTATATTCAAAGTTTGTTATTGCTATTTCTCAGAAAGTATTGAATGGATCTTTCTCAAATTTCACATGTAGGTTCCCCTAGGGCCCTAGTTGTGCATATTGTGATTTGGGACCGATTGATCAACAAGATGGAGTCATCTTGGATTTTGATAGTTGAAGTTTGTTACCGCTATTTCTCAAAAGGTACTGAAACGATCTATCTCAAATTTTATATGTACCGTAGTATGTTTGAAAAAGTTTAAAAAGTAGAGAAAAGATCCATCTTTCCTTTGTCAGATATAGATCATTCTTTGGTGGGCGCCAAGATCCCTCTGGGATCTCTTGTCTTAAACTACTTGGCGGCCTCGCATATGTGTGTAACGTGTTGCATTGTGGTAATGTGGGATGTTACGGTATATCCATGTTGTGTACCCTTGTAATAGGAAAACTCTCTTTGATATTACACTGAGGCATGCCACCGAATACACTGATCAAGCACACTCCACTATTATCTAAGCTAAAGTATATGTTTTCTCCTTGAAGTCAGGGTCGCTAAAACCCCCCGGTTACATCAGTTTACATCTCCATGTTCATTTACTATAAAAAGGGCAACAGTTCCACTATACAAGAAGACACAACAGGAATATACTGCAGTCTCCCAAACCACGCACCTCGCACAACATACAGGCAATACACAGCATACATGGGAGACCGTCCTTACATGACCATAGCTGTTAATAGGACGTTGATTAATCAAACAAAAGAAATCATTTACTGTACAAGCGCAGAAGAAATTAGGACAAACTATAAGAACTTTAAGTCCCGTGCAACAGAACTGGAGCGCAAGACGTTTTCACCGCCTCCTTTTGATGACACTGACATAATGAACAAGAAATTATGTTATCAAAACAACCAGGTAATCAAAGTGCCAAGACCACTCATAGATGCTGTGAATGAAGGACTCAAACAAAGGAATAAAAGAATTGGTTCATCATTTATATTGAATTAAGTTAACATGTTGTAAAACATTGTATTAATATATTGTAACAATGGTGAATTTTGGAGTTAAAGTTAAAAAAAGGATATTAATTATTTTATTATGATAAAAGTTGATTCAACCACCATAAATTAATAGTTTTTTTCCCTGAAATGACCAAAATATATTTCATACATCTGTATATCAAAATTTCTTATTTCTGAAATAAGTAGAATTATTAAACCAATAAATCTGGTAAAAATCTGAGTACCATTTTCGTTTAATACATGTAAATAATTTTCGGGAATACACAACATCTGAACCAAGATCAAAACGAAAAAGTTCTGAATAAAAATCGGAAAACATCACTGATTGCGAAAACATCGATTATCGTTGTGACAATTATTGTACATGTGTGTTTTATCATTTTATACCTTCAATTAGAGTGTGAACGTAATAAAACAGCATTTTATTTTCATCGCGGATTGTTATTATTGTTTTGATGTGTTCAGGCTTGCTTAGCGTACCAAATGAAAGACGTATTGACATCGGTTACAAATTAAAAACCGATCACAGTTATCAGTATCAGGACAGCATATTGAACGATAACAGTCCAAGAACATGTGAAGCATTTACATCGAGTATGAATGAAGGGTGTAGATTGTATTAATATCTTTTTGCAATTTGATGCGATAGAATTTTCGTGATGATATCAGTATTTCTGTTGTTGGTTATCGAATTGTTATCTGTTATAGTATTTGACGTGTGAAGTCGGTTAGCTCGTCCATTTCAGTGATACTGTAAGCAGGGTATATAGGTAACATTAGTATATTTGCTATCTTATCATTGATTCAGTTTATGATATCCGTGACATTTCATTATATTATTCGTTCGTTCCTTTTCGTACAAATAATTTTAAAGACTCCTACATATATTGTTGAAAAAAATCAAGAAACAACTTCAAAATCCTTTCATTAAAATTTTTTTTTTAAATTATCGCTTACTTTATTGCTTTCAGACCAAAACATACCTGTCAAGGCTAAGATGTTATTCAACTAAGACCGTTGTTCCATTTATTCGAGGAAATGAAGAGGTTCTTAATCGAGATCCAAGGATTTCAATGTTTCATGATGTTATTTCGAAATCAAGCATCAACACAATGAAAGAGTGGGCTGCTAAACGTGGAAGTTCCATGCCTACCTTAAAACAAGATATGTGCCCTTAAAGTTTCTCGACTACCTAAAAACTTGAAATATGCACATACTTTTTCATGGATACCTAAAACAAGATTATGTGCCTATAAAGTGTCTTGGTTACCTAAAATCTAGATTTGTTGCCACGATCTCTTATGATTAGATGAACATTGTGTTTCAAAAACGAAAGTGTCGTATATTTTGTAAACTAGAATGACTGTACTGCAACTTCTTTCAGAAATGAGGCATAACAGAAAACTAATAGCATACACTCCGCATGCAGGTAATATATATATATATGCGAAAATTGAAGGCAAGCACATTGGAGCCGAACATAGCTCAACATTAAGAATTATGGTCATTATTTTTTAATGAAAGATATCTTTTCTTTTTAAAGTTAATTACATAATTTGTCATGAAAAAGTTAAAACAATTTAAAGTCAGAAAATGTCTTCTGAAACGTCCTGTACCAGATTTAGATTCCTATTAAGATATCGGAATACCGGTCAAATATTATCTGGAAAAAGATTTAGTCTGTCAGGACCTTAGAATTCCTACCATGTTAGTCGTCCTTCAGACTTCTATCATGTACATATATGACTGCTGATTGGTCTTTGTGTTCAAGAACAGGCTGTTTCTGGAAGTTTTGTTAGTTTTCCGTCTTGCTTAGCATTGTATTTTTACGAGGTAGATGCGTAATAACCACAAGTAAATAATGCTTCTATATTTATCGGTTTAGTCATACAACGCCGTATCCGAGTTGGTGAATAAAACCATAGACAATATGTTAGGCTAAGGCCAGTGAGCGAAGAAGGCGCAATACTGTGGTTGCCAAAGCTACCCACGAATGGATTTTTCTTTTACTTTTATGTTGGTTCTCTAATTATCTATCTTGTTTTTCAGTTGCCAACAGGTGGATATACATTAACGCTCAGATGTTTATCAGGCCATGTTTACCCACAACCTGAACTGACGAACTGCAGTTTCCTAAACATCGGGAGACGATGTATCCCATACCAATGACACCATGTGGATTGTTGTTTTGTCCACAAAGAGAAATAAAATGTTTTCATTTTTAACCCGGTTGGAGTTATTTGTTATTGAAAATCATTCTTTTCGACATTATTACCAAGAGAGGTGATAAAAGAAATTGCACGATTTGAAGTCACCGATAGGATATCAATGATACAACCGTGGCTGATTCAAAAGGAGAATACTTTTACAAGTTCAGCGACTCGGGAGGGAATGTGATAAATACATGTATCATCCCAAAACTGAAGATTGTTCTTGAAGGTGAGTAGAATGCGATTGTATTTTTTTTTCAAAATGTTGTTCCCGTGTGTCCTATACAATTTAGAAGACAAAGTCATCAAATTGAAGATTTCCATTTAAATATCGTTTTGTCATACATAAAGTATTTGGCCAGATCAGTCATGCCAATACAAAGTACCTTATTCGCCGTAATTAGCGCTCAGGGCTCTTAAATAATCGTAACAAAGGTGGGCGCTTATTACTGGACCAAATGTCCGTTGTGCACGATTTTTTTTTGAAATTTTTTTGTTCTTTCTGTTGAAAAACAATGTTAAATCCCGGCTTTTCTTCAGAACTGGGGAGCGTCGCTAATTATGGCGAATATGGTACATGTATCATTTATGACGTCAAAGTTATCTCGATGTTACAATAAATCGTGATGACGTGATTGATTATATCTGATTTTCCTTGAAACACTTGTTACATGTTAAGAGGATACTGAATGGACCGACCACACATCTTGCAATCACAGTGTATGAACGGAAGTGTATAGTATAATCATTAGTTGCTTTTTGTATCGTCACTTGTGAGTATCGAAGCGGGATGAATGAAAACAGGCATGGTATACAGGTCGGTAAAACACCAAATATCGGCATTATTCGTAACTACAAATATGTTTAACATTTTAGACGTCCTCATAACATGTACATTAACAAATTCATGAACATAATTATCCCCCGCCCAACGAAGTTGGCGGGGGATATACAAATGGGTTCCGTCCGTCTGTCTGTCCGTACGAATGGTTTCCGGAACATAACTCTAAAACCAGTAGAGATATTTCCACGAAACTTCATACACACATTGGTCTTATGGTCTAGTAGTGCCTTTTGCTATTTTTAGGTTTTCATTTTTTGCATTTTTTCCGTAACCATGGAAACATTGCTGAAATATCATATTTTTGTACCAGGTTTGTTTCCAGAGCATAACTCTAAAACCAGAAGAGATATTTCCACGAAACTTCATAGACACATTGGTCTTATGGTCTAGTAGTACCTTCTGCTATTTTAAGGTTTTCACATCTTGTACTTTTTAGGTCATCTGACCGAAGGTCAGGATGACCTATTGTCATCGTGTTTCGTCCGTCGTCGTGCGCCGTGCGTAAGACTATTTATACAAAAGCCTACTCCTCCTTCATTCTTTGATGGATTTTATCCATATTTGGTTTGAAACATCATTGGGGAAGGACAATCATATTTTATATAAATGAGCCTGGTCCGACCCCTAGGGGCTGAGGGGTGGGGCACCAAAAGGGCAAATTTTCTTATTTTAAGCTTTAAAATCCTACTCCTCCTTCATCCTTGGATGGATTTCATCCATATTTGGTGTGAAACTTCATTAGGGAAGGACAATCATATTTTATATAAATGAGCATGGTCCGACCCCTAGGGTCAGAGGGGCAGGGCCTCAAAAGGGCAAATTTTCTTAATTTTAGCTTTAAAATCCTACTCCTCCTTCATCCTTTGATGGATTTCATCCATATTTGGTGTGAAACTTCATTAGGGAAGGACAATCATATTTTATATAAATGAGCCTGGTCCGACCCCTAGGGGCTGAGGGGTGGGGCCCCAAAAGGGCAAATTTTCTTAATTTAAGCTTTAAAATCCTACTCCTCCTTCATCCTTGGATGGATTTCATCCATATTTGGTGTGAAACTTCATTAGGGAAGGACAATCATATTTTATATAAATGAGCATGGTCCGACCCCTAGGGTCAGAGGGGCAGGGCCTCAAAAGGGCAAATTTTCTTAATTTTAGCTTTAAAATCCTACTCCTCCTTCATCCTTGGATGGATTTCATCCATATTTGGTGTGAAACTTCATTAGGGAAGGACAATCATATTTTATATAAATGAGCCTGGTCCGACCCCTAGGGTCAGAGGGGCGGGGCCCCAAAAGGGCAAATTTTCTTAATTTTAGCTTTAAAATCCTACTCCTCCTTCATCCTTGGATGGATTTCATCCATATTTGGTTTGAAAGCATCATTGGGGAAGGACAATCATATTTTTATATAAATGAGCCTGGTCCGACCCCTAGGGGCTGAGGGGTGGGGCCCCAAAAGGGCAAATTTTCTTATTTTAGCTTTAAATTCCTACTCCTCCTTCATCCTTTGATGGATTTCATCCATATTTGGTGTGAAACTTCATTAGGGAAGGACAATCATATTTTATATAAATGAGCCTGGTCCGACCCCTAGGGTCAGAGGGGCTGGGCCTCAAAAGGGCAAATTTTCTTAATTTTAGCTTTAAAATCCTACTCCTCCTTCATCCTTGGATGGATTTCATCCATATTTGGTGTGAAACTTCATTAGGGAAGGACAATCATATTTTATATAAATGAGCCTGGTCCGACCCCTAGGGGCTGAGGGGGGGTGCCACCAAAAGGGCAAATTTTCTTATTTTAGCTTTAAAATCCTACTCCTCCTTTATCCTTGGATGGATTTCATCCATATTTGGTGTGAAACTTCATTAGGGAAGGACAATCATATTTTATATAAATGAGCATGGTCCGACCCCTAGGGTCAGAGGGGCAGGGCCTCAAAAGGGCAAATTTTCTTAATTTTAGCTTTAAAATCCTACTCCTCCTTCATCCTTGGATGGATTTCATCCATATTTGGTGTGAAACTTCATTAGGGAAGGACAATCATATTTTTATATAAATGAGCCTGGTCCGACCCCTAGGGTCAGAGGGGCGGGGCCCCAAAAGGGCAAATTTTCTTAATTTTAGCTTTAAAATCCTACTCCTCCTTCATCCTTGGATGGATTTCATCCATATTTGGTGTGAAACATCATTGGGGAAGGACAATCATATTTTATATAAATGAGCCTGGTCCGATCCCTAGGGGCTGAGGGATGGGGACCCAAAAGGGCAAATTTTCTTATTTTAGTTTAAAATTCCTACTCCTCCTTCATCCTTTGATGGATTTCATCCATATTTGGTGTGAAACTTCATTAGGGAAGGACAATCATATTTTATATAAATGAGCCTGGTCCGACCCCTAGGGTCAGAGGGGCAGGGCCTCAAAAGGGCAAATTTTCTTAATTTTAGCTTTAAAATCCTACTCCTCCTTCATCCTTTGATGGATTTCATCCATATTTGGTGTGAAACTTCATAAGGGAAGGACAATCATATTTTATATAAATGAGCTGGTCCGACCCCTAGGGTCAGAGGGGGGGGCCCCAAAAGGGCAAATTTTCTTATTTTAGCTTTAAAATCCTACTCCTCCTTCATCCTTTGATGGATTTCATCCATATTTGGTGTGAAACTTCATTAGGGAAGGACAATCATATTTTATATAAATGAGCATGGTCCGACCCCTAGGGTCAGAGGGGGCAGGGCCTCAAAAGGGCAAATTTTCTTAATTTTAGCTTTAAAATCCTACTCCTCCTTCATCCTTTGATGGATTTCATCCATATTTGGTGTGAAACTTCATAAGGGAAGGACAATCATATTTTATATAAATGAGCCTGGTCCGACCCCTAGGGTCAGAGAGGCGGGGCCCCAAAAGGGCAAATTTTCTTAATTTTAGCTTTAAAATCCTACTCCTCCTTCATCCTTGGATGGATTTCATCCATATTTGGTTTGAAACATCATTAGGGAAGGACAATCATATTTTATATAAATGAGCCTGGTCCGACACCTAGGGCCTGAGGGGTGGGGCCCCAAAAGGGCAAATTTTCTCATTTTAGCTTTAAATTCCTACTCCTCCTTCATCCTTTGATGGATTTCATCCATATTTAGTGTGAAACATCATTAGGTAAGGACATTCATATTTTATATATTTGAGATAGGTCTGACCCCTAGGGGCTGAGGGGTGGGGCCTCAAAAGGGCAAACTTTCTTATTTTAAGCTTTAAAATTCTACTCCTCCTTCATCCTTGGACGGATTTCATTTATATTTAGTGTGAAACATCATTGGGAAAGGACAATCATATTTTATATAAATGAGCCTGGTCCAACCCCTAGGGGCTGAGGGGTGGGGCCCCAAAAGGGCAAATTTTCTTAATTTTAGCTGGCCCACTTCCTGTTTTCAGGTTTCACTCTCTGATCTCAATGAAAATTGATCTATAGGGGTTTTAATTGACGCCGAACAACGTGCAAACATTTTCGTAAAGATTATTGTATTCCAAGATGGTCGCTGGCCCACTTCCTGTTTTAAGGTTTTCAGTCTCTGATCTTAATGAAAATTGGTCTATAGGGGTTTTAATTGATGCGGAACAACATGCAAACATTGTCGTAAAAATTTTGGTATTTCAAGATGGCTGCTGGCCCACTTCCTGTGTTCGGGTTCATTCCAGATCTCAATGAAAATTGGTCTATAGGGGTTTTAATTGATTCAGAAGGGGGAACTTAAGGTGAGGACAATCATATTTTATAAAGGACCAGGCTAAGACCCACGGGGATAGTACGGCGGAGGTCCAAACTGGGAGCTTAGCTGAAATTTGGCTTTAAAATCTGACTCCTTATATTAATCCTTGAATGGGTTACAACCATATATGGATAAAGGGCAACCAAGTTTGTTCAACAAATGACATTTACCTATTTCAGAAACTTACATATTCAACTAAGGAGTTCCTTGTATTATTTATATTAATTGTTAACCACTACTATATACTGTGACTTTGTTGTTTTGTGCCATGAGTCAGATGACCGTAAAGGCCCATGGGCCTCTTGTTTTTCTGTAACCATGGAAACATTGCTGAAAATGCCAGATTTTTGTGTACGAATCGTTTCCGGAGCACAATTATAAAACCAGCAGAGATATTTCCATGAAACTTCATAGACACATTGTTCTTATGGTCTAGTAGTGCCTTTTGCTATTTTTAGGTTTTCATTTTTTTGCACTTTTCCGTAACCATGGAAACATTGCTGAAAATATCATATTTTTGTACAGGTTCGTTTCCGCAGCATAACTGGAAAACCGGTTGAGATATATGCACGGAACTCCATAGGCACATTAGTCTTATGGTCTAGTAGTGCCTTTTGCTATTTTAAGGTTTTCACTTTTTGTACTTTTTTCTGTAACCATGGAAACATTGGTGAAAATGGCAGATTTTTGTGTAAGAATCGTTTCCGGAGCACAACTCTAAAACCAGCAGAGATATTTCCACGAAACTTCATAGACACATTCTTTTTACGGTCTAGTAGTACCTTTTGCCATTTTTAGGTTTTCATTGTTTTGCACTTTTTCCGTTACCATGGAAACATTGCTGAAAATATCATGGTAAATGGTAAATGTTACTTTGCAAAACTCCTCCCATCTTTTGTGTATATAGTCTAAACAAATGTCAAGGCTGTATACCTGATTCAACAATTGCAGCCCCGCTCTACTTGAATTATACTCCATCTTTCTTTAGCTCAACTTCCTTTTTCCTATTTTTTTTCTCCATACACACAAGTCTCCACAATCAAACTTACTTCAGCTTTGATATCTCCATTGGTGGGGGATCTGAATGGCTATGTCCTTGTTTTGAAAATTATGTTAGCAATAGATAAGAATCGAAGTGTTATCACTGAATTATGATCAAAATGTGATGTGTTGTCGGACGAAATTGCGTTTTCACCCGTTTTTCCTGACATACCGGTATGTTATAATTGTAACTTATATGAGTAATTTGATTATATTTTATTTACAATTTCTTTATTCTACATTATTAGCTCACCTGGTCCGACTTCTTCTCCATAACCGCTGGTCGGATTTCAACAAAATTTGACTGGTAGCATCCTTATGGGCTACTAACTGAAAATTGTACAAATGATGGGGCTGACCCCCCAGGGGCCTGAGGGGCGGGGCCAAAAGGGGTCAATTTGGCTATTTCCATATAAAGGACTTCTTCTCTGAAACCAAGCATGGGATAGCACCCATAATGCTATGGTAGTATAATTATAGGGTGGCGATTCAAAATTGTACAAATGATGGGGCTGACCCCCGGGGGGCCTGAGGGGGGGGTCAAAAGGGGTCAATTTGGCTATTTCCATATAAACGACTTCTTCTCTGAAACCAAGCATGGGATAGCACCCATAATGCAATGGTAGCATCCTTATAGAGTGGGGATTCAAAATTGTACAAATGATGGGGCTGATCCCCCGGGGGCCTGAGGGGCGGGGTCAAAAGGGGTCAATTTGGCTATTTCCATATAAACGACTTCTTCTCTGAAACTATGCATGAGATAGCACTCAGAATGCAATGGTAGTATAATTATAGGGTGGGGATTCAAAATTGTACAAATGATGGGGTTGACCCCCGGGGGGCCTGAGGGGCGGGGTCAAAAGGGGTCAATTTGGCTATTTCCATATAAACGACTTCTTCTTTGAAACCAAGCATGGGATAGCACCCGTAATGCAATGGTAGCATCCTTATAGGGTGCGGATTCAAAATTGTGCAAATGATAGGGCTGACCCCCGGGGGGGGGGGGGGGGGGCCTGAGGGGAGGGGTCAAAAGGAGTCAATTGGGCTATTTCCATATAAATGACACTCTCTGCAACTAAGCATGGTATAGCACCCATAATGCAATGGTGGCATCCTTATAGGGTGGGGATTCCAAATTGTGCTAATGATAGGGCTGACCCCCCGGGGCCTGAGGGGCGGGGTCAAAAATGGTCAATTTCCATATAAATGACTTTTTCTCTGCAACTTAACATGGGATTACGCTCATAATGCAATGGTTACATCCTTATAGGGTTTGGATTCAAAAGTTTGCAAATGATGAGGCTGACCCCCCGGGGGCCTGAAGGGTGGGGTCAAAAGGGGTCAATTTAGCTATTTCTATATAAACAACTTCTTCTCTGCAACTAAGCATGGAAGAACACTCAATGCAATGGTAGCATCCTTATAGGGTTGGGATTTGAAATTGCACAAATGATAGGGCTGACCCCTGGGCCTTAGACAGCAATAGATGCGGGGTTAAAAAGGTCAATTAGGCTAATATTTTCATATAAATTACTTTGTCTCTGAACCAATGTATTGGATAGCATATTTGTATGGTATCAATAGCATCATTGTATGGTTGTGATTCAAAATTAAACTTTGGGAGTCAATTTTGCTTATTTTTCTAATTGTCAGAGTCTTGTGATAATTACTAAAAAAAACAGGTGAGCGATACAGGCCCTCTGGGCCTCTTGTTCGTAATTAGAAAGCGGCTAAAACATATCTTAAAATATGCATACACGAAATAGTTTTGTATCGTCGCTTTTAACTTTACTGTATAGTCGCTTGTTTTAATTAAAAAAATTACTGTATAGTCACTTGCGCAAAAATCTCATTACAAATCGCTCATATATCTAATTTTCAAGCAAAATGAACTTACATATGATATCGTTCAGGCCAAAGTATGTGTTAAGAATTGAGAAACATATAAACAAAAAATGTAAAGTTGCGTAAATCTATTTTTTTTTTTTTAATGATTTGATTCATTGAAAGCTCACTTTTTTCACGCGATTCCCGGGCGACAACGATATCAAATATGTACATACAAATCAATACAGACGCAAAACAATGGAATAGTTGCTCATCACTATCATCACTAATATTAATCAGCCTATATGTGTTATTATCAATATTTTTTTAATATGTGGGTATGTGTGCATTTTGACCACGTCATTAACAGGAAATTTTGTTTGTTCTTTTTGTGTCTTGATAATGTGACAGATAGCCTCGAAAAATTGACATTATTTTTGTCCATACTAATGGAATTATTCTTTTCCCTATAAGGTATATTTGAAACCAACATATATTAACGCGTGCGATAAGATTTTACTTATTTCGCTGGTGATAAGAAATTGTGAAAATCAATCACCGCAACAATAGCATTACAGTAAAAACAAAAGTTTAAATTGCGAAATTGAATCCCTTGTGAAATAACTTTAGACACGAAAATAATTTTGTAAGTGAACAGCCATTGAAATGACTTCAGTGATTTTCGTTTATGATTCTAGAAGGATGTTTTCTCCGTAATTCTGACATGTTTTAAAGTAATGACTGGTCCATGGAAATCCAAGTTATACCTGAAGTATCAACGTGGTGGATTCTATTGCATTTTTGTTGTATTTACTCCATCTAAATTGTAAATGACTATACATGATTTGTGCAATAAAGTTGACTAAACGTTTAAATTGAAAGTGTATTTGATAACTGTTACTCTGTTAGACTGATTTGTTTATTTTGATTGCTTCACAGCCTTTTATCACTGAATATATTTCTTCTTTGTAACAAGCGACTATACAAGTGTCTTCACAAGCAACTATACATCGCCAGTTTCAAAACAATGCAAGTGACTATACAATTTTAACTGATCATCCTACAACTTCAAAATACGATCAAATAAAACATATTGTGTCCATTAATATACATTAATGTGTTTTATATTGTTTGATTCATTTATTAACCTGTGATGGTGCTTGAAATAATTAAAGCCAGACAGAATGCCTTAAAATATTAGGCGAGTGTCTCAATTCTACGATGATGAACAACAGATCAACTCACGAAAAGTGTCTGAAATATTAGTGCTGGTTAACACTCAACATTTCATTAGTCGCTGGTAGTTAAATTTCCTATCCATGACGCCCTTTATAACTGAAGATTACAACAAAAATGTATAGAATAAATGAAATTGGCAAAAATTATCCACTATCCCTGGTTGCATTTGTCTTAGCAAGTGATCGAGTCTTGTTCAACTATACAGACTCACAACTACGAAATTTAAAAAATTCTATACACTTTTGTTCATACACTGTGGCAATGATTCCTTACAATCACTTCAAGTAGGTGAAATAAAAGCAACTACAACATAATTTATTTTAAGTTAATTTTAATCTAACGTCCATATTGCTTCTACTACTGTTGTAGTCAGAATTCCTTTTTCATCATTAGTAGTACACAGTAAGCAGCATTTTAGATTTAATCTCAACCAATTACAAGTTATCGCCGTCATATTCAATAACAATAATATCCCATGAAATTATTACGATGTAGATTTCTGGATAGTATCATATTTACTAACTATTTCTACACAATACAATTTTATGCTGCAGAACTTGAACACATTACGTTTCTGTGATCTAAATCATGGACATTAAATTCATATTGTGCATAAGAACATAGACTTTAATTATCACCCTTATTATCAAGTTGAACAAGACAGACAACAGACCAGATATGGACAGGTTCAAGTTGCGGCATAGTTATAAATACAATACACTTTTTGTTAATTTCAAAATGTGTCCCCATATGACTATGATCCTTCCACAATAGACATATCATTTAATGATAGAAACATGATAACCACGTATTATTGTGGCTAATCAATGATATGCCCTTATTTATAACCAATAAATGGCATGTCCTAATAAGGATGTAGTTATTTAATTACATGTCCTCCTACAGTTCCATTGAATGACATATCCTTATTTGGAAATAGCTAATTAATGATATGCCCCTATATAGCTTTGGCCATCTATAGAGGAGGGTACACTACAATAACAACTGCTAACAAAATTCATACCATGTGACACTAACACACACTTTTTTCTTTTTTTTTTCTCTCTTTTTTTTTCTGCTCAACCTCCATTACAATTTAAATAGCACTTAAGTTGAGACATATAAATACATGTAGAAACAGTTTCAATGGATGTTGCAGCGAACAAATCAATTATTTTATTCAAAATGCTGGAAAGAATATGCATTATTTGAAGTTATATCTAATTATTCAATCACTGATCACAACTGTCAATCTGCTAAAATCACATACTTTAAGTAATAAAGCTTCAGTCATACGAGCTATTCCAATACAATTATTACATTAATGTTGAAATTCCACCAAGAATACTTTGTTTCATACAACATTGCCAAGATATTCTCACAGTGGAAACAATGCATGAATAAAACGTTAGGAAAGAAAAGAAATTTGTCTTAGACAGATAGCGCTTCTGAATATTAGGGGAAAGAGACAAAGAACTCCATTAAACAATTAAAAATTAACACGTTCTTTCATCATAAATAATGAAAATATATTAAAACTAGCTAGCTAGCAATGTCATTATTTGTGAGAAAGTGTCTCAAAATATTTGATACAGATATCTACAATGCATCTTCAAACAAGTTACACTAAAAATAATAAAATGAAACTGTTATTACTGATCAAAGAGGAAAAACACAATCTTATTTATGAATTTTCAACACTCCTCTAAATAAAGAAGAGTTCAGTTTCTTCTGCAGAAAGCCGAGAACAAATTCCATTTCCTTTTTTAAATAAAAAATACTTAGAAAAACGAGATAATTTCCATGGAAGAAAACATAAGGTGATAAGTCTCAGAATTTTGTACACTTTAGAAGTTCTTCACTTTACTGTCTTCATGTTGATGTCTAGATAGAAAAGTCATCAAGACCAGGTCAATAAAACATGCAGTTTACTCCTAGAAACATTCACCACAACAGCTGGTCGAAGACCTTTAAAATCATACTGTTTTGCAGAAATAATGGAGATTTTCTCTCATAAATAGAATAATGTAGTATTGCGTCTATTGGTATAATAATATAATATGCATTTCCTCTTCAGCTTTAGTGCAAATTATCCATTCCTTGTTTGTTCGCTGAAGTAATCTGTGCAGTATCTGTTTGTCCGCTGTGCAAATGAACTGATGACAATCGATGGATACAACATGATGTCGTCGGATTCGTGTCAAAGAATTCACAACATAAAACACTGAAGAAACAGCACATGATAACTTGTTGAAAAAAAATTACCTAAAAAGAGAGAAGATAAGGATTAGGAGGTACTATAGGTTATTCAACATTCTAGGACTAACTGATTTATTATATCTAATATTAATATAATATTTGTCAAAACTGTTCCAAACGAACAACATCTGATCCTTTTATACCAAAAAAAGTCTCTTAATTCCAAGTTTTCGGCTACTTTCATGTTTTCTAGAAGGAAAATTTACCAAAAATTTAAAATTAAGAGACCTTTTGGATTAAATATTCGAAGAATAGGGGGAGCTAATGTTGTCACCCCGGCGTCGGCGTCGGCGTCCCATTTCACGTTAAAGTTTTTGAGCAAGTTTCTGTTTCGTCAATTGTTTAAGCTTAAGTCATCATAAATGTTTATGATTTTATTTTCCTAATGTGTATGGATGCTGAACGTGATAATACAACCAATTTGGGGCCCTTTAGGTTTTTTTTTGAGTCTGTTAATTTGTCATATTTCCATGTTTAAATAGTAAATACTTGAACATCAACTTCTTCTGAATAGGCGAGCTTTGCTGTTCTCCAACAGCTCTTGTTGATTAAATATTATTTTATATGCAAACATTTTAATACATGTGCATGTACACATATTATACCAAATGGAAATTATAAAAAATAAAAACACTTTAACGTTCATAAAAAATAACATTTACATTTTGTATTTATATCTATTTTTCAATGAAATAGAAGTTGAATGATTATAAACATCAGTTTCTGAAATAATTCAATTCAGCAGACATTGCACTTTTAAACATTAATGATCTATATACCTTTATCACTGATAATCATGCTAAATTTAACTAGTGGTAGGTTTTGCCCAATATGGTACTTTTTCTTTAATTTTAAAATCAGTCCATATAAACAAACACAAGATAGGAAACCTTACCTAATATCTAGATCTTATGTCAGCTTCAAACCTGAAAAAATAAAATAAAAGAATGTCACTACAATGCTTAATTTGTATATAATATCAACAAAATTTAAAAATAAAAAAAACAAGAGGAACTTAAATATGTATAATGGTAAATAAATACATAAATTAAGAACTAAATCATGATCCCAATTCTAAATATTGATTTATCTGAATGAACCATATATATTTTTGTTGATTTAAAAAAAAAAACTTCCATGGTCCTTTAAATCTAAGGCTACATATTACAAGGTTTGACTAAATATATATCTGGTAACATAATGTTTATCTTACAATGACCCCTTGAAAAACAGTTGTTTAAATATTTAGAAATCTACCATATAACATGATAGCAAATGGTAATGCTTCATTTGCATATATTTGATGACCATATCACATGTTCTAGAGTTTAGACAGCTACCATGCCATTCATTGATGATCTTGGTCTATAGAGATACCACGATAATGCTAGGGTCACACTAAGGATCACAGTAAATATTTTATGGTGTGGGTTTAGAAAGCTACCTAGATATTTGATTGGGTTCAGAGAGCTACATGTACCTAGATCTTTGATGATGTGGGTTTATAGATAGGTCTACGGGGAACACAGGAAAGATAAAATGATAAGAAATGACTCGGCATCAAAGCCTCCTTCCATTATATATAGACAAGAGGCCCAGAGGGCCTGTATCGCTCACCTGGTTTGTAATGCCAAGTAATGTTTTAAATACAGGTTCATTGTTTCTTTTCTGAAGGAATATTAATTAGAATATTTACCTCTAATTCCCCTATTGGGTCCCATCCCTCCTGCCCCAAGAGGGCCAGAGCCAAAATTTATACAAGTACTGTTCCCCTTCTCCCAAGGATGTTTGTGGCCAAATTTGGTTACAATCCATGTAGAACTCTATGACAAGTAGCGATTTAAAGGATTTACCTCTATTTCCCCTATTGGGCCCCGCCCCTCCTGCCCCTGGGTGGTCAGAGCCAAAATTTATACAAGTTCTGTTCCCCTTCCCCAAAGGATGTTTGCGGCCAAATTTGGTTACAATTCATGTAGAACTCTATGACTAGTAGCGATTCAAAGGAATTACCCATATTTCCCCTATTGGGTCCCGCCCCTCCTGCCCCTGGGGGATCAGAGCCAAAATTTATACAAGTTCTGTTCCCCCTCCTTCAAGGATGTTTGTGGCTAATTTTGGTTACAATACATGCAGAACTCTAGGACAAGTAGCGATTTAAAGGATTTACCTCTATTTCCCCTATTGGGCCCCACCCCTCCTGCCCCCGGGGGTTCAGAGCAAAAATTTACACAAGTTCTGTTCCCCTTCCCCCAAGGATGTTTGTGGCCAAATTTGGTTACAATCCATGTAGAACTCTAGGACAAGTAGCGATTTAAAGGATTTACCTCTATTTCCCCTATTGGGCCCCGCCCCTCCTGCCCCCGGGGGGTCAGAGCCAAAATTTATACAAGTTCTGTTTCCCTTCCCCCAAGGATGTTTGTGGCCAAATTTGGTTACAATTCATGTAGAACTCTATGACAAGTAGCGATTTGAAGGATTAACCTCTATTTCCCCTATTTGGCCCCGCCCCTCCTGCCCCAGGGGACCAGAGCCAAAATTTATATACAAGTTCTGTTCCCCCTCCCCCAAGGATGTTTGTGGCCAAATTTGGTTACAATCCATGCAGAACTCTATGACTAGTAGCGATTTAAAGGAAATGTTGACGGACAGACGGACAGACGGACGGACGACGGACGGACGGACGACGGACGGACGACGACACGGACGGACGACGCGCCATGACATAAGCTCACCGGCCCTTCGGGCCAGGTGAGCTAAAAATGGATCAGCTACAAAAAGAGAACTCATTGAGATTGGGGCAGTGTGTTTAACAAAATAATGCATGTACAATGGTAGATGAGACTTAACCTCCCTTACAAGCATTAAAGTATAAACTAGAAATGTTGTATCATATCAATACCTTCAGTTGCTTTTTGCATTACATTTAAACACTAACAAATTCTCTAATGACGCCACAACAAACATATACTGCTCAAAACCTTTGGTACAACCAGAACACAAGGCGTGCAATATATACATTTCAGTTATAATAAGAGGTGTAATGGTTAAATATTGTACTCTGCTGTTTGTAAGGTGAAACAAAATGACTCCAATGTACATACAATGGTAAATGACTGATAATGCAGATGAACCCTTTATTCAGAAATATATCAGATTTACGTAAATATTTTCTGTTTTAATTTTTTCAGTTGATCTTGAAGATAATGGAAATGATTTCCGTGCTTAATAATTTCCCTGGGCATACAATCTTCAAACTTTCCAACTTCAGGTGAAGTTTTTATGTAAGTCAAAGCTCAGAACAGAGGTCACAGCGAAGTTTGTTTCAGTACATATATATCACCTAGACAAATCAGTAACCTTTATTTGTTATAGTGAAGACCACCTGATAAGAACACTCAAATCCCTATTCTCACTCTAGATCTGTTTCATAGAGGATCGTCTAATAAACAGAGTGAAAATAAACTAAAACATATGTATTTTTCTTAGAATTTCTGACAATTGAAATACTGTGCTTTTCCCGGCAGTCAGGTACTAGAGCAGAAAAAGGGGATAGCAAATCGATTGAATACATATGATACCACAATCAGATTACTCTGACAAAACAATGCTTTACAACATAACTACCTTAAAACTTCTAGATATATATAGAAAGTATATTCATTGAACTATTCAAACTATTCAAAAGTAGAATGATTATTAAGATAAATATTGTCAAGATTATTTAATAGCAACTTAAAATTTATACTTCTAGTCTTCATGAGGTATTTATGCAATTCAAACTGATTTGGTGATAGGTACTGAACTATGTATAAGGGTATGGAGAGGTAGTAACTAATGGAGATATCAGTTTTTACTGTCTAATTCACTACAGGAATTAGATCGTTGATCATGGTATTACTAAATTTTAGTGGCACGTTGAAGCCAGCACTATATACTACTTAAAACCAATGAGTAAGGCATCACTTTATCACCTTAGTGACTGTTACATCTACTTGCAAGTCTGATAATAAGGTTCCAGTTAAACCATAGAAATCCAACAAATGTTAGAATTACAAAAGACTTCAGGAAATTTTGTGCCTTCGTTTCTTTAAAGAATATAATGTTGATGAACTTACATTGAACAACAAAATAAAAAGAAATTATTATTTTTTTGTCATTTTTGTTCCAACACCACAGAAATTTTGAAATTTCATACTTTCACAAACACCTTGAAACATTAGGATAATTGTTATAAAACAACCTGTATGTAACTATGTGAACTAAATGTATACACCCCGTCACATTTTGTGATGACTGTGTGCGAGGTTGTACAGAGCGTGAAGAGAAAAGCAGTCACACCTTACAGACCGTCCGCTGTTCTGATACAAGGATCTACAAAACAGCCACAAGTTCAAATGGATTCATATGATTATTAATGTTAACTGATGCATCTTATCAACATGTTTTTGAGGAGGTCACCAAATGATGTTCATGTCTGTGTCAAAGTAAACAGAATAGATTGCTTTCAGAAGTAATAGACTTTATGCTAAATTAAATAGTATTTAGATACAAATAACCATTCAGATTTATGAAAAACTTCAATTTAAAATTATCAATCTGCTTGTTCTTTACGTTTTATTTGTTTAATTTTCCCCAGAAGGTGTATGCAATGGTTTGTCATTATTTTACTGACTGTGATATATCTATTGTCATGTAAGGTGGTGGCAAGTTCCAGAGGAAAATCACTGACATACAAATAGCAATAATTATAAACTGTATTTGGTCTTTAAACACACAGAAAGAGTTTTATAGACCTTTGGTAACACACCAAGCCCTACTAATTCAATCACTCATTTTCAGAACATCTTAAGTATGTTTTCAATTATGAATCTGAATTAAGTTAATTCTAAATTCATATCATGACCATAACAACCTCAACAATGTCCATACATCATTCTCATATTTTATAACTGTGCCTTTACAATTACACATCAATTAAATTTAATGGGTTTTTTTGCTACAAATTTTGGCGATCAATAGACAAAATCTGGCCATTATGATACATGATACATTGTATATCAAAGATACTTGTTCAGTTCTGGTGTCACAAAATAAAATCACACGTTAATGGTTGCTATGTAAACTGTAGTTAAACAGATATCCATAGTGGTGAGGTTTTTTTAGAGATATAAATTTCTGCTTCTCCATAAAATATTTTTTTCCCCCCATTTGCTGTTTAAATTTACTTTTTATATTATTAGTATTAAATGTAAAACCAGTGAAGGGAATAGCCACACAGCATGACGTGAAGGAATAAGATTTGAAAACCTATTACAGATATCATGTGTTAATGGATTTACTACTCCTGTACCACTCGCTGAAGCAATAAGTTTTACTCAATTTGGTACTTTAATACTAGCCTAGTCAGTTTGCTGTTGTTGTCTATCAAAATTCAATACAGTAACTGGCAAAGAATTTACAATATCAAATTGTTCTCAAATTTATAGCGAAGTAAGACTAGATAATTGGAAAGACATTCCACCTTTTGGCTGTGAGACAAAGGGACATAATCACCAGTACACCTGCACTCCTTACCTAAACTGTCTACTAGGACTTCCTATGAAACAGTACTATTGAGGAAGAAAGAAATTTCATCACTGTAATCTTAATATATATATCATATATGCAAAAAGTTGAATCATTATAAAATTTTATTCAAAGGAAAAAATATTTCAGCATTTACATATCTGTCGATGTAAATGACCAGGAAAAAGTCATACATTAACCATTTGTTCCAGCATTTTATGATCCAGAAAACATCTCAAGCATAAGATCTCATCATTGTCCTGTTTAGACCTTCTAACACCATATAAAGCTTAAGCAATGCTCTAAGATTCTCAGCTAGTGGTTTTTTAAGCATTCAAGTAAAATTTCCCCTCAAGCCTCCACTCCCTAAAGTATCAAGCCTATGAAATATGCAAAGTGATCATACTTTAAAAATGACTGGAAGCTGGCAATAAAGCTGATGAGAGACTCTTTAAAGAGATTAAATATTGATTAAGCTGCCAATAAAGTGATCTACTTGTGATCCCTGTAGATGGTATGACTGGATTATAAGCTATGACAGACAATGAAGACTTACCATCCAAAGCCTCCAGAGCATAGTACTTGACATCCATATCTGGGTCAGTCTTGAGCTTATCCAGGGTAGTTTTCACTGTTCCTTGTAGTGTCCTGTAAGTAACCACACAACCCATCGTCTGTCATGTCATTCTTAACATATAATTCTCAACACTTGTCAAACAATCATTATTTCTGTTTGTTTGTAATTCCCAACACTTGTGAAACAATCATTATTTCTGTTTGTTTGACAAAATTAACAGCCAGGGTTATGAAATATTTCTATGTTACCTTAAATTGATAATGGTACCTGTCTTGCTTGAAACTAGTTCTGTTTTGTACAAATATATTGTTTCTTATTTTCTTTACATGACAGTACTAGAGATACTCAAAAAATGCAATGTTGCATACTTAAAGTTGACCATTTCAGATAATTATTCTTTCCATGAAATAGCTTTTTACTACTTTGGATAACACAAATTATCGTGAGCATTTTGGTAATTGCATAAACTCAATCAGTTACTTACGTTTGGTCGAAATGAGGTCCCAATTTTTGAAGACTTTTGGCGACATTGAATCTAACATTGGCAACTGTGTCGTTTGCAAGACTGACAATTGTTGGTAAAAGAGTCTTGTTCGTAATTTCAGAGCCAAGAGCTTCAGATAATAGCTGCAAGAAATCATACAAAATTTAATAGGATCACAAAGATGACCACAATGTCTATTATATTGAGTAACAGTTTTATAATTTACATAAGACCTATCAATCAATAATCTGAGTTTGACAAATGTTAGCATGTTTCATACTAACTGATGCTGTGCAGTGAGTTTTTAAAAATGTTTTAATTTTTGGCAAAAACAAAAAGTGCTCTGCCAAAATTTACAGAACTCATATAGTTTCAGTACCGTATATAGCAACAAATAAATACAACATTACTTTTCTGATATTATTGAATGACATTCACTCTGTGTTTTCAGTAAGTGCTATTAAAGAAAAAGACAAAATAAGGTAGTGGAGTTTAGGTTTATGAACAAGAAGGAAAATAAATTATCAAAATCAACTAGAAATGTCTTTAAGGCAAAAAAGCGCCCAAAACTCCATGAACTAAAGTTGGGTGGGATGTGAGGCACATTAGAATAAGACAAGACACGTGGCAAGATGGAGCATGGCTGACACCGTAACAGTATGCTCCCTATTCCCTTCATTTCATAGCTAGACTGAAAATTTACATCTAATAAGCTGGAGTTTCCACAGCAACTCAATCTGCAAGATTGTCCATTAAAATTTTATAGGAAAGGTACAGATGCCATTCTGAATACTTACATTGATACAGAATAAGCATGTAAGTCTATGCAGGTAGTTTTGATCGCGTGCCATGGAGTTCACTTTAGGTATAACAGTCTGAGATGCCCAGTCAGATCCAAACTTCTCCACCAACTTCTTCAAGTTCAATGTCGCTGCCTCACGGATAGCAAACACTGTTAAAGTTCAATTAGCACTGTTTTAATTTCAATAGTACCAATTACTTTAAATAAAACAACAACATTGATTGGCTTGTCAGCCAGATATAAAAGATTCAGTATTATATGCATATATTATCATACCTGGTATTAAGAGATATGACTTGAAGTCTGAACATAAAGAAAATTAGCATAATGGAGATATGGCACACCCAGTTTTTATGAATACCACTACCAAGCCACAAACCAAAGCAATTCCTTGAAAATTGTCTATTGGTAGAGAGTGTTTTTGTTTTGCCTATAATCTTTAGTCAGCGTTTCATTGATAACGTGATAATTTTCAATATAAATGAATACTGTCAGAAGCCAAGACTTGCAACAAAACTTACCATGATCGACAAGCCATGTCATACAAAGAGAGTTCAATTTTTCATCAAAGAATTCAACACCCTGAAAAAGAAAATATGTAACATAAAAAATGGGTTATATTAAAACAATGGAATAAGTGATTAAAACCTGTTTTTATATTCACAGCATACAGGTAGAATATACGTTTCAATATAACCTGCTGCTCTGTTTCAATGGTTTAGGAAAATGTCCAAAGAATACATCAATAGTTCTACTGATGGTATCACCATGAGCTAGTTTTGAAGTTAGTTTCAACAATTATAGAAAAGAAAAATTCAAAGAAATATATCTTTATGGATATTTATACATATTTGACACATCTTTCAATAGTCAATACCGATTTAATGGATTGCTGATTGCTGTTCTTAAGCCCGTGTTGGACTTTGTCAACTCATATAATGAGAAATGACAGAATGAAATCTCTGGTTATATTTTCATCCTCTTCCAGAAACGATCACAATCAATTTACTGATATGATTTAATGTGTGATTCACTCCTGATATATAAATTTCAAGACAGAATTATCCTGTGTAAAATATAAGCTATTTATCATTGAAATTACTGGTATATCAAATTATATTCATGGAAATATACATCACTTATATGACCTTTTGACATACTGTATAATAAACATATGACTTATAAGAACAATAACTTGTAACAAATTTTTTATTGTCATTATTTGATGCTCTGTTTTAGAAATACTGTATTTCTTTATAAGGTAGACATTATAGAAATCTGAGAGAAGTCTCAGCTTTGTCAGACATCCCTCCATGTTTACTTACCAATTGTCCGGCTAGGAGTGGCATGTACTCAATAATAGCTAATCTCACTCTCCACTTTGTGTCTTCTGCCAACTCAACAATGGCCGGCAACAGACTCTGAGATAACTGTTTGATTCCAATCACCTACAAACCATCACATTAATTGTCATACTGGAAAGGCTGAATTCTGACAATCTAAATACTGATAATAAACTACTGTATTACAAATATAAATTTTCCAAGAAAACAAAAGTATTAATAGCTTCTGGAAAAGCTAATGACTGGGATTCAAAAAGCAAACCTGAAGTGCTCTTTCTTAAAAATAAACGCTTTCAATGACCATTTCAGGAGTGAATAACGACTACGAGAGGTCATCATCCTTTTTTGTACCTCATTATTCAGCTGTCTTACCTCATTGACACAGTCAAGATTTGAAATGATGTTCAGTCTGACTTCTGGACATTCGTCCTTCAGTTGTGTAAGGAACAGGGGCAACAGATGTTCTATTGTGCTGTAAGTATGTCAAAGGAGATTATGTAGCTCATAGGCTAAATCTGTAATATTTTCTTACTCATAAGTGCATTAATATACATCACAGGCCAAATCTGTACAAGTTTCCTACTCATAAGTGCATTATTATACATGTACATCACAGGCCAAATCTGTACAAGTTTCCTACTCATAAGTGCATTAATTATACATACATCATAGGCCAAATCTGTACAAGTTTCCTACTCATAAGTGCATTAATTATACATACATCACAGGCCAAATCTGTACAAGTTTCCTACTCATAAGTGCATTAATATATACATACATCATAGGCCAATTCTGTACGAGTTTCTTACTCATAAGTGCATTAATTATACATACATCATAGGCCAAATCTGTACAAATTTCTTACTCATAAGTGCATTAAGATATTTAAACCAAGATAATATACATCACAGGCCAAATCTGTACAAGTTTCCTACTCATAAGTGCATTAATTATACATACATCATAGGCCAAATCTGTACAAGTTTCTTACTCATAAGTGCATTAATTATACATACATCATAGGCCAAATCTGTACAAATTTCTTACTCATAAGTGCATTAAGATATTTAAACCAAGATAACATACATGACAGGCCAAATCTGTACAAGTTTCCTACTCATAAGTGCATTAATTATACATACATTATAGGCCAAATCTGTACAAGTTTCTTACTCATAAGTGCATTAATTATACATACATCATAGGCCAAATCTGTACAAGTTTCCTACTCATAAGTGCATTAATTATACATACATCACAGGCCAAATCTGTACAAGTTTCCTACTCATAAGTGCATTAATTATACGTACATCATAGGCCAAATCTGTACAAGTTTCTTACTCATAAGTGCATTAAGATATTTAAACCAAGATAATATACATCACAGGCCAAATCTGTACAAGTTTCCTACTTATAAGTGCATTAATGTACATCATAGGCAAAATATGTACAAGTTTCCTACTCATAAGTGCATTAAGATATCCTACTCATAAGTGCATTAATATACAAATATTGCATGACAACTCCATAAAATTTTTGTGCAATTATTTTATATAAAATTCTCGTAAACTTTAATTCATTAGTCAAACAAGCAGCATGGTAAAAAAACCTTTAAGGCTAAGAATTTATAACTTGGGGAAAATCAAAATGAAAAGTTCTCTACTATCAACAGTATATCATTAATATGAGCCTGCTCTAGTTTCTTTTTCGACTTACTTGTCCTTCCCAAGGATGGGAGAGAGTCCCATGATGACAGAGGCAAGGGCGGACTTGACATGCTGATTAGCGTCAGAAACTAGGTCCTTGACACAGGGGAGGATACTAGTCATAATTGTACTCTCACGTACATCTGGTGACAGGTTCTGACAGAAATCTGAACAACAAGAATATTATTTCAAACATGATTATATTGAAAACTTATCTATCTTTAATAACCACACTTTAACTTTTCCTGTTTGCTCTGTAATCAGACCATATCTCAAATCGCCCTTCCATTTCAATTGCACTAATACATGTATTAAATCCAATCTGTAAATAAAGTTTTACCTTAACTTTTAATTGGAGGACAGTTTTAACAAAGTATATTACTTAAACTGACCTTTAACCTTGTGAGCTGCGGCAGCTCTGACTTCAGCTTCACAATCTTTCAATAATCCTTGGAAGGCTTGCACTAAATCATTCTTTGTGATTTCTGGTCCCACTGCCTTTTGTAGCTGTCAAAAGAAGTCAAAGTTAGTTACACAGGGAACCTAAATAGAGCAGTTGGATTTGCCTAGGTGACAGTGTTTTCAATGTTAACATGGTTTCTCAGATATTGTGGATGAAATTTTGTTTGCCCTAGAGAGCACTAGCTTTTTGTATGCCATTTTAAAAGGAAAATTGATGACCGGAAGAATTTCTGCAATTTGGAAGTTCAGAAAGAATTCAAATGACTGATCAGAAATGTATACAATATCCAAATCTATTTCTATTGTAACTATGTGTACCATTACCAATAATACCAAGATAATTGGCAATTTTTACTCCAAATGGTCAAAAGATTCAGTCACTTACTTCGATAAATTTGTCTGCCACCATGTAGCGCACTCTCCAGGATTTATCCTCGGCAGCCTGTCGTAGAGTGGGCATCACAAACTGTTCTGTATCTTCTGACGGTAGTAAGGAAGCTATGCTGACACAGGCCTCCACTGCCAATAATCTCACCGAGTCCTTTAAACAAGAGGCATTTCAGTAAGAGATACAAAATGGAGGCATTCACTACTAACAACCATGACCAATACCTTCCTTTGTAAACTTTTCTAACATAATCAGAAATAAACAATTCAACTTTCAAGAAATAACTTGTCTTATAATTTCAATCAAATTTAAAATCATTTATACTATAAATCATTTATACTATCCTAAATCTATGACACTAAATAAATGTTCAGCGGTCATTATATCCAAAACCAATTTCATTGCATTTAATTGACTCATGGAAAATGTGATTCATTTAAGAACCCTATTCACTGTTTCCCTACACATTAAATTAATAGCGTGTTGTTAAAATCTTAATAATATACATTAAAACCTGTAACAAATGTTATCTATGAGAATAAACATTTACACATAATATATGTCATACACAACATATACTTTTTCTACAATTTAGAATGATTTTTGTAGTATTTTCCTGGCTATTATTCCGAAAACAAAATGCTACTTATTCCATGTCGTTAATTTCAGTAATATTTTAAGGATCATATATGATATAACCATATAATTACTATCTTGTCCGAGATCGTAACTGCAGTCTGCAGCTGTCATCAATAGTGACTGTAAAGTTGGAACAAATGTGGTATTACCTTTGTTTTACCAGATTTAGAGTAAACAATACATTTGTTCATGTTTTAGAAATATCAGATAATTTTTAACGGGACAAATTAAGCTTTCCTGGTAGTAAGATGTACCTGTTCATCCTGAGACAGTCCTGTAAACAGAGGTATAAGGTCTCCCTTCAGTTTATCTGTCTCCACAGCTTTAGCAAACTCTCCCAGCTTTCCTGCACCAGCTCGACGAACCATTGGTGTATCATCTCCCGCCAGATTTTTAAATTGTCTACATACATAAAAGAGATATTTAACATACTTTGATTCATAATAAGAGTTGAAATCAGAATATGAGGAGTTTAAATAAGAAATTACATTAAGATTGGAGCTTGACTATATCATCATATCAAGTATGCTAGGTAAACTCTACACTACAGTAAAACATTTACACTGAACTTACTATGTGGGCTGAATTAGAATTCTATATAAAGCCATTAAAATTAACTGTTGAAGTAAAACATATAAGCATTCTGTTTCTGAGCCCAGTCTGGGACTTAAAGCATTGGTCTGATGCCAATGACTAGAAATTTTACAGCTGGACTAGTGCAAATTGTAATGAACTAGTCCGAATGGACTAGTGATTCCCCTTTCGAATAATATTGTTAAATGCAACATTTACAAGATCAGTGGTAAATTGCATTTATCAACACATTTTGAGTGCATTCTTTATGCGATTATTTCAGTCCGGATGCATCATTTTGTGAGTTTTGTGTTCATAAAAGCATCCAGGCTGCAATTTGGGTAAAAAATCGTAAACTGATCATGACTGAATTGGAAGTGCTGAAGTAAAACGGCTGAATATTTAATTTGGACTAGTGATTAAATAGTCGGACTAGTAAAATTTTTGGGTTTACTAGTCCAAATGACTAGCAGTGAGAAAAATTAGCAACACAGACAGTGAGTCTTCAGCAATAGGAAACATAATACTACTTACAGTCTGAGTTCATCTTTGATGGTATTTGACACTCGGGGATAACACACTGCAAATAGTCCACATGCTGAAGTTCGGGAGGTAAACCAGTCACCTGAAACATTGAGGGATTTGTATTTTTGTTTATTTGTTGAAGTCATCATAAATAATTCAAACTGTTTCAGTTACAAAACTTTGTTGTTCAAATGTATTATTTTCCTCATTAATACAGATGGTACAATAACAGCATGATTTTCTAAAATACTTGTATATTCTTACCTTTTATCTTAAAAGTTAAACACAAATAATGGACACAAATAATGGACAAAAATCTTTATTTTGCTGTAGTCTTAGAGATTGCTTCCAGAAATGAAACTTCTTTATTAGAACACTAGTTAAGTTTTGATATTAAATAAACTATACATGTTATAAAATCATCAGTAATAGAAACATAACCAAAAGGTGTAAGCAATGGTGTTTAACAGGTACCAAAGAAGCAAGACTTTGTCAAATAAAAGACTGAAATTGTGACACATCTATGAAATAAAACTTAAGAAAATGATGTGTCCAAACTAAAATTTACAAATACTGAAATGGGAATGTGTCCTGATGGATCCAATTAATTGCTAGCATTAAATATTGACAGCATGTACTTTCTTTTTCATTGTACTTTAGAGTTTGAGTATGATCTTGCTAAACTCACATCAGACCAATCATAATGCATATTCTACAAAGAGTAAATAAAATATAGAGTTTCAATACATTATGTACAAGGCCTACCTCCAGACAATCGTTTTACAAGCGGGACAAAGTGATTTTCCAGGTCTGCCGGAGAGTGTTGAGCTGCTATGGTACGTAGAGAATCAACAGCCTTGTCACGGACCACAGTCTCTTCTACAGTGGCTAGACTCTCAAGAGGAGGCTATAATAAACAGAAACAAAACAATGACAAGAGCTTCTACCCAAGACTTAATTCTAGGTAATGGTATTATCAAAACTCCCCAATTCTTATGTCAATTCTTATGATATATATAATAAATATGAATTTGACATCAATTTTCATATGAACCGGTATGTGTAAAATTCACTTATGTAAGATATACCTACCTCCCTCACATTCAGAAATAAAATAATCAAATCAAAGACTACTTAATTTAAGCTAATAAAATATCTGTAAACTTATAAATGTGACAGAAGTTAACTTATATGATTCGCCTAATCAACATCAGTAGTGATGGTGACTCAGTACATACCAGAAGGTAGTGAACATACTCAGGTCCTCCCACTAGTGGTGTAAAATTTCCAAGTTGTTCAGCTAAGGCTAACAGCACTTCATCCTCATCATAGATTGTGTCTATTAAACAAAGAGTGAGAGTTGAAAAAAATGTACCAGGAATATTTGCCAGCAAAACCATCATAGTTCTTTTAATGACATTATATTTTTACAGATCTTCATAGCCAAACTTTATCGTAGATTTTTTTTCATTATTTATTAATTATTTTACAGAAAGATTGGAAAATAAGTAAGTTAAAAAAAATGTGCATAGCAACTAAAGAAAATGTTGACTTTCACCTGTAAGGAAAGGGATGAGCTCAGTCCTGGTTCTTTCGACACCAAGGGCTAGTGCTATTGTTGATAACTTCTTGATGCTATTAAGGCGCAACTGCAAAACACAAGAAACATTCAGATTAATTTTTTGAAAGTCAAAAGTGATCATTAAATATTTTTCATGGAGATGGCATGCAGCACACCCTAATTTTTATTTTACTGTACAGACACAATTGACGACTGACTGCATGCATGTGCAGCTACTGATATCTTTCACATGCCAAACAATGCTAAGAAGGACTGTGGTATTTTAGCTTTTTGGCATCCTTATAAGATTTATTCATATTTCTGAATCCCTTTCTTCTCATATTATTTAGCGTTTTATAAAATTAATTCTATTTACAGTATGCAGTCAATGCACCCCTCTACGTGATAAATTTAGGATTATTTTAATGGTCAAACTACAGGAAATGTGTTTTCAACACGACATAGCACTTAATCAGATCATTCCTATTTCATCCAAAAAAAAATCAAAAGTGCCATTATATGGATTATTAGTTTCAAATACTTCGATTGCAATCAATATAGTGATATATCAAACATTGTATAGATAATCACAGTATGTGATAACCTATTTATGATTCATATACAAATATGTGAAGAAGTTTATAAATAGAACTTTATCTAGTTCTATCGGTCCAAAATTTGATGGAAACATTCTGCAAGTAATCATGCATAAATGACAGAAATATTAATTTGATATGATAATCAATCACGGAAACATGTTCCATGAATCCTTCGGAGCAAACATATCGCAGCAACTGTAATAAACAACACAAAATACTGATTGTGTGAGCATGAGACGGCTTGTCACTCTTGTCATGACAACCTCCAGTTCGGATGCACATTTTGCGTTTTCAAATTAATTAAGACATCCATGGTTGATGTTTATAAATTAAAAACTATATTTTTCTCAATCACCTGTACATCTTCATTCCTTAGCTCGTCAATTAGCACAGCAATTGGATAAAGAGAGTCGTCGCCAGAATCTGTCTGAGCCATTTGTGACGCCATCTTGGATTTTGAACAGACACCTTGCGGGGGACTAATTCACTTAGAAAATACAAAACAAATTTTCTTCTCTTTTTCTTAGTTGTACCAGTTCTGAAAATAACCAAATTACATAAAGAATGTAAATATTTTTAATTTTCGGTTGAATTTGAAATAGTTTTAAATTTGTCTTACTCAATTTTATGTTTACATGGGCCTGAATCAACACAACATTCAAGCGTCTGTGTGAAACCTCTACCGGCAACAATATTTTGAAGGGGGCGCTATCGGTCATAACTTCCGCCTTGAACAGAAAGTAAACTATCGACTTCCTTGAACAACAGCTGCTGCGACATAAGGTATATCTAGACACGTCGATCTTCTTGTTTCTGTAATATGACGGCACGGAGCGGACATTAGAAAATAAAAGCCAGTGCAAGCGTAACAAAATCAAGACATCGCCTCATTAAATAAATTACCGAGAGTTGTACTAACATGTACAGTACAGTCAACAGCAGACGATTTTCAATCTGTTTTTAATTCCTTTCTCGAAGAAAGTTTTGTCGTAGTCCGTGTGTTTATCTCTGCCCGAAATTGAATTTCACACACAATTTTTTGTCAAATTACCACTTTAGTCTTGCTTACATCCTGCAGATTTGATATATTTTTGGAGTTGTCCTCGAGCTCCTTGAGTGGGATTGAGCTAAACTTCAGCTGGAACTGACTAAGTGTTACTGATAATGATACTTAGTTCGTCAAACGTTGAAGATCATAGCAAGATGTAATATTATCCAAACACTTATTTCAAATTTATTCTCAAGTTCCACATTTGAGATTCAGTTACATATAGTTAAAAAATGAATTTACTTAATATCAAATTTTGTTTTCGCTATCAATATATCACTTAACATATGATTGTATAAGCTATTTTTGCCCTTGGATATCATTGTTTTAAAATTGGAAGCTGATCAACATAATCATGTTTTATTTTTATTCTTCAGAAAATGCAGATATGCACATGGAGTTTTACCATCATGAAAGGAACAGGTTGTTTATGTTAAGATGGTTTCTAGTTGTTTTTATCGCAAGTAATACATCCCTCTCCCAGGAGACAAAAGGAGTCCCTTTTCCAATCCACATAGAGCACTTTGAAGATACCTTGATATGGGCTATAAAAATAGGAGATCATTCCTCCAGTAAAGATGGATTAGCAGCAGACATCGAAGAACCAAGCAGTTTACAGCATGAACAGGATTTTAGTCCATTATCACATTCTGTTGCAAGTGACTTAGACTTACATTACCTGGGAAAGGTTGGAGAGGTACCAAATATTTACTTGTTTGGTTATAATTTTCCAGACAGTTCTGATGATTCTGTTGAATCATGGAAATTTGTTGATCTTCACAACCATCATAAAAGTATCCTGAGTGAGGAGTCGATACAGAAGGCTCAAGTTGATCTAGAGAAGAAGTTTGACATACATGAAAACATTGTGTGGTATAGTCGTCAAAAAATTGTTTCCAGAAAGAAGAGGAGGGTGAAATTTAAAGACCCCCGTTTCAAGGAACAATGGCACCTGGTAAATATCAATTTTGATAATATGGGTTAGTACTGGACCAGTTTCAGAATACTTTTACTATGCTGTGTTATCAAAGATTTGATTATAAATGAGAAGCTAACTCATATTGACAAGACATTCTGCTAATGAGTCTTGCTTTTATTTTACCAATAAATTTAGATTAAACCACTATCTACTATTTTTTAATCTTATGTATATTAGTATGTATACTTTATCAGGTAAAATTAATATAGAATTATCTACATGTAAGGGCTGTTCCTGTAAAACATATAACAGAGTGGGAAGGCAGTTGGGAACTCACCTATAGAAGCAATTTAAAGGGCCACTACCTTTCCGAAACGGCTTTTAATTTTTAAAATAGGAATGTAAAAACGAGATCAATAATTTTGTAGAGTCGCAGAAGTTATTAACTATACGTTTACTAGCACACTTATCATCACCTTCAGAAGTGTTTAATAAGAATAAATAAAATGTTAATTTTCATAACGCGGGTCGTTTTATGTTTCCCGCCGTCGTCCTAAATGCCGCGCGGTAGTTGACTATCACTGCGCCAGACGGCAAAACAACGAAATGAATCTCCACTGTTATCGTACATTAGACAGGAATTCTTGCATATGTTTGGCGTTGTTACCTCCTCTTAGGCCATCGATATATATTTTCTTTTGTTATTAATGTTTTTAAGAAACCTTTAAATTTTGCTCCGGAAAGGTAGTGGACCTTTAAAGTGTTGATGACTCCCACATATCTATTTTTTGTGATTTGTAACCCGGCACAGAAGTGATTTAAATTAAAACTTACCAGAAAAATAAAATATGAAATACAAATACTGTATAAAATGCACTCACCAATGACCTACAGAATCAATTTTGGACAAGCACTACCCACCCATATTAAATTGGACCCGACCCAACACTTCATACTATTAATTTACTACGTAAGTGCTGTCCGCAGTCGGCATATATGTTTTAGTTGAACAGCCCTAATTTGTTAGTGATTTGTTGATTATCCTAAACAATGTCAATCATGCCAAGGAGAAGGATTACCAATAAATGATCATACAATATTGAAATTAAGGGTATTAAGATGTATTATTAAAAAAAAAAAAAAAATATTGTATATTATTTTTCACCACTGAGAGATGGACATTATGGTGGTTTCTCACAATACCTTTGAGGTACATATATAGCTTAAAAATTGTAATGCTTCATATTCAATATTAATGTTTAGGTGAACCATGTCCACCAAGCCTTAGACATCAATGTAACAGGAATCTGGAACAGAAATGTCACTGGACAAGGTGTAACAGTTGCTGTAGTTGATGATGGTGAGTATTTATATAACAGGATATAGGGTGTTATGATGATGTGTAACTTGTTTTCACTGGATCATGCATGTACAAACCGGAAACATGTCCAAACAGATTAGATTGTGAATACATAGAACGGATAATCATACCCTGTCTTCTCTGCTTACAAACATAATATAGAAATGAAGGTGGGTAAATAGATTATCAGCTTATATTAGAAATACTGCCAAATTTACTTGACACACATTAATTGAATCATTGTCACCACTGGATGTTTTGCAACACTATGGTTAATGGGTCAGAGTCTTAGCTCTGACATATGCCGTCCATCATTCAGAGCTGCATCATCACAGCTAACCATGAAAAGATTCTACTCTCTATAAAACGGACACCTGTATAAACTAAACAAATAGACTGATCCCGTTATCATCCATTTAAGACAAGTTATACCGTATATGATTTGTGTTGTGAGAGAAAAACGGTTTTAGTAATACCGGGTATTAGTAATATATCATTTGTTGGTTTTGATAGGTCTAGAATGGACAAATCCTGACATACAAGACAATTATAACGCTGCAGGAAGTTGGGATTTGAACTCTGATGACCCTGATCCAATGCCAAACAGTCGACTAGGTATGAGGAATGAAGTCGCGTTATAATGTCACATTAGAAATTAATATGATAACATCACACAAGTAGTACATTTGTGTAGGCCTTATATATACAACTCAGTTGCTGCTGTGTCCACTATAACCTGTGGTTACTTAATGAAATAATAAGATAACTATAACTAACATAAGTCATACTGAATAGTATTAAATCATTTAATATATTCAGATTGTTTCTTTCTCTATTGAAAGAGTACTAGTTGATCATTAGGACAAACTTAGCATACAATTTAGATGTTATAAGAGTTTCTTCCTTTGAATGTATACACATTGTATCTAGTCGCTAGGAATGGAGGCCATACTCGTTCTTCCTCCAATTGTTTATTATGTGAGCATGCAAGCTTAAAGACTACATAAAATTTCCACATTTGTGTTTTTGGTGAAATGAACTGATTGCTATATTTTAAGAGTCCAACCACCATGGTACAAGATGTGCAGGAGAGATCGCTGCTGTGAGGAATTCTATATGCGGAGTGGGTGTAGCCTATGATGCTAAGGTATCTGGGTTACGAGTCCTGGATGGACCGATGACTGACAGTCTGGAAGCTTCAGCTTTTAATAAAAACATGCAGATAAATGATGTGTACAGTTGCAGGTAATATGTCATTGTTTTACACAAAACACTGTCTAGTAAGAATGAAGATTTGACTAATTCAATATTTCTGTTCTGTGTCTGTCAACAAACATTTATTGATACCATTATTCCACAGAATTTAACAAAAGATCTTTCAAAAATTATATAAATTTCCCTTGATTGTGTGTTTGTTTTCAATTTGGACCATTTCATTATCATACCTCCACAACAAAGTTAAGGAGGGGATTGTATACTGGAATCAGGTTGTCTGTCTGTCTGTCTGTAGACACAACTTTGTCTGGTGAACTCTGAACTCCTTCTAAACTGCATGACAGATTTTGATAAACATTGGTACACAGAACCCTGACATAGATGGAAGTTGAGTAAACTATATAGGGTTCTGCAATGTCCCCTATTGATGAAATTATTACAAAATTTGTGTAATGAGGGGGATAAACCATCCACTCTAGTTCTAGTTGTAAAATTAGATTAGTTCTAGTTGTATAAAATCAAATTAACTGTACAACTGGCATCTATCGTGAATTTCAACGTTTCATCAAATTAACAAAAATCTATTTTTAGGGAATATGTATGGTTTTAGTATTATACATGTAAGATCTTAATCTAAAGAAAAATTTTCCTAGGATCTTAATATTTACCTTTTATTACCTCTCTATATTTATTTGACTTATTTGATTTCTACTTTGTGCTTTATTACATCACTAAATTAGCAACAGAAAAAATTCTAAAAGTTATATCTATATCTGTCAGTGACACTACTTTGTATTTCAGCTGGGGTCCAGACGACGATGGAAAAACAGTGGACGGACCTCACCTCCTGGCACAGGTAAAGTGGGGATTTAGGTTGTCAATTCTTAATTTTATGATTATAGACTAACAATTGAGCTACTGCAGTGTGTTGTACCAGGAGTGCTAGATTGTTTGAGATCTGACTGATTTTGAACCTTCATTTTTTTTAAAATGATTTAGAAGATCCCTGCAACATATTTGATATGTACCGGTATTATGTTTTTGAGTAACCAATACCAAAAACAATTCATTATATAAATTTCTGTTAGTTTTGTCTGATTGGACTGTAGTTACTATTCACAGACATACAGTACGGTAGGTATATGTAAGTATGATGTTGTGTGTTGTAGGCGGCCATGAGATATGGAATCAACTATGGACGTGGTGGTTATGGAAATGTATATGTGGTTGCTAGTGGTAACGGAGGTCGTTTCCAGGACAACTGTAATTATGATGGCTATGCTAACTCCCTCTACACTGTTACTATAGGTTTGTATATCTGCAGACATTATGACAGCTTAATTATATTACATTGAGCTTGACAAGTTCTCATTCTTATGGTTTCTATCTCCTGTCCATCATTACACATACAGATAATAAAACCAATTTAGAATTATTATGAAACAAACATTTAAAATAAGCATTGTATGCTTTAATAAATGGTCATGAATTTTGATTAAAATAAGAACCATTGATTCCAGATTTACAACTGAGCCAAGTTTAACTTCTGCATAGGAATTAAATGTATTACAAAAGTTAAGAAAAAGCTCCTTAACTTCAGATTTTCCCCTTAATTTCTGTCATTCTTTCCTATGAATAATTTGAACTTAAAGAATGAAATTTGGCCCTGTCTGTTTTGAATTCTGATGTTTTAGTATATAGAATACCTCTAACATGTTACAGGAGCTGTGGATGAGACTGGACACATGCCATTCTACGCCGAGGAGTGTGCCTCTATGTTGGCAGTCACATTCAGCAGTGGTAGTTCTTTCTCCCAGAGGAGTATTGTAAGTGACTGATATTACAATGTCATCAGTTTGGTAACAATGTCACATTGCTTTTATGTACTGTACAACCACACGGTTTTTCGTGAGATACAAATTTACAGCCAGATAGCACAAATAAAATGTACAAATTCCAGCTAGTGTTTTACAAATGATAATTTAAAAAGCATTTACAAAAGATTAATTTACTTATCAATCCTTGATTTGTATCGGAGAGTATGTTGAAATTAAAGTGAACAGTCGGGCAAGGATGGCTAAAGTCGGTAAAAATGGTGTGAATGTATCCAGTATAATTTCTTATGAAATGGAAAAATAAAAATCTCTCGTCAAAATCTGTCTGCGTACGAAGAAATTAATTTAAAGTATTGGAATTCTAAAACGTCCTCCCGGCACACTATGTCCGTTGTTACATTTCCACACAGCTTCGCTTTCAATGCTTTCAACTTTTCTTTACTTTAATGGTCAGAACTGCGAAACTAAGCAGAACTTGACCGTCCTATTAATATGTGAGAACTTTTGGAAGGCCAATGAACGCATTTAGACTGGTTTTCTTTGCCCGACTATTCACTTTAACAAAGACACTAAATGTTATAGTATGGGCGAAAATAGCATGGTTTACACTGATTCAGTTCACTATATGTAACAACCTTCAGGTTTGGAGAAGTGTTTCTTGAAAACCACAAAATATTTTCTCTATAACCTTATGCCATTAACTTCTTAAAAAGATTTTAACATATGTAAATAGTTCATGTTTTAAGTAATCTTCCACTGTCTTCTATCACATAGAAATACTATGTTGTGAAGTAATCTGCTTATTGTTTGCTCTATACAAAATGTGTCTGTAAATTATTAGTTATCATTGTTCATTTTTACAATCTAGATTTTCAATTCAAAATATTTTATTGTATATATAAATTATACACAATGGGATTGGGTAACAGGCAGTGCCTATATCAACCCTTTCCCTCTTCCAGTAATGTACAACATGTTATAAATACAAATTGAGTAAAGATAGCAAACTAGATTTGAAGTGGTTAGTTTACAAAAACTCACAAGTGTTCTTGGCTTAATTATATGTAAATCTAAATATTCAACATTGATTAGATTGGGGGAACTATTTTGGGGATTTTGCTTCTCAGTACTTGATGAATGCATTCGATATTTAATGTTTGAAATGTGATTTACCTTTATTAAAAGGTACATTATTGATTTGTCTATGCCATATGTTTTAAACACTATATTAAACAATATCTGATAGTTTGTAAACTGATATTCTATTGGTTTATTTCAATGTAAGGTGACTACTGATTGGACGATGCATGGTGGTAATGGATGTACGTCAAGACACACTGGTACTAGTGCGGCTGCCCCTTTGGCCGCGGGTATGATTGCTCTGATGTTACAAGTCCGACCTTGTCTCACATGGAGGGATGTCCAGTATATAATCGCCATGACAGCACAGAAGGTACTGTTTTTTTTGTTTTTTTATTTCTTTTTTTTTTAGCTCACCTGGTCCGAAGGACCAAGGTGAGCTTATGCCATACCGTGGCGTCCGTCGTCCGTCGTCCGTCGTCCGTCGTCCGTCGTCCGTCGTCCGTCGTCCGTCCGTCCGTCCGTCCGTCAACAATCGACTTCTTCTCCATAACCGCTGGTCGGATTTCAACAAAATTTGGCTGGTAGCATCCTTATGGGCTACTAACTGAAAATTGTACAAATGATGGGTCTGACCCCCCAGGGGCCTGAGGGGCGGGGCCAAAAGGGGTCAATTTGGCTATTTCCATATAAACGACTTCTTCTCTGAAACCAAGCATGGGATAGCACCCATAATGCAATGGTAGCATCCTTATAGGGTGGGGATTCAAAATTGTACAAATGATGGGGCTGACCCCCCGGGGGCCTGAGGGGCGGGGTCAAATGGGGTCCATTTGGCTATTTCCATATAAACGACTTCTTCTCTGAAACCAAGCATGGGATAGCACCCATAATGCAATGGTAGCATCCTTATAGGGTGGGGATTCAAAATTGTACAAATGATGGGGCTGACCCCCCGGGGGGCCTGAGGGGCGGGGTCAAATGGGGTCAATTTGGCTATTTCCATATAAACGACTTCTTCTCTGAAACTAAGCATGAGATAGCACTCATAATGCAATGGTAGTATCGTTAAAGGGTAGGAATTAAAAATTGTACAAATGATGTGGCTGACCCCCCAGGGGCCTGAGGGGCGGGGTCAAAAGGGGTCAATTTGGCTATTTCCATATAAACGACTTCTTCTCTGAAACCAAGCATGGGATAGCACCCATAATGCAATAGTAGCATCCTTATAGGGTGGGGATTCAAAATTGTACAAATGATGGGGCTGACCCCCGGGGGCCTGAGGGGCGGGGTCAAATGGGGTCAATTTGGCTATTTCCATATAAACGACTTCTTCTCTGAAACCAAGCATGGGATAGCACCCATAATGCAATGGTAGCATCCTTATAGGATGGGGATTCAAAATTGTACAAATGATGGGGCTGACCCCCAGGGGGCCTGAGGGGCGGGGTCAAAAGGGGCCAATTTGGCTATTTCCATATAAACGACTTCTTCTCTGAAACTAAGCATGGTATAGCACCCATAATGCAATGGTAGCATATTTATAGGGTGGGGATTCAAAATTGTGCAAATGATGGGGCTGACCCCAAGGGGGCCTGAGGGGCGGGGTCGAAAGTGGCCAATTTGGCTATTTCCATATAAACGACTTCTTCTCTGAAACTAAGCACGGTATAGCACCCATAATACAATGGTAGTATCCTTATAGTGTGGGAATTCGAAATTGTGCACATGATAGGGCTGACCCCCCGGGGGCCTGAGGGGCGGGGTCAAAAGTGGTCAATTTCCATATAAATGACTTTTTGTCTGCAACTAAACATGGGATTACGCTCATAATGCAATGGTAACATCCTTATAGGGTTTGGATTCAAAATTTTGCAAATGATGGGGCTGACCCCCCGGGGGCCTGAAGGGTGGGGTCAAAAGGGGTCAATTTAGCTATTTCCATATAAACGACTTCTTCTCTGCAACTAATGGTAGCATCCTTATAGGGTTGGGATTTGAAATTGTACAAATGATAGGGCTGACCCCCGGGGCCTTAGACGGCAATAGATGCGAGGTCAAAAGGTCAATTAGGCTACTATTTTCATATAAATTACTTTGTCTCTGAACCTATGTATTGGATAGCATATTTGTATGGTATCAATAGCATCATTGTATGGTTGTGATTCAAAATTAAACTTTGGGAGTCAATTTTGCTTATTTTTCTAATTGTCTGAGTCTTGTGATAATTACTAACAAAAAACCAGGTGAGCGATACAGGCCCTCTGGGCCTCTTGTTTTTTTCATAAGATCATGATGCAAATAAAAAGTGTTAAATTATTCATTTTGATAGCAGTTAATTTTGTCAACTTTTATCAAGAAATAAGTAGTATGTGTAGGGCATAATGACTGTGGAACCAGATTTAGGCTGGTGTGACTTGCATGTAGTGTTGTCACTCAGCTGACGTTGAACATGCTGTTTTGCCAATGTCAATGTGTTTGGAAACTTTAAATTAAATTTGCTATTTGAGCAGAATGTTCCTTGTTGGATTATGGATAATGATATTCTGTAAATGATCTTATTTTAGCACAGTCAAATTTTAGCTCTAAATCAGAAAAACTGTAAATTATAATTTATTAGTGCAGATATTAATTTACTCGATTGTTCAATACTGGAAACACTCTTTTACAATATTAAGCACTGTAAATTAAAAACATGAAAAACTGCTTGAAATGCAGTGTGAAAAGTGCTAAAATAAAACTATTGTTAAATAAGTATATTTAAAGTACTTTGCATCATGACTATAACAAATTAAAATGCCAGATACAAAACTCTCCATAACATATTTACATGTCTGAAGAAGGTGGTAACTGTAATATAGCAGTATTATTTATTACGTTAGGTGGATGTAAACTTGGCCGACTGGCAAAAGAATGGGGCAGGGCTTTTCCACAGTCACAAACATGGCTTCGGTCTGATGAGGGCTTGGCGACTCGTCAACGCAGCTAAGGTGAGTCATGTAGGATAACAGAAACACCTACGTAAAGGGGAAATGTTTGAACATTACATCAGAGGTAGAAAAAAATACAAACTTCATATTGAACTGTTTCATAAATATTTTAAACTATTTACCTTTAAAAATGTGCTGAAGAACTATCAAGTATCAAGCACTACAGGAATATTACAATGTAAAGGAATATTATTTGATTTGAGTATTCATGTATTTTAGGAATTCATGGAACAGATTCAGACACTTGATATGCATTTATGTTGAATGTAGCATCAGATAATATTTCTGTTTTGATATTGAATGATTTTTATATATCTGAAACTAAGTATTTCATATAAGAAGGACAGGTCTCTGATTTAAAGTGGCATCAAAGTCTTCAAGTAGTAGTTTTAATACAAAGGTGTCAAGGGCATGTTCACTATAACTTGTCAAAACCAGCACTTGTCTAATTGTTAATTGTTTCAGATCTGGACCATGGTGCCTTGGCTTACAGCTTATTCCTATGACAGTGGGAAAATATCAAAGGAAATCCCGAAGTCTATATCACATCCTCTTAATGTCTACTACAATGGTAAAACTTTAAAAATCTCTGGATATTCTAATTTTCTCTTTTTAAAACTGATGTTTTATGCGGTTTACTGTATATGACATCAAAACTTAAAGCAATTAGGTAAATTAAACATGCACATCTAACAGAAATTCCATATATACCGTATTTTCCCTATTAAGAGCGCCTCCTCTAATAAGGGCGCCCCCACGTTTTTTGCTGAAAAAAATCAACTAATTTCATACAACTTTTGTGCCAGATTGTGACGATTTGTCTTTGCAGACGCTAAAAAAAATACTGTTTCACATCAATCTGATGCTTAACAGATATCTGATCAGCTTTTATAAGCACTAAATTTATTGCATTGGACAACTTAGGACATCTTTGCCAAGTGTTTAAACAGCGAAAACGCCATGTTCAAAATAAAACGTGTCACCTGAATGCCCCACACACGTGTATGGATGAAGACTAACTGGCAACAACATTTTAACGATGTCTATATAGGTTTTATGATTACTTACTGTATATCTATGATAAAGGTTCCTAAATAACAGGAATGTTATCATTTCTAAGCATTTTATTGTGTGCTCTTGTCGATAATTCCCATCTGCCACAAAACGAAAGTAGCGATCGAAAGCACCGTCCGCCATTTTGTGTACGCATGGTAAACAAACAGGCTAGCATGAAATGCAAAAATTCCGTGAAACAGACATATTTAACCAATGTTTGATAATTCTGGTGCATACATTTCTTCATAATTATGTAATTTCAACACTTATTTGACTTCAAAACGTAAGTTGGTTATAGTAAGTTTCAGAAAAATACGAAACTAAAAGCAAGATGACTATAGTCTGTTTCAGAAAAAACATCTAAAATGGTCTCAAATTACGGCGCCCCCTTTGGCCATTTACCCGCGCCCGGCGCCCTCATTAGGGAAATTCCATATGTCGGATTTAAAACATATATAGTTATGGGCATCTCAGTATGAAATAGGGAAAAAGAAATGAACTAAGTTATATTCTGATTCAGATGGTGTTCTGGGAAATAAAATTTGTTTGACAATTGTTGCAGTAAGTGAAGAAGATATTGGTGGATTTGACCTCTTGACCTTGGAACATGTCCAAGTGACTTTATCTCTAGAACATCCCTACCGTGGATATTTGGAAATCCGTTTAACATGTCCCAGTGGAACACAGTCTGTGATAGGGGCTCCCCGCAAACTCGACAAGTGAGTAATAGAACAGTGCTTAGGATATTAGGACAGAATGAATATGCTGATATTGTACTGATTGTTATTCCTCCCTCCATCCAAAACAAAGTTTAGGAGCGATATACTACAATATGCTTGTTTGTCTTCTTTCTGACTGTAGAAAATAATAAACTATTTGATCAATTATAATGAAATTCACAGCAATATTGGGGACCATAAGTAGATGTGCTTGCAGGTTTTCTTTTTTTCAAAATTATGGTTGCCATGGTAGCCAGGCTAATGAAACACGTTTTGTAAAATTGACATGAACTCATTCAACGGATGTCTATGATTAACAAATCACATGCTTCAATTACGGTTACCATGGAAACATATATAATGGAGGAACATTTGGTTGCGATGTTCTTATAGAAGGGTTATGATTTTTCCATTGGCTTACAGTTTTTAGCCCACCATCATCAGATGGTGGGCTATTCAAATCGCCTTTCGTCCGTGGTCCGTCCTTCCGTCCGTCCGTCCTTCCGTCCGTCCGTTAACAATTCTTGTTACCGCTATTTCTCAGAAAGTACTGAAGGGATCTTTCTCAAGTTTCACATGTAGGTTCCCCTAGGGCCCTAGTTGTGCATATTGCATTTTGGGACCAATCGGTCAACAAGATGGCCGACTGGCGGCCATCTTGGATTTTGATAGTTAAAGTTTGTTACCGCTATTTCCCAGAAAGTACTGAAGGGATCTTTCTCAAATTTCATATGTAGGTTCCCCTAGGACCCTAGTTGTGCATATTGCATTTTGGGACAGATCGGTCAACAAGATGGCCGACTGGCGGCCATCTTGGATTTTGATAGTTAAAGTTTGTTACCTCTATTTCTCAGAAAGTACTGAAGGGATCTTTCTCAAATTTCATATGTAGGTTCCCCTAGGACCCTAGTTGTGCATATTGCATTTTGGGACAGATCGGTCAACAAGATGGCCGACTGGCGGCCATCTTGGATTTTGATAGTTAAAGTTTGTTACCGCTATTTCTCAGAAAGTACTGAAGGGATCTTTCTCAAATTTCATATGTAGGTTCCCCTAGGGCCCTAGTTGTGCATATTGCATTTTGGGACCAATCGGTCAACAAGATGGCCGACTGACGGCCATCTTGGATTTTGATAGTTAAAGTTTGTTAACGCTATTTCTCAGAAAGTACTGAAGGGATCTCTCTCAAATTTCATATGCATGTTTCCCTTGAACCCTAGTTGTGCATATTGCATTTTGGGAGCGATCGGTCAACAAGATAGCCAACCGGCGGCCATCTTGGATTTTGATAGTTAAAGTTTGTTACCGCTATTTCCCAGAAAGTACTGAAGGAATCTTTCTCAAATTTCATATGTAGGTTCCCCTAGGACCCTAGTTGTGCATATTGCATTTTGGGACAGATCGGTCAACAAGATGGCCGACTGGCGGCCATCTTGGATTTTGATAGTTAAAGTTTGTTACCTCTATTTCTCAGAAAGTACTGAAGGGATCTTTCTCAAATTTCATGTGCAGGTTCCTGAAGGGGTCTAGTGCACATTCGGACTTATCGGTCAGCAAGATGATCGACAGGTAGCCATCTTTGATTTTGATAATTAAAGTTTGTTACTGCTACATATCTCAGAAAGTACTGAAAGGATCTTTCTCAAGTTTCATATATAGTATGTAGTTAAAGTTTGAAAAGCAGGGAAAAGATCCCTCTTTCTGTTGTCTGACATAGATCATTCTTTGGTGGGCGCCAAGATCCCTCTGGGATCTCTTGTTAGTTTTGAAATTTTTAATAGCCTATGGTTGGTAGGTGTATGGAATTTTGTAGAATACTTTAAACTGGTGATTTTATGGAAAATCATTTAAGAACCTTTGAACCTTTATTGCTCATGTCTAAAAGACATCAGTTACAGATAATCTTGTTAACTCAGTTCGGTATATCTAGAAAGGCCTGTTATTTGAACTGTTGTTTTACAGCAAATATTACAGTAAGCTTACCTACCATATATACTTTGTACATTAATAATTTGCAATATTGTATGATTGTCCAATTGAAATCTAAAAAATGAGATTTTACTTTAGTTTCCCAATATGACACTTTCAGTGGTGATATCATATAGCCATTTATCGTTGTAATCGTTAATCATAGATATCATATAGGTCTTCCTTTGTCTTAACATCTCAGCACAGTTAATTGTATTGTTGTTACATGCTGGCAATTGATAACAATGATGTTCCTGAAGACTATCGTCTGAATTCTTTTCAGTTCTACAAAAGGGTTTTCTGGTTGGACGTTTAGTACTGTAAGATGCTGGGGAGAAAAACCTATAGGAACCTGGAAGCTGACTATCATAGATACAGGTATACCACTATAGAGATACAGGTGTATTGATATAGAGATACAGGTATATCAATATAGAGATACAGGTATATCAATATAGAGATACAGGTATATATCAATATAGAGATACAGGTGTATCATTAGAGATACAGGTGTATCAATATGGAGATGCAGGTATATCAATATTAGAGATACAAGTATATCAATATAGAGATACAGGTATATCAATATAGAGATACAGGTATATCAATATAGAGATACAGGTGTATCAATAGAGATACAGGTATATTAATATAGAGATACAGGTGTATCAATATGGAGATACAGGTATAACAATATAGAGATACAGGTATATCAATATAGAGATACAGGTATATCAATATAGAGATACAGGTATATCAATAAAGAGATACATGTATATCAGTATAGAGATACAAGTATATCAGTATAGAGATACAGGTATATGTATAGAGATACAGGTATATCAATATAGAGATACAGGTATATCAATATAGAGATACAGGTATATCACTATAGAGATACAGGTATATCAATATAGAGATACAAGTATATCAGTATGGTGATACAGGTATATCAATATAGAGATACAGGTATATCAATATAGAGATACAGGTATATCAATATAGAGATACAGGTATATCATCATATAGAGATACAGGTATATCACTATAGAGATACAGGTATATCAATATAGAGATACAAGTATATCAGTATGGTGATACAGGTATATCAATATAGAGATACAGGTATATCAATATAGAGATACACTTATATGAATATAGAGATACAGGTATATCAATATAAAGATACAAGTATATCAATATAGAGATACAGGTATATCAATATAGAGGTACAGGTATATCAATATAGACATAAAGGTATATCAATAAAGAGATACAGGTATATCAATATAGAGATACAGGTATATCAAAATAGAGATACAGGTATATCAATATAGAGGTACAGGTATATCAATATAGAGGTACAGGTATATCAATATAGAGATACAGGTATAACAATATAGAGATACAGGTATATCAATATAGAGATACAGGTATATCAATATAGAGATATAGGTATATCAATATAGAGATACAGGTATATCAATATAGAGATACAGGTATATCAATATAGAGATACAGGTATATCAATATAGAGGTACAGGTATATCAATATAGAGATACAGGTATAACAATATAGAGATACAGGTATATCAATATAGAGATACAGGTATATCAATATAGAGATACAGGTATATCAATATAGAGATACAGGTGTATCAATATAGAGATACAGGTGTATCAATATAGAGATACAGGTATATCATATATAGAGATACAGGTATATCAATAAAGAGATACAGGTATATCAATATAGAGGTACAGGTATATCAATATAGAGGTACAGGTATATCAATATAAAGATACAGGTATATCAATATAGAGATACAGGTATATCAATATAGAGATACAGGTAAACAATATAGAGATACAGGTATATCAATATAGAGATACAGATATATCAGTATAGAGATACAAGTATATCAGTATAGAAATATAGATATATCAATATAGAGATACAGGTATATCAATATAGAGATACAGGTATATCAATATAGAGATACAGGTATATCAATATAGAGATACATGTATATCAGTATAGAGAATCAGTATATCAGTATAGAGATACAGTATATCAATATAGAGATACAGGTATATCAATATAGAGATACAGGTATATCAATATAGAGGTACAGGTATATCAATATAGAGATACATATACAGTATATACAGGTATATCAAATAGGATTAGGTATAATATAGAGTACAGGTATATCAAATAGATAGAGAGATACAGGTATATCAATATATAGAGATAGGTATATCAATAAAGATATAGAGAGATACAGGTATATCAATATAGAGATACAGGTATACAGGTATATAGAGATACAGGTCATATATAGAGATATAGGTATATCAATATAGAGATACAGGTATTTCATATAGAGATAAGGTTATCAATATAGAGTACAGGTATATCAATATAGAGATACAGGTATAATCAATATAGAGATACAGGTAGAGATACAGGTATATCAATATAGAGTACAGGTATATCAATATAGAGGATACAGGTATATCAATATAGAGATACAGGTATCAATATAGAGATACAGGTCAATATAGAGATACAGGTATATCAATATAGAGATACAGGTATATCAATTATAGAGATACAGTATATCAATATAGAGATACAGGTATATCAATATAGAGATACAGGTATATCAATATAGAGATACAGTATATCAATATAGAAGATACAGGTATATCAATATAGAGATACAGGTATATCAATATAGAGATACAGGTATATCAATATAGAGATACAGGTATATCAATATAGAGATACAGGTAATCAATATAGAGATACAGGTATATCAATATAGAGATACAGGTATATCAATATAGAGATACAGGTATATCAATATAGAGATACAGGTATATCAATATAGAGATACAGGTATATCAATATAGAGATACAGGTATATCAATATAGAGATACAGGTATATCAATATAGAGATACAGGTATATCAGTATAGAGATACAAGTATATCATATAGAGATACAGGTATTATATCAATATAGAGATACAGGTATATCAATATAGAGATACAGGTATATCAATATAGAGATACAGGTATATCAATATAGAGATACAGGTATATCAATATAGAGATACAGGTATATCAATATAGAGATACAGGTATATCAGTATAGAGATACAGGTATATCAATATAGAGATACAGGTATTATCAATATAGAGATACAGGTATATCACTATAGAGATACAGGTATATCAATATAGAGATACAGGTATATCAATATAGAGATACAGTATATCAATATAGAGATACAGGTATATCAATATAGAGATACAGGTATATCAATATAGAGATACAGGTATATCATATAGAGATACAGGTATATCAATATAGAGATACAGGTATATCAATATAGAGATACAGTATAAGTAGATACAGGTATATCAATATAGAGATACAGGTATATCAATATAGAGATACAGGTATATCAATATAGAGATACAGGTATATCAATATAGAGATACAGGTATATCAATATAGAGATACAGGTATATCAATATAGAGATACAGGTATATCAATATAGAATAAGGTATATCAATAAGAGATACAGGTATATCAATATAGAGATACAGGTATATCAAATATAGAGATACAGGTATATCAATATAGAGATACAGGTATATCAATATAGAGATACAGGTATATCAATATAGAGATACAGGTATATCAATATAGAGATACAGGTATATCAATATAGAGATACAGGTATATCAATATAGAGGTACAGGTATATCAATATAGAGATACAGGTATAACAATATAGAGATACAGGTATATCAATATAGAGATACAGGTATATCAATATAGAGATACAGGTATATCAATATAGAGATACAGGTGTATCAATATAGAGATACAGTGTATCAATATAGAGATACAGGTATATCAATATAGAGATACAGGTATATCAATAAAGAGATACAGGTATATCAATATAGAGGTACAGGTATATCAATATAGAGGTACAGGTATATCAATATAAAGATACAGGTATATCAATATAGAGATACAGGTATATCAATATAGAGATATAGGTATATCAATAAAGAGATACAGGTATATCAATATAGAGATACAGGTATATCAATATAGAGATACAGGTATATCAATATAGAGGTACAGGTATATCAATATAGAGATACAGGTATAACAATATAGAGATACAGGTATATCAATATAGAGATACAGGTATATCAATATAGAGATACAGGTATATCAATATAGAGATACAGGTATATCAATATAGAGATACAGGTATATCAATATAGAGATACAGGTATATCAATATAGAGATACAGGTATATCAATATAGAGATACAGGTATATCAATATAGAGATACAGGTATATCAATATAGAGATACAGGTATATCAATATAGAGGTACAGGTATATCAATATAAAGATACAGGTATATCAATATAGAGATACAGGTATAACAATATAGAGATACAGGTATATCAATATAGAGATACAGATATATCAGTATAGAGATACAAGTATATCAGTATAGAAATATAGATATATCAATATAGAGATACAGGTATATCAATATAGAGATACAGGTATATCAATATAGAGATACAGGTATATCAATAAAGAGATACATGTATATCAGTATAGAGATACAAGTATATCAGTATAGAGATACAGGTATATATATAGAGATACAGGTATATCAATATAGAGATACAGGTATATCAATATAGAGATACAGGTATATCACTATAGAGATACAGGTATATCAATATAGAGATACAAGTATATCAGTATGGTGATACAGGTATATCAATATAGAGATACAGGTATATCAATATAGAGATACAGGTATATCAATATAGAGATACAGGTATATCATATAGAGATACAGGTATATCATATAGAGATACAGGTATATCAATATAGAGATACAGGTATATCAATATAGAGATACAGGTATATCAATATAGAGATACAGGTATATCAATATAGAGATACAGGTATATCAATATAGAGATACAGGTATATCAATATAGAGATACAAGTATATCAATATAGAGATACAGGTATATCAATATAGAGATACAGGTATATCAATATAGACATAAAGGTATATCAATAAAGAGATACAGGTATATCAATATAGAGATACAGGTATATCAAAATAGAGATACAGGTATATCAATATAGAGGTACAGGTATATCAATATAGAGGTACAGGTATATCAATATAGAGATACAGGTATATCAATATAGAGATACAGGTATATCAATATAGAGATACAGGTATATCAATATAGAGATATAGGTATATCAATAAAGAGATACAGGTATATCAATATAGAGATACAGGTATATCAATATAGAGATACAGGTATATCAATATAGAGATACAGGTATATCAATATAGAGATACAGGTATATCAATATAGAGATACAGGTATATCAATATAGAGATACAGGTATATCAATATAGAGATACAGGTATATCAATATAGAGATACAGGTATATCAATATAGAGATACAGGTATATCAATATAGAGATACAGGTATATCAATATAGAGATACAGGTATATCAATATAGAGATACAGGTATATCAATATAGAGGTACAGGTATATCAATATAGAGATACAGGTATATCAATATAGAGATACAGGTATATCAATATAGAGATACAGGTATATCAATATAGAGATACAGGTATATCAATATAGAGATACAGGTATATCAATATAGAGATACAGGTATATCAATATAGAGATACAGGTATATCAATATAGAGATACAGGTATATCAATATAGAGATACAGGTATATCAATATAGAGATACAGGTATATCAATATAGAGATACAGGTATATCAATATAGAGATACAGATATATCAGTATAGAGATACAAGTATATCAGTATAGAAATATAGATATATCAATATAGAGGTACAGGTATATCAATATAGAGATACAGGTATATCAATATAGAGGTACAGGTATAACAATATAGAGATGCAGGTATATCAATATAAAGATACAGGTATATCATTATACATGTGTTTTATAGTACAAAATCTATCAGCACATTTCAGCTACAGGTAGTTGAGACACTCTCAGCTATTTGTAGTTGATGTACATATAGGTTACCAATAGAAAACCTTGTTAGCTATAAAAAGATGAGGCTTTGATTACCATATTGGGAGGTGAATTCCACGAACATTTTTCCATTTTTTGTCACTAAAACTTTTCTACTATTATCTCCTTTGCTAGTTAAACAAAATTGTAATGTATCATTATTAATAGAGCAAGTTTTTATTGGTAAATGTTCACTTTTAACTCTAAGCAAAATATTGAAGTAGGCGTGTCAACTGTGTCCTTAGTGATGTGAATTTTATGACTGAATTATGTTTTACTAGATACGGGTGAACATGAAAAAGGACATCTCACAGAATGGAAACTTAAGTTGTATGGCAGCCCACTGTCACAGGAGGAATTCCAGGAACGTAAAAAGTAAGATATTTATAAACATGTAAAACTAAAGTTGTATGGCAACCCAATGGCACAGAAGAAATTCCAGGAAAAAGTATATCATGTTTGATTTTGTTTGATAACTAGAAGTCCTATGAACAGCCAGATTCATTTAAGGAAGTGCCAGGTTTATTGGTAAAAACTGAGTACGTGGTGAAAAACTGATCAGTGGTCAGTGCCTGTCAACTTAGGCGCATGGGATTCGAACTGCTGATAAAGAGGTGGAGGACTTGTGGTAATATGTCAGGATGAGAAAGTCATGTATAGACATGTGTAAAGGAAATGTGTATAAACTCTTATAATGACACTGTTGTCTCCAGACGTTTCTGAATGATGAGCTTTAAAGCAGATGAGGGAATTGGTGAGTTTCTAATAGTGTTTGATTTCTTGTAGGACGGTCCATAGAGCTATGAGTGGTGAGTTTCTGATGGTGTTTGATTTCTTGTAGGACAGTCCATAGAGCTATGAGTGGCGAGTTTCTGATAGTGTTTGATTTCTTGTAGGACGGTCCATAGAGCCATGAGCGGAGAGTTTCTGAATGACAGTTACAGTCTTCCATGCCCAGAACCTCCTGTAAAAGCCAGACCAGATTCACCAATGTCAGAGAAAACCCTTAAGGTACTTGTTTGTCCAGAAATACATTTTTTGAAAAAGTCACCAGAGAGGAAGTCTTAGGTGATTGAGATAATCCTTTTTTGCCTTTGTGGTATGTTAAACAGAATTTCCAATTACAATTGTACATCATAATGACCACAATGCCAAAATGTGGTACATTGAATCTGATAAATGATTTGATGAAAGACTATCAGGTTTGGTTTAATGAATGGCCTTGAATTAAGACTACTTCTCAATGCATATTTGCCAACAGATATGTTGAGCCTTTCAAATGTTTGTATAAAGTGTTTGATCTTCAGTTAAAGAGTTGTCACTGGCTTCACTTATGAAATGCTAACAAAACACTGACCTCCAAATGGTACAGACATGTCTGAATCTGTAGCATGCGGGAATGAAAAACTTCTATATAATTATGTGGTCTGTTCAAATTAATGGCTATAACAAGCTAAAGAATTACGTATATATATTAATGAGACATACTGAATGTTTTAAGAGAAACCAAAAATGGAGCTTTCCTCTTAAAATATTTTTGAACTCATGTGACAGTTTCAGCAAGATTGCCGACATATGTGATTTAAAATGGTGCAGTAACAATGATCTAATGTATATATGTTGATTGTTTACAGATACTGGCATTGTTTAGTGTATTCTGTCTCGTCATGGCGATTTATGAGAGTTTAGAATATGCTCTGTGTTACAAGGAGGAAAAACAGGAACAATTAAGACGCAAAAAACTAAACAAACATGCAAATTATTTGGCTAATAGACACAGAGGTGATTCATCAGAAACGAGAGCACTTTTACAAGAGGAAGAAGAAATCCCATTGGATATTATATCGTCCAATCAAAATAATTCATCAACATCATCCATTCATAATAACTCCAACCCTAGCCTTGACACGAGTTGGAATAGTTTCTCCGAGAGTGAGTTGCAGCGAATGCCCGACTTGGTAGACGAGGAGGAAGAAGTACACTACTCACAGCACTCTACAGATTCCAGTATAATGTCTGATAGACACCCCAGAAATACAGCCTCATATGCAAGTATAGCCAATCACAGCACTTCATTATTAACCAATCACAACAAGGAAACTGGACACAACAGATGAAACTGCCCAATCACAAAAAGAATAATATTTGATACATGAATTCTTGTTTGTATTTGTTTTCTTTTATACTTTTACTTTCATATTCAAAAAGATATATATAGAAATATCCTCAAAAGGTTTGGTCTTCCATTCTTACCCTCAAACAATGTTATCAACGAATCACAAATAACTGTACGCCTTTTAATGTTTGTTATTGGTGGTTATGAATGTATAATATTTCCATGTTTCCTTTCTTATATAACAACATGTTTAATATGTTCATAGATTTTTTTTGCTGAACTATTACTGGTCAAGTTATTATGATTTTAAATGATATATTGTCTTGTTTATTTGCTGAATCAGTTGTTGTATATGGAAGTTTTTGTCATACTTAATACTATGATTGTTTGAGATGGTGGAATGACGTCAAATTGATTTTGATTATCCTCACCTTCTGTTGATTGTGATATCACAGTCCCACAATAATATGATGTCACAAAACGAGGACCAACAACCATGTCATTACCACTGTCTTAAATCTCTTACATTACCTTAACATCATCTACAATATTGTCTTTAAAATTTGTTATTATTTTCAATGCTGTTAGGGTCCTGTTGAAATTGGTCATTCTGTATGTCAATTTGTTATTTTTTAACTCCAAAATCCATATTTATAAATGATGTTAACAAAGTTGTGAACAGTTATAATATTTACTTAAACCTACGTCATATGGGGGAAAAACAAACGAGAATAAATAAATTGAAAACATTTATTTATGAACGATTATCGTCAAGCAAAGAACTGACGGTAGGTGGAGATAGTGCCACCTAGCTTATAATACTATTAGAGTTGTTCCCCCTGACTACGCTCAAAGCCCATACAAGATTTAATTAAAAGGAAGCTTCCCATTGATGCAAGGATTTATAAGTGAGAAGGATTCGTGACTGTCTCTTTACATTACTAAACACCACGCGAGATGCCTATGAACCGGGAATAAAAACCATTTTTCTCAACAAATACTTGTCTTATCGAGTCAAATGAAACACCATTGTAAAGTTTATTAAAATTCACTACGTATATTACTTGCTTTAAAGACGGAATATTTAGAGGATATGTCTTAAATTTTCGTTAAAAAGGATCGACAGCTCATGAAATGACGGTCCCGCTTCAGATAGTAAGTTGCATTGATGTCAACAATTAACAGTTCTTGTGTTCGCTACACTGTTTATTTCAGATAAAAAAGTCATTGGTACTCATTTTATTTTCAATTATCAAGTTTCAATTTCTCATGTGTCAGTGAAAATTATGTTTCAGTTGTGTTTTTGTATTCTTCATGTCAGTGTATTTCCCTAGGCTATATGTGGCAGGGTAATTATTTACATAATCTATGACAATGGACTTTCACGAGTGTATCATTGATTCACGAAAATTAATTCCGAATGCTAATATGTTCCAAAAGAATATATCTGCAAGCTATATTTTGACCTTTGACTTTCATCACAGAAAAAAAATTTGGCTCTTTGGCATGGGTATGTCTTTCACAAATTTATTTTGACAAATACGGGTAGGTTAATTATCAACATTCAGTCAATCCAAACACATGTGTAAGTAGATAGGAATAGTTTCTTTGTTCTGTCGTTACTCTAGAAACAAATATGATCATGAGAAATTTTTGAGAGGATCAAAAATGATGTGGTATATCAAAAGCAAAAAGGGGAAAAAATGAATGTTTGCAACTCCTTTCAAAATTTTTACCTTTTTTTCACAGATTTTCTTCATCTTTCTTATTTTTTATATTTCATTTAAGTGATAAATACTCAACTATACACATACTTTTCTTGACTGTAATCATTGTAGTCTCATCTTTGATAAAGATGGTTTGTTTAGACATTTGTATATAATAACTATAATTGAATCCTTTTCCTTATTTTGTGTTCGGATTCTCTTTTATGACACATCCGAATCAATTGGTGTCAGCCACATTTGCATACATGTACCACACTTACTTTGTAATAAAATGAAATCTTATCATGATAATATAAAGCTTACCCTATATGTAACACAATTATTGGTCATTTATTTAATTGGATAGTTTCGAGATTGATGTTAATTTAATGTTAAATTCAATATCTGTTTGTTTTATTTCTTCTAGTACAAACAAAAAACAAAACTTAAAGATGCTCCACTGCTGGCGAATGGTATTTTTTTCTCTATCAAGAGCAGGAGCAGACGATTTAGTATTTTTCTTCAGTCACAAAAGATACTTACTTTACACCAATACCACCAATGAAAAGTTTGAGCTTCTAATTTTTTCTGAAGATAGAAATATAAGAAATAATTAATTGCACTCCGTAAAAAATTCGTTGACACTATGTCCTATATGGAATAAGCTACTTTTTGTGTTAATTAGACATATATATACACGACTAAACACAAATTATTGTTCAAATAATGAACATCGTTTATGCTCTGTCAGCTTTGGAGCATCTTTAACATTATTTTTATATTATGACATTTTTTGTAATGGAGATTCATATTTCCAATCTTTACCCTTATTGATCGGTACTGTACAACAGTGACAATTTAGTGGTCTGTAGCTTAAAATCAGTTTCATGAGAGTAAATATGTGTGGTTATTTGATGGAGGATTTCCACCAGTAAGGCCAAAAAAAACCCGTCTGTTTAGGGTTACATTGGCAAAAAATATATAGGGTCGGTAGGTCGGGATAGTCTTTTAGTGTCTTTTACATCAAAGTAATGACGGGAACTGGAGTCTGAGATGGAAACCCGACTTTTAATTGTTTTTCGTAGAAAAGTGGGAAAAAATTAGGGTCTGTCGGGTAATCTTAAACAGAGATCTTTTTTGGCCTAATACATAAAACTAAATTTGTTTTTTCATATTTATATTTTCATGGTTCCATAGCAAACAGTAAAACAACGAAAATGTCCCGTATTTTACAGTACATTGTAGAAATGAATACTATATTTAATTGGACAATCAATGTTGATTATGCCATAATACCAAGTTAGTTACATAATATAAATAGCAGCATCAATTTTTGCTAACTGTGCTCCTGCTGTGTGTGCTCCCAGAGAAAATTAATATCCTCTCTTTGGGATTTATGTTAACATAATATGGGAAACAGATTATTGTACGGTAAAAAATAGAAATACATTTTTACTGGAACTAGGTTATATTTTTATGGAGTGTCTTATTGTTGATTTACTGTTTTATGGTGGTTGTATACAAATTTTTGATCATTGTTATTATGTGTTTGTAATATAAATCTAGTCATAAGATGTCGGCTATCCTAAGAAAATATCTACCCTTACTCAAGGATCAAAGATTGTATTAGGTTATCGACCATAAAATTCATATAAACATTTTAAAAGAGAACCCAATCCTTTTTTCTGAATTTTTTTTTTTTTAGTTTAGAAATTTTTTGTAGTTATTTTTGTTACACAATCAATGAATGTTGCTACCATTGGTAGAAATAGCTATTTTGAGTCCTTAGTACAGGTACACTCTAGTTATGTTTAATAGAAAAGCATCTAGAAAGTTTGTGGTAATGATCATATGAATTCTATTTATGTTGATTGGTGCAAGGAGGATTATCAAATTATTTTACATTACCATTATAGATTATTGTTTATATTTCTATTTCATTAAATGCTTGAAGATTTTATTCGGAGAACACTGAAGGATACAGAGGTATTCTATAAAATCCAATTGTGCAGGTACTTAATTACGATTTTTTCCACTTTTATTTATATCTTACCTATGATACTTTGTAATGATGTTTTAACCTGTTTTACCATTACTATGCAGCTTATTGATCCATATTATTATTTTTAATGTTAGTTAGTAGGGAATTATTACTACTTATCATGTAAAATACCTTATTTGCCATTTTAATTATACACTAGTTGTAGGTAATATTCTTTGATGTTTTGCCATGGTGTAATGCATATCATCATTCGTAAGACAGCATCACCTAAACCAACCCAACACGGTTTGTCAATCAATATAATACATGCTGTATTTGTTCTAATAAATGCCCTAGGGGCATTAACTTTTCCAACGAGGGATGAATTACGATATTTCAGACTCAAGCGTTGGTCAGGAAACCAGTATAAATGTTAGTATAATGTCTAGTGTGTTTACTGTTTTTGAAATGGATTCTCTATTGATTTAAACTGTGTTTTATGTGATATTTGACATTTTTGTGATCTGAAAATGGAAAAATTAACGAAAAACAGTTGGAGAGTTGTTAATTAGCATTAAGACATTTATTGATATTAACATGGTTCTGTGATGTATTAATAGGACAACAAATCTGTGATTTAGTCCCCACAGATTGGGTTATAACATATCAATATCAGGCTTTGATTAATGTAGTAAAACTATAGACTCCAATAGTCCTGTAAATTACTGCTTTATACAGTTTAAGGTGTTGAGATGGAAAAAACAACTAATCCCTGATATTTTCATTTAATGTGATGGTCTAATAGAACAGTCTAACAGTTTCAGTCTGCTAGTAGGTGAGTCAAGGTTTGGAAAAGTGAAAAGGGGTCTTGTTTAAAAGAAAATGGAAAAATAATGAAAACTGAGAAAAAATCATCTGTGGACACTGGACAGACACACTTCGTATTTAATAGATATGATTTGACCATTCATGATAGTCGTTTGTATTGGAACCCTCAATGTCCAGTCTTTCCTATCATTTTTTGTTAACTTACTTTGGTTAAAAGAAGATAAGTAACAGAATGTATCTTATAAATAATAGAGGAGATCACGGATACTAGTTATTTTAACTGTAAAACAGAAAAATGTCCATTCCACATTTATTATGTAGCTTTCTGAGTTTGTCCTCTATGAAGTATTCTCAGACACTTATGCCATGTTCCTCGAGAGTCTTTAATGGTAGTATTCAGGTTAGTAGTCAAGGCTCGTGGAAGCTAGGGTTAGATATTTCATCCGGTCATAGTATATATGTACATTATAGTCCTCAGTGGAGTCAATCTGCAGGTGCCCTTGGTGCTAATTAGAATGAACATGATCTCTGAATTAAGACTGAATAGGTTATAGGTTTGCTATCTTACCCCCTCAGTGTATTGTAACCATACAATGGTGCTTAATAATTAGTCCTGTAGTCCTATAATTATTTATTATTGGTATTATTATATAGAGAGATCCTAGATCTCTATCCCTGGGATGAAATCCTACCTTGCTGTGTATCTTCTGTGTGATTACTCCTGTTATGTCTTGTATCTTCGGTAACTTGCTCCTAGAATACATTTCCGGCCTAAAAGGTCTAAATGGGGGAAATGAAAAGTTTTATTGGCACGATGTTCATTGCAATGATTTATACACTTATCATACAATTGCTGTTATAATTCATCTATTGAAATTTTTGTTAGAAAAATACATTTATAAGGACTAAGGGTTTTTGTTTCTTTCAAATAAATTTGTGATTAAATGTGTCAGTTGACATATCACCATGAAATGATTCTATTTCATTTTTTGATTGTTCATTAGAATTTAGTCACTTGTCATATTTGAAGTGGGATATTTTGGTACACAATCATATGATATACTGTTATATGCTATCGGGTTGAATTTCTGGATACTCTTTTTAATTTATGGGTTACATCTACTTTATAAAGCCAGTGTCAATATTTTAAAAACAATAAACAGTTTTGAATTTTTCTGCAGAGTTTTCATTTTTCTCACCAGACATCAAACAAATAAAGCTATTATCGCCTTTTTGACAAAGTAAATACGTTGCCAGCCAACTATGCTTTTCAGGCGACATCAGCATTTGTCTACAAGTTCTAAAAGTCCTTGGAGATACAATGTAGTGGCTATTGCTTTTTATGACTAGAGAGAATTAACACATCAACAATTGAACTTGTTAATGGATTGTCTATCCTTAATTTGAGTGTTCTTGGAGACATTAATTTATATATAACTGCAATATTGTATCTCTTAATACTTATAACGAGATAATGATGTTGTCTTTCACAGCTAAAATTGTTACCTATTGCTACTATTGTAAACCAAGTTTGTTTTACAGCATCTAACTTTCGTGGTGTCCATTTCAAAGCAAGTTTAACATTTGTAGATTTGAAAATCAGTATAAATGCTGTAGATATTTGTTTGTTTGATTCATTAACGTCCTATTAACAGCTATGGTCATGTAAGGACGGCCTTCCCCGAATGCCGTGTGTTGCGTGTATGTTGTGTGAGGTGCGTGTTTTGGGAGACTGCGGTATATTTATGTTGTGTCTTCTTGTATAGTGGAACTGTTGCCCTTTTTATAGTGCTATATCACTGAAGCATGCAACCGAAGACACCAAGCAACACACCCTACCCGGTCACATTGTACAATGTACTGACAACGGGCGAACCAATCGTTCTACCTGTATGTTGAGAGCTAAGCAGGAGCAGAAACTGTAGATATACTCGTCGAAGCATATACTTTAATTCACGAAAGTAAATCGTGCACAAGAAAATTGGTTTACAGAACTAAATACAAAAGGTTGTGTACATCGGGCAAGTGTCATATTACATTCAGAATCACAGTGAGATAATATTTGTTTTACATACAAGTATGGCGATCTTTAAATAACTTTACACACCAATTCTACAGAATGGGAAATTGACGTCTTGTGAGAAATAAGTTAGATATTAAGAATGATTATTTTAATCTATGGTAAATTGTGTTCGAGCCACTTGGGAAGTGCTCCACATCAGTGAAAATGGACAGTCTCCATTTTATGGTCGGTAAAGGCAACTTAATTTGGGAGTTTATCTTTGACAGCATTCTTCAATGATATTGCCCAATACACGACTAGAGTTGTATTATTACAAAAGAGTAATTATACAATGCATTCTCCCAAAACACACATGCACGTCACTCATACAACACACTGCATATTTGGGAGGTCATTTTTAATTGACACTGGCTATTAAATGGGCGTTAATTTTATCAATTGTTTGGTTTATTACATTAACATCCTATTAAAAGCCAGGATTATCGAAAGATGCCCCCATATGTGTAATGTGTTGCGTTGTCTGATTGTCTGTTTTGTGATGCTGCGGTAGATATATACAATCATCCAACCGAGATCCGTGTGTGCTTTAAAGTCATGTGTCTCAAAGGAATAAAATGTCCTCGTGACATGGATACCAGACACATACAAATATAGGTCAATGCCGAGTTTAGGTGCAATGTCATGGTTGATTAAGCATCTGTTATGTAAAGACAACGCTTCGACCGACAATATACCTGAAGGGGGGAGGGGTGTAAAGTAATTTGCAACGTCATGTTAGCCTTTTATGGTCTCTATATTCATCTTCATTAATGTAATTTTTGGTACAAAGTTGGTGCTCATCTGTATTGCAATTGTCTAAAGGGATGTTTGGCCAACATACTCCACAAAGTCTTAGTCATTGGAGCTTGGTCGTTAGGTTTTTTGTCTCCTTCTACTTTTTTAAAATATCCTTGCAAAACTATGTTTATATTTCTTCCTTGTTTAAAGATGCTCCACCGCTGACAAATGGTATTTTTTCACTATAAAAAACAGCAGCAGACGATTTAATATTTTTCTTCAGTTACACAAGTTACTTACTTTACACCATTACCACCTCTGGAAAGTTTGAGCTTCGAATTTTACTATAAGTTAAAATTACAAAAAATAATTAATTGCATCCCGAAAAAATTCCGTGGCACTATATTCTATATGGAATGAAGTACGGATTGCGCATGCACCAAATGCAAAATAAATTATTTTCTATTATTTTTGTGTTAATTAGACACATATATACATGATTAAACACCAATTATTGTTAAAGTGATGAATATCATTTATGCTCTGTCAGCGGTGGAGCATCTTTAAAGGACTTTGTTGTTTGTTAATAAACGTCCTTTTTACAGCAAGCGCCATGTAAGGACGGCCTCCCATGTATGCGGTGTGCAGCGTGTATGAAGTGCGCAGTGCGTGTAATGGGAGAATGTGTTATGTTAGTGTTGTGTCATCTTGTATAGTGAAACTGTTGCCCTAAATATAGTGCTATATCACGGAACCCTGCTACCGAAGAAACCAAGAAACACACCCCACCTGGTCACATTATACTGACAACGGGCAAATCAGTCTTCCTACTCCCCCTTTAAGATGAGCGCGAAGCAGGACCAGAAACTACCACTTATACAAACTTTGGTGTGTCTAGGGACAGAACCCAAAGCCTACCTCAGTGCTCACACTGGCGTGCGCCCAACAGAAGGCCAAAATTACGGCGATTTCAAGAGATATGTTAGGAAGAAGAAAGTTAGTTAGGAAGAAGAGAAAAGATAATATCCTAAATTTAGTCGCCTTTTACGATCATGCAATGTTGGGTATCACGTACACTTCTAACGACCTACCTGCAGAACCAAAAAACTTTGTACGTTGATGATACATTGCTATTGATAAGAGACGTTTCCATAACATGAAAATTTCGCCTAGGAAGTACCCTAAGTATATTTTTTTTTCAAAAACAAGAACTTTTAAAGCTGTGTATCGCCACAGATCACAACAAATACAAAACAACCATGATGCTGTTTTGTTTTCCCTTTGATCAAAATGTCCTTGCCTTAGTGACGCTATGTGAAAGTAAGAACAATTATACCCAGACAGAATTAACGTTGTACACTATCAAATATGTTTGTATCATTAATCATGTATGTTTGAGAATTGATTAACAAACTACATGTTTAGCTTTTACCTACAAATTGTTTAGTTAACCCACTTTGTCTCTTTTTTCTTAACCATTTAAATTTGTTTGTCGTTTAAAACCCCATTTATAAGTAAAGAGTCATACTTTTCAATTACCGGTTTCCAATTAGCGGTAACTTACTCCGTCACGGTAGTTGGTTCTCCAGCTTCAGCACATTAGTACTGCATATCCATAATGTTAATAGGTATCTGTACTTTCAAAATGAGAACAAATGATTTTTCAACGAGAAACAAAGGGAAATAAAAACTCAGAAGTAAAGGCAACATTCAAGGGTTTATCTTCACGGCAGAAAGTTTCTTCCACGAAGACGGATTTTTATAGGTAAGAGTTTTGAACAGTAACATTGATATCTAAATGACAACATTCTACGTAAATGTCCCTCAAATTGTACCAAACCCACTTACCTGTAACATTGTTGGTCTAGAGACAGATAACAATGTCGTCTTCAGAACATTACAATACCGGGTAGTACGGGTACGTATGCCAGTTTCAAAGCTTAAAATCCTTTATCAACACGTCAACAATGAAATGAGTGTAAGGATAAAAAAAACTGAGATGCTGAATACTTATTTTGTTTTAATTTCTATTTGTATTATATTATTTGATGAACGATTCCATTGAGATATTGCTAACCACGTTCTTTAATAGCATTATGACTAGCTGAATCAAAGATATTTACGAGATCTATAAACAGTACCCGATACCGTCAGCACTTTTAGACAGATGTTTCAAAATCCTTTTGGCGGAGACTACAACGTAATCTCGCGAAATAATATAGATACGCATATTATCTTTTTTACTATTTATAACGGTGATGGCCTTAACTTCCAGCCATGATCAAAGCCATGCTAGCGGTGTGCGACTATAGCGTTTCAAACACTCATAAGTTATGTAGTGATGATAATGCATAATTTGTTATTTGTGTTATATACATATGTGCTTTGTTATTCAATGTTTCGAGATTTATATTGTATCTTGTACATTTATATTGTATAATTTTTCTGTTGCAATCGTACATTTGTCATTTTGTCACCTGCTGCCCCTATTGCATGATCGTAAAAGGCGATTAAATTTAGGATATTTTTTCTCTCCTTCCTAACTAACATTGTTCTTCATGTTGGCTTTTTGTTGAGCGCTCGCCCCTTTGAGGCACGGGGATCTGAGAATTAGTTAAAGATTATATAATCATGGACCCACCAGAGTGCCCTAAGACCATTTTTAAACGTTTTAGAGGTCTAGATACAAAAAACGATAAAAATCATACTCTACATGGTACTATATACGAGAAGGGTGAAAACTAAGACTCAAAATATCTAACCCGCCTACCTTTAGCGGCTATTAAAACACATTTCTAGTACATCGTCATAAAAACGGTTACTGCCGATGGAAAGAGCGATAATTTTCCTTTCAAAATCATGCTATACATCTATACAAAGTCGACAGTTGTATATGTTTGAAAAGTAACGGCGAAATCCATATATATATGTACAACGTCCCGAAAAGATAGACCTTGGTACCACCTGACCGTTGGTGGTGGATCTTCGAACTGGAATCATCTGTTTAACAGAAAACTTGCGATAGTTTTAATGATATGTTAACTTTCCATTGCAGTTCAACATCATCTGTCACACCACGACTTTCAGAATTTTTAGGTAGGTATCTCTTTCTTCCTTTATTGTTTTCTATGTAATAGAAAAATCTGAATTTCAAAGTTTTTTGTTATCTGTTTCGTGTTTTTATCTCTTCACAGAGAGAAGGATGCGTATAATAAGAAATATTTCTTCTGTCAAATTCGTTATCTGGCTGTTTCTGCAAGGTATGTACATACAAATTTAGCATTTTCAATATTTTTAAAAAGTTAAAAGAAACCGATTGTTTAAAAAATTGATTCACTCCAAGACAGATATGTAAATGGTGGCTGATTTTTTTACTGTGGCTATTGTGCGTATAGTGATTAATGTGACAGTGCGACATAGTGGAATTCAGACCCAATAGTTATAACGGATGTTATAATATGTTTATGACACAGACAATATCTAGAAAATCCCCTGATACCACCAGTGTTTTTAATTGCTAGGCGTAAGATCGGATCTGAAAAGGTATGAGTTGCTGACAGTGAATATGAACCTGGACCAACTGACACCTGCTTTAGTGACAGGAACAAAACCGAGCTTAGTAGCCTGTATCTTCTACTGCGAGACGACGCCCGACTGTAGATATCTGTACTACAGCCAGACATCAGAGGAATGCATTCTCCATTCGAAACGAAAATCTATCCTGAAAGCTATCAATCTATGGCGATGTGAGTATGGCAGTTCTTGCATTACACAATTGGTTGATATAACAAGAAATGAATGGAGAATCAAACAATGCGTGATGGGCATGAATAAAATGATAAAAAGCAATGTTTCGTATTTCCCGATCGACTGGTTCCATTCTCTTTGTCCATGTGCAAATATTGTTTGATTGAACTTAATGTCATATTACCTGTATATGATTGTCTGTATGTTGGTATATGTTTGCCTTGTAATAGTGGAACTTCTATCGTTTTTAAAGATGCTCCACCGCCGACAAAGCATGAATGATATTCATCATTTGAACAATAATTGGCGTTTAATCGTGTATATATATGACTAATTAGCACAAAAAAAAAACCATGAAATAATTTAGTTCGCTTTGGTGCATGCGCAATCATTACTTCATTCCATATATGATATAGTGCCACGGAATTTTTTCGGGATGCAATTAATTATTTTTCCTATTTTTAACTTGAAGTAAAATAAGAAGTTTAAACTTTCAATGGTGGTAATGGTCTAAAGTAAGTAACTTTCATAACTGAAGAAAAATACTAAATCGTCTGCTCCTGTTTTTGATAGTGTAAAAACACCATTTGTCAGCGGTGGAGCATCTTTAAGTGATATCTCCCTGAAGCATACTACCAAAACGTCTACATACATGTTAAAATATAAATATTTGCCAGGGTGTGGCGCTGGCGATCAAAACGCGGTGAACAGGCTAATGTTAAAAAATTGTATAAACACTGCACACAGACCAATTTTCTTCAAACTTTGCACATTGAAGGTACAACTAGTTACTTCTCTAAAATAACACTACATTTTTGTGGTTTTAGAAAAGTCTCTGAAATATTGGTGTTCGTTTTTATTACAACTGCCCGCAGAAACATGTCAAAACGTGATATCCTTTTCTTTATTCATTGATAATTTGAGTATATCGTATGCTTTATATCTGAGCAATTTCTTATTCGAAATAATTATTTTTTATAAAAAAGTAACTTCTTGGGGAGGGGGGGGGGGCGAAAACGAAATTTTGCTATTTGTCATGTTATCTCATCAAAAGGTGTGTCCGTCCACAATTTTACCCTGCATTGAAAATTCTTTCTGGGCATGTTTTACCTATTTCTAAATTAGTTTCAAAATTAATATCGGGGAAACAGAGTTGTTCATATACTTAGCTATGCATTTCTAGATTTAAGATTTTAGTGTCCGTTTAAGTGAAAATTAGTGTATAGTAATAATATGGTAGGCTAGATATGATGGTAAAAATAGATATCTGTTTGTATGATTAGATCAGCTTCGATTTAAGATCAAAATGTGTTCAAAAAATGGGACGAAGGGTCCCCTTGTCACATTCCTAGAGCATTATAAGAAAACACCATTTCACGCTCTTTATGAACCACACTTAAAGTAATGAAATTGAAAGATATCAGAGCGTGGCCGGATTTTGCAACCCGCCTTTTTTAAATCTTCAGAAGAGCAAGGGTAACTCTAAGAAAACATTTGCGAAAATCAAAATGGTTTTATCAGTTTCACTTCCAAGATGTGTATTGATAACAATGATTTTGTCCTTTCCCGTACAGTGGCGTGTCCCAGGGGCGATTACCGTTATGATGATAACACAGGAACGTGTGTTAAGATATACACCACTCCGACACCCTGGCAGGACGCCTCGGATCTCTGTACCGCAGAGGCGGGACATCTCGTAACCATGGATACATCCCAGGAATATGATAACGCCGTCTTCAAAGGTAACGTCTTAATTACAGAGAAAATCCATGTTTTCGGCATTAACACACCAAATATCTGTTTCCCAGAGACCAGCCAATAAAGCATCGTAAATATCTACTACTAACATAGGATTTCTATGCATTCGTTAATTCTTTCATTTCATTAAAACAACTCATATTAACTTTTAGACTAAGTTTATTTCAAATAAAGAAGACAATATTATAACGCAATTATAATGCATCGCTCAGAAATCAAAGCGATGAATAAGTATCGATATGTTAAGACACAGATAATCGAAAGTAAATAATCGAGTAGAATAGTGATATATGTATGAAAATGATATTGATATTTACGTAAATATATTCAGACAGATATATCGTTTATGTTAATAAGCCATGTTTTATGTAATCTATCGAACTTTGTGGATAGGCGCATTATAGTAGGAATCTGTATTTAAGCCACCAACAGATAATTGCCATCAAAATATATCATGGCGGACAACTCTAATTTTTTAATGAATCATAAAAACGCATTTCTTGTTTAACACGAGCTTATTATAATTGTTGCTCTTGACTTATTTTTAATCAAATAATTAAACCTTCTGTCTTAAATTACCAATTTTGATTTAGATTTTATAGCATTAACGGCCTGGGTAGGAGCCAGAGATGATGAAACCGAAGGGGTCTTCCGCTGGCTAGTCACTGATGAGGACGTCTTACCACAACTTAATGCGCCCTGGGGCACAAACCAGCCAGATGGTGGACTAACTGAGCAATGTCTTAGTTTAGTGATTAAAACATCATCCAGCACCGGTCAGAAATTGAATAAAAGGAGATCAGCAATAACGGGGACGACTACAAAACTGTACGACGATGTGTGTACGACACCGTTGGCGTTTATTTGCGAGCTATGACTTAAAAATACCGCCAAAATGTTCCATTGTTCTCACCTTTACAAGGCCTTTGTCGTGTTCTCTGTTTTAAAACATGGTTATGATGTCATCTTTTGTTGTCACCAGTGCTTAATTTCAACTTTTGTTCAAGTATTTGGTCTTTCTGTGGATAAGTACACCTCTCGCTGTACTTTAGTTTACCTGGAACTGTAAATTAGTTTCAACTAATCTACAGACCCAGATAAATGGATGTTCAGCAAAAGGTACAGTGTAACATAGTTCACTACATGCAACATTGTGAAACCTATGAATAAGCAGGACTCAAATTTACAGGGTGTTTTCAAGGTGTCGAAAATGCACCGAGCTATCGTATCGACAGTCATAAAAAAGGAGACAAAATGGTGACTGCTTTGAGTTCAGATTCTGCTGAAACTGTTGCCAAAAAAGGTCATTCAACTATCGTGCTTCAAAGGCGGTATTTTATAAGAAACTTTTTATTAAAGTGATCACCTTCTGGGGTAGCGATGACTTTTCATTCAACGAAATTGATTGTAGTTTTGTTTGTAAATATTATTACTGTAAAGCAACTTGTTTTTGTCCGTTTTTTGTCTGCGGCTCCATAAACCCACAAGATATTGAGAATAAAGTTTATAATCTTATTTGAATAGGTCAAAGAGGTACTTATTCGGCATAAATTTCCTTGCTTTGACTTTTTTTCACAATAAAAACAAACTCTGGTGTGACGCATTGACATCTTAATTGAGTTTTGCCAATAACTGTGCCGCTTTTAAAATCCCGTGAAAACATTCTAGAGTATGACGTCACAAATCTTTCAGTCTATGCAAAAATAACCTCAAACTTCTATCCAATAGTGTAACATATGAAAGTACATTATTTACAAAATGAATAAAGTAGTATTAAATAAAAGATAAGTAAATTTAAGGAATGTTAAAAACGTTGTATCTTTGATAGCGTATTCTTATTACTAAGGCCTGAGAGAAATCCTGGTGGGAAACAAATAGGATACAAACCTCCTCGTTACTTTTGGGTGATAACATTGATCATCCAACTGTATCTATTTTGATTGTATTTAGATGTTTTATTTATGAGAAATTGTTCATGAAATAAGGTATCAGACGGTTTCAATAGTGCATCTTCATTAGTTTATGAAGTGTATACCAATGCGCAGTGCACCCAAATTTGCACACTGTAGATAGATGTTTTCACATACCATTTAGTTTTAAGCGGACATGTTTGAGCTGACACACGAATATACCACTACCTATTGAATAGACTCCACAAACATAATGACCTGGGGCCAATGTACCGTGTTGCTTTCTCGTTGGCCGCCCTAGGGGTTTCCGTGGTTATACAGCGACGAACGTGAACTCTGGACTGATACTCCTAATATCTCATTAAGGTGGATATTTATCATATAGGCTGGTATATATGGTTTTTAAAACGAACATCCGATGTCATGAATGAGAAATGAAGGTAAGTTTATAAGAGTGAAATCTTGAAAAAAATGTGGTATTTAACAACTACAAAAAACATTATGAAACCAAATTCCGGAATAGGATAACGTAGTATATCATATGGTAATGATAATGAAAACCATTCTGAGCATTGGAATCTGAAATGACAAACCTTGGTGTTAACACTGGATATTATACATGTAGCATGTTGATGGGTCGATTTAATATATCGGACAAACCAAAAATAATATCGACTGATGACAAAGTCCCAGATTTATATTGCTCTCGTTTTACGCCATAAATCATGGATTGACCGACATCAACTTGCTAAAATAGATTAATAATTCTTTAAATGAAATGAAATCAACTGTACATTTTTGTTTCTGATAGACAGTGACGTTAATGTATTCATCTGTGATGCATCCATTATGTTTGTCACAAACCAAATAAACGGTAATGTAACATTCAAGATGAGTTCATGAAAACTATAGCATTTGCTGCAAGTACATATCATGTCAACTTCAAAGATTATAAAAATATCGTGTTTATACTAAAATTGCAACATGCTATACAAATATTTACAAATAGAAATACATATTAAACAAAACATGATAAAACAAGACATGGAACAAACTTCTAAATGATTTTCTGTGTAGAAAGTTACCAGCTTTATGGTTTAACATGCTTCCTATTCCACAACATTATAACACATTCTTTAGTTATTCAAGCATTCAGATCGTTATACAAAGTGTAATAATATTAGTAAAGTCTCGAGTATTACATCTCTGTATAGCATAGACAGGAGGCACATTAGGTACATATACTGATATAGTAGTGTATTTTAAATCATGTCACCAAGTTTCGCCGTGTCAATCAGAACCCGGAAGTAGGACGTTGATTTAATATTAGAAAAGGAAGTAAATATTGCAAACGTCTGTTATTATAGGAGGTTTTTTTATGAACACCACTATAACATAGTTATTATGTTTTGATGTACCCGGGTAATTTGATGACATTTAAATGATAAAATTATTAAAAAAAACCTTCTTACGGATGTTTTATAACTATCCGAGGAAATTCAATAACATCAACATAAATTTTCCTACAACCATTGCGTTTTCTAACGCTTCAATGCAAATATAAAACATTGCTGTATAAACAATTCAATTAGGAAACATTCCCAATAGGCAACTATTACCTGTTTGATTGCAGAACCTATGCTTTGATGATGTCTACTATTTATAAAGCCCTCAATAGATCACGAACGTGAGGAATTGTTCAGCATGAATCTCCTGCTTTTGCTCATCTTTGGAGGCTTGTATTTCTCGCCTCTATCAGACCAAGGTAAGTGAGTGGTACAGTGTTTTGACATAACATTGTGTACCAATGTCTGACTGATCTATGTTCATTAAGAGGCCTGACTTCATCGCATAATGGGCAATGGGTGAGAATCAATTTGTATTTCAATTAGCCAGACACTATATTTTGATACAATTGTAAGTTTGTGTTTCTTTATTAGCTTTATTGACAGCTACTTTAACAAATTTTTAACAAATGTGTAAAAGTATGTCACCCTCTCTTTTAGTTTCCAACCTTCCTACTCTTTATCACACAAACACATGCTATATAATCATTACAAAAACTATTGTAGATGAATTTGTTAGTGACAATATTTTTCATATGTTTTCAAATATGTTTTCCAAGAACTACAATTACAATTACTACAATTATTGTGAAAAAATAAAATAAGTAAAAAAGTAAGAAAATGTATATATAGTCGTATAATTAATTAGGCCATAGTTGTGTTGTTTCTGTTTTGCTTCCACATGTGTATTAATAATGTGAAATGTGTACCTATGCGACATATAATATACTGTCGACACGACCACCTTATAATATCATTAATGATAGTCATTGTTTTATAATTATAATGTTTCTTGCTGATTTGGAAATGATCTTTCTACATCATCTTTCTTTACAAAGAAATTTAATAATTATTTAAATATGCAGACGTGAAATGAAAACTAAATATATTTCAGCAGTAGGTTTTGAGCCATAACATAACGCGCCCACTGATTGTCCTACATGTTTATATTTACAGAACAGTTTGAGGCTACAGCCGCCATTACTGCAGGGACGTTATTATTTAACATCGAGACGGCGAGTTTGTGGCTGCTTCTCCGCTTCTTGAGATTCGATCCGAATGTAAAGCAGTTCTCCAATGATGTGATGGAGGAGACGGGCGTGACGTCATTAATGAGAAGCCTGGGATTGCCCTCCAAGGGCGGTTCAGGCACCATGAGGCCGCCCCCTTACGCGCCGTATGACTACAGTGGACTGCCCCAGTCTCCGTACATGTACTTCTACCACTAGTCTGTAATCGTCACGACGGTGTCAGGCTAGTATAAACTTTATAGACTTATTATTGTCTATATACTTATATGTAATTAGATACTATAGACGTAGGGACTTTGTATGAATTTCCAGCCAATGGTCTGTATATATTATCAAAATATATATTGGTCAAAGAAGTAGTATAGTCCGTAGGATACGAATGCTAACAGTGTGGACACAGTATTTCTCCCATACTTCACAGGGATATTCCGTGGTTGCTAGGGAAAAGATATCTATCTTACACAGGGGGTGTAAGACAGCTCACACGCGCTAGACAATAACGTGACGTCATCAATACATGCGGCGCACATTGTAGATGACGTCATCAATTTTGATACATAACGACGTTTCTGCGATAATGGCGCGATGAAAAAGCTGGAAACTAAATGGAATTTCATCATTTTTCTGCTATGTATGGGAGAAAAAGAATCTTACATGGGTCTGTGAAGTGGACAGGGATATCTCAACCCTCCTGAAAGATTTTGTCCGTCAACCCTCGGCAAGCCTCGGGTTGACCAGCCAAAATCTTTCACTCGGGTTGAGATATCCCTGTCCACTTCACAGACCCATGTAAGATTCTATTAGTCCATAATGTAAACAGCATACTATATTTTTGCATTATGTTATTGTTTTTTAACGTCTTTTACGAGCAAATTTGTTAATTTTTTGGTCTTGATAAAAGGGCAAATCTACAAGAAACTTTGACAATACATTATCTTTTCCACACAGTTGGAATGATTTCTTTGCTCCACATCTATAATACATATACATATTTGACCATTAGTTAGAAATTCGCCTGTGTCTGAAGTCACAACCTTTGCGACTGAGAATTCTGTGTTGTTTTATTTTAAATTTGCCTAATCTGTCTGTTATTGCATATTAAAGAAGATGTTTTGAATGTCGATCACAATGTTTTAGTCCATAATTTCGCAATCAACTATTTTTGTACAGCTGTTTTAATAGATATAACAAAAACTGAATGAAAATCGTATGTATGCCATCTGTTTAACATACATATTCTGATTATCACACCGTGTGAACAGAGGGGTTACAAGGATCTGTATTTTAACCATTTGGCATATATCTGTATTCATTATGTGCCCCTGGTCTAATAATTAAATACCTTTTAGTATTTTCTTTATTATATACACAAATTATTCTTAATCTGAATGGCATGCACACTAAATCCAGTTGGTAACATTAACAATGTTTGTTTTAAGTCTTCCTATCTATCCCAGTTTTTACCTCCGCTCATAACAATTGAATTACTCAAAATAGTATCAGATTTTTGAGATTATGATGAAGCTGATTCAGAATGTTGACAGAAAACTGCTAAATGTACCATTTCTTAATTATAGTAGCTGTGAAATACCTATGGGAAAAATGTTGAAAAAAATGAGATTAGTCTGTTCCCTAAAACATGTTTTTGAAAAATTCCTACCGACCTACTATTTTTGGCCTTGAAAATACTAGTAAAACTACTCATCTTCTCATGCGCGAAAAGGGTAATGGTATTAACAACACATACTGAGATGACAGTGAGATATGGTAATTTATTCAGAATTCATATGAGCAAAACGCTTGATAGCGATAGCCTTTTGGTGGTGTTTCGGCCTTTTTAATGAGATATGTCATTGTCTTTACTGCTTTTTCACTACGGAGACATTATGGATATCCGTACTACGTAATGACAACCTTTTCAGGCGGTTAACATAGACATCATACGTTGCTCTTTATATCTTCTATTTAAACATCCAGTACAAATACCGGAAATGATGTTGTGTCATTTTTGTATCATGCTATTTGGCTATAAATTAATCCATATATTTTAAAATTTGATTATTAATATTAATATATAAAAATTATTTTGATTACTTGCTGAATCACATGACTGGACCTTTCCTGCTTCGAAAGCTCTTTTTTATAAACACGTGCATTGCTTACATGTATCTACAATCGTATCGGAGAACTATGGAATAATAGGATTTTCTTCAGTTCTTCGTTACCAATGAATACGTTGTCCTGACCCTACAACTGCACCATTGTGTAGGTATGATAAACGTTGAAATCCTGAAATAATGCCTTACATGAGCTGCTTCTCACATAAGTATGCATACGGGACCCGGCAATCAATATCCACCCAATACCCAGAATCGTTAATTGCACCGCAATCGTCCTCAGGAAGGCGACCACTGGGATTTCCTGGTGCCCAGCGAGAAAAACCTATATAGGTTCCGCCCATACCCCATGTCCAGTCTCCCTCTTGGTCGATATCGTTGGCTGCTATCAAAACAGTAGGTAGACCTGAAACAAAAAACAAAAATGACGACCATCATGGACTAATCGAATAAATATCAACACGACCACAAAATCCTCGAAGGTACAGTACAATGAATACTTACCACTGCCCCTAATCAACGTATAGCAGAAGTTACTAACAAAAGCAGTATCCAAAAGGGCGAGGGACCCACCGAGGGAAACACAGTCTGTCTGAAACATAATGTAGCAGCAAGGTCAGCGTGGATGCAGGAATTATTGGTATTTCCTATTCATACGATACTGAGTAATATGGAATATATATAACCAGTGTATCGTGACAGGGTGTGAGGGCATTGAAGAAAAATAGTACATTGCTTCACTTTTTAGATATTAGGCGAATATGATTGAGTTAACCACGGTAACATTGTATACATGTGCTATTATAAACAATATTGTTTTACCTTGGCCTCTGTCCAATTTTTCTTTGCTGTAACCAACTTGTAACACTTATTCTGAAAAGGCTGCCAGTCAGGCGGACACGTTAACTCTACAAAACCAAATAGAATACTATTGAAGATATAGATAGTACATGGTCAGTGTCTTCAAATATAACCTGAATTTGATACAAATGTGTGAGCTACTTTTCCGTTCTTTTTATCCTGCAGCATGTACATAAAATAATTTGTATATTTTATTGAAAGACGCCAACAATGTTGCAAATATGTCCGTCTTCCAAACAACATTTTGCCTCGGAAGTATGTCATTCGAATAGGAATTCTAAAATATAGCTGTTTTTCTGTCAGTGCAGAATACAACATAATATATGTGGCAGGTGTATACCAACAACATCAATACTATTTGCAGGATAAATGACAATTAAGTTCCCCCAACGGAGAAGGGGAACTTATTGTGTTTGCTCCGTTCCTTATTCTTCTTCTGGTTCTTCTTTTTCCTTTTCCGCCGCACCTTTGTCTGACCATTTTCTCGAAAATTATAAATCGGATCGCCATGAAACTTTGTGAGGTAATTTCTGGTGACCTGTTTGTTTCATTTTTTCCGATCAGCATCCAAGATGGCCGCCATAGCCGTTCATTGTTCAAAATTGAACTGCTAATAGATATTTAACTACTGTGCGATTTGCCAGGAATCGGATTCAGTATGTAGTTTAAATCAGATTCTAAATTTTTAAAGTGAAAAATACCAGAATTATGAGGAAAAAAACCAAATTTTGTGACTGTTTCAAATTTTCTAAAACCATAGTCTTGCATTCTCCAGACCCTCGCCGCATTGAACGAGAGTCTGGTCCGATTCGTGATTGAATTTTGCGACCGGTAGAGGGCGCGCTGAAACGGAATACAAATTCTTCGTGCGTTAAAACAGCATACGATTAAATGGTTTTCCACACCCTGGACACATGAATAACACTTTAGGAGTTACACGTATCCTTCAAGACAGTAGAATGAAAGCGAATCTACAAAAACCTTGTGCACAATGTGGAACGAGTGTTCCGTTACGGACTAATGCACGTGGTTCGAACCATCCGAAAATTGCACCTGGACCTTACCGAATGCACTAACAGCCATTGCAAGATTGCAAAATACAATTTTCTTTCAAAACATTTTACTTAAAAAGTGTTGACTTTCTATTTGTTCGCAGTATATATTAACTTTAAATGACATTTAAAAAAAACATTTTTTTTTCTGCTGCGAAATAAAATCATTTACCGGTAAAACAATGCCACGTCATTTTTCAGGGGAGGTCACTCTTGTCAAATAAGGTGCTGTGGAAATTGGAGGAACTTTATGTGACGGCACCCGTCACAATTAGATTTTGTTATATAGAGCGTTCGTCATTTTAAATTGTGGTGTATTTGCCACAGTAACTCACCGGACATCAATAACACAGATATAACAATGATATAACAATTAGTTAGTAAATACACTACATAAATGATGACAATGCTATGTTTCGTGAAATAGGGGATTGCTTTTGATAAAAATGAGTTACGTGTTTGATGTAATATCCTCGTAGGAATTGTATTTCTATTGCGTTAAATTCGTATGGTCTTTTATATTGCTCGACCAATAACTTAGATCAGCCAAGGAGCACACGTTAGACGCCATCTTGTTTTAGAAATATATTTAAAATTGATCCTATAGACTCTAAAAGAAGTCAAAGGCTTTTTATTGATGTCTGAAGGTCGATTTTGAGTTTCAGTGATGTCTGAAGATCGATTTTGAGTTTCAGTGATGTCTGAAGATCGATTTTGAGTTTCAGTGATGTCTGAAGATCAATTTTGAGTTTCAGTGATGTCTGACGATCGATTTTGAGTCTCAGTAATGTCTGAAGATCGATTTTGAGTTTCAGTGATGCCTGAAGGACGATTTTGAGTTTGTGTGATGCCTGAAGATCGATTTTGAGTTTTAGTGATGTCTGAAGATCGATTTTGAGTTTGTGTGATGCCTGAAGAACGGTTTTGAGTTTTAGTGATGTCTGAAGATCGATTTTGAGTTTCAATGATGTCTTGAGATCGATATTGAGTTTCAGTGATGTCTGAAGATCTATTTTGAATTTTAGTGATGTCTGAAGATCGATTTTGAGTTTTAGTGATGTCTGAAGATCGATTTTATGTTTATGTGATGTCCGAAGTTCGATTTTGAATTTTAGTGATGTCTGAAGATCGATTTTGAGTTTCAGTGATGTATGAAGATCTATTTTGAGTTTCGGTGATATATGAAGATCGAATTTGATTTTTAGTGATGTCTGAGGATCTATTTTGATTTTTAGTTATGTCTGAAGATCGATTTTATGTTTGATGTCTGAAGTTCGATTTTGAATTTTAGTGATGTCTGAAGATCGATTTTGAGTTTGTATGCTGTCTGAAGATCGATTTAGAGTTTCAGTGATGTATGAAGATCGATTTTGAATTTCAGGGATGTCTGAAGATCGATTTTGAGTTTGTATGATGTCTGAAGATCGATTATGAGTTTTTGTGATGTTTGAAGATCGATTTTGAGTTTTAGTGATGTCTGAAGTTCGATTTTAAGTTTCAGATATTCGATTTTGAGTTTTAGTGATGTCTGAAGATCAATTTTGAGTTTGTGTGATGTCTGAAGATAGATTTTGAGTTTGTGTATTTTGTTGTCGGTGTTGATACTCGGTTAGTGTCCGTACGTACCCACACAGACAGGAGTCCCACTCTTCAATACAACACACCTCTCCACTTCTGTACAGACATGAGTTCCACATACACCTGCCAAATCCTTAAAAACAACCGATTTTAAGCATTATCCAATATCCATTACCGAACCAGATAATTTCATCTTTGAAATTTACCAGGGCCAGTTTCATCAACAGTTCTTAACTTCAAGGAATTCCTTAGCATAAAATTCATTACAGAAACGAAGAGAAAAAAATCTTAATGAAACTGAAACTGGGCCCTGATTTATTACTAAAATGATACCATGTCGCGTTAGATACGAAATTGTGTAAGGTACGGACGCTTTTCTGCGAGAGTCCATTTTTACAGGAGCATACTGGCATGCTTGCATTAAGTATATTTATGGATTCGTTCAAACTCAATAGAGATTTGTAATTTTACTCCCTTTCATCAATAAAACAGCGAAAATAGGGATATGTATTTTGATAGGATTCGCATTGTTTTGGGGCCATATGACAGTAAAGCTTAAACTGGAAATGCTTCACTTGATTTATTGCCAAACGAAAGATCTTTAAATTGAATTCTAGCAACAAATTATAGGTGATTCTGACCAACATGAACTTTATAAACACCCATAAAATACAGTAGTATTGATAGAGTAATATCGTTTGCTTTCATTCTTTGTACAATAGGTTGGTATTGTAGGTCTTATGAAAATTATCTGTCCGATGCATTATGTCATTGGGAAAATTCATTTCGCTAACGAAACCAAGAAAAAAATATCAAGAAACAGTTTATCCTGCAAAAAAAAAAATGCTTTGTTTTTGCAATGTTTACCTTTTCGGAAAAAACTGATTGCATAAGCCTTACGTTTGCTTGATTTTTTTATATGTTTTTTACCTTAAAAAACCCCAACATATCCTACTTACGTTTGCTTGTGGTAAGTGGTCCCTGCTACCGGAGATATAATTAAGGTCGCTCGTGGTAGCTAACACAGCCGCTGCCCCGCCAATAGCACAGGTAAGGTGCGTCCGGTGGTAGGTAATCGCCTTACACCCTTGCTGTATCAAACACTCCTTGAAACAACCTCGGAGTGAATAGGACTGTCCATGGCGATGTACTTCTCCCGTCAACTTCAGCCCAGGGAGCAAACTATAACGTATGTCCTCGCCGAATTCAAAGCAGGTTGAACCCTCAGTAAAACGTACATATATGAACATAAATAGCGTAAGTATGAAAAGAGACATATGTACAGGGGTATGTGGGATCTATCAAGGTTAAATGAAATGTTTCACACGTGGCTTGTTAAGATATGAAATTGTGAAAAAAATCTCGGAGTAAATCATCCAACTCGGCGGGTCCTAGTTTTCTAGTCCGAGTAATACTCTAACTGTAGGCTTCTTCAAACTGTCGGTCTAGATAAAAATCATTGTCGACATGACTCGATAATCAAAATTGAAAATCGTATAAGTTCACGTTAGCAATATGTCGTACAGCAATATCCGGTTTTACTAGCAATCATTTGTTCAATTTCCTCTACACACAAACATTACCACCTGTGATATTGTCAAACCAAACTAAGGGATATTTAAAACCGATAATTAAACGTTACTAAGACACTTTTCTAAAAACAAAAAGAGCAGCGGTTTTTAAGTGGTTCCATTTTTGCGACGTAAAATAGGATGTCAAAACTGACTAAGGATAAAACAAATTTGTTTTAGCTATCTAATTTCATTTGCAAGTTTGTAAGACCACTTATAAAGGCATTTATACACAATTTGACTTGTGTATAAAGATTACTGTGTACAAATAGATAATTTTTCCTAGTTCCATGGGTGGTCTACATAGACAGGGTTGACTGTGCAAGGATGTTAGTCATGTGTTGGTACCTAGGTAGCTAAAAAGAGTCGTATATAGCTGTACACATCATGTGTGCAATGTCGTCGTCAGATATGGAGAGATTTCCAACTTTGTGAGATGTAAATACGCCTACATTTGTACACATATATTTCTGGTAAAGTATTGCAGAGGATGTTGTTTTTATACGAAAGTTTGATCTAACAATTGCTAAGACCTGAATGAAGTAGTTATTGTCTAATGGCCAGATCACAAAAAATCGCGAAAACTTGAATCGTTAAAGAAATTGATGTCCCAAAAAATATTAAAAAAAGAAACAATAAGGTGGAAATGGTAGATGTTTTGCTTCTGTTTTAAAGAGTCGTATATAGCTGTACACATCATGTGTGCAATGTCGTCGTCAGATATGGAGAGATTTCCAACTTTGTGAGATGTAAATACGCCTACATTTGTACACATATATTTCTGGTAAAGTATTGCAGAGGATGTTGTTTTTATACGAAAGTTTGATCTAACAATTGCTAAGACCTGAATGAAGTAGTTATTCTCTAATGGCCAGATCACAAAAATTCGCGAAAACTTGAATCGTTAAAGAAATTGATGTCCCAAAAAAATATTTTAAAAAAGAAAGAAACAATAAGGTGGAAATGGTAGATGTTTTGCTTCTGTTTTAAAGCAAACAAATTATTGCGGTAATGTTTTTGGTCAGAGTCATCTTTCCATTAACATACAGTATGGTATTGGGCACTACTCGGCTGTCGTAGTTTGCGGAAACTCGACTGTAAAATGTGTGTGACAGGCATATTAGGTATGTTGTAGCGTCACCGAGAAACACCCAAGGTGAGTGTTTAATTACTATGTTTTATGTTTGTTAATGTTATATATCTGATTTTTGTGTTTCGTATCATAAGGTGTAAAATCATTAAACTGCTGATATCTCTCGGCAGACTCAACTTTGACATATATGGATATCAATATACTCAGAACTTATTTATTCTGTTTTATACTAGCAGGAAAGTGCGTTGTTAGTGAAATAATTACACAATATAGTGAATTTAGGAAGTAGAGTTTTCCGCTCCCAGTGTCGACACTTCTATTTGGAGTCTAAATCATACCAATAACTGGTTTACGTAGTTATATATCGATCTGGACAGGGCAACATGCCCAGTCGTGTATTGTAAAGCTGGGATTTTTAAATGTCTCCTGTACAAGTTAGGTGTACCTTTGTATACACAACGCATGATACGACAGCACAGAATGGCAAAGCCTAATTTACGTTTTTATACATTATGTAGACGGAGTCCACCAAACGTTCAAAGAGGTTTGAGACGGGTAGCGCCCATACTTTATGACAATCTAAATTTACCTTCTTGCTCCCTATAGATAGTAGATCTGGAGTTAGATTTACGCCACACTCATACCATTGCACCCCGGCCTTAAATTGGAGTTAGATTTATGTCACACTCATACCATTGCACCCCGGCCTTAAATCTGGAGTTAGATTTATGCCACACTCATACCATTGCACCCCGGCCTTAAACAGACTCATAGCTTTGAATGGGTATTCTCCTCGTTTATTTTCCCCAGCGTTTAATTGATTGTTGAAGCGACAGTTTTACCCGGGATGTTACCATTGAGTACTATATATGGAAAATGAAAATCATCTGGTTTTGTTTTCAAATTAAATCCTTCTGGCCGTGTATGAATAACACATATTAGGGTTAGTTGGATTTATATCACTTTCCATTCAAAGTTGTTTTTTTAAATGAATTTCACCTTCTATATAAAGATTTCTGTCATTAATATTATTCCTCTCGTCTATATTTTCTGATTTCTTGTCAATAATTAATGAAATGTCGATCATTCCATTGCAGACGTCGTTTGCTGTGATGTTGGCGTCATTCCAAGGACTTGTTGAAAATCCAAAATGGCGACACATCACCTAATGAGACAATCCTCAAATCATCATGACGAATGTCCAACATGTCGCCGCCGAGCAGCTCGAATGAAGCGCGAAGAGGTGAAACCTGCACCAAAGAGAAAACCACCGCCTAAAACAGCAAAAGGTAAAAGGACAGTCATTACTCCTAAACCGATAGGGACGGTTCCTTCGCAGGAAAGTGGGTTTATCATTTCTCATATCCACGCATTTTCCCAGGACCAAGCGTATGTTTGGCACTACAGTGAAAGGAAAGTGTCAGTGATGAATAAAAGTGGCAGAGTAGAGGAAACGCTCAAACTGGACACAAAAAGTGACGTCATCGACATTTCTGTCGCTCCACAGAGTGGAAATATATGGTACGCATGTGCAAACGGAGGGGTATTTGAAATGTTGAAAAACAAGACAGCCGTCAATAGGTTTAATCTTGGATTTGAACCACGCTGTATGTGTCTGTCTTCAAAAAACAAGATTCTAGTTGGAATCGAATGTAACATGTTAGTGTTCGACACAGAAGGCAATGCTGTTACAGATTTTCAAAAACTGAATCCGGGAGCTGATTTCATCGAGTTTTGTCCAAGTAACATAGCACAATGCCCTTACACGGACGTCTTTTGTGTTTGTGATTTCTTCCATCATTATTTTGTTCTTCTGGACGCGTCACTTAAGATCGTTTGGTGGTTTCGCGAATCTATTGTTATAGACGCTGGAGGCGTTGCCACGGAGACTGGATATTCCAGTCCGGACCTGTTTTGGCCTCACACGGCAGCGTTTGCTAAGGATGGAACTATTATTGTTGGGAACAAGGGAGATAACAATGCATTGATAGCCATATCACGTGACGGTCACGTGCTACAGGTCATTTCGAGGGAGGAGGACGAACCGTATGCTCTCTGTCTACACAAAGACGGACATTTGTGGGTAGGACTTGACACAAGTCTCGTCAAAGTTTATCAGTTGTCTGGGAAACAGATCACAAAGTCTCTGTAGCGTTCCTCTTAAAGTTACAAGTATAACTTTGCATACATGTATACATCTCTCAGTGGAGTGCGTGGTCATCCACAAAATACATACACATGTCTTTTTTTATGCCTGAAAGAACTTATCAGTGATGGAGAATTGAATATAAAATGGTGAAATCCAAACACATTAAACGTCTACAATAAACAAAAGGAATGATACAAAGGGACCGTTGGTCAAGAATTTGGAAACTTTCGTTGGAGTAGAAAGAGTAGATTTGTGCCAAAATAAAGAAAGGCACATCTACAGAATTTACCAACACATTGGAATTGACAGACAATGCTGTACAGTCCTATACGTGACTCGTTACGTATTTCTGTTCAAACCTTTGTGTGCTTTTATTTTGCTAAATTATTATGGGCAAGAAAATTTGCTGATTAAATTGCTAAAGGTGTTTGGTTGTTGTTGGCAGAGACGAAAAACAAATAATAGGAAGCATCGCACCGACTCGGAGTTCACTTGCTTAAATTAGAATCGATTTCCCTATTTCCTAACCTGTAATATCACAAGGTGGCTTTTTTGCTAACTATAAGGTAAAAGAGAAGTTTATGATTTCCATATATCGAAATGAAATTGCTATGAGAGAAATATTTATAGTCACGAAAACGAGAAATTAAGTCTCCAAATATATCTAGGTCACTGATATACTTCTGTCCTACACCAATCAATGCTGACGTTATTATTCCATTCTTATTTTAGACTTGATCTGGGCGAGATCTGCAAGGTCTGTGTCTTACTCAATCAGTGGACGTTTACACTACAGGAACACTAGGTTCCGTTCTCTTGTCTCTTACTCAATCAGTGGACGTTTACACTACAGGAACGCTAGGTTCTCTTCTCTTGTCTCTTACTCAATCAGTGGACGTTTACACTACAGGAACACTAGGTTCTGTTCTCTTGTCTCTTACTCAATCAGTGGACGTTTACACTACAGGAACACTAGGTTCTGTTCTCTTGTCTCTTACTCAATCAGTGGACGTTTACACTACAGGAACACTAGGTTCTGTTCTCTTGTCTCTTACTCAATCAGTGGACGTTTACACTACAGGAACACTAGGTTCTGTTCTCTTGTCTCTTACTCAATCAGTGGACGTTTACACTACAGGAACACTAGGTTCTGTTCTCTTGTCTCTTACTCAATCAGTGGACGTTTACACTACAGGAACACTAGGTTCTGTTCTCTTGTCTCTTACTCAATCAGTGGACGTTTACACTACAGGAACACTAGGTTCTGTTCTCTTGTTCTCTCTTACTCAATCAGTGGACGTTTACACTACAGGAACACTAGGTTCTGTTCTCTTGTCTCTTACTCAATCAGTGGACGTTTACACTACAGGAACACTAGGTTCTGTTCTCTTGTCTCTTACTCAATCAGTGGACGTTTACACTACAGGAACACTAGGTTCTGTTCTCTTGTCTCTTACTCAATCAGTGGACGTTTACACTACAGGAACACTAGGTTCTGTTCTCTTGTCTCTTACTCAATCAGTGGACGTTTACACTACAGGAACACTAGGTTCTGTTCTCTTGTCTCTTACTCAATCAGTGGACGTTTACACTACAGGAACACTAGGTTCTGTTCTCTTGTCTCTTACTCAATCAGTGGACGTTTACACTACAGGAACACTAGGTTCTGTTCTCTTGTCCCTTACTCAATCAGTGGACGTTTACACTACAGGAACACTAGGTTCTGTTCTCTTGTCCCTTACTCAATCAGTGAACGTTTACACTACAGGAACACTAGGTTCTGTTCTCTTGTCTCTTACTCAATCAGTGGACGTTTACACTACAGGAACACTAGGTTGTTTCTGTTCTCGTAGGTCTCTCTTACTCAATCAGTGGACGTTTACACTACAGGAACACTAGGTTCTGTTCTCTTGTCTCTTACTCAATCAGTGGACGTTTACACTACAGGAACACTAGGTTCTGTTCTCTTGTCTCTTACTCAATCAGTGGACGTTTACACTACAGGAACACTAGGTTCTGTTCTCTTGTCTCTTACTCAATCAGTGGACGTTTACACTACAGGAACACTAGGTTCTGTTCTCTTGTCTCTTACTCAATCAGTGGACGTTTACACTACAGGAACACTAGGTTCTGTTCTCTTGTCTCTTACTCAATCAGTGGACGTTTACACTACAGGAACACTAGGTTCTGTTCTCTTGTCTCTTACTCAATCAGTGGACGTTTACACTACAGGAACACTAGGTTCTGTTCTCTTGTCTCTTACTCAATCAGTGGACGTTTACACTACAGGAACACTAGGTTCTGTTCTCTTGTCTCTTACTCAATCAGTGGACGTTTACACTACAGGAACACTAGGTTCTGTTCTCTTGTCTCTTACTCAATCAGTGGACGTTTACACTACAGGAACACTAGGTTCTGTTCTCTTGTCTCTTACTCAATCAGTGGACGTTTACACTACAGGAACACTAGGTTCTGTTCTCTTGTCCCTTACTCAATCAGTGGACGTTTACACTACAGGAACACTAGGTTCCGTTCTCTTGTCTCTTTTTCTGGTCAATCTGGTCAAACGACTTCAAGTTAACAATTAATCAACCCTCAAGCTCCTTTATCCCAGAAGTCATGAAAGCCAAAACATTTGTATGTAAAAAACACAAGAGAAAATCATAGTTGTAATTTAATTTTTACTGTTTGTCTTTATGTACAATGACGACTGTTTAAACTCCTGGCCATAAGGACATTTATGAACACAAATGAAAATGACATTATTTTCTCCCGCTTTCCTTTCTCCCCTAGACCCAATCTCCAAACACATGTGACCTTAATGCCCAGACCGTTCAAGCTCATATACTGTTTTGATTGCTTACTCAGGAATTATTTTCAGAATGTGGCAAATCTCTGAATGCAACCAGGTTTGATGGATTTGATGAAGATAAGTGCTTACATAATTTTGATTGGCTACTTTAGTAAAAAATAAATTGCAATTGCGTTATAACTGAAACATTGTATTTTGTTATTGGTAATCATTTTAACTAATCTCTTATGACTCATCAATATATAGGTTACTGTATGATTGGTTGACAATAAAGTATGTTCTTATCAGGTCTCTTGGCTACTGTAGTACACATTTTGTAATGCCTCTTGTGATTGGATAATCAAGTGTCATTTTGTGACATATTATTGGCCAATGGGCCTAGGGAAGAAAATTATTCAGGAAGGTGTAGAATTATCACATTTAGCATTGCACCAGATACACTCCTATTTCTCTCTCCTTTCTCTCTCATCCTAACCTCTCAGCATCATCATCAGTTTTCCTGTAATCATTATTAGCACTTTTCAATTAGCACTCTTCCATTTATTACAAACTTGTGACATTGGTTGGTAACTTACAAAATCAAAAGGTACTTATAGCAATTTTATAAGAATGTATAAGTTCAACTGTTTCGTTTTCATGCAAAATTCCTTATAACTATCTAATGGTCAGTTATTATCTGAAACCATAAAGGAAAACCACATTTCATTTAAACATTATCAGCATTATTGTATATTGCAATTTTGTACAAATTTTCTTATGCCAAAATAGGTATATCATCATACAGTATGAGGAAACGCTTCAGATTTTTTCCCCCCCCCCCCCCCCCCCCCCCCCCCGATTGTCAACATTATTTAAAAATCTTTGGTCAATCTAGCCATGATAAACAATTGGTAATATATTTTTAGGCTGAAAAGGTTTGGGACAAAACCATACAAAATTATTTTGGTCATCTTAATTATATTTTTGTAAAGTAATTATACACAAGGCCAATTAAAACCAGCATTGCCGTCTTACTCAGGTTTGGAACTCTAATATTAACACAGTACTAACCTCTGATAAGTCAGGTCACACTGCTTCCTCCTCACTCACAGATACAACACACAAATACTGGCATACCGACATACACAGCCACATACACGCCCTATATACCATTTGAATCAGTCACTTGAGCTTGGGAAGTGAGGAGAAATTTATTGTGAGTGAGAACAGAATGATAATAGTAACTAATAAATTGTTTTAAAGGCACAATTTCTTATCAATTCCAATCTATAAAATACAAAATAAGATTTGAAATATATAGCCATAAAGCAAAGAAAAGAAAATTATTTTTTCATAGGCCTCAATAGATTCATAATATTAGGACAAAGGGGAGTAACTCTCATAAATCACACAATATTTGGTGAGAAAATAAAAAAAAATGTCTGTTTAGGGTTACCTGAACGACCCAAATTTTTTACCCCGACCCTAAATTTTTTTTCACCCTTTTCTATGAAAAAAATATTAGAAAGTTGGGATTTCGATCTCAGACCCTGGTTCTGGCCATCATTTTATTAGAGTGAAAAACACCAAAAAAAAAGAAACAAAACAAAAGATAAAATTCCTCATCTCTTCCCAACTCGAAATCTATCTCAAACATCACAACATATCTTATTCATCAGCTCGTCTCCCATGCTTTTGTACATCTCACACAATCATCCATTGCACGAGTACACATACTTGTATGACATGGACCTCGGCAGTTACATAAGATACGATAAATACAACATGATTTTTGGGACACATATGGATACCATTTCATATTTATAGTTTATTAAGTTATGTTCAGGTGGGTCATCATTATACAGGATAATACTGAACAATGTTCTATTTACACGATATATAACAAAATTAACTTAAGAAACAAATTGGGTGAAATTCTCGTTTTTCAGAATAAAATAATGAAGAAAAAAATGAACATGGTGCGTCTTGTATCCTCTTTGCATTGAGCATAAAGATACAATAATACAAAAAAGAAACACATGAATTAATATCTTATAAATGTTTTGTAATTTACCCTTGTGGATGGTGTTGGATGGCGCCGGATACGTGGGTAAATGGCGTCCGTCCTAGACCACAGTATATATACGACCTAATACATACACGAATATAACTGATTACACAGTGTGTAACGACAGTCTGTCTCCTCGACTCTCAACATCTAATGGATTTCACTCAATACAAAACAAAATCACAGACTAACTTATAACCAGATTAAATGTAATAGTGCTGAGGGATGAAACAGTATTTAGATTAATGGTTAAACTGACAGGCTATATAAGTATGTTGACTTCCCCCAACTCATTCCTACAAAAAAAAAAAAAAAAAAACAAAAACAAAAAAAAATCTACTCTTATAATCTAGAATTAATCTTATTCGTCATCGACAAAAACCTGAAGAAAATGCTTCCAAAGTATGCTTTATTTCAAAAATGGGATATTAAAAATTCTATTGATAAAAAAAAATTAAAACATTAAATATTTGCAAAATCTACTTGGTTCTATAATTTTTGTTCTAATTGTTGTACATATAGAAACTGTCTGTGTGTTAACTTTCTGAATATTCCTGCCAACCAAATATTAAAGATTTGTACCCTGATGAAAACAAAGAATTAAGATGTAATTTTCTGTCAAACCAACAGATCTAAATATTGATAAAAAAAAACATACAACTATGAACTTGTCGTTGATTTTAACATTAAAGAAAATTTCATCCTTCAGCATATTACATCTTATCTGTATATACATTTGAATTAAATGAAAATATCTTCACTTCAACAAACAAAATTTATATTTTGATTAGCAAGTTTACCTTGTTTTTTTAACTTTACGTTATTATTTTATGACAAATATTAATAGAAAGCCTTGCTTCAATAGCATATAAATTAATGCTGGAATATTTCATAAATTATTATGAAATTTTATCAAAGTTACTTCCTGGCAATTTATCAGTATGTGTTGATGTTCGAAATCTTGTAAAACTTTTTGTATCATTCTTAAAATTGTACAAGATTTGTGACAAAATATTCATAAAGCTGTATCAATTTTAAAAAATAAATGAATTTTTCAACATGATTTTATGTTATTTGAAAACACCTCTTAAAATCTCATGACAATGAAAGAGTAATTCAATACAGCAAATTGACCAAAAAGTTTCTTTGCATTTTCATCAAAATAACAATAATTGTAATTTCTAACTATTATTATAGATCTGGATGAAATAGAATGATAAAAAAGATTCACAGACTTAGTTAATCAACACTTTGATCAAAATTTTTGGCATGTAAGGGAAGTAACTCCAAGTATAATTTTTGTATTATTTTGGCAGTTAGGAAATGAATAATTATATTGCCTGTTACATATAATTCATAACAATAGTTTGATACTTTTAACGACTACACACTGTTGTATTTTTTAAATATCACAAAAACATGTACCTATTTTTGGTGTGCAGAGAAAAAAAAGAAAAATTCCTTTGGCAGTTTTTTTCTCAATAAAATTACAAACCATCATTACAAGACACAGTCTTGTATGAAATCTCTCTTGTGACAACAAAAATCCTGAGTATTTTGTTCAATGTTCATCTACCCCTTACTCTATGCAGTCTCACTCCACGCCTTCTCAGGGGCAGGTGTATGCAGTTTTGCATGAGTACACATTACCAGCTCAATTCTGGCTCAAATTCAACAAAACGAAAAAAAAAAAAAAATCTTCTCGTTATTTCGTGAAAATAATCAACACATATCTAAATGCCACACTTCTGATGACATCATATCTTGAGGTGAGTTGGCATCGAAAAAGTTGTTTTGATACAAAACTTTGACAAACAAATCCGTCTTTGTGTCCATTTCACATGACGAGAATTTTGTGTCAGACGCCGTCGCACCTATCGGGACAGTCGAGGTGCGCGGCGCGATCAGTAACATAAGTCCGTACAGGAGAACAATCACCTCCAGTACTATGGCTAGGACTGTGGCAATCACTTGTTACTTTGTTGAAGGTGGAAAATTCTATTGTTCCTTCTGAAATGATAAAACAGAATTATTTTTTGAAATTTTGTAAATTAGGATTATTTAAATAAAAATAAATAATGAAAAAAAGAAGCTTAATAAACAATGAATTGTAATAGAGCATCTCGGAAGACATATTCATGTATGGTTTTTTTTAATCAGTAATTTCAATTCTATCAAATCATTATCAAAGTATTTTTTGTGAAGTTTGTTATGTTTTTAAAACATTTTACATGAGATCTTTTGTTTAAAAGGGTTCCAGATCCTTCACAAAAAATCCTCCCCTTTCATTCAGATTTAACACTATTTAAGAGAGTACCCAGTACACATGTACCCACCATTGCTGCTGAGGTCCGTATTGGTAGCTTGATCTCGTGTCATCTGTTCCCGAGCCTGAGCTCTCCGTCGTCTTCGTTTCTGTTTGCCCGCACTTTCCCCATCAACACTATTCACAGTAGAACTGTCATATGAACCTCTCACAACACCATCACCCTGAAGGTGATCACATGACCTAGCCAGCTGGTCACATGATCGATTTGAATTTGAATATCTCCCTGGTGAATCCGAGTGAAATTGGTCAAAACAGCTTGGTACGTTACTAGAGTGAGGTGACGGGGGGCAGGCCGGAGCTTCCCCACCTCCCAGGGAATCAGGGCTCTGGAGGGGGCAGCCCTCGTCCCCAAGTGAGCTGGACTGTTCTAAACAGTTGTCCACCTGTTCCATACCACGATGAAGAGACCTATCCATACTCCTGTTTATCTTGTTAAAGTTATTGTCACTACCACCGGAGTGGTTTGGTATTGTCCCGTTGGATATAAAACTGCTTGGGGGCTGTGGGAGAGAAAACATGGTGTGGTCACTAAATCACACATTTACAGAATGTGGTCACTATATGTATAGACAATATCTACAAATATAATGAATATTTTGTTGTAAAACATTATGTCAATTTAGCCATTTTTTAAACTCATTGAAAATAATCTCATTGTATTTCTTAAGACTTCTTATCCTGATACGCTGAAGAACCTTATTACCCACCAAATGCTGCCATGATTTTCAGAATATATTTCTTCCAAGTTTTCAAGTTATTGAATGTTCTAAACTTTGAATGGAACGAATGAGTTATTGGAGTGTATACAGGAGTGAATACAGGAGTGAATACAGGAATGAATACAGGGGTGAATACAGGAATGAATACAGGGGTGAATACAGGAGTGAATACAGGAATGAATAAAGGGGTGAATACAGGAGTGAATACAGGAATGAATAAAGGGGTGAATACAGGAGTGAATACAGGAAAGAATACAATAATGAATAAAGGGGTGAATACAGGAGTGAATACAAGAGTGAAAACAGGAGTGAGACCTACCTGATACGTTGTTGACACACCATGACCTCCATAGCCATTACTAAACGTATGGGGGTCCACATCCGTTAACGGATTCACACTAATGTTCATTTTGGTGTAAGAATTCGGCACATGCCCATTGGCTACAGAGCCATTCAGTCCATTCACACCAGTATATTTTTTACGTAAACTATCTGCATGAATTCGCTGAGCCGAATCTTGAAATTTACTCACTCGCATATGATCATTCATTTCATCTGTAGTAAAAAAAAATTATAAACATTAGAATTATTGAAATTTAAGTACGGTATTCTATAAAGTCTATTATAATATTCAAACGACTTTTAAATTCCGTTAATTTATTTTGTACATTAACAAAATTGACCATATGAAATAATTATATATAATTCAAAGATCCAGTTAACTAATTATGCTGAACAGTGACACAACCATGAAAAGAATTCTTCCCATAATGCATCCTTGGTTACGTACCCATCATCCTTCGCTGCTGTCGCTGTTTCCACCAGCACATGAACATAAACACAATGAGAAATAGCATCATAACACCGAGTACGATTCCCAGAATCATATACAACATTTCACTACTAGACTTAGAGTTTGTTGGAACTGGACCATCCACCTCTGAACTTGGCTGTGCAGCCTTTACCGGACTTTCCGGATTTGTTGAAGGACTTCCTCCGTTTCCTTCCCCCGTTGGCGGCGGGAAGATCATAATCCCACTACCTCCTAACGTCCGTTTTACCACAACGTTGCTGAAGTCACTGTTTCCAGCTGCGTTGAAGCTCTGAATTTTGATGGAGTATTCTGTATTTGGTTTTAAAGGTGACAAGAGATAAGTTCGAGCAGTTGGTTCCATCATTTGTACAAATTCATAATCATCCTGAGAACTAAACGGTTTGTAGTATAGGAAGAAGCCTTCTATCTGTGACGTCTTCACAGGCATGTACTGAAATAGACAATAAAACAAGATTAAATCAAGTAATCATACAAAACAAATGAAATTAAAAATGATACATTAATGCACAATATTATTAATTTTTACACATTCTAAGAATGTCAAAAAAGATTTGATACTTTGTAATATTTTTCAATGAACTACACGTAACAAAAAAATTAAGATTAAGACAAAGAATTAACTGGTAAATTTTTAATCTAGTAATGAAAGGTTTCGTACATCCAAGCATTAATTTTAATACAATACAAGAATTGTACTGATACTGGTATTTCTGTACCTTCCATCGGACATTGAGTCCGTATTCCTGGATATTGTTAATAGACTCCTCGCGTTCGTATTCCACTGGTTCAACCTTGACTATAGTCGGCCGACCTTCCGGAGCCCGCGGCTGTTTAAACTTTTTCACCATCAGAGTAAATTTCTTTGAGTTTGGACCAGCTGTGTTGTCATTGTTAGAGTAGACTGCCGCTATACGAAACTTGTACTGGGCTTCTGTAACAGCAATAATCAGTAGATCAGAAAGAGTTGGTTTAGTGAAAGTCCTAAAAACAAGTATCCAATTTTATGACATTAATGTTTGGACTCTTTTTAAACTGACATAAATAGTAGAGAAATCTTATTGGTCATGATCAGTGATGTCTCTACACAATATATCGTACCTGGCTTCAGGTTTGACACTTCGTACATCCGCTGGTCTCCCGGAATCTCCTCGTCTTCAGTCTTCCATTGGCTTTTCTTCGGTTTGATAATTTTGTACTGGACGCGGAAGAAGACAATCTGTAGGCCATCATTTTCCGGGACTGACCAGTTGAGTTTTACAGATTTATCTGACAGCTGACTGACATCAGGAGCTGTGGGAGGAACTAATCGGTCTTTGGCTGAAAATACAACATCGTCCATAAATAAACAGCGTTTCATCAATTTATTTAAAATATACATCTTTTTTCTATTTCCCTAGTCCAACACATTTAAGAACGTTCCATATATTAGCTTTAAATCACTTACTTTTGGTGAGGGGAAGTAACTCATAATTTTATATGCTCTACTTATAACTGATCCATCACACTTGACTTTTATTAAGGGGAGATAACTTAAGATTCCTCACCAGCACTTTCATCATTAGGTGGCCTCCTGTTGGTTTTCTTCTCCTTCTTCCTGTTCCTCCTTCGCTTTTTGTTACGTCTATTTTTCCTACGATTTGAATTGTGTGTCCCTCGTCCCCCACTGTTTGATCCCTCCCCACCAGATGGCACCACGTCAGTTTCATCTTCTCCGTCGGTACCAGGTTCAGCTTGACCTTTGACCTCTACATGTATGACGGCATAAGAGACTCCGACGTCGTTACTACACATACACTGGTACAGACCGCCATCCTCAGGCTTTATGTGTTTGATGGTGTAGGTGGTAGCTAAGCAAAGGAAGGATCAATTGATTACCAATATCTACACCATAATCAGCAATATTTAACAGTTTTTATGAAATCAGTTTTCTTAATTGATAAAAATAAGTTTCTTCCATACTTAGCTAGGTTTATTTAATAGTTTCTATGTAATAACTAATTTTAGAAATTTAAGCTTTGTTGAATCCAAATTATACACTATTATTTCAATTAAATTCTTGAATGCTTCAAATTGAAAACCAATATAAATATATGTTACATAAGTGATTTCAGAAGAGTGAATTTTACATTTTGATACAGTAATTAATACCAAGCCTACCTCCATTTTTAGCAGTCAGGACTTTCCCCATAGGTACAGCGTTGTGGTACCAGATGACTTGCATTTCCGGCGAGTCACCGATCTCGCAGCGAAGACGCACCGACTCACTGGGGTTGATGGTGATGAACTGAGTCTCGGCCTGTACGACAGGGGGCTCGAGGACCTCCAACATGATGGCTTTGTGTGTTTCCATGCCAACACCGTTAGAGGCCTTGCAGGCATACGTCCCCATGTCCTCACGCTGTACATTCCATATAAACAGATGACCTGTACAATAAAATAAATACTTATTACTGGGCATATCAAAACAGGTTGGTGACCGCCATATTCCAATGAAATAAGGAAAAATTTATAATAACAATTATTTTCTAAGAATTAAAAATGGTTTTGTGCAAAACATTTATACCATTTCAGGTTTATTTTTCAATGCTGCTCCAAGATGTTTTTCTTAAAAAATTGATTTTAAAGATTTTTGGTGTTGTAAGTGTTCCCAGACTTGTACATATATAAGAGTTACCTCCCCTTCAATGTGATTTTGGAAAACTACCTCAGTTAAAGAAAGTACTTGTAAACATTTAAAAAACATCACACTTACAGATAAGAAGCGTGGTATAATTTTGTTTATTTTTTCAGTTCTTACACATACAGAAAATTAACAGTCCAAAATATTTTTTGGTATTAGATTTAACAATTAAGGCTATAGGAATAAAATCCATATCTTTCCAGACAGAACATAATGCAATTCTCAGTATTTTCCTGGTTCCGACTAATTTTACATTACAAATGCAGGTAAACTTATCACTTAAGTTATGATTTGACCAAACATTTGGCTATATTCTGTCAAACTTTGCCTTTTTCGATTTTGTGTCGCCCGACTGGAAACTCGCCGCCGTAGGGATCCCAGATGATGGTGGGTTGTGGAGTTCCCTGACTGACACACTCCAGTGTAACATTTTCACCGATCTGGGTCTTAAAGATGTTCTTTGAGGTAACAATGGAAGCTTGTTGACTAGCACCTGTAAATAGTAATACATCAGTTGATTATTGTTTTAACACTTATCAGGTTACTGTTATTTTTCTTCCAGTATATTAGTGCAATCTAAATATAATGTTATTCATTGTATATCATATTTCAGCACTAACATCAATTAATTAATATTTTTTTACATTCTAGCATCATTGCTTTATATTCCAGAAAAATCACCCTAGTAAAAATTCAACAATTGTAAAAATTATATTTTGATACTAAATGACCTTATTGCCTTCATGGTTCAATTTGTAAGTTTTTTGTGGAACAAACCAAGTACCTAACCAAAGGTCAATAAAATAGAATGGTCCAAACTCCAAATGGGAGAGTTCATAGGCATTTCTTGGGGATGATGGGTTATGATATTTAAGCTTTTTTGAGTTCAAAACATCAATCACAGTTGATGAAAGTGAAGACAAACTCTAGAGATGGTTAGGACACAGAAGCCATGCTATGCTACCTATTTCCTTTCCTGAGAAGAGGTTTTTAATTTGGCAAAGATTCTTCCAGCTAAATTTTTTAACCATATGGTTGACTTACTCAGAACCCTCACAACTTCAAAGAAAGAAACACATACAAGACTGTGAATTACGACACTCAGACACATAAATCTGTCACGTCAGGCGATTTACACATCAAAGTTCTTCCAAAGGGGGAAAAAACCTTACAGATTATGGCAGCAGAAACCAAATAAATGTTCCAGCTCTGGTTATATTACCTGGTAACACAGAGAAGTTGAAACAAATCAGAAATATTTTACAATGACTTGCTGTGTTTTTTGTCATTGATGAATAAAACATTTGTAAGTTTTTTTAGACATTCTGTCCAAGAGGTTGCATCAAAACTAAAATACCTCATAAGAGATTTTATAATAGGCTAATTTTGGTTTAATGAACTGTTGGTCACCATAATATCATGACAGTCAGAATGTAGATATTTAAGTATCAATTTCACATATGGTAGCATACACCCATAAGTATAAATTCACAGTTTTATGTCACAGTTATATAACATACACCCTTGATTCTAAATATTTCACAGTCTCTGTGTCACAGTAAGGTAGCATACACCCTTAAGTCTGAATAGAAGCATACACTCTTAAGTCTAAATATTTCACAGTCACCGTGTCACAGTGAGATAACATTCACCCTTATTTCTAGACATTTCAGTCTCCATGTGACAGTAAGGTAGCATACACCCTTAAGTCTAAATATTTCAGTCTCCGTGTCATAGTAAGGTAGCATACACCCTTAAGTCTATATATTTCAGTCTCCGTGTCATAGTAAGGTAGCATACATCCTTAAGTCTATATATTTCAGTCTCCGTGTCATAGTAAGGTAGCATACACCCTTAAGTCTATATATTTCAGTCTCCGTGTCATAGTAAGGTAGCATACATCCTTAAGTCTATATATTTCAGTCTCCGTGTCATAGTAAGGTAGCATACACCCTTAAGTCTATATATTTCAGTCTCCGTGTCATAGTAAGGTAGCATACACCCTTAAGTCTATATATTTCAGTCTCCATGTGACAGTAAGGTAGCATACACCCTTAAGTCTAAATGTTTCAGTCTCGGTGTCATAGTAAGGTAGCATACATCCTTAAGTCTATATATTTCAGTCTCCGTGTCATAGTAAGGTAGCATACATCCTTAAGTCTATATATTTCAGTCTCCGTGTCATAGTAAGGTAGCATACATCCTTAAGTCTATATATTTCAGTCTCCGTGTCATAGTAAGGTAGCATACATCCTTAAGTCTATATATTTCAGTCTCCGTGTCATAGTAAGGTAGCATACACCCTTAATTATCAGCCAGACAACACATTACAATGCCTGATGTGAAGAGATGTCGGTAATTTTGTGATAGACAGAAAAGTGCAAATTAAATCAGGGCATTATCCCCCATACCCCCTTCCTTCCTCCCTCAATCTATCATGAAAGTGTTACAAGAGAACTGAGGAATCTTAGTAAGAAACTTGATATGTAGGGTTAGAGATACAGTACTTTTCCTTCTGTTCAAACAAATTTCTTTTCTCTGTATAAAGAAAATATATCACCTTTAGTTGTCTTAATGGCCTGACCTTTAACCTTTCTTGCCCCCCAAACTAAAGCAGTGTGTTGATTGTGATAAGGCATATAGGGGAGAACTTTTTTAGAAGTCTGTTTTAATAAGGGCATGTTATCAGGATCAGCTGAACCCTAGTGATAACATGGATCTCTATTACACTTAATATGGAATACACAGACTCAGGGGCTGTGTCAGAAGGTACTTTGTACCAAATAAAGAGGCTTTCTCAAAATACAAAATACTGAGATTACAAGATTTCCTTCTTCAGGTATTGCTAAGCAATGGTGATTTATTAGTGTAATTTAACATACAAAATAATCACAAGGATGCAAGATTTTATTTTCTTGAGGAAAACAAAACACATTAAGCTATTCTGAACATGCATTCCAATTACACATCAACACACACATACCGTAAATACATCATTTATTAGATAAAGTTCAAAGGTCAAGTAGACTTGTGGTTGATTAATGGTCCATCTATCTACAGTGCAATCCAAATTGTCATTTATCTCAACTTATCTTCAGCTAAAGGGAGACTACCCCATGTGGCTCCACTACTCTTTCAGCCAATCAACATCAATCTTTCAACAGACTCTATCACCAATCATCATGCTTTTTAAAAGGCCCATGCTGATTGGTCAGGTATAAATGAATCAATTTACTGCCAATCATTTGCACACCACTTAATGATATGACTTTTCATGGTTAATTGTATTGAGATCAGTCACAATATCAGTTATTTACATGTTTACTTCTAACATGCGTTGAGAACTATTTAATGATTGGGTTATACTAACACTACAGTTTGAGGGTATTAATGTCTGAGGTCACAGAGTATATAGGTACACTGATTATTTTGTAATTTAATGGTTCGGTTTGATGACCTTGACTAATGTCCCATGATTTTACAAATATAGACAGCCACTGCTCCCCCTTGTTATAAAATGGTTGATCCCCAACTCATTCCTGTTGTGCTCTATCAAATATGTCACCAACAATAACTACCCTATTCTTCTCGTGCACATCTTGTCATAGTTTGAAGGTAACAGATTATCGTTTTTGGTTATTTTAACCCCTGTACCTGTAAAATTAACACCTGTACGGACATATCATCCTGTGATACTATAAATAATGTGACCTTCATGACCTCTGGACCTGATAGGGATCTGGCCCCTATCAATCATGGTCAATAGACTACTGGCCCTTTATCTCCGTAATGAAATATGAGAGCGAAGGTAATCGCTTATTTTCCATTCTGATTGGTCGAACTGATGGTCAGCTCACCGGTCACTCAATAGCTACCCGGGGATTCTATGTTAGACTGACCACAGATGAAAGGTTGCTAGGTTTGAGATTAATGATTGGCAGACATTCACCCGACACTATTTCCTTGGCATGAAATCCAGTTCAGAAACATTATGTTCCACATTTGTCAAAATGTCTAAGTGTAGGCCAGTCTCAATCGGTTTTGACTTGTTGCAATAATTTGTGATGTATGTGGTGATATTAATCTTCATTTTCTGCTGGATCTTTTAACAAGTAGATTTATCACCGACTCAAGTGGCTAAAGAAAGTTCAAATCCTCTGACAAACTTAAGTATGGGAACAGCCCTGGTCATGTGTACCCAGAAATACAACAATCCCACTAGTCATCAGACTTTTCATTGTGGTTTCCAAACATAAATATCTTATTTATTCCGTGCATTTCACAGATTCAATCTGAATTTAATTTGCATGTGGCATTAAGAGCAAGAAATTGGATTGGTTCCTAAACCAAACCACATATTGCTCATTCAATGTAAGACTCTGAAGGAAGATATAAGCTGTGTTTTGACATTATAAGTATTTTAGCTCTACCTTTCTTTTTTGTACTTGGTAAATGGATTATCTACAATCAAACATTTGTAACGTGTTGATTTACATATTGGAACTGTTTGTTACAGTTTATTATATTTGTATTGAATCTTTTATCGTAAGCACATAACTCTAAATTGAGGGATGTAATTAAATTGTTCATAATATTTCAAAACAAAAGAAGCAAACTCATATCAATGAAATAATTAATTCTTTTGTGTAAAATGAACAACAAACTGGTTCTGAATCTGTCATTTTCTATTTCAATTACATCTCATTTGAAATAAATAGCAAAAACAAAATGTATCCTGGTGAGCAATGCTTAAAATCTTATTGAAAATTGACAACATGCTCTAAATAGTTAGTACCCATGGATGATGAATGCTTGTGAAACATAACAATAAAATGTCCTTATCTTTCTCCAATAACCCATTCTCTGCTATGATGCATTAGTTTGGATATCTCTGTTTCAGGAAATCAATTTGTTTCAAGGCTTTGTCATACAATCTCTAAGGCTCTGGAAGTTTGAGGGGATTGTCTGTCTGAAAGTCTTCCAAAAAGTCCAAATAGGCCTGTAGAGTCAGAAGTTCAAACTAGCACAGTAGAAAGAGAGGATTTGAAAACTTTCACATCAAACACAGATCAATTGATCTTCAACCAAATACAGTATTGGTTGTTTATTAATGTGATTCTCTAATGACACACCGATGAACAGGGGTTCCACAAGTGCATTGTATGAAATGTCCTCATCAAAAAAGGATTGTTTGGAAAAGCCTTGAAAATTTGGCCAGCAGATGTCAACACATCTGAGATTTTTTGCACAATCTGCTGCTCAAGTGTTTGATTGATGTGTAAAACTGGATGAATAAATAAAGAAATCTTACTTGCTGCACTTTGAACTATCAAACATTTCATGTCTTAAACATGTTTAAATACATTTCCACCTCTTTCATTCATCTTTTTAGATAAAGCAGAATGCTGATCTTGTTTTGGGTGTTAAACCTTCTCAAATCATTCTAGGGGTCTTGTAGATGTTTGAGCTGAACAAGTGATACACTGCAGTCGAGTCTGCTTCAAAGAAATGCTTGCACTGAAGCAAGACGAAATTTTAGGACATCATAAACGAAGAGCATCTTAAGAAGAGCACTGCTAATAAGTGTTTCCTTTGCAGCCTGAAACACAAGGGATAGTGAAACAACATCCCTCACTTTACAAACCCCGATTATAAATAAAAACAGGAAGGCCAACTACCATTTTTATAACACCATGGTAATTTATAAAGGTATTCACCCACATCCGACTTGGTGCAGTTTGGATCCTGACTGAGGAACTGCCCTCGGGTCATTAAACTAGCACTCAGCACCTACGGATCAACCGACCCTCAACCAACGTTACATAACAGCTAACCTAGAATCAATATTCAAAGCAGTTACTTTAAATAAAAACTTAAATACTATTAAGCATTTTAATCATAATACTTTTCTACATACTAGTTAATTTTAATTATCATTTCTCCGTTTTATAATTGGTTTGTGTTTATAACTCCAGTAAAATATGTTTGCCATTATATTTCCTATTGACGTTTTCTCATATTATCAATATGAAACCCTACAAAGTGTTGTATGCTAGCAAGCAATTAAAATTTCAATACATAAAATACAGGTATTTTGGGACAAAGTAATTTTGGTGTAAACATGCTTATTAAGTGGGTTAATGTATGACCACGCTTCACCAGATGACAAGGTACCATACACTGGACCATACCATTATAAATTACATACCTCCTCATCCAAAACAAAATAACAGATTCAAAACACTTAACAAAACAAATATTAGGGCCTGTCGCAGAGTTCAGTTTTTATGATTTTTCCATTTTATGATTTAGTCTGGCAGTGCATTGTAATTTAATGATACAATGTTTTGATTTTCAAACAGGTCTTTCAATTGAAATTCTTGTTATACTTTTGTAAACAAAAATTAGCAAGTCATGGGGTTCATTTTTTACTCTCATTTTTTCCCCGCAAAATAGTAGTCATATCTTTTTTTTTGTCTTTTCATATTTATTTTCCAAATTTTTTTTTTAATGTTGCAGTAATCAATAATTAAAAGTTTTCTAACAAATGCGATATGAAAATTTTGAAATAAAATTAAAAAAAATATTTATCACTGATTTAGTTTGAATAACTTTTGGATATTCATGAATATATATATTTTTTTTAAATATGATATTTTATATACATTTTTTACTCAGTGGGTCTTAAAATACAAATTTTTAAGTGAATTTTTCATAAGCCTTAAATAAAAGGGAGACAGCTCTAAATTGATCGTATTCGTACACGTGTCTTTACCATACACATAAAACATACCATACACATAAAACATGCAGAGTGTCTTTCATGAATTAAAATTGTAACCAAAAGTGTTATTTAAAGATTGAAATTCTATGGAACATTTTTACGGTATCATAAGGTCAACTTTCAGGCCACCTGCAGCTGTGAATTGGGAGAGCATTGTCACATTACCATGCTAGTTATTAAAACATATAACATATACATCAGAATTCATGTCCCACCGATCCGTCCAAGGTCTTTATCTGCTTAGCCTAACACCAAATCACTACCCTACAAGTATATTAAACCTTTACAACATTTTTCTCCCAACATTAACAATTCCGGGAGCCATTTAATTAACATTTTTCTTACATTTGCTGTGCAAACGTGAAGTTAATGTAAATCTATGGTAAGTGTATGTGACCTGAAATGGTCCCCACGATAGGCAATTATCACAAAAAAACAATAAATCATAATAACACGCTGGTTCAAATTCAAGTCAGGTTTCATCTCAAGATACCACACATTTTTAAATCGGGCTTATGAAAACGTTTCATATGATATTTATAGTTCAAAATATTATTGTCAGAATTCATATAATATTTGAAATGTATATTTTCAAAATTTGACTTAACAGTATAGCCATCAAACACTGAATAATTTTATGGCAATAATATGCTTCCCTGAGAAGCATCTGTAATTCAGTGTCTATAACAATCTAGTTCTTTTGATTTTTGTGACTTAACGGAGCATCCTATCTTTCTACCCTTGATTGTCTCCCTTGTTTCTTTCTTTGTTGATACTTGTTTTCTCTAAACTGATTAAGCATTGTTGATTTTTTCTTTTAAAAAGTGAAATTTGATCAAGAAAATTATTTTGTCAAACAACTTTTTTACTGCATAATAAATCAATTATCTTTTAATTGTCAAATATTTTATCAATCAATTAATAATTCAGTAAATACATTGTACTCAATGTCTTCAAAAACAATTATCAATTAACTGTATTCATATTTAAAATTCTAAAAACAAATTGAATGCATGTATTTTGCCTCAATGAAATGCAATAAAACTTCATCAAATATTTTTCGTACTATCATATGCACTGTAGTTATTTTTTTTCTACACTTTTTAATGTGATGTAGAACAAATATTATTCTTTCTGTAAATCTGCTCATCCTATTTCCTTTGTGGAGCCCCCAAAAGTAGTTAACTCCTCCGAAGCCTGCTTTTTACCCATAAATCAGACAGGGCCTGAGAGAATACAGAACAAAGACTGGTGTTGTGTACCTGTGTGGCTGTAACGACCTCACTGGAGCCCAAAATACTACCCGCTTTTTTTATAAACCACTATTTATAATTATTTATATATATTTTTTAACAGTGCCAACCAGCGCCATACAGAGTCATAGCGTTCAGACATTTCATAAATGGATTTTTATAATTGGCAAGAAATTCCTTCACATATTCTTCAGGAGTTGTTATACAACATTAAACTAAAAGGAAGTTAATTTGTATATTTACATGTTACTTTCATTGTATTTTCGCATGAAAAATAAAACTTTAGACTTAAAAGAAATAATTATATAAATTATACATGTATTTTAAATAAAAGAAATAAAATTATTTTGTAATTTTTTTTTTTTATTTCATTAGAATAACATGGTATCGAAATGTGTTTTTTCTGACTAGTTAAAAGTTTAGAAAGGCTAAGTAACTTGCATATTATTATGAAATGAGCCAGATTTGCTTTAACAGCTCATTCATCCATTGATATATTAAGTCTTTTTTTCATGGCCTGGCATCAACACTTGTATCCCTACAAAGGGATCATAACCTATCAAAACGTACATTTTAAAAAATAAATTTTCAAAGGTATTTTTACACAGTCCATGAAGCATTAGTAGAAAAGTCAAATGTTAGTAACGTAAGTTTCACAGCGACACCTAAGCTGAGAAATCTTTTACAGTTTGTTTTTACTTTGTCTAGAAAATAAATTTCAAACAAGCTTTCCAAAGGAAAAGTGGCAAGATCAAGCATATCAGCTGATATCATAACCTGTCAAAATTATTTTAATACACAGTATATTTATTTTACTGGCCGACCAAATAATAGCAGCTTGTTGGAACCCTAGGCTGTGATCGGTAGAAACACGCAATATAATTGTTTGCACCTGTGCTGAGCTTGAAATTAAACTCCCTGTATATACTTCGCAGTCGACAGAAAACAGATTTATTTTCATTAGAAATTATGTAACGTAATACATCAATGATTACCAGGTCACTATAATGCATGTTATTTGTCCAATGTTCAGGTAAATTTTTTTTTATAGAATTTAATAAGGTTGTAATTCTTCCAGTCAGCTTAAAATATGTGGAGCTTTGATGAAAAAAATGTCTCAGTAATTAATACTAGCTACTGTGTTGATTTAAAATATGACACATGCATTTAGACGAGGGCTAGATTTACAACCAGTAGCTATTATATCTCTTACAACAACCACCTTATTTATGTCAAGCAACACAACTGGATCGTTTCATAAATACTTCAACACTTTTCATTTCAGAGCTTATAAATTTTGATTGCAATTTTGATAAAAAATAAAATCTACTTCAGCTAAAATTTGACAAATTCTGTGACAGATTTGTGGTATAGCACCTGACAAAATATGACAGGTATATATTTATCTCCCTTAGAGTCACAATATCATCGAGTGAAAAATTGTGAATCAGGCAAACAAAGTCTTATTTTCAGACATTGGTTACTTCAGTTATTTTCAGACTTAAAAGACAAGGTCTTATCAAGTAATATGGACCTAGTAGCAGACATGAAACTTTACAAGACTTTAATATAACTAGATATGAGTTTGTTAATACCAAAATCTAACATGATTAGCATCATCTTCTTCAAGCTATGAATGTTGAATGAACTGTACAGTATTCAAACTCCATTTTATAAATATTTAAAAATAACTACCTTAATATGTTCAAATTTCTATTGATTAATTCATTATGTTCGAATATGATTTCCTGATGATCATGAATTGCAGAATTATTTTTCTGATCCAGTTATGGGTGATTGGAAGGGTCAAGTAACAATACTTGGAACATGTCATAACCGATAATAGGAATCACACCTACAAACCGAATTAAACTCAACAATTCAGATTTAATTGTAACTTCAATGCTTTACAACTCTGAATACATGCTGAACTAATGTAATAACATCATATCCTTTTATTCAAATTAAATGAGATACAAACAACAGACAATTCCCAAATCGTCCTATTGTGTATTGAATTTTAAGATTTTGTAAAGTCAACGTCATACCTGAGTACTTATATAAGTAATATATACTGATGTCGTGTAGACAGGTACCTAGCTAGTGTATTGTATGGCCGTGTCAGGATAAATATCCCGATATGTCCTACTGCTGTTTTTTTCCCCTACCTGTATTTTTTTTTTTGTATCGTGTTTACGGAGAGATGTCTAAGAGAAGGGGGTCATACACTCAACAATAGCCTCTGTATCAGTTTCACATGGTGACACGAATGTGAATGCAAAAATCCTTTTCTTAGTCTAAACAGTTGTTATCAACTCTCTATACAAAGGCCGCAAATGTAGAATATGTCGACAAAATCGTATCACGCTTTGTTATTACCCACCAACAGGTTACATGAGAAGATGAGATAGGCTAAAACCTCTCACCATTTAAAACCCACGCTTTACCTAAAAGGTCTTATCCAACAGTCTTACAATACTACAGGTTTACCTACCTACTACGCTTAGTATTTGTAAGTTTTGTATAAACTTTACATTTTCTGTCGGAGTCAGTCTCCTGTGATAGAACAGTTAAACCTATATACCTGTGACATTTATGGAAATATATACTGACATTAATGTTTAATGATTTCATACAAATTGGAAAATTAATTTCATTGATATTGCTGTCATAAAATGAAAATACCAATAGCAAGTTTGTTACCATAGCGAATATTTACAACCTGAATAGTTTCATTAGCCATGAAAATTGTAATAAAATTTTGACAAGTATGTAGCAACATATTTATTCCATGTATATCACTTCAATTAAAATTTTGATGTCATCTTCTTTAAAAAAACCCATCATTTTTAAAAACTTCATAATGTAGATAGCGACTATGCATGTTAAGGATGTTGTGGGGTGGTTTTTACACCTCTGAACCAATGACAGATAATTTGTTGACCAATTGTTAGCTTGCGAGTCTAATGAAGGCTGAAGGTGTCGACTTTTTGGTTACAGTGTACGGGCCTTGGATTAATTTTGACAAATCATACTGTACTTATTCATAAACTTTTACCACTGAAAGTTATTTTCTTTATTTCAATCTATTCAAACAGTGCTGTGAGTTTTAAAATAACCCTACCTTTAAAACCAGGTATCAAATAGTGAAGGTAAATTATTGTATACTAAAATTCTTCATTCATAAATCACATGACTCCTATTATTGCCTGACAAGTACGCAGCTTTCTCTCCAAATTTTCCTCCAATTTTTCATAAATAAAAAACATTCAGCCTATCAGAGACTGGCATCATTGGTGGTCCTTTTATGCACTCCTATATGTAATTTATTAGGTCAAATGTTCATTTTGTCTACTCAGGAGGTTGTTACCATAGTAACAGCAGCTATGTTAGGTGTCCGTGGGGATGGGTTCAATACCAGTATATAAACAAGTAAAGGTCATGTCAAATTTTTATTTTCTTTTTTTAATTCGTGCAGTTTAATAATTTACAAAAATAATAAACAAACGAACCAGACCAATGTTAACTGATGACAAGTAGATATTCAGTATCCCAAAATGGTGACTTGTTAACATACAGTACTAAATATAGAAATATTATAGTTCTTGTTGTTTTTCAACAATTTTTTGTGTCTATCCTCTTCTGTCAAACTTTCAAGTGTCATAATAACAATGTTTTTAGTGTATGTCATGGTAACCGTCTATAGTGTGAATACAATTAACAGGTCAAGCTAGAACACAAAGGGAGATCTCTTTTGTCTTATTGTTCTATTAACAACCAAAGTTAATTGAGGATGGTGCAATGATTGGGATGTTTATATATGGAAGAACACTGGAGTGTCTGGAGAAAAACTACCTTATTATGGTTATGCAGTGCCTGGCAATGATATTAAGTTGGAAGCCCTACATGTGGATACAGAAGGAAACTTACCTGCTGATGAAGATTTTACGTTGAGGTTGATGATGTAGTCTGCAGTTCGATTTCGATTTGTTAGAGGATTGATGGCGATACAACGATACTGCCCCTGATCTGACTTAGATGCATTAGAAATTTGTAATCCTCCTGATGATAGAATCTGGTAATGATCTGAAACAAAATAAAAATGCATTGTTAAAGGGATTCATCAACATTTTGAACAATAAGAATATTTTCTGATTGGAGACATTGTAGGAGTTCCACTATACAAGAAGACACAAAATGAGTATACTGCAGCCTCCTAAAACACGTACCGCACCCTTCATACACGTAACACCGCATACATGGGAGACCGTCCTTACATAACCCTGGCTGTTTGTAGGATGTAAATTTGATCAAACAAATAAACAAATGTACATTTTAAATCAGCAGTCTGTCATATGTGTGTTGTGGTTCAACTTCTAGGACCCTTAAGGTATTAAGAATCATCGGAAATGATGTGCAAAGTTTATGGTCTTTATAACATATCAGACTTTACTAAAAATTCTTTAAAACAAAAAAAGAGTCAATAAACTCATACTTTAAGGGTGTGGTTCTTATAACCGTAATAACGACCAACATTTGCATTTTTTCTTAATATTTTTGATTTTTTTAGAACAATTACGAACAATTAAAACAAACTTCAAAGCTACATAACATGCTCCATTAGCTAATGAATGGCTTTAGTAGACTTAAATTGTGACGTAAAACATAATTTTGTTTATATGTTTGTGAAGACATGCCTTTCCAACACGTGTATTGTATTAATTTCCAGTAAACTTGGCATATAGAGCCTAACAAATCAGTAGATTTATAGTAGGTTGTCGCCCTGGTATCACACATCACATTAAACTTACGTGCTCACATCTCCATACTGTTAAAACTACACTGCCTATACTTAATAACCTAAACAAATCCTTGTTTATTATTCTGTATAAAGTGTGCAATATCATCGGAATCATCAAAGAAATGGAATTAATGAAATGAAGCTTTGATAATACCCTCTTAATGGTGGATAAAATTTGACCTATGGAAGTTTTACTATCAATACCAATAAGTCAATAATTCACCATTTTTTTAACTGTTCACATTGTATAAGCGAATAAAAACCCATTGATATTTTTTCTGTAAGGAGCAGAAAACTCTTATATCATCTAAAATGTACTGTAAATTTAATTTCTTGTGTGATTTATTTTTGTGGACAGTTAGAATTTGTGAAAATAATTAAATAGTTGCGAAAACACAATATCAAATCCCATAAAATGAAAACCTGTACATTTTACATCTACGTAACAAACAGGACAGACGTGGTCCGAGGAGTACTACCCATAATTTCATGTAGAGAGAATATAATTATTTCCAATGTTGTTGCAACTTGTTATTTCATTGAGGGAAGAATAACCGTTATTTCTTACAAGTTACACTGGTATTTTGGTGAGTAAACAGAATTTACTCATCAGATTTTCACCTTCACTGCCAAAGAGCCAAAACAAATATTGTTGAATGACATTTTTGAAAGATGATGCCAGGATTGCCAGAAAATCTTCTCATGGTCATAATGTTAAAATATTTCATCATAAACAAAACAAAATTCTTAGACATATCATCTTCTATGTCCTAGACAAAAACATACTCGTGTTTTAAGTAAATTTTGAAACACAATCTGCAGATCATTATGTGAGTCAAAAGACCCTGTGTGACTGAAACTATTAAAGTAGAGAATATTAATGTCTCGACTCAAACAATATTTCAAATTTGTCTCCGATCTGAAAGCCCTTACAGAGTAAATCTGAATAAATGGCCAGTGTGATTGTTTAAAATCACCTGATGACATGAATTAAGTCCAGGAGGTTTTAGAAAAGGGAAGAATACCGAAAGCATACAAACTTTTTTTTTTTACATTTCCTTTACAATTTAATGGATTTTCAAACTGTTCGACCTGTAATTTTACTGGGTTCACGTTAGAAGTGAGGGAGCCTACATTGTATTCTGTACCTTGACTCAATGTACTGTAAATTTAAATCGTTTTCTCGTATATTGCCAGACAAAATTCCATCAACTGTTTAAAGAGAAATCCCATTAGTGGTAGCGATACATAGCTTTCAATCCAAGTCCGCCAATAGTGGGTAAAAAAATCACTCATTGTCCGTGAATCTCAAATGTCTTTTCATTCCAGTAGCACCTAACAAATTGCTTTATTTAATTCTGTTTGGGTCACTTCTACGCACTGAAACCAACGGTGATCTTAGCAGGAACAGCATTATAAATTCAAGTTCAATTAATGAAAATCAACCCTCATTAAAATTGTGTAAGACATTTGCTACTACAGATTCAAACCCTTGCTCACATATTTGTTACATTGTGAAACCAAATTGAATCAATAGATAAAAATTCTTGAAAATTAATCCAATATTTCTACAAATAACACCTAATCTTATATTGGTTTTTGGCATTTATACTGAAAATGTGTTCATAAACATTAAGAATTGCTAGTTGTCTCTAGAATACATTATTTAATAACAGGAGCACATATCTAGAGCTAAAGTTGGTCACCTCAACATTCTTAATCAAACCAAGGGCAGATAACCTAGACATCATATTTGTGTATTACACACAAGAAATGGAACACAAACAGTCAGAATAACTATTTTGTCTGTGCTTATAAATACATTCAACAAACTTGTACATAGTATACTCTCCCAAATTGTTTTTATCTTTCTTAGGAAACCTCAGTCGACTCATGCAGAGTAGTCAACCGGAAATCATTACGGTAGAATTTCAGGCGAAATGATTCCGATTGCTATCAACATGCAGTCACTAGAAAATATGATATACATAGTCATCACATATAGGCCTGCTTTATTTCAACTAAAACATTGAATTACTGTGATAATTCTGTACATAATAGCTTTAAGGAATTTCAAGTCTAACTTTATTTTTGTGGTATTTTTTCAAAACAGAAATATGACAATGTTTAATTTATACTAGTCATTCTAAGGTGAAATTCCATAGTGTTAAAATAATTTTCATCATATAGATATTTCTCCTATCAAATGAACATGTACATATATAAATCGTCAAAAATAGATTTAACATCTATAGTAGCTGAAGGGAAGCTATAAACTTATTAAAGTTCTACAGGTTTATTTCAGTTCACATAAAACTAAATGAAACTTTAAATTGATAATGAGCTGATGAAATAAAATACTCTGAATGAAGAACCTCCCAAAATCCAATAAAGTTCTGTACAACATGTGATAACGATATCAAAGTATGGCTTAATGATGGTGGTGTCAACTCGGAACGTTCCAAATAAACTCCAGAAATAGATACTGTTTTTTTAACGGCCATGACTCAGTTTAACAGATGGTGTTGTTGTGGATTTTTTTCTATAAGAATGGCTTAGAAATAACACTGCTTGCCACCTTTGTTAAGTAGCGTAAATCAAGATCTTCACTTCCCAGTTAGGATTTCACAGTCTGTGGCCGGATGTTCTTAACAACTATAAGGTCACATAGCAAAAGTATTGTATTCTAAAGAACAGTTTGATGGTGATGGTATGCTACTGTTCAGAAGTGTCCAAAACAATTAGGCATTAACCTTTCATCCGATTCTCCAACTATTTGTCATAAAAGACAATTGTCTATTCTGACTATCAGAACAAAGCTTTCATTCATCTGAAGTTGTGATGACATTTTGGCAAAACAAAATGTCATCGAAAAAAATAATGTTTGTTATCATGAATTGTCTCCCCTGAGATCTAAAACCTATCTGCACATTAAATTACTGGTCTCAATACTATAAGTGTAGCTCTAACAGAGATACTTTTGGATGAATCAAACCAATCTGTTTATGAACATGCAGTTTTTGTTCCCAAATTAACAAACCATACTTCAAACCTTCAGCAATTTGAAACACAAGCTATCCTGAGGTCAAAAGTTCACAGAAATCTTTTCTATAACACAGAGCACACTTATACCTTACAACTTGTAATTGAGAATTTTTGAAAGCTTAAAAAACAACTTCATTATCTGTTGATAATGGTGTATCACAATACAATGTGAGCGGCTGAGGCTACAGGAGAACTGGTATATAGTGGTGTGTCTCTGTTGGTAATCCTCTCCCCCCTGATAACACACAATATCTGTAGACTCTCACACAGTTACCAGTGTTCTCTATACACACTCCAAACACCCAGCCACTCCATCTCAAAATCCATAAGTTTAGAAACTAGATCCATTAGCGATGGAAGGGGGTGTTGAATATAGGGCCAACCATATCAGAACTGTCAAAATCTCTTTAGAAAATTGAAACAGTAAACGAGCGGTTCTTCCTGTGGAATCTTATTTATTATGGAAGGAAGGAATGTAAAAAAGGGTATGGCTAAAAAAAGCCCTCATGTATCCAGACGCAAGATAAAACTGACTTAACATGTGTTTTCATCTTATATGAATCTATATAACTAGATAAGTATGTGTGGTGGTAATTAGTTGCAACACACGTTATAGTTATTATTAATCAACCAAAGTTGTGCTTGTACATAAAATTATAAAACATACTAAACTTTCTTTAACAGGATTACAGCAGTTACAAATGTCTAATAAGTGAAACCTTTTTTTAATTATTCTATGCTAAAATCACTGATATTTTTCTCTTTTTTTTTTCACTGTTAAAAGACAGGATCTCAGAAGAAGTTAGATATGAAGAATCAATTATGAATTATATATCAACAATGACACAAATATTTGAAAAAAATTGTCAATTTTTCCCACACCCGACATTAAGCATTTACTTCTGTTGAATGGTATGTATACTATATCACTGTTTTGAATTTTTATTATCTGCTTTTAAACCACCAAAAAATGTTCCTCCTAAAACCTTCTTGTTCTCCAGGTGAACCTGCCATGTATTTATTTGAGAATAATTCAATAAGGGTTAGGTAACACAAGCTACTTTATCCTGTTTCTGACTGAGAATTATGAGAAATAGGCTTGTAGCTTCCCCACGGTCTCTAATTAGCCGATATAGGGTTGAGTCACCTGAAGTTGCTTGCTCTCTCTCTGCCAATATTCCCCCTCCCTAAAACCCTTCGTGGATCTCAGGCTCTCACTCGTTATGCTGCATATCTTAATTTCAATAATCTACTCTAACACTGCGAGCCACTTAGTGGAACTGTTACTTGAGATAGGACCCTCAGAAGCACAGGTGTACCGCGGCCAATTTTGACTCTTTATTTTGTAAATTGGAGCCCTACCATATGTCAATGATTTAAATGTGTAACATGGTGTTTAAGAATCTCTAAAGTTACCTCATTTTCATTGCAGAATATTTCAAAATCTGCAGCATAACCTCTTCTAGAAATATGCATCTCATCTCTCTTTCAAGTAGATATTATTTTTTTCCTGTATGTATATATGTTTTTGGTTGTTAGGAAATCCTACTGTCTCATTTCTCTCCTCCATCCAATGTATTACACCTTCATCTACTTTATGTTCTTCAAACAACATATGGCGAACAACAAAATCCATCTCCTTATAAGGCCAACCGACCTAATTAGAGACAAGATAAATTATATAGTTGCTAAGCCTTATGGCCATGGTAACGTTTTGATAGTTCTTACCTGATGATCCTGAAATTATTGTTCCATTGAATTCAAATATGATATTTGCTGCTGGATGACTTTCCGGAGGTACACATGGTAATACAACATCATGTCCCTCTGTTGTATTTAATGATAAATCTGTCCTAGGTCCAAAATTACTTATACCTGAAGTAAAAAAGGAAATCAACATGATTGGCAATCATAGAAAAAACATCTACAAAAACAATATATCTAATATTTAAGTGAAATTGTTTAATTTCTGCTCATTACCTAATTTTTGTGTTGTATAGTCACAGTTTTACAATTTTCTAAAAATATTTCAAACTATCAACCGTGACACTAATTATTATTACCTTAGCTTTTATTACATGTCATGGGCTTATTACTAGACATGGGCTTATTTAAGGATTATCGAAAACAAATAGCGAAAAAAATGACTCTTGTTGTCTTTTCCAACTATAAGAAGAGTTAAATGTTTGCGTACTTCTACGGATATCTTGGATGTAAAGCGGTAAGTTAGAAGCATGTATTTTGTAAAACCTCCAATGAGTGGACTTGTTTGATATAGAGAATTCTTAACCATCCTCTTGCCGACTTTGATTCTGTCTCTCACATGTAGCTAATTAATTACATTAAAGATACAGAAATGATTAACAAGAAAATGGCCGACAATCCATACACCATCAAAGGCTTTTCTTTGCCTTTTAGATTAGGTGCAGTATTTAGTGTAAATTTCTGCTGCACTAAGAATATCCAACAAAACATCCTCCTTTTGCCCCAATTCAGAAAATAAGAATGAGGTGCTTCACCCTGTTTTCTGAGACTTGTGGCTCCCCCATTTTCAACCACTACCTCCTTTTTATATTTGTAAATATTGGTTGCCCTAATTTTGTGACTAGATTATCCCCCAATTTTAAACTGACTAGCTAATAGTTGATCCCCTTATTTTTTTGTGACTAGATTATCCCCCTATTTTGAACTGACTTGTTCATCCCCTTATCTTTGTGACTAGATTATCCCCCTATTTTGAACTGACTTGTTCATCCCCTTATTTTTGTGACTAGATTATCCCCTATTTTGAACTGACTTGTTCATCCCCTTATCTTTGTGACTAGATTATCCCCTATTTGAACTGACTAGTTGATCCCCTTACTTTTTGTGACTAGATTATCCCCCTATTTTGAACTGACTAGTTGATCCCCTTATTTTTGTGACTAGAACCCCCCCTAATTTGAACTGACTAGTTGATCCCCTTATTTTCCTTTGGCTGTTTTCATTAACTACATGACATGTTGTTATCGGGAGGAGATGCTTTACAAAAAGAAAACAGAATTCCTGTATCGCCTAATATAATTTGTCTTTATCATAAACAGTGATAAGTCAATCTAACGAGATAGCATATGATTAGATACAACTCTAAGATTCTGAAATGCCAGTGATTGGCCCAGAAAACACAAGAAGTTTGACATAATCAGATAGTTGATGACCTTTTGTCCCCGGTTATCCAAATAGGACTGTACTTATGATTGAGGAGGACTGGTCCATTTTGAAATGTAGGGGGAGTATAGTTTTTTAGGTGGTTTTCTATTTTGGCTGCAGTGTTTATTGAAAGACATGTGTAGAGATTGCTGGAGTTATTTTAGATCCTCCACTGTTATGGTTAATAAACTGGCACAGTGTAAGAACAAGAATGGAGTGTCTAATGTACTGGCATGCACACCATTTTTGTCAATGTTCTATGTGTACTGTAACAGGATTGGACTGGGTCGATCATCAGTGACCAGGTAGCTCAGTGGTAGAGCATTCGTCTAGTGTTAGGTAGTCCCGGGTTCAAATCCCAGTCTGGCCGATACATTTTCTCCAATGACCCCAGCTAATCTAACCCTATTTCATTTTGATGGACTAATTGCCCGACATAATGAGATACAAATACATTCTAGAAATTTTTTATAAATTTGTTCAAAACATACAAATGTTTTCATATTTTGGAATAATTTTTTACAAAGATATTATTATATAGTGATCGAAATACAATAAAATTGACAAAAACAGCTCATTTCTCTTATCCATTAAGATAAAGTTTTATCTACAGCTAAACAACTCTAATGTAAAACTTGGTTATAACAAAGTATTTTCCATTCTCTGTGAAAGTTTTCTACAATATTATTTGGTATTTGGTATGTCTTCCGCTTAAAATGAAGAAATTACAAAGAAATTTCATTGATCCCTCATCATTATAATGATCTTTTACAGTAAAACTGATTTTCATTGAAGTTTAAAGTAATTAGGATAGTGGGACCATTCTATAGTTTACACGGTTGGCTACTTGACCAACAGCTGAGTTACAAAATAAACGGTACAGGGCACAAAGTACACACCATCTGTGAGAGAATGCTATCTCCGTAGGTTAGAGAGCTCGGTAAAGGGAATCTATCACAGCCAGGATTTTCCATGTCAAAGTTTCGATTTATCAACAGGAAGTTAGTTTATCACGTCTGGCAATGGTTTGGCTACATTTTAGATATCAAATAAAATATTTACACATGATAAGAGCGTAAGAGAAAAAACCAGCTATCCTCATTAATTTCTATGAGTATATCGGTTTTTATTGGGTAACAGTAGTCGCTATGAAAGTGACACACTATCCTTCAACTTCACAACGAACCACAATCATCCTCCACAGTGTCTTGTTAGGATAAACAAAGGCCCTCATAAAGACCCGGTCTCATCCAAATGTTTTTACATTGAATATTACTAAACATTTGATCGTTAAAGATGCTCCACCGTCGACAAATGGTATTTTTTCACTATCAAAAACAGGAGAAGACGATTTAGTATTTTTCTTCAGTTACAAAAGTTACTTTACACCATTACCAACATTGAAAACTATGAGCTTTTAATCTTACTTCAAGTTAAAAATATGAAAAAATAATTAATTGCATCCCGAAAAAATTCCCGTGGCACTATATCCTATATGAAATGAAGTACTGATTGCGCATGCACCAAAGGCAAAATGCATTATTTTATATTACTTTTTGTGTTAATTAATTTAGACATATATATATATATGATAATACACCAATTATTGTTCAAATAATGAATATCATTTATGCTATGAGGGCGATGGAGCATCTTTAAGTTGGCAGTAAACAAATGGACCGTTATATTTTCTCTCTAATTTTATATATATCCTACTGGAAACTTCAAACATTTGGAGTAATTGAGTTGAATTTACTTGAATATATTGGGAAAGGTTAGGTTGGGACCAAGAAAATATTTCAACTTTAAAGAAGGTGAGTTAAATGAGTACAAGTAACGAGGTTCAACACATATATGTACATTACTGCATTAGACCATCAAGGAAATCAAAGATACTGGGTCCATTGATATAAAGTTTAAATATATGTTACGTTTTGGAAAATTGTTTGATATATTTATGACTGTAAGTAGCAGGAGGATGCAAAATGGATGTTATTGAGGTGAACAAATTTGTTAACAAGTTCTAAATAATCAATGCAGTCATATCGTTAATGAGGTGAACGCATCAAACTTATGTATTGGGTACATTGGGCACGTTTGTTTTTGATGTGTCATATCTTACCTGCTTTCGTTAATTGCGCAGGTCGACTCGTCACAGAACCTTGATCAGTTTCCGCGATACACTCATAAATCCCTTCACGCCGATGTTTGAATTTTTTGATATGTAAGTTTGTTCCAATAACTATGAATCCATGCCTTTCGTTTTCTCCAGGTTCTATAAACTCCATATTGAAACGCCATCGCACTGTAGCACTAGATGGCGTTACTTTACACGGTAACGTCACAGACGCCATATTGGGTATCACAGACGACTCTGGTTCTTCCAGAAAGATTGGGAGCATTTCTGAAACAATGGATAAAAGATTAATTAATTGTTTAATATGATTAATGATATCAATCAATATAAAGTCTACAAGAACAAATACAATTTAAGATAGCTTGCTAATATTTTTTTTTCAATTTAAATATGAAACCTTGAAAGGTAATATTTTTGGACACACAGTAAAATACACAAAGAATTTAAATGTGAATCAAATAGATTTTTTTCTAAGTAATAAAAATTGCAGGGATCGTCGTAATGGACGTGCTACCAACATAAAGAGCTTCCCTCCCCTATTAAGTGGAATGGACTGATCCAGTGACACTTTAAAGCAATCCATTCCAATAAGAAATATTTAATAACAGAACACAGTGGTGCAACACCAGAGATGTCAATATATGTTACAACGCTGGCAATGAAAACATCTGGATTTGTTAAACCTCCTCCTCCCTATTACATGTATCTACCCCCTCCTCTTCACTATGTTTTTATATACACATGGCCTAAAAACAAACATGTGCACGCCATTGCAAGTAATGCATAAGCCGTCTTCATATGAAATTAGATTTCAGTCAGCGAAAAAATTGTCGAGCAGTCGTAAATTTGAACTTTTATGTAAGTGTGTTATATTGCTTCTGCTACACGATTCAGATATTTCACAATTTCCTCCTGTGATTCCGGGAGTCAAGACCACAACATTAGGAAATTACATCACTATGGTACACGAGCTCTCAGATAGAAATTCCTTAGGAAATCTGATTCATTTAATCTTATTTACATGTAGTGAGTGTTTTATATGGTACAATTACAGTAATTTACAAAATAGCTTTACTTCCTTTACAGATTTTTAATTTAATTGAGTGATAGATTCTGTTTTTTTTTTTTTTTTTTTTTACTGCGGTTTTGTTATTGATACAATATTTTTTGTATTAGAGACTAAAGCCAGTATTGTACAATTGGAGGCAATTTTATTCTTCGTCTATAAATTTATATAATTGGTATCAAAATTATATCGACTGCAAATGACAATTTTTAAATTTTAATTTATTCTAATTATCTCAATATTCTAGAGGAATTAAAACTTTTGACAGTGATATAGATAATATATGATGTTGTCATGAATAACCCTTCAGAACCTTTTTATAAACAAAACCATATTTTTTATACATTTATATAATAAAACATTTGTTCATGAAGAAATGTTATATACATATCTCCATGCCATCAGTAACATGAGTGAAGTTTTTGTCAAAGTAAAATTTACCGATATGTAATAAAATGTCTTCACTGACATGAACGATAAATTTGTGAATGACAATGAAATTTGATAAAAAAAATTAATTTCATGGTTAAGTTGCCAGGGGAAAAGGGCTTTTTGTGCTGTGACAAATCGTGTTTCAAATTTTCACCGTTTTATGTAACAGCATCAACTATTTTTTTCATGTTGTTCAACAGATGAGTGACATATTGTTGACCCTAACAACACACAGGACCAAGAAATGTGTAGGCTCTGTCAATGTCATACAGTGACATCACAATGACAGTCTATCACTATAGGGTCAAAGGTCAAGGTCAGAGGTCAGTATACTTAATCTTTAACCAAATGCCAACGTTGGAACTTTAAACTCTAGTCCATGTCAAATCAAATTCCAAAGGTAATTAAGGTAAAATCTGTGATATCGACTACAGACAGTTTTTATTTATTGTTATGCAACTTGCCAAAGCTTATTCAAAACTACCAATTGATGGGACATAAAAGATTTAAAAGTGGATTTAAAAGTGGGTGTTTCTTTATATCGTAAGAAGATGAGGATTGTATATTTTGTTTCAAACACAAGTGATCGTAAGTACAGGTGATATATAAAATAAGAAAATATACTGCTTTAATTATCAAGCACTTTTGGAATGTTTACAATTTAGCAATAGTCACTTAAAATAACACTGAATGTAAATAAAGAACTTGTAAACAAATGGAAAACTTTAGGACAGTAATCTATATACCATACCAACTATACTAGAAATCAAAACACATTAACAAGTATTCTTTGTAAGCATATACATACAGAGAAAAATCCTAACCTTTTTTATCGAAGCCTACACCATCTAAAACTCATTTATAACGATACATCTACTGCTATGAGTATATTTTTCTTGGTCCATCGAATTCAGATCTCTTTATCTACTACCCATAGCCCTACCCAACACCCCACATCAAACGCTGGTACTGGGGTTTCCATGACGGACTAATATCTATTTAAGTGTCCCCGCTAGAGACCTCTGGGTTAAAAAGGAGCCTCACTCTGGGCTGAACCCTAAAAACCCATGGTTACTGAATAAATTGGAAACATATCTAGACCAGATGAAATATTAACTAATAAATCACAGCGAACTCTGATAGAAAGAACACTCCAGCATGTACCTTGGAGGGACTGGCATAAATGGCTTTTAAAGTCAATCCAGATTACACTAGACCAGAAAATGGATGTTTACGGGAAGTTGTGTACTTATGCTCCTCCATAGCCTGAAGAGTTCAGAGAACTAATGACAAGCCCTTCCAATGAGCATGTGTTGGTGTAAGGAGAGGGTACAAATGTATTGTAAAGCACAATTCACATTAATAGCTTTCTGTCTCCACATTCGCTCAAAAGACAAATGTCTACACCATCAATCCAACCAACTGCTTTGTTACCAAAAACATCCTATCTTGTTTCACCAGTTACCTGCTATGGAATAGCCATCGAAATAGGACTGATATGTTGTCATGGAAACCAAAATCATTATTTTTTTTAAATCTTTATTAAAACTGGTTCTTTAATTGCACACATTATTGGGTATAATGATCGACTTCTGTATATTGCAGACAGACTGGCAATTAGGCAACTGAATTGATTTCAAATTTCTCCATAATTTCTACTCAATTTAATTATTATTGAAAGTGCCGGAAAGTCTAAATTTTTCAGGATTATATATCATAGGTGTGTAATTCTACTCCTGATAATTCCTGAACAGTTCAGGTGCAAGTAAAGGCTATACATAACGACTAGTTTACCAATTAAACTCTTTGACCTTTCAACTTTATAACCAATTTACCCCCCTTGGTATAAAGACCTTGGGTAGAACAGTTCAATACTATTTTCAGATATTGGTTGCCATAAACAGAAATTAGGCAAATTTTATTTAAATGACAAAAACAAACCTGCTTCTATCATGTAATTGCTGATTTCTTATTAGTTCCTGGCTAATTGTACAGTCACATACAAAATCATTATCTCATTATAAACTGGATACTGAATATACTACTGTAATTATGACTTTGCAAAATAAATCTGACCTATTTAATGTAAGAATTCCCCCATCGGTGCCACTGCTGGCTGTATAAGCAATGACTAGGGTTTCATTACCATTGCTGTAGTGTTTAACATGAAGCTTTAAACAGTAGTTTATCTATTTGTAAATCTTAGATACATGCACTGCAGAGAAAAAAAAGTGGTTGGAAGCTTCAATGAAAGTAATTGGACTTGTATTCGGCTAGAGAAAATTGCATTGCTTGATCGGGAGTTCAGTAAAACAAGTTTCAATTTTCATCTCTCTTTTTAATGTTTTAGTGAATTACACATTTGATAAAGTGTAGAATAATTGCCTTGTGTGTGAAAAAAAAGTTAGGCATTGTTCTGTACTGAAGTTGATAGACAGTTACAGTAAGTGCTGTGATCCCATAACATGGATGGCAGACAAATTAAATAATGGCTGTTAGCATACACTGCTGAGCAAATATAAATGTTGAAGTACAAATTTCTATCAAACCTATTTTTTATTAGTACCAATATATGCAAGTAGTATATTGCTACTGAATTTTTAATGGTGATTTTCCTTTTTAGGGAATACTTTTATTTTAATCTTGCGCTTTAAAATCTCTAATACTCATGAACAAACTAGAAATCTAATTCATTCCTTTAACCATCTGACACCGTTACTTAGGCCAATTCATCTGTGATTTTGCCAGAAACTGATATTAAAGTAAAAGCAATTTTTACTGTGATTGGTTGTTATAAGTATACTTCTGTTGGAAATAAACTATCCCAACCTCAGACACGTTTCTGCCACAGTATAATCTGACAAAGTCACGCAATAATTTATCCAATTTCCTCTCTGCCTTAGTGGAAATTCTGTCTACATTGCAAGTTATCTGAGACATTATCCTGTTACATACAGAAAATTAACCTTTGACCTCAATGGTACTATAAATAGGTCTGATATGACCTTGACACAGGGATTAAATGGGTTATTGTTTTCTTTGTTTTTGGCAGTGAATGCAGAAAGACTCCTTGGTTTTATTTTGTTCTAAATCAGTTAATGTGAAGGCAGACAGGTCACAGCTAAGTTAAAGAACATGGCAAAGACCAGATTTGTGTGTGAAAGTTAACAAGTTTTCTTCCTATGGTACCACAAATAAGCCCCCCCCCCCATTCTCCTTAAAGGGTTTAAACAGGCTACAAGGTTGAGGTGGGTTTTTTTTCACGAAAAAAAGAAAAGAAATGAGAGCCCCTCTAAAATCATATTTTCTAATTCAATTGTGAAAACAGTTGAAGTATCAAAGCCATTGCAACCTTTTGAAAGTGAACATTTTCATACAAAATTGTATGTTCTAAGACTGGAATATACATCAGGTCATTCAGTTACAAGATATTTTTTTCATCAATTAGCTATATGTATAGAATAATGCATTAATAAAATTTCATCAAATTTAATATAATTAAAGGTCTTCGGTATTTGTACCTACACATTCTATAACTGCAAGATTAACTTTTTAAAGGTGACTTAATTAGTTATCTCATATAACTTCTAATGAAATTAAACCCTGATCTTAAATTAAGAACTGAATTAATTAGTTATCTTATATAACTGCTAATGAAATCAAACCCTGATCTGAATATTTTGGAGTCATTACATTTCTTGCTACACCCTAAATGTCAAAGTACTGCATTATAAAACAGGCAATACATTTTTTAGCGGTAATTGAATTTTGCAATATCTATTATACATTTGCATTGCTCTGGCATTAAAGCAGTTCAAAGATTACTGATCAACACTTTTAAAAGGCAAAAACTACCTCAGGAACCGTTGCCTATGAACTATGTGCTCCAGATATCATTATATATATTTTGACATTTTTTTAACAGATATACGCCAGGTAGGTTACAGGGTGTTAAAATTTCGTCTGTATTGTTCCTTGATAACGCAGTGCGGTCATAAAATCTCGCCATCGCGCTGTAAATCTACAAAGACCACACAAACACAAGAAAATACATCATCCATTTATCTGATTATAGCCGCAAATATAAGTTATGAAATTGGAGATAAACTTCTTCTGGGCTTTCCAATTTTTATTACCATGATTTGAAACTTAGAAGACATGGGAGATTCTAGCTATATTTATATCTCCTCTCTTACGCACAAAGCCACCATCTTGTTTTTTTTATGTAACATGTAACATGGTTTTTCTCAGGAAACTGCACTCTTTTGCTCCATCACAAAACGTGGAAGGGTAGAAGCGGAGCCATCTTTAACTTCAATCTGGTAAATTTCACTAAAGCTTAATAAGATGTACTCTCTCTAGCACAGGAAAAACTGGTAATTTATTTCATCTTTAAGTCAACGACCACCCAAACCTTCTACAATCCCAAATAGTTAGAGCCAGAGTTTCATATTTATTTATGTGTTTTCTCTAGGTATGGATGATTGCCCAGATTAAAACATTAATAAAAATAATTCTATTATTCTATCATATAATCAATAGATATTTTACTTATGGTGCAATAGTTTATAAAATCTGTTTTAACCATCATCAATACATTTGGATCTTGAGAGCTTTTGGTTGATTAGCCACACCTCAGGTCTTTATGGACATGTTTTAATTGTGGTCAATATATGAAGCTCAATCATTTCACTTATGTTTGCAGTAAAGTTTTCAATTTTGCCTTTATTTGGGTTTCATTCATTTCACTGTCTTTATGAATATCAACTGTCACCTGTATATGAGGCTCAGCTATTTGACTACTTTCATGAATCTGTTTTAGTTGTTGCCTATATTTGGGGAGGAGTTAGACTATTTCCAGGATATATAAATCATTTGATGTACACAATGGGGCTGTTTTTACTGTAGCCAGCTGTTGCCACATGTATGTCAATCTGAAATAGAAGGATCAGATATCTGCCAACAATGGCAATCTGTAATTAACTATTTGGCATTGAAAACTATCAACAGGTTTATGTGTATTTTTCATTTCTCTGTCAATCCCACAACACATGGTGATCTGACAAGTTGGCCAAGGAGATGGGCAGGAGATGTGGGGTAGGAGGGGTGGTATTTGTATGGGCAAGCATGGGTCAGTGGTACCAAGGTGGGCAAGCATGAACTGCTGGTACCAAGGTGGGCAAGCATGAACTGCTGGTACCAAGGTAGGCAAGCATGAGCTGCTGGTACCAAGTTGGGCAAGCATGAACTGCTTGCACAAAGGTGGGCAAACATGATTTGCTGGTACCAAGGTTGGCAAGCGTAAACTGCTAGTACCAAGGTAGGCAAGCAAAAACTGCTGGTACTACAAAATGCTGGTACCACGGCGGGCAAGCATGAACTGCTAGTACCAAGATGGGCAAGCATGAACTGCTGGTATCAAAAACACACACATACAAATTACTTGGTATGTCAGAATGTAGTCACATGTAACATATGTTCCATTGTGAAATTCTTTGAATTTCATTACCTCACCATTACTTTAAAAAGTACTATGACATAAAGCCAAATATCACTTCCGAAGTTGTTCAGTTGTTATAAAATGGCTGTTGATCATTATATCTTGATAGAGAGCCTACAGCTTTGTGAAAAGTCTTGTCAACTTGCACATTCTGTTAATTTTCACTGGAAGCAAGCACATTGATGATTATTTCTCTTTGTCAGAGAAACTATAGGGAGTCAAATTCAACTCCATTTGATTTTCTTTTTACTTTATTCGACAAGTTGTACATTTCATTGACTCAACATAAATCAGACTTTTGAACACCTGATTGACGCTAAGGAAGCAGGTGGGATTCTTTGTTGGAACAAATTAGGGGTAAAAAGTGGAAACAGGGAACAATACCTGGAGGAGGAAAACAGAGACAGAGTATTGACAGACGTAAGATCAGAGGTTTTGTACGTGCCCGGTGATTACAGGGGCTGTGTGTTTACATAGAGGGATCTGCTATAGGGCTGCTGTCTGTCAATCGTGCTGCCAGAAACATTTGATTTTTCCGGTTATATTGCAAAGAGTTGTTTGTTTACTAAAAAACTCATTGAAGAAATTAATAATTGATTTTGAAATAATTTCATTAGAATATTTAACATATTTATAATGCAGTTAAAATATCTTCACTAATCATATTCACTCAATTTTACCATATAATTCCTTATTAAGCTCTCAACCACCAAACTTATTGGGTTTTATTTGAGATCTCAACCACCAAATTTATTGGTCTTTTATTTGATATCTCAACCACCAAACTTATTGGGTTTTATTTGAGATCTCAACCACCAAACTTATTGGTCTTTTATTTGAGATCTCAACCACCAAACTTATTGGTCTTTTATTTGAGATCTCAACCACCAAACTTATTGGTCTTTTATTTGAGATCTCAACCACTAACCTTATTGGTCTTTTATTGAGATCTCAACCACCAAACTTATTGGTCTTTTATTTGAGATCTCAACCACTAAACTTATTGGTCTTTTATTTGAGATCTCAACCACTAAATTTATTGATTTCTTATTTACCTAACCTACTGAATCCTTCATCCACACATTCCTTTTATTTTCCCTAGTTTAACGCCGGACATTTCACTTTGTAAGAGAGTTGGGTGTCATGAATTTTAAGCTTATAGAGTTATCTGCCCTTAGATACAATCAGGTGGAAGGTAGTCTTGCAGTATAAAGGCATTAAGTCATTACAAAATACATAGAAAAATCAGAGAAAATATTCAACAAATTTTACATTTTTACAAAATCATGAATATAGATGTATTTTTCACAGAAACAGGATACATTAATGTGCAGGAATTAGTGTCAGGCCGTTTGAAATTTGAAAAGGTGAAGAGGTTTATGTAAAACATTTGTGTCCAAGTACAATTCAAAACCAATAGAACCATATACAAGTTGTTAATTTCAAACCAAGAATCAATCAATCAAACCTATTTATATATGATGGATATGAAATCAACATGGTGGAAATATTTGGACATCAGGACAAAGAATTTTTATGTCAACCAAAGATGGATACCTGTAAAATGCATTTTTAAAACCCGTTGTCGTGATTTCAAAATGAAAATATGACCAATTATTCCAAACATTTGACAATTTAGAATAGAAATTAGATCAAGCAGAAATACTAGAAAAGATTTTGTCAAAGGGGGATTACTCTTGCGTGAAGACTAATGGTCTATTTGCAACTAAAAGCCTTCTCTCTCTCTCCTTTATGACGATCTTGTATGTGTATATGTTTTTCTATGTCCTGGACAGAAACGAGCTCATGTGAATCATATGCAAATGGCACGATCAAATATATATCTGAGGACTGCCACAATGGCGCCCTAAGAATGGCTATAACGGCTTCCTATAAATCATTTCTTTAATGGTCATGAGCATTCACACAAGGTGTTTAGAGTTGAGCACCAGGACTAAGCTACCCGAGGTATAGCTGCCTTTGACCTCGAGATATTTTAAAAGATAGTTTGAGGTAATTACTGGCGTATCTCGACAACCTATTCTATAGAAAACACATCTGATACCCTACAAAAATCAAACTTATTGTTAGGGACTGAGAAAACCCCTTTTTATCTAATGGGCTTATCCATTTCTGTAATTTAGGTTTATCCAAATTATAAATAAAGGGAGAGTAGGAATAAAAATTGAAATATGAGTTGGCAAAAAAATGAATGATACACACCTTTAAGTTGTAAACATATTTTGTGATGTTTTTTACCTATGTTACCCTTACAAGATGATGGCCTGTGGTACAGGCAAAATGAGGTAAAAACATCCAAGGGCTACATACTGTAGTCATAGAGGATAAACTTCATCTACACTTAGAAGACCTCATCTTACATAAAAAACTTTCATTGAAAGATGAACATACTTATTCAAAGTTATATTGGAACTGACCATTGAAAGATGGAAATTTTCTTGGATGGTTTGTTATATAGCTTTGTTATACATGGATGAAGGAAATCTCCCTTAGTACCATTCCTCCAATCTTTTTTTGAAATAACATTTCACTTATGTGCATTATTTTTGCTTGTGCCAGTTGGTGGTGTTCCCTACAGATTATCATTAGCATGGAGGCTGTGGAAAGTGTCTGACTGGTGCTGGAACTGTAACCAAGGAACGAGACTGTAACCAAGGAATGAAAGAGAATAATCACCTCACCCTGGGGCACTACACCACATACTCCTAAACATTGTGTATTGTAAGCAGTTACAAACTCCTAAACATTCCCAAATCCCTTTAAATAAAACTTAATATTTGAGCAAGCTAATAATCTGACTTGCTAACCATTTTATGTGAGTTTAATAAGATTTCAAACCATTACAAGGGGAGATAACACTACAACATCATGATCCTGACTAACCATAACAAGGGGAGATAAGTATGATATATCAGATCAGCAGTTCTCCAGTACACCTTAAGCCTATTACTATCACTCTTACCCACAATTTACACCTCCACTTGCTCTGACATTTATATACATATTATCTGGACATGACTGTCAAATGTCTTTGCAATAAACCTGTCTCTCCAACCTGACCTTTTGACCCTTGACCTTCAACTCCTTGTGTCCTTGAGGACACATCAGGATTCAACATTTCCTAGTTTGGAGGGTTAAATATTTATCATAAGCTTGCTATTCTACACTATCCAGTGATGTTGTCCAACACACAACAATAAGCTGATTCATTAATTATACAGCTACATGCTTGTATTTATAAAATTTTACTGCGATGAATCTCAAATTGCCAGAACAGAAATCATGGAAAAAAGGCAGAAAAACAAAACAGGAATACCAATATAAAAACAAAACAGCAGAGTTATGAAAATATTTCAGACAGCAGGATTAGCATTACTCTGATGGTGATGCAATGAAGTGTAAAAATCATAGAAATACAGTGACAGGTAAAACAAGGTCTCTTTAACGCTGTCACATCCAGCTGAAATAACAGCAGCAGTCGATATTACATGCTGTTTCTCCCCTCCAAACAATGCCTGACATGAAAACATAGAACGTGATCTGTGGCGGGTGCAGTGGGGCATGGCTGCATGTTAGGTATCGAGAGTCCCGTACATCACACAGGTCTTTGTTCTCAAAATTCCACTTCTTATATGTCTTCAGGTGCACACATGTGCATTAACTTTGTCACTTGGCAACTTATATGCTGACAAGATCAAAATTTATGGTCTGTAGAAATGCATTATGGGAGAAAAAATAAAAGCTCTAGAGATGAGAAAAAACAGGTAGATGTACGTTGTTAAAGAGTCCCAATTTTATAGCCGCATATTAAATGATTTCTGTGCCACATTTGTAACGCAAAACTAGCAGTAAAACGTATTTTAAATGATCGTCATAAAATTTACCTTAAATACATAGCAAATGAATAATAGCTACGGAGGTGAATATCGTAACATTTTACAGCTAATATATACAACATATGTTTCTAATAATGCTATGTTATATTATATAATTTTAAATTACACCCACAAATAGAACTAGATATCCCATTGACTATAGAACTTCTTTAATAACAATGTGTTTTTGAAAACAATCCTAAATTATATATTTAAGAATGAAATTGTATATGTGAGTCTCACAATCCGTATGTATCACTGACAATGCGAACAATTCTAAATTATAATTATGATGAAATTTTAGATCTGTCTTTGACATGGTGGAGTATACACCAGTTATAATATCCCTGCAGATTGTGATAAATCAGGATAACTAGCCGATCTGACGGGCCTAATGATAGGGTGTGTCGTACAATCACCATGTAATGTTACAATCTCCTTCCGTGAAAACGCAGTGATGAATAAGATGTCACAATACCATTGCTCCTCTGTAACGTTTACAATAGAGAGTAACTCCCCTTTCTGAGGGCAGAATATTGATATTCTGTGAATTTAATCACGTCTGTTTCACAAAAACTACACCAAATCTCAAATAATCAAGGTTTATCATTGTCTGAAAAAGAGATGATGACGGAGGACCCAATTAGTAATATCGCAATAAGAGTTCTATTGATGAAGACAAAGCATTGAATGAATACAGTGTGTGATCTTGCCAAAGTGACAATTCAAAACTGCATGTAATTTTTTGGTATAAATTGAAGCAACCTGATTCTAGACCAATGAGCAACTTTTCATTTCAAAAACTTCAAGTGACCAACAAATATGAGCAATATAAAAAGGAAGATCATTGTTTTGGTGGAACAGAATCGGAAAGACAAAACTGGTCAAGAGAATATGACCCCAGTCCATGACAAAAGTACAGTATTTATGAATGGGGATATATACCGCAAATATCTCATTGTTCTCTGTCATTTGACAGAAATGACTGTAGATGTCAAAACAATGGCAAACTTATGTGATAAATATTAAATGCTATTTCACATCATTTGCACACGGCTGAGACGTTTTTAGCCGTTGCTCTGAAGACTTGCCATTAATGATGTCACATTATACATTACAGTCTCGCAGTAAATCATCACCTCACAGTCATTGGCCAGACCATAAACCATCGCAAAATGTCATCCCCACATGATACCAAGGCAAGTCCGTCCAGTTTACACAAGACGAATCACTTCTGTCATAACTACGCAAACGTGTCACAGTGATTTAGTAGGACTTATACCTGATCTTTTATACAAGACATCTGAATTATGTTTCACACCTCAGACCATTCATTAATATGTATACAAACTCAATCTATACATGGATAATGATATGCACTTTTAAAACATATGCAACTTTAACATCTTTATGAAACAGATCAAAGATGACTCCAAGCATACTTAAAAGAACCGAATTTCACTCAAGAATTTAAATGACACAGAGTTTATGTGATTTAAAGCATAAATGAGAAGTTGAGATCAATTAATTACAAGAATTCATTAGAAATGGATCTAAGTGATTGCAAGCATTACTGTGAAGTGTATTCCGTATCCTGATTTTTGAAGAATGCATTTATAGTATTCAGATTACAACAGGCATATTAGCCAAAGTCTCTGATGCTAGTATAATATTTAGATAACAGTTTATGAAATTTCTTGACATTTATGATCTACCAATATCAATTTTTAATAAATAATTTTCTCTTTGTTTCTGGCTTTCTGATTGGCCTATTCATTTTTTTCATTCCACGATGAAAAAAAATCCGAGAATACCGCCGAAACCCGACGTTATCATGACGTCACAATAGAAAGATTGACGTTGCGTATTGATTTGGAAAAAATAATTCCTTGTTAAAAATCAATGGAATCGTACTTGTAAACGTATTTCATTTTATAAAGTAGCCTGGAAAAGTGGATTTTTGAAGAATGCATTTATAGTATTCAGATTACAACAGGCATATTAGTCTCCCATGCTAGTATAATATTTAGATAACAGTTTATGAAAATTCTTGACATCTATGATCTATCAATTTTTAATGTAAAGGGGTGGATCACATTAAAAATTTTAAAAATTATTTTTCTGTACTATTAATATTACTAACACAGTCCTTATAAATAATCAGCATTTGAGATATTGTTGGTATTATTTACATTTAATCAAATTCTGATGTCAATGAACTTTCAAGATATATACGTGTATTGACTTTTATTGGCTTTCATGAAAGATAAACAAAATGTCAAACAGTCCCAACAGCCAAAGTTATATGACTAAATTTACTTACAAGCATACAAATTTCTATTGTAAATGAAAGTTAAATGTTTCAAAGAAAGAAATTATTGGAAATTAATTTTATTTATATTTTAGTAATTTTGACAGGGAACAGCTGTATATTTTTTACCCGTTAAATGTATGTTTCCTGTCAAATAGAACATTATCAGAACAATAAAATTTGATATTCACAAAATCATATTTTACTGTGATAAAACCCTGTAGCATTGAAACATCTTATCTTTCCTTCAAACCAAACCTGTCAAAAAAGCTGCACAAAAAATTCTGGAATTTTTTAAAAGAAAAAAAATCCCGAGTTGAAGATTGTAGGTAGTCATACGCTGAACATGCATATCACAAAAATTGCTGGTTTTCAGGTTTAGCCACACCACCTTAGAATAAAAAGTACATAAATATTGTTTTTATCTTGAATCTGATCTCGTCTTTAGATCCCCATACCTCTGTACAATATGTGTATCAACGAAGGAGAGGTGGGAAATACGGAATATCACAATCACTATATCACAGTCTAGGATAGACAAGTGATGGACAGAAAGTGATAGTAGACTCAATACTAAATCTGCTCAATCTTTTTTATCCATTTTGTTTAAAAAAGAACAATTATTTCAGTTCTTTTGCTTTAAATCCTGCCAATTCTACATTTCTAATCCAGTCCATATTTCCCAGCATGTTTCTAAAAACCCATGAAAAACCCTGTTGTGGCAAGATGGTAGTATTTTATTAAGTGAATGTAATAAGAAACCATCTGATACAGAAGTAAATAAATAGCTCTAGGAGGCCAACATAAAGTACTGTCAACCTACTCTCTACATTTTAACATGGATCATACTGATAGCTAAGTGTACCTTCAAATCATCATCCGTACTCAAAATATCACTTTTAGTACTCAAAAGATCAGCTTAAAATCGGAATCATGTATATATCAACAATTCTCAGATAGACGATAAAAAGGTTTAGGAATAAATATTCAAAATGTTAGCTTAAGTTTGAAATTGTTTGAGGAACAGACCATCTTCTATAGTAACTGTGGCACACCTCTAGCACAAACATATAAATCATTTCTCCCCATGGGAGATAAAAATGAAATCAGATGCAAGGTTTGAAATCAAGGAGAGAAAATTCACAGCTCTGTATTAATGGTACGGCAGCTTCACTTTGGGCTTGTTTGAACACAGTTATGACAACACTGGTCTAATCCAAAGGTAGTGGATTATCTTACACGAGGTGACAAAGGGGAAATTTGTTATCATTCTTATCAAGAATATGCAAATTACATCAATATCAGAAATATTTTTAGAGACTTGTAAAAAAAAAATTTTTTGTTTCCACTCAATATAAATATTTTCTTTTCCCAAAAAAAATTCTAAAAAAAAAAAAAAATAATGTAAAAATTGAAAGCAAATATGACTACAAAATCAAAGATGTTAAAAGAATAATTGTCAATCATTTTTTCATTTCTTTGAAGTTTTTTAATTTTTAAAATTCAGTCTTTCATGGTTATTTTCGTCAGGCTTACAACATTGTTTTTTTGCTTATTACTTTTAAAACAACAAAATTAATCATACATATGTACTAATTAACCCTGTATTTAAATGATTACCAAGAAATATCACAATATATATATATCTTCATCAAGTGAAATAATGAATAACCCCCCTCCCCACCTGACAGTGATTAAGCATCCACCATTCCAACACTGATCCCAACTATCAAGGGAACAGTCCTTATCTTAAAACCAGCTGCAAACATCTACAAATAAATTAGTAAATCTACCCAGCCTGACAGTCCTAACGGAAGAAATCAGTGATTTAAATGAACCCAAAAGGTTTGCTTGAATATGAGAATCACACCGAGTTGATAAGTTTTGTTTAATGTGGTGAGTAAATTCTAATTAGCCCCTAACAATGGCTTCCTTCCTGTTGTGGAGTCCTCCCCTTGTACCACAGGGGATATAACTAATGGTACATTTTATCCAATCTGATGGACAATATATTATTCCTGCAGCCAGTGTCGTTTTCCTTCCTATTTTTTCTGCCCAACACAGCTTTGTGGAGGTAAAAAATGTGTATAGAGGGTTGGGAGAAAGTCAAATGTAACTATCAAATTTCCATAAGGAATTTGGTTTATCTCGTGTTTTCACTTGAAATCATTGAAGGCAAATTACACACAATTTCTTAGGTCTTACATCAAGATGATTTGCCTAATAAAATGTTCCTCACTGGTTTTGATAAAATTTTAAGAATTTCACAAGTGAATAGTTTATTACACTGGAAGTCCATTGCTGTAAATAAATTTGGTTGGGTGCCCGAAAATGGACCCTTCATGATTTTTCTGGCCATATATCTATATGTGATTGTACATTTCAAATATTCTGTAAAATGCGGAGAATTGTAGAAATTCCACCTCCAAATCAGTTTGAATCGGTCACTACCAGGTCCTGATACAACTTTTAAATTATGAATTTTTAACAACCAATGAATTAATTTTTTTAACGGTTTTGTTTTAATCAGGATTCTGATTGGCTGAAATAATCGTGTGACTTACCTGCTACAGAAAACGGTAGCACAACCAGAAGATAGAAGCATTGTCCTAATCTCATGTTATTCGTGCTCCACAGGTTCATGTTTGTTCATGAAGAGCGCGGACCGGTGTGGCCAGGGCTTCCCACATTGAACCCGCGCCTCAGGATTCTACAGGCAGTCTGTAACAGTCAAAAACAAAACAAAACATTAGCCACATGCTTATATCGACTAACAGTATTGACGAATCAAAAAAAGAGAAATTATTATTATATAAAAATTAATAGGCAATGAAATACAGGCAATGGTTAATCAGCACATTGCATCATTTAAAACTTATGAGCCAGACAGTTTATTAGCAATAGATATGAATCAATTACTAAACAGCAACTGGTCAAACACTGTCATATGATTCCAAACAATGATTATCAGAACTTTGAGTCATTTTTGAGAACACTTTTTTCAATTATGTGTTCAGTAAAATAATAATTGTATTTAAAGGATGAGACATCCCAATAATCATATGTATAAGATGTTGTCATCGAGTAAGGAAGGGAGCTAACTCTTTGATAACTATACAGGTATGTTGTAGAGCACTTGGTGGATATAACAATACCCTTTGATAGTGAGGATATAAATGTAGTCATTCCTCACAAACACAGATTTAGATTGGAAATAAACGTTAATAGAAGTAAACATCCCTAATTACAGTAAAATCTGCACTTAGTGACCACCTTTGTATAAAGACCATTATTCTTATTGACAAATGGTCATTCATAACCTGTGTATAAAAGCCTAGTCCCTTGTGCGGTCTGTATAGACAGGTTTGATTACATATTTAATGAATATGGTCAATTCAATGCTGAAAGAAAATTGAGAGAAAAACTTGTGTGTTTTAAAACTCTAAAATGTAACTATTTTTTCAAAATAACATAACCAAATATATATCTCGCCTCAAAGTTTTCCAAAGTCCGTGATCATACGCTACCACGATTATAAACGTCTCCCAAGCAGAAAGTATCAGATGAAGACATTACAGATATAAAACATTATAATTTCCTAACAAACATTTGTGAGATGTTTTTACCACACATTTGTGAGATGTGGGTGCCATACTAAAGCTAACCAGTCCTAAGAAGAGATTAGTGGTGCAGACTTTGTCAGGCTGTGCCATTAAACCACACTCTTACAGTAACTGGATGTGCAATGATATTAGGGAACTATATAAACCAGGCTCAACTATCCATTAAGCTAGCAAATACTAGTGCAACAGAATCAGCTCTCCTACAAAATATGTTTCCCCTAGAGGTCGTAAAAAGCTCGTTTGGGCTAACTTTTATAACCAAGACGACCCAGTTTTAGCCCTAGGTCCCTGTAGCTTTGCTCTCAATGAAACATTGAGGATGTGTATCCCCACTTACTTTTAGATCCACCCAAGATCTCTTTTGTTTGGGTTTCTTCATATCATACAATTTGGTTCATACAAATACAATACAATATATGTGGCTGTGGGTAAGAAATTTTATGGTATCATTGCTTCTAAAACAACATGGCTCTGATAAAAACTGTCTAAAGCCGAACTGTTAAATAAATTCTTCTGTGTAAAGAAGAAAGTTTAAATATTTGAATATTTTCATTCTGCATCAATGAGAAGCTTTAACTGTTATTTTAGCCCCAGTGTTGCCTTGCAAACGCTGTCAAGATGTAACAGAGTTTCTGTTTTTATGACCTCTTACACTAACTTCACATTTTTGGAAAAATATACAGATCTGCGAGGCTTATGTTAAGCATTTGTAGCTTAATGGTATAAAGGTTCGCTAGTTTTTGTTCTCAAATATTTCTACCTCCAAGTTATTTTCAGGTACACAATCAGATATACCAGGTGGTTATTGGGATGGTATGCATATCGATATATTATAGATGGTAACATCTTATCCAATCTTCGAACGAAAAAGTAATTAACTGATACAAAAGTAGACTGAACTTTATGATCAAACTATAGTCTTTTTTCTTAACATTTCATACACCAAATATTTTCATCAAATAAACCAGTGAAGACCTAAAATCACAGCAAGTCAAGAACTAAATCACAAATGAGTTTTTTTTGCAGCCCTAGATGAAGAACTGTGTGTTTACCTAGCGAGGTTTGGCGGGTACAAACTTCCCAGCTACACCAGATGGCATAATAGATAGATCTAGTCCATATGGCCTCCAAAGAAATAAATTGGTCAAAAACTTTCAAACATTTCTAAAAATACCTATAACGCGATACATCGACTGTATTGATGCCTGGGAAGAATATTTTCTAACGTCGCAGCTTCCAGCCTTTCTGAAATATTGATTCCATATTCAATATCCAAAATAAAGCACATTTCCAATGTTTAAGCCTCAAGATACACCACAAATGAATTTCAGTCCACATTCAAATCCATAAAACAAATGTGTTTTGTTATCACATTCTAAAGCGTACACTTATTGATTCAATCGTCAAAGGGAGATAATCAGAAAATGGAAGGGAGATAACTCATGCTGTTAGGAAACATTAATTACTTTCTGAAGATAACATAGGGGTAATATCGAAATGTTTGACCATTGGCCAAGTGGAATACAGAGAACATAGCTAATTTACACATAGTCTATAGTTATCACCCAATCAACTGACAGAAACACTTACCATCTATTGACACAAAGTTACAGACCAGCCAATCAAATGATAGCATCTTGCATATAGCAACATTATAAACCAATCAAGTGATAGCACTACACATTAGCAGCAGATCAACCAATCAAATGATTTTATCACACAAATAGTTTCAGATCATCCACACTGAAAGGTGATTGATTCTAGCTTCATCTGACAAAATATAGCTATATTGATCCCTGGTCAGTCTGGCTCGTTCTTTGATTTCACTTTTACTGGTAGATATAATATACTAACCACAGCTATAGATAACTGCAGGTCAAGTGGTTGTCCTGTCACCTATTGATATCATGGCTTTAAAACCTTACCCATCAATGAGATTTCCTCATATATAACATACAGTGAACAGCTGTAATAACTTTCCTTTTTTCCTCTCAAATGAATAATAAAAAAACTTCACTCTTAGAATAGATAATTACCAATACTAGAATATATACCTCAAAATTTAGCAGTGAAACATTTCATTAATGTGTTTTGTCATTAATTGGGTATTTAATGCTATGTAGATAGCAAATCACCATAAGTACATATCTATCAATGGTGAGGCTATTAGTGAAGCTATACTATGTGTATGATTCCCTGAAGGACTGTATACATATTAAGCTAGATCACTAACCTAAGTGTTGATAACGACAATGATTTACACACTCGCACTCCATTCAAACAGTCAGCATAATGTTGGAAATATGGAAATTTGGCCAATAACTGGCCAGTGGTCAAATCATCCTAATAGTAGAAATATGGAAATAGACATGACAACACGCATGACCTGACAACCACAAACTGACCAATTTATCAGTAGAATGACCGTCTTAAACCATAGGGAAAACTGAACTGTCATGTTTACTAGAACATTTATCAGGCTTGAAAGACATGTTGACATCAATTATACATAATTAATCTATATAAAGCCAATAATGGCCTCCTATAATATATATTTGAATCAATCTCACAAATTACCTAATTACCTCTTTTATGACTGTTAATTATTACTCAGTGATCTCCCTTGAATTGAGGCACATCCCATTACATTGTCAGCTCCTTATTCTATAAATCAGTAGTTATCAATTACCTCCCCTTAAATCAAAATCAACCGATACATATCAATATATTAATCATAATTATCATTCATTTACCTCCCTTTATCCATCCTGGCTTATTTCCCTTTATCATTAATTATCTCCTCTTATCCTCCAATCTACCCTAGCTTACCTCCCCTTATCTCCTCTTTACCTCTGGTCATTAATTGGTCAGTACATGATAGGATCACTTATCCATTAACATTCCATTCTCCAATCCAACACAAGCCAAAGCTGACCAATGGTCAATGCAATGATAACAGTTTTTCAGACTGATAAATGTCCATACATCCATTTTTAAACATAGCAGGCCTTTCAGGAAGCTGTGTGGACCTGAGCAGGCCTTTCAGGAAGCTGTGGACCTATGTCAGACCTGGATCGAGGAGGGACACTCACAGTCCACTCAATCCCCCATTGCGATGGTGATAAGGGGACAGAAGTTTGACCAAATACCATGAGTACCCTGATAGGGTACAGATAGACAGTGACAGCCCCTCAGTCTGGAGGACTTCTAGGATCCCTCCTACCGAGGGTTATCTAGGGGCCAAGTCTTACAAGGTTAAAAAAGGGCATGCAGTCTCAGCAGGAGGCTGAGGACAATACCTGAAAAACTATAGATTGTATTTATCTTGTCAAAATGGAAACAACAACTTTACCGCAATCTAAATCAGGAATTTCCTCACAGGTCAAGGGAAAGACACAAATGAGATAATCTCTTTAATTTGTTTCCGTATGACATTAGAGTATATCTGGGTCTATATGGAAAATGCTGAAGAGTTTATTGAAGATTAAGATTAGGCATATGTTTTCTAATGTGATGGGAAAATCCAGCACAAATCTCAGACTGATAAAGTGACAAAATACAGGGTTGGAAGATAAAGCAAAATCTGTGGTTAAGGAAACAAAAATAGCCACGGCCCACTGCCAAAACCGGCCTATTGCCAAAACCGATCTAACACCTGGCATGAGAACAAAGAAAATGAGGCTACAATTCTATCTTCAAATTGTCATCCACTCGCCAAAACTCCACGATTAAAACCACACTGCACACAACTTTAATTCTCACAATCACAGAACAAGTGACCCCTAGTGGTTGCTAGAGGTACTACTTCCTGTGACCCTGTGACCCCCAACATCCCATAATAGTTACGATATCTCTGTCTATTCATTTATATACCCTAGTCATTGTGATCAGAGTAACATTATAGCTAACACCGAGAAATGCAGCTTCACTTTGCTGACAAATCTGTGCAGCACCAGTACAAACTAATCTGAAATCCCTGAAGAATATTGTGCTTGTCTAGCATGTTCTAATGTAACAGTTATCAAAATCTTAATCTCTCTGCAAGGGAAATATATGTAGTTCAGATAGTAGTGTGGTGGAAACTGATCTCACTGCAGTGGGCAGACTCAAGTTGTCAGATAGCACAGTGGAATCTAACTATACCAACATTGGACAGTGGAACCTGAGTATACTGACATTGTTTATGACATACCAATGTGTTGAATAGGAAAGTGAACCTGACTATAGTGACATTGTCTGAGACAGATGTGTCGGATAGTAAAGTGAACCTGACTATAGTGACATTGTATGAGACAGATGTGTCGGATAGAAAGTGAACACTACTATAGACATTGTATGAGACAGATGTGTCGGATAGGAAAGTGGAACCTGACTATAGTGACATTGTATGAGACAGATGTGTTGAATAGGAAAGTGGAACCTGACTATAGTGACATTGTATGAGACAGATGTGTCGGATAGGAAAGTGGAACCTGACTATAGTGACATTGTATGAGACAGATGTGTTGGATAGGAAAGTGGAACCTGACTATAGTGACATTGTATGAGACAGATGTGTCGGATAGGAAAGTGGAACCTGACTATAGTGACATTGTATGAGACAGATGTGTCGGATAGGAAAGTGGAACCTGACTATAGTGACATTGTATGAGACAGATGTGTCGGATAGGAAAGTGGAACCTGACTAAGTGAATTGTATGAGACAGATGTGTTGGATAGTAAAGTGGAACCTGACTATAGTGACATTGTATGAGACAGATGTGTTGGATAGGAAAGTGGAACCTGACTATAGTGACATTGTATGAGACAGATGTGTTGGATAGGAAAGTGGAACCTGACTATAGTGACATTGTATGAGACAGATGTGTTGGATAAGAAAGTGGAACCTGAATAAACTGATATTGTATGAGACAGATGTGTTGGATAGTAAAGTGGAACCTGACTATAGTGACATTGTATGAGACAGATGTGTTGGATAGGAAAGTGTGTCAGTGATGTATATCAGCGGTTAGTAAACACCAATAATAGACTATATAATAAAGTACATACATCAGCCTATGAAATATGCTTTTTATTTCCTCTGGGTAATTGAGAACAAAATGATCTGCACAATCAGTAGTAATTTCTCCACATATTTATACAGCACCTGTTGAATACTGGATACACAATTCGTAAACATGCTATTCATATTTTTTTTTTACACTTTCCGGTAAATTCAGAACTCTGATATAGGCAGATACATGTTATGAGGTTACTAAAAATAACTCCACTTTGCTATGAGGCAAAAGACTCTGTGAAATAACTTACTAAAACATTTTGCAATAATTTCCAAACATCGACTTGCAGCCAATATCATAAAGCCGTGATAAAGATTTCAGCCCTTCCAGTCTAACTGTTACTTATTTATCAAATTCCATAACCAAGATAAAAGTGAAGCTGAACTTATCAAACATTATCAACACACAAATTCATCCCTATTATAAATTAATGGACTTTGCTGCCAGTTAATTTGGATCATTCCTATTCAATTACATAGGAATGAAAGCTTAAATCATGGGATACATTTCCATGGTAATAAAATACACAGTGGGAAATTTGATGGAATTAAAAGCAAATTCCTGTGTAAAATTTGAGAGTATCTATGTAGAGTTTCAAATTGGTTTTAATTCACTAAATCATGGCAACATTTGATACAAATACATAATTCAATTGATGTTTTAGATAATATAGTAAATTACGACTCAAAATCAGAAAAAAACTTATCAGATAACATTTATAGTGTGTAAAATCTAGGAGAGAATTGGAGAGTATCCCTGACGAATTCACAGAAATGTTTTAATGTTATCTAGCACTGTGTGAATTTGATCTGCTAAAACTGCTTGTAGATGTACTTGGCCCCTGAGTTATACAATAGCGGCCTTGTTTGTATTCCAGTATTTATCTAATCCTCCAAGTTAAGGATGTATATCACTACCCTGATCTCAATTACCTCCTGATGTTAGAGAGCTCGAGTGCTTCTAGCTTGATACTTCCTCGGTGTTAAATAAACAATGATTAAATCAATATTTGAAGTAAAGATATAAATCTGTAGAGATCGGGAAGACAAGATCAGCGTTATATGTAAAATACATTACGGATTACAGAGCTACCTTACATGTTCAAAGTTAGCTTTACTGTAGAAGTTATACATAAAAATTTTTTATTAGACACTCGGAAAGGTGAATTTATTTGCTTTTCACACTCTCAAACAAATGTTACCGTGACAATCTGGTATAGGCGATGATCCATTGTGTAAAAATCCTCGTAAATTTAATTGTGACAGATCACAGTGGCTATTTTAGGTTTCATCTTTGACAAAATGAAATGAATAGTTACAAAAAAATATAATTTGTTTTTTTTTTTTTTATCTGAAATCTCTCTCCTTGGAAAGCAATGTATTATTCAAGAATGAAGAAAAGCAATGCCTTATAAACAATGAGGAGTTAAAAATAATTCTATTTCTCTTAGAAGAATGTGTTATTCTATTTCTCATGAAGTTAGGCTGGCTAAATAACTATAATGTCCTCAAATCCTCAAGGAGATAATATGTTGCAATGATAAAACTAATCTTGTTTATGACCTTTGAAAAAAAAATAAAAAAAAAAAATAGATAAGACATCTGAATCTGGTGATTGGTGTACCAACTAACTGTTCATTAAATTAATTAGCTGGTTCAGTACTCTGATATTATAAGGCAGGTAGTTTTTACTTAATTAAAGAACATAAAGAGAACCCATAAAGATATTTGCCTCAGAGTAAGAATTCTTAATAATTCGATAACATTTCCAAAGGACTAAAAAGGAAACAATTCTTAATATTTCGATAAAATTTCCAGAGGACAAAGAAAAGAAACAAATGCCTTGAAACATCTCATCCCATTTCCACTTTTGAGTGTCTAACATCAGAAAAGCACACTGAAGTATTTGTTGTGCTCTTAATTCCTGATAATCATTTTCATTAAATCCTTTCTCATGATGTAGCTACCAAACATTAACCCACTAAACACATAGACATACTGCAAATATCTCGGCAAAAAGACTACTTTTCAGAGCTATTATGGTGCTTTGTTTACTTGTATAGAAATATTTAGCCAGAAAAGAAAATGGATTGTTGAGATATGCTATGATGCAGTAAGATCAAGCTAGGTAATACCCTCCCTCTCACATAACCTAAATACCCCTGGCATTCTTGTCCATCCTGTTCATATAACAGAACCAATGTTTCTGATTATATATCAGTTGCATGTTTCCATTACTTGAACTGAACTCTATTGTTTTATAATAGGCTGAAATGTTACATAAACCAGAAGTTATAATGCTAAATTTGTCTATATTAGGAGTTTAGTTCACACAGACTGTGATTTAAAACATCTTACAGATTACGATGAATATCCACTATTTATATACTTTATTACATATGACATTATGTATATACTCCGATTGATCTATTTACAGATACAGCCAGTAATGTCCTGTAAACCTATAGTAATAGGATCTAACTGTCATTTTCTGTTTTGTGGATAACTTGTTTGGAAAGGACAGGTATGGTATAGTTGGATAGAACAGGTATGTTCTGGTCAGAAAGGACAGGTATAGTATGGTTGGAATGGATAGGTATAGTTTGGCTGGATAGAACAGGTATGGTGTGGTCAGACAAAACAGGTATAGTATGGTTGGATAGAACAGGCGTGGTCCAGTTGAAAAAGACAGGTCTGGTTTGGTCGAAATGGACAGGTATGGTTTGGTCAGAATGGACAGGTATTGTTTGGCTGGATAGAACAGGCCTAGTTTGGTCGGAATGGACAGGTATAGTTTGGTTTGATTGTACACTGCATGTGCCTGTTTATCAACAGAAGACCAGAAAAGGTTACGTTAATTGATATCTATTTACAGAAATTACAGAAGACGTAAAATCCTGGCTAGACCTTCTAATTGCTCTGGTTTGTCTCAGAATTTATTGTCGATGTTCTATGGTATGGCAAATGAACCAATACAGCAAAACAAGTTGTCAATTCACCAGAACAATGTCTCAAGCTGGTTATTGTGTCACCGACATGTAAAGTGGGCTCTAAAAACCAAACTTATTCATGTAACATTGCATGTGACTTTCTAATTAACGTGTGACTGGGGCGTTGTGTAAATGTAATAGACACGCACAGATTAGTCGAGACAAAACCTGCGAGGAAAATCACGAATGTTACCATACGACACAAACAATGCATACTGGCGTTAGATTAATCAAACCTCCATGCAACAAAGAGTTCCACTTTTTTCCCTTCTTTTTGCGTTTTAAAACTGGGCTGATTTTAAATGCTGAATTGGATTTCTGCTGAATGGGTACATGCAATCATACCTGGTGCTTGTCTTATTTATACTGGTATCTCTGAGAACGTAAATGACATGAAAACAACATCTTAGTCTGTTAGGTAGGGAAGGATTTCCAATGGAAAGTTAATTGAGCATCGGTTTTCTTTCTACTTTTAGTTATATTTTTACTAAGTGAAGATTGAGAGAAAAATTTGAGATTGGTCATTTCTTTTCTATCTCCATCCAATACATAAATATATATCAGGACTTGTTTTGAAAACACTCTCACACTCACCTATGTTTATCAACATTGTAGATGGAAAAAAAACTCAGAGCAGAAAAAAGGCGTACATTCTTGACCTGTAGCCAATCGCTGTAAAGGAGGTCTCGCCTTTCATGTAATTTGGGGATGAAAAAGGAAGAAATCAAAGAATACAGGCTCTAATTATCCAGAATGTGGGAGAAAAGGGAAAAAAGCAACTAAATAAATCGGCCCACTAAATTAATATCCTCTTGGTTATAAAGATACATTAGATGTAGCTATTGACAACAGACCCAGTTCTGCTACTGCACTCTTTTGGTTTGGAGCAGTTTTCCATACAGGAAGGGCTAGCAATCTTTTCTTGGATACAACAAACATAATCTACAGTCTTGTAAATACTATAAATTAGCAGGTGATGTTTCACAAAATTGTTCAAATGTCTACAACTACCGGTAATGGTATTCTAAAATTTACAGGAATCAAAAAATTGTAAGCAAAACCAGGAATGAGTAATATATTGGGTTGTTTGACTGTTTTCTACACAAACTCCCTCGCCATTATCCTCCTCCTCCCTGTTAACTTCAGACTTAACCTCCCCCTCCCCCATGATTACCCTGTTACTTCCATAACCTTAGTAGCCTGGGTCAGGGGAGAGAAGATCCAGGTTTCCTGACACCAGTACAGGTCACTGGTTACAAAACCCTGGGGAGGATAGGGTAGAGTGGGGAGGGGGAAGGGGACAGGATATGAGAAGAGGGGGCCAGGGTGAGGAAAGTAGGGGCTAAGTGTTAGAGTTAGGGGTAGATTTAGGGTATGTGATTTAGAGATAGGGAATTCGAGGGAATAGGGCTGATAAGGTGCATGGATATCAGGATTTATTTTGGAGAGTCGATTGAGAATCAGGGTAGGGTGTGAGGGGTATCAAAAATTAATATCAAAACAATGGATCACATTATCAAAAGTAACAAACCCGAGCTAAAGGCTAAGTGGATACATACACGGATACAATTACTAGTAAAATAATTATCCCAATATCTATAGAATTTAATTACGGATTAAATACAAACTGTTGTAAAAAAATTATAAGAAATTATACAAAAAATATTTTATGCAGATCACTATTTAAAGTTTCATCACTACATCTATTTTTAATATTTAAAGCAAAATAACCAGAATAGAGAACATATATTTTTTGAGCAGCTAAATATTAATGTTTAAAGAATACTTTAAAGTTCATATTTAATTTCGTAATTTGCATTTTTAATAATTGATATGGACTAAAACTTTCATTTTTTTTGGAGGTTTAGATCTGTAATTGACTAGGAAAATTTATATGGTTTTGAAATTTTGTTTTGTTTTTCTGTTTTTTGTGTGTGTGTTTTTTTGTTTGTTTTTTTTTTTTGCTTATTTTTGTATTTTGTTTTTGTTGTTTTTCATGATAAAATTGCTTTATACAAATTTTATACTATAAATAATACTACTTTTAGCTTTTTGTTATTTTGTCAATATCACAATGATTTCTTTAAATGATTTTAAAAATTTGGATTTGGTTACTATGGTAAATACAAAAATACCACTGTTTTGTTTTCTATTAATTTTTTATAGTTACAATGACAAACATTTTCTGTATCCACTGGTTTGAGAAAGATGCTGTCAAGAAAAAACTTAATAAAAGGAAGAAGGAATGAACCTAAAATACGAAAAAGGGAAAAGATATTTCTTAGTTAAGATTCTAATGGATAAATTCTTAATATCAAACTGGAAAAAAAAGTGGAAACATTTTTTTTTGATTGGTAGAAAAAATATGTAATGTTGAAGAAGAAATAATAATAAAAAGAATCTGTGTATGAATAATCAGCTGATGCCCAGTGAATTTAGCATTAGGGAAAGTGAATAAATTCATAAGGAATTCAAAAACATTAAAACAAAATGAATTGTTTAAAAACTATTTTGAAAATATTAGAAAATATTTTCACAATTTCAATGAATTCTTTTCTACTACCTGATACATATATCTGAAAAATAAGATTTGATTAGAAGTGATTTAAAATTTATATCTATAAACAATTAGTTACTTAATTTCACAGATGAAGTTAGAAGGAAGATGGATGTGTACCTTCCAAAAACAATTTAACAACAAAATTTTAAACTTGCAAATTATCCAAGCTATTCATTTTTTTTTTTTAATTTTTTAAAACTGAGAATCTAAGCAACAGAGTTTCGATTTAAAAAAAAAAAAAAAAAAAGATGTGAAAATCAGTGTCATGGTAGATTTTGGTAAAAGAAGCGTTAGATAAAGAGAGTGTTCCACTATGAAACATTGACCTGAGAGAAGCCCCGAGTATAACAGTATGGGTATAGCTTACATTTGCTGTTTAGTGTGAAAACCGCTAACCACATGACCACATTAGAAGTTAGATCCCAAACGTTGGACATCCGAGTAAGTACGGACACATTCACAGAGTGTTTCCGAACATTTCCAACACGACTTGGTTACACTATTTAGTTCCATTGTTAAGAACAGGAAACATGATCTATTTACATGTAAACCATCGTAGATACACTCCAGGGTTCTGGCTGTCTTGTCCAAGGAAAACTTTCACAAAGTTATCTATACATACAGGCACATTTCCACAGACTTTCTACATGCTTAGATATAAACATGGAGGCTGTAGCACCGCCGCGTTTTCACCAGTTAGATCTCCACCAAGTATCCATCACACCGAGGGGACATTGTTTAGAGAATTTGGTAACCTCCTATACAAACTCAAAGTGTTGAAGTTCCAAGATGCTATAATAAAATCCCACAAGTTTCATACGAATTGTTCCTGTGTGTATCCTCCATGTTAGATATGATAGCACTTTCTCAAGTTTCCACAACGGGCACAAAAGTCAACACACAACAACTCACTAACAAACAAAACCAACCTATGTATGCAAACATGGCTGAACATTGAATGAACTAAACACATGCGCACTTGTAGCCGGAACCTGGCCCAAGGAATCACCACTCTCTGGGTTTCAGCAGCTGGAGCTACTAAGCTACAGAGCATTCCCATGATACATTGTGGATACATCTCTCTTGGCTCGGCTCTGCTCAGCATCAGGGGAGAAGACTAAGCTCCTTGGCTGTGGTCTGTGACTCCGCCCCTCTTGCCAGACTGACAAGTTGGGGTAAGTATGTTAGAATGTATCTGCCAGATTGGGTTCCATGGCTCTTCGTATACACACTATACATCTAATAGGTCCCCACACCTCAGTCTAACATTGCTGGGGGGACTTCATCATGTTGCACCAGTAAGTCTATCTTTGAGATGGTTTTAACAAAAAATGCAAAAACAGAAATCCTATCTGAAGCTCCTTGCAAATGAAAGACTCGGCTGATGGGTTTGACATCCCAGACTTGAAACAAAGGCTATTTTTTTTTTGTGACATTCAGACATGAAATTGTCAATTCTATGGATAATAATCTATAAAATGAGTAATAATCCTAAAAAGCGTAAAACTCTCCCAAATATGCAAATTAATGTTACTTACCATCCGAAGTTACATTATGAGAATTCAAAAGACAAACTTAACATCAGTATGGAAGAAAATTTAATTCATCAAATTGAATCAAGTAGAATTAAGAATTAATCAAGATTCAATTGGCAAATCATATATGTGAACAAAACTTTCACATAAAAAGGACAAGAGTTCCCTTATTACAAAGAAACACTACACAGATATACTGCAGCCTCCCAAAATATGTAGAGGTTCACACATGCTACACATTACAAACAGGGGAGGTCATCCTTAAATGACCCTAGCTGTTAAAAGGAAATCAAACTTCATAAACTAAACAAAACAAAAAGGTTTGTAGAACCGAGACCTGTCTCACTTTTAGAGCTTGCACAAAAATGACTAAGACAACTACAAGCTTTGTGGCATTTCTGCTCCTAGGAAAAAAGTATTTGATGACAAATGAGGATACAGCAAGACCATAATGTACATAGTATATTACACATGTTTATATGACAGGAATGCCACGACAGCTACATGTACTTTTACATGAGTGGTCCCTTACATAAGAGAATCAGTTGAATCTTTTTATCATGGCCGCTTAATATCAGATCTCATTGCATTTCATATTGTATCACTGCATCAAGGGAAATATTTCTCCTAATATATTATATCATTACGCTATGTAGTTTGGTGAAAAAAAGAGATGCACTCTGCCTCAAATAGGATGGAATTTGTCAATCTAACATCTCTATAACATTGTGTCTGTTGTTATTTTCGAGTGCATGCATACTTAATTGACAGCTAGAATATTTATGAAATAAATTGTTGAATCCTGTACTGTTGATTAAAAAAAGTGACTGAGAGTATAAACATATATTCTACAACTATAAAGTCTAAGGTATTAGCACATCAAAGCCCTTTGTGAACCAAATGAAAATTAGATTTTTGAAAAAAAGTAGTTGGCAATAATATGTTGAGCTTTAGCCCCTCTACCCCTAATGACCTCAATATATTGGGCTTTGGCCCCTCTACTCTTAATGATCCCCGATATATTGGGCTTTGACCCCTCTACTCTTAATGATCCCCGATATATTGGGCTTTGGCCTCTCTACCCTTAATGATCCCCGATATGTTGGGCTTTGGCCCCTCTCCCTCCAACGATCCCCACTAGTATAGTCTGATGTCCTGGAGGGGCACTCACAAATTGGCTACATATATCTAGTTACTATGGCAGAATCCATCCATGGAGCTAGGCCTGTCAAAACATAAATATCCCCACATGCTGGAGTGAAATCTTGAGCAAGACGAAAACTGAGGAAAACATGAGGCTCCTGGACTGGTGGCTGACTGGGATTATGATATTAAAAAGCATATGGCCTCATGGGGCACGAGTAAGCGCTGCCGAAACCCAAGAAAGTTACAATTATGCAAATCAAGTATTTGGCATCTGTTTCAATCCTTCAACACCTATAATATGAAATGAATCAGTCCAGTCAATCACACTGGAGAAGTCCATTAGTGCTTTGTGGGTTAGATTGGAGGGCATAGTTGAGAAACATGTCCCGGAAATTTGTTCTAATTAGCAAACAGTCTGTTCAGGATTATCTGACACTTTTTATTGTAGAAATTAATTTAATTATGTAAAACAAAACCAAAGATAAACAGGTGCTTCTTTGTCAAGGATTACTGAGCTATCAGACCTGCCAATTGGTGACGTGTTATTATGCACATCAAGCTACTTAATTAAAATTTTTTTGAAAAGAAAAAAACCAACCCATTTAATTGAGACTTTAGACCTATTTGTTTGCATATACACATTGCAATCAAACATTCACATATGTGTAATAATATAAAGTTTGCCCATAATACTTTGAAATATTTTTCTTTCCAAAATGATCTAGAATGGAAAGTTTGATGTTTGACGGTTTTAAAACAAATGAATTTGATTAGAGTAACAGAAATGGTCGCTACATAAGGCCGATAAAAACACACATCTGAGAACTATCCTAAATGATGTTTTTACGCCAGTTGTTGGCAAATAGTGGACTCTGATTGGCTGTACAACAAGACTAATATTTCCGACAAAAGCGTATACAATCCATCATTCTCTCGGCGGTGAACAGTCAGTCTTGGGAAACAGCACAATCGTTCTCCTTCCCAACAACACCAAGTTTTTGGTTTTTATGAGAACAAACAAACAAATGTTGAGTAGCTGTTGTGCCTGGGACTGTTCGGACCTGGAAAGGCCATCATCTAATAATTCATCTTCCTAGATGTGTACATTCCCGTCCACAGACACTACTGAGATTTTTCGGGCGATTTTCCGACATAGTTTGGTCTGGTGAAGAGATTTTCGCTGTGCTATATTCCTACTCCATCACTTGGATCACCTGTCACTTCATTTAAAATACATCTATTTTTCACACACAGGCAATTCTTCTTATTCTCAATTTTCACTTTTTGAAAATAGCCAATTCCTCTGGAAATACTTGTGAAAAAATTTCTTTCTATAGCATTTCACCACCAAAATATGTCTGCATTTCACGAGGAAAAACATATTTATTTTCAAGTACAGTCATAGGAAACTGGATACAGATTTAAAACTAGAAAGGTTGATGTTATGGTAGATCAATAAAATGAGAAATAGATTATGACACGAGAGAATATAATACATATGACTTTTAAATTATTTGTATTTTGTAGATATCCGAGTTCAGTGATTAAGGCTACACCGACAGATAATATAAAGAAAAGAAAATGAAAGTCTAATGAATATTACTATGTGAATAGTAGATTCCAACCACCTTAATATTTCAGATAACTCAACAGATTGACTGTTGTATAAAGAACTTTGTTTCTTCTAACTTAATTTTAAAAAATCTAACCAATATTTCACAGCTGTTGATATGTTCTTGGTGACTTTTAAAAATGATTTTTTTTTATCAGTAAGCAATTTATCAAATTGCGAGATGGATAAGCCAAAGACGAAGTGTATGATGTGTACTTGTGAACACAGAAGAAGGAAGCTATCTTGTATAAACTGGGCTTAAAGCACCTTAAAACCTAACCCCAGGCCTTAACCAGTCACCAGCTAAATGGCCACGATGGCATTTCACACTAGTGCTTCACCAGTCTCAAACTTATGTAGTGTGTGAATGATATGCCGGTAGGAAGGCAAAAAGTCAACACCACTCAGAGTGCAATGGGTTTCAAAGACATTATGACATCTTAATGTGTAACTGATGCACTAGGATGTAACGATCCTCAATTGGTTGATATTTGAACATCCGCTATAAGCATGCCTTTTCATTTACACAAGGTAGAGATCTAAATCAAGATCAACATGTCAAAAATATTCCGTTTGTGACTTCTTTTTAAATGATAGTACGATGAATCAAATTTTATGCATGTTCTTCACAAATCAAGCAAATTATAAAAACATATGAAACCAATCATGCAAGATTTTAAAACTGATACAAAGTTTAAAATGAATAAATCACTGTCTCTTTAATGTTTGAAAGTATTGGATGCTATATCTATCATTTACATGAGCTTTTTAGAACATGATTTTAGGAATAAATCCCGGTAGAATATTCCAACATATTTGATTTTAAGTGTTCCAAGTGATACTTTAACTATAATCAGAAGTTAATTTAGCTATCAATAACTTCTCATTATTCATACACAAGTTCATTTCCATGGCCTATCTATCTCCAAATTGTAGCGCATGATTTTGTTGGAACATATGATCTGGGGATTTTCATATAAATTTTCTTAATTAGAAACTTGATAGCAAATACTGTTGAGACTTCTTTAAATTATTGCTTTCTTTAGGGATACATGAAATAAATTATTTATTTGTTTTGAACATTAAAAGCAGTTGCACATATATTGATGCCATTTTACAATTTCACCGGATGTCCTTACTCAAAATCACATGAATAGTTTGTTAAAGTCAAAATAGGTACCTAACAAGATTCAAATTTAACGGAAATTGTATAGATGAATAAATGATTACAATTTTCACAGATGTCTGAGAAAGTTGAGCATAGAACACATGTTCAAACAAATTGAATTGTATGTGCGTGTTTTTTTTCCCTCCAAGTAATATAACATATGCCAAAAATTACCTTGCTTCTATAAATGATCATATTTTGAGACATTGAAAGATTCGAACAAATGATTACAGGAGAAATAAAAGCTAGTGTTTGTGAATGTCAAACTCATGTGAAAAAGAAGAAAAAAAAACAAACATATGATCTTGTGCAGAATAGGAAATTGAAAATTAATTTCTAACTGTGAATACAACCACAATACAAAAAACACAAATGAATTTCTGTCCTGGAAAAAACGGTACATAAAATCGTCTATAGAACTAAAAAATATAAAGCTTTGGTATCAAAGTATAGCATGTCCTACCTGTGGTATTTTTTTTTATTAAAGAGTTTGAGTAAACACAAGTTTGTGAAATGTCAAACACTTATATTATTTAGCAGTGTAAGGGAACTTTCTGTACAATACATTAAGATTGCCTTGCTGGTCGACTCAGTATAAAAAACATCTTTGTATCCAATATCTATTATGCTCAAGTTTGAATGTGTACAATTTGATTCCTAACACGAAACCTTAGATGAAACTGCAGTACTAAATGTCGCTGCTGGTGAGCAAATATTTGCCTCCCCTGTCTTGGAGTCCAAAAGTAATTTTAGGGTTCTGTTTAACAATAGGGAGGTGAAGCTTTTTAAATGTGATGATTAATTCCTGCAGATTTTTGACCATGTGACAGGTAAAGTAGTCATTTCTCGTTAGGGAAAACAGATAAAAAAAAATGGTTAAGAAAAGGAAAATCATTAAAATTAATTTTCCAAAAATATCATTGAAGATTTTCAAAAAATCATTCATTACTTACTAGATGAAAATTATATATAGTAAAACAAACGGATTGGTTAAAGATGCTCCACCGCCAGCAGACCATAAATGATGCTCATCATTTGAACAACAATTGGTGTTTAATCGTGTATATATATGTCTAATTAACATAAAAAATAATATGAAATAATTCATTTTGCTTTGGATACATGCGCAGTCAGAACTTCATTCTATATAGAACATAGTGCCAAGGAATTTTTTCGGGATGCAATTAATTATTTCTAATATTTCTATCTCGAAGTAAAATTAGAAGCTAAACTTTCCAATGGTGGTAATGGTGTTAAGTAAGTGACTTTTGTAACTGATGAAAAATACCAAATCGTCTGATCCTGTTTTTGATAGTGAAAAAATACCATTTGTCAGCAGTGGAGCATCTTTAAAGATAATTTCTAAGAACAAAAGAATTAAGAATGTCTTGGAGAGAAAATTCATTACTTCTGATATTAATGCTTTTGATAAAAGTGTTAAATTGATGATAAAACATCAAATTTAATTAAACAGAATGCTATGCAGTGATATATGGCCAGAAGTGATAGCTGGGGACACCTGTTGTGGGACTGAAGGTGACACCAAAATTCAGCCTTGAGGAACATCCAACAACTGTGAAATGTCATCTGGTTCACTTTTTATGCTTTTAATTTTGAGTTCTCAAGTTGTTTTTATAATATTTTATTATTCCATCTGTTTTTTTTTATTGTCAAAACTGCCAAAAGTCATATTGCATTGATTCTGCTATCACGTTATTAAAACGTGAAGAACAATGGTTCAACACACCCTGATGTCTAGAATCATCAACCATTTAAAAACTGAATTTTTAGAAGGCAAACTGTATGACAATGAATCATAAAAGTTGACTGAAATACACATAAACCTTATAATGATTAAAATATAGCAATTAATTAACACAGTTTAGATATTTACCATTCTTTTGAAGAAAATGTCACCTGAACATTCGAGTGTGCATCCGTGCAGCGTAACTCCATCTAACCACTAATAGATAGCCAATCGTGATTTAGCATAGACATCTAATAAACGGTAACAAATCGTACAAAGTTGTCAGCAGTGTGAGTTATCGCTACATATGTCAGCTATGAATCCATCATTTTAGCACCTCTCTCTCATCTTCAACTCTTCCTCAGGGCTAAAATCAGTTTGGATGATTTTTTGTTTCTATGTGTATCAGGTATAAAGGTCACAGACAGACACCTCTACACATCTTCAAATACCTCGTCAAATCTCATCAACATCAACGAAAAATTTGATCATCTTGACATCCCTTAAAATCATGACATTTTAGTTTTAGTGACATCATTTAGCATTGTTGTTATGCATGTTTTTAACAGTCATGAAATTTACACATGTCGTTAGTTTTGTCATTGCTACCTGTACAGGTAAAGCAACAACACCTGAAGTAATTCCTAACTCTGACATTGTAGCTGACATTTTTTATCTTCTTGTTCCAATCCTAAACCAATTGTCAACACAACATGCTTTATTCACACCAGTTTGTGAAACAAATATTTTTCCATCTCAATTTTTTTTTATTCCTGTTTCATTTGTAACCACTGTGAACCAATAAGGACACATTCAGAATGCTTTATGGGACGTTCTAATCCCTCACTACAAATTGAATATACACATCATGACCTGTAGCGTTTCACAGGTAAACTACAGGTAAAGGACAACCACGTCTGTCGCAGATGACAGTAAGTAGCAAGCTAGGCCCGCAGGGATGAGTTAGGTGTAGGAGAGAAAACGTGTTTAGTCACAAAGTGTGAACGCAGAGAATTGTACACACTAACAACCATTTACAGAGGATGTTCTGACACTGGACAAAATATCAATCCTTGCTGATGTTTTTGCTGCAAAGAGATATCTTGCCCCTAAGTGGACATATCTAGTCCGTTTCTGGGAGATATCCTACCCTAAGTAGAATGTCTAGTCCATTCCAAGGAAATATCCTGAGTGGACACTGGTCTAGTTGGTTTCTGGGAGATATCCTGCCCTAAATGGACATGTCTAGTTCATTCCAGGGAGACATCCTGAGTGGACATGTCTAGACATCTATTCTAGTTCATAAATATCATGACAAAAATATAAGGAATTAATGATAAAATTTTATCAAATTATTATAAAATATTTTATTAAAAAACAACATCTATAATCTACATATTACTCATTAATTATTTCTTTTACTCAAACTTCAGCAAAAAAAGGCCCAGAGGGCCTGTATCGCTCACCTGGTTTTTTGTTAGTAATTATCACAAGACTCAGACAATTAGAAAAATAAGCAAAATTGACTCCCAAAGTTTAATTTTGAATCACAACCATACAATGATGATATTGATACCATACAAATATGCTATCCAATACATAGGTTCAGAGACAAAGTAATTTATATGAAAATAGTAGCCTAATTGACCTTTTGACCTCGCATCTATTGCCGTCTAAGGCCCCGGGGGTCAGCCCTATCATTTGTACAATTTCAAATCCCAACCCTATAAGGATGCTACCATTGCATTATAAGTGCTCTTCCATTCTTAGTTGCAGAGAAGAAGTCGTTTATATGGAAATAGCTAAATTGACCCCTTTTGACCCCACCCTTCAGGCCCCCGGGGGGTCAGCCCCATCATTTGCAAAATTTTGAATTCAAACCCTATAAGGATGTAACCATTGCATTATGAGCGTAATCCCATGTTAAGTTGCAGAGAAAAAGTTATTTATATGGAAATTGACCACTTTTGACCCCGCCCCTCAGGCCCCCGGGGGTCAGCCCTATCATTTGCACAATTTTGAATTCCCACACTATAAGGATACTACCATTGTATTATGGGTGCTATAACGTGCTTAGTTTCAGAGAAGAAGTCGTTTATATGGAAATAGCCAAATTGGCCCCTTTTGACCCCGCCCCTCAGGCCCCCTGGGGGTCAGCCCCATCATTTGTACAATTTTGAATCCCCATCCTATAAGGATGCTACCATTGCATTATGGGTGCTATCCCATGCTTGGTTTCAGAGAAGAAGTCGTTTATATGGAAATAGCCAAATTGAACCCTTTTGACCCCGCCCCTCAGGCCCCCCGGGGGTTAGCCACATCATTTGTACAATTTTGAATCCCCAACCTATAAAGATACTACCATTGCATTATGAGTGCTATCTCATGCTTAGTTTCAGAGAAGAAGTCGTTTATATGGAAATAGCCAAATTGACCCCATTTGACCCCGCCCCTCAGGCCCCCGGGGGTCTGCCCCATCATTTGTACAATTTTGAATCCCCACCCTATAAGGATGCTACCATTGCATTATGGGTGCTATCCCATGCTTGGTTTCAGAGAAGAAGTCGTTTATATGGAAATAGCCAAATTGAACCCTTTTGACCCCGCCCCTCAGGCCCCCGGGGGGTCAGCCACATCATTTGTACAATTTTTAATCCCTACCCTATAATGATACTACCATTGCATTATGAGTGCTATCTCATGCTTAGTTTCAGAGAAGTCGTTTATATGGAAATAGCCAAATTGACCCCATTTGACCCCACCCCTCAGGCCCCCGGGGGGTCAGCCCCATCATTTGTACAATTTTGAATCCCCACCCGGGGCTATGTAGCTAGGGAGAGAATATCTCAAATTAAGCTGATTTGAAACCAGGTCTGCATTCTTTACAATCGCGAATGTATGACAGAGGTCATTACATACAATGTTTGTAACTATAAATAGAACCAAAGATAGAGATGATACCTAGAGTACAAAAAGTATGTGAACATAATCAACAGGTAAAATCTTAATCATGTGTGCTTAGTAGATCAAAAGATCAGATTTTTATGAAATTGATTCACAGGACCTTGTATAGGTTTCTAACCGCCAGAGTTTCTGTGTAGAAGTCCATGGCTTAATGACAAAATACCAACACACAAGGAATCTATGGGTTTAATGAGGGTACTAATCAAACATAATTTGTTGATTTTCTAAATTTCAACAAGTGACCTAGATACAACAAAATTTACGGTAATGTGTGGTTAATGATCACCTTGCCAGGTTTTTACTAGAAAATTTACGGATTCACAGAGAACAAGAGGCCCTTGTATCGCTACCTGGTTTGTAATGCCAAGTAATATTCTGGAACAGGTTCATTGTTATTTTCAGTAGAAATTTGAATATTTACCTCTAATTCCCCTATTTGGCCCCACATTCTGCCCCTGGGGGTCAGCCAAAATTTATACAAGCTCTGTCCCCAAGGATGTTTGTGGCCAAATTTGGTTACAATCCATGCAGAAACTCTATGACTAGTAGCGATTTATAGGATTTACTTTTATTTCCCCCTATTGGGCCGCCCCTCCTGCCCCGGGGGGTCAGAGCCAAAATTTATACAAGTTTGATTCCCTTCCCCAAGTTCTGATCCCTTCCCCAGGATGCTTGTGGCCAAATTTGGTTACAATCCATGCAGAAAGAACTCTATGATAGTAGCGATTTAAAGGATTTACCTTTATTTCCCCTATTGGGCCCCGCCCTCCTGCCCCCTGGGGGTCAGAGCCAAATTTTATACAAGTTCTGTTCCCCTTCCCCAAAGGATTGTTTGTGGCCAAATTTGGTTACAATCCATGAAGAAGAACCTCTGATGACTAGTAGCGATTTATAGGATTTACCTTTATTTCCTATATTGCGGCCCCGCCCCTCCTGCCCCCAGGGGGTCAGAGCCAAAATTTATACAAGTTCTGTTCCCCTTCTCCTAAGGATGTTTGATGGCCAAATTTGGTCACAATCCATGCAGAACTCTAGGAACAAGTAGCGATTTATAGGATTTACCTTTATTTCCCCTATTGGGCCCCGCCCCTCCTGCCCCCGGGGCTCAGAGCCAAAATTTATACAAGTTCTGTTCCCTTCCCCCCAAGGATGCTTGTGGCCAAATTTGGTTACAATCCATGCAGAACTCCTAAATGACAAGTAGCGATTTATAGGATTTTTTTTTTTTTTTTTTACCTTTATTTTTTTCCCCTATTGGGCCCCGCCCTCTCCTGCCCCCAGGGGGCTCAGAGCCAATAAATTTTACAAGTTCTGTTCCCCTATCCCCCAAGGATGTTTGTGGCCCTAATTTGGTCACAATCCATGCAGAAACTCTATGACTAGTAGCGATTTAAAGGAAATGTTGACGGACAGACAGACGGACGGACGGATCGGACGGGACGGGACGGACGACGGACGCCGCGCCATGGCATAAGCTCACCGGCCTCTTCGGAGCTCAAAAACTTGGGCTGATTATGAGGTAATGAGGCTGGCTGATGAGTGACCTTATTGCTCTAGTTACTTTTGTTTTCCTAAGGTTGTTGGTCAAGCAGTTGTTAACTTAGTGGGTATTCGGCTTCATTACCTACAATAATCAACCGAAAATTAGATGGCTAAGAACGATTGTCTCTCTTCTAAGACAACCTCATCTTTGGAAAGATCTAACCTGAACATAAAAACGTTAAATCATCCATGTAGCTGTAGAAATAACAAGGGAACAGGGGGATGGAAATACAGTGTCCATTAATATTTCAGGGAACATGGAACCTCCGAACACTTCAAACACTCCGGTTGAGGAAAGTAATATTTGTATATCTGATCTAAGCACTGCTCTGACAAATGATTAAATGCCTTGAGCCACTACTGACCATTACGTCATACACTTGACCAGTACCTGTCAGGTATGACAATGGTCACTCTATTATACCAATACACCTGTATACTATACTTAATATCAATCTGGACAAAGATTTAAATATCCTGTCAACTTGTACATTTCAAATAAAAAAAAAGTTTTCTCAAAAAAAAATCGTGTTTAAAAAGAAATATATCAAATTCTGACAAAAATTAAAGACAATAATTTGGCTTGGTTATGGTAAGAAATTTGTCATCAGAAAAACTATTTTAGCAACATGGAATATCAGTATCTAATTTCTCCAACAAGTTGACCAAGTTGGTTTGAACAATTATGGAGACGGCTTACTGAGACAGCTCTAAGGTTTGAATTGAATATCACCAGGTGCGTGTTTTCTTGTGATGGTCAGTCTTGGTGTGAACTGACCGCAAGCTAATAGTACAGGCATTAAGACCCATCCCATCCCAATCGACTGTAATATGAAGATTTTAATAAAGTTTACAGAGTGATATAATATATACTCAGGGCATGAACAGCAGATACTAGTCCAAAATGTGTGTCCTAGTTTTCTAAACCCTCGATCTTTACTCAGATGAACACGATTGAAAACAGTCTGATCACACTGGCATTGCCAGGAATCCAGCTAATAAAAACCAAGAGCACTTTCTACAAAAAATTACTGTGAACGTGGATATTTCCGTGAGTGCTTAATTTCACGATTTGCATACGTAAAACTTTCACTGTGTTCTTAGTTTCATAATAGATCTTTTTTCATACTTTTAACAACAACGGTTATACATGTACAAAATATTATACGCTGGGGAAATTTTCACGATCAAGAGACCTTTGCAGAATTACCAAAACATTTCGCCTCATGTTTACATAATATATAAATGTCTATGTAGAAATGACCTGACTGGGCTGTATCTTTTACTCTGGCCAGTTACTTGTATGAAAAAAATATCTGCATGATGCTGCCATTCTCTGCTCTGATCCCCCTTAAAGGTACGAGAACAATTCAAGAACATAAAACATTTTCCAAAGAATTTATAGACCTGAGTGACAGCTTACGATCTCTCCCTTATTTTCACAAAACCCTACTGTAGTACTGTTCATACCAAAACACCTGTGATTTCCTCGTCATTTTTGAAACATATCCAAAACTCAAAATAAACACCAAAGCGTATTTTAAGTGAAAGGAATCTGGATCAATTTTTAGTGACAATCAAGAAATAAGTGTAAGCCCCCCCACAAGGTATGCTTACATTTCATGAAAACAGAAGAAATACCCTGGACATTAGATCGCCTGGAAGGCAAACCAGGGGATTAAGAGGAATTACAGGCCTGTCACCATTGACATGGGAGTAGGATTATTCCTGCGATTCCGATACCGCGGACATATTTCTGTAATTTAACGACCATCGTAACATTACTAAGATGACACACATACCTGGGTATGTATCGGTGTGCAGCAGATTTTATCTTTTATGGCTTTTCTGTTATTGACACGTGTCACGATCGGGTCATACCTGTATTTTAATAATTCATTCTAACTGACTATTAAAGTGGAGATAAATAGGCGAAAGAAATATTTCTCCTACATAGTAAAGCTAGGATAGGTTTCCTACAGACTCGGCCAGGGTGAATTCCTTGTTAGTTATTTGGTCTCGCATAGACAGAAGTACTAGGAGAGGTGCATGGGTCTTATACCCAAACTTCAGTCATTAACCTCTTCAAATAATTGAATTCTAACGTTCCGGGAAGCGAAGAGAACTATACATGCCAGGTACATAATTCTAGGTGACAACGCAGGTTTCCCATCATTCCCAAATAGATTTAATCATTCATTAAATACCATTTAGTGTTTATTTATAATTGCTTTACAACAAATTCTATATCTCAACTCTAAAGCTCCATTTGTCAGTTCTAAAGGCAAGCACCACTTACAGCTAAATAGTTAGGAATTCAATTCAAAGGCACCAGTGCCTTAAGTCCATTCAATAAGGATATTTTCCATGGGTAAAATAAAATTGTCCTCTCAATAATAGCCTTATGCTGTGCACAGCTACATACTCATTTCTGCTTAAATCTGTTTAAATCCAAACAAAAGTCTAGTTGAACCGACATGTGTAAATTCTGTAGCTTACAAATTGAATCTAACTCTATTTCGCTTGGTGTACCGACTTATTTACTTATGCAATAGTCGGAATAATACACCCGCAGGGGCAGTGGTTTTGTTCTATTGTTCGAAAGTTTTCAATAATTTCCTCAATGCACTCCAATCTTATTTTTCAATTGGTGGTTTTAAAATTTGACATCTCCCACTATAGGAAGATCATACAATGATCACCAATCGGTCCTCGGTAAAACCCTTCTCTCAAGTTCTAGTCAAACAAACTTTGTTTATTAAAAGTTTAATCTCAGTTTTTCGGCCTTTGTGTTCCCTTTTGACACAGATATAATACATTATCACTAAACAGCCCCTCGGTGATTACCGAGAGATGTCAGAAATCAAATCCAACAATACTGTACTATCAGATTTATTTCTCCACCAAATCACTTCTACAGGTGTTGACTGGTTCTAATATAATATTGTAAATGTGAACCGAGTAAATTGGTCCTTCTAAAACACTCTAGGGATACATTGAAATAATGATTCAAACCCATACTAGCTAGTACAAGACGACCATGTTGTGCTTTACTTCTTCCTACTACCTTGAGCTATTGTCAGTCTTTTTTATTCTGATTTATCTCCCTTTGTGATCACATTTCGATTGTTATAGTTTAGTCATTTATTTGTTTGTGCGAGAATTATTTTCTTTAAACTTGATCACTTTTATCAATGCAAACAAAAAGCCTAAAAATTGACATCTGCACACAAGAGCGGACAACTCTGCACAACAGACATATATAAAGCTAACGTAAAGAGAACAATCTGTATCTTGGTACTTAATTATTGCAATGTATTGTATGGATTCTCTTATTATAAGTTGTATACAGGGAGAAAGAGATTTACTCATTTAGGAACAGTTCTAACAAAAATAAATGACTCAAAGAACATCCTGCACAAATAGCTGCAAGTAACTAGAACTTGTAAACGCTTTTGTAGACTGGGAAAAAAAAATGAATTTGTGATGACATTAGCAGTGAGTGTATTTAAGTGTGTCTGGATTAGTGGGAGCTGGGGACTGTGTTAATACAGGGTGACGACTGCAGTGGGCCTAAGCTGGGTAGATATCATTAGAGCGATCTTGTACTGTACATTAGCTTCAATATATCTAGTTACACAACATACAGCTCCGCCAAATACTTTCTATCTTATAGGAGATCAAATATGCTCCCATTTCAGACAGGTTTGACACTACAGGTAAGCCCACAGGTTATAATTGTATGCAGTAAAAATCACTTTATCTACACACGGATCATCTATATCCACACATTTATTATTTAAGTTTTTTGAATTTCTATTACAATTTGTTTCACATTTCTCTGGTTGATCATCTGTATATGTACTTTATCGTCTTACATTTATCTGTTTTTTATTCATAATTGTTGACTTCAAAGTCATTTCCCTGCCACCATACACACATCATATCTTGATTGATAGAAGCAAACTGTGCATCAATTACCTGCATGCCAAATATGGTAGATTCTATCGTTAAATCTAAAGGCCTTCAAATGCAACTGTTGTTTTTTGTCCATATCTTAAACTCTGTGTTATGTTAATTTTCAAGAAGTTTCTGTTTGAACGAGCAAAGTGTGATGGTTTATAGAGCTTGAGGGAGTGAGTTAAACAGAATACAGAATACACAGGGTCCAAATTGGAGAGGTAAACAGGGAGTGAGGGGATACAGTTTATACAGGTTCTGGTATAGAGAGTTGGCAATGCCATAGATACACTGGTTTTTGCAGGTTTGCAGGTTTTGGAGGTATACAAAGATACCTTTATAGATATCCAGATATTTGCTTTAGAGAGATGTCAGAATACACAGGGGGTGGTATAGAGGATTACAATAACCACTACCAGTTATCATCTGTACAGGGTAGACTCCCCCTATCTAGGCCCCAGCCAACATTCCTGTATAGACACTATCCAGATTTCTGATAATTAACCTCTATTTTGTGTGGATTGCCTTACACCTGTACAGCTAAATGTGTCCACCACAACACAAACTGCCTCCTAATGACCAGCTAGCTAGCCTTTATAGTGAACAGCCCTGTTAGAACAGCTCGATTTCAAACAAAAGTCTAGAGCTGTTTGCTGGCCATTAGGTATTTCATTCTGTTTGACCAGGTCACTGATCTTAGCTTTTATAATGAACAGCATTTTAGAACAGTTTGCTTTCAAACAAATGTGAAGCTTCGCTGATTACTGGTCATTGTTTATTAGGCATATCATAATTTGTTTTACCAGACTACCGATGTTTGATTTCTATAATGACCGACATTTATCCAATGCAATGATATCCACCTTGCTAGCAAAGGGTCAAAGTTCTGTTGTTGGCTGGCCCTTTTGTGTACCATCCTGTTTGACCAGCTTCCTGCTACCAATACCAATGTATGGCTGCATGGTTATATATTTGTTTGATTTCCCTGTTAAAGGTATAATGACAGTACACATTCCACTGAATTAAATCTATATCCACTTAACACACACACAAGTAGTTCATTTTCTACAATACAAACAAATCTATGTTTTATTCAATTTTCTGTGATTGGTATCTAATTAAAAAGTCGGCCACTTAGTGCTGATTGTCAATGCAGACTAGATTAGCAGGTTCATACAACCCTACCGGAGTCAATAACAGTGTAAGGCTTACCTGTCGACATGGTTTAGGCCAAATGATGACTCAATGATATTTGATCTAGCATTCACCCCGAGAACACGAATACCTTTATAAACTTCCAACTACCATGTAAATGGAAGTTTTTTCCTTACGCCTTTAAACACTAACTGACCTCGACCATCAACCAGCCTATTGGTACCATACTGAGATTTTAATATAAAGTCACTATATAAAATTCAGAGACAACATATAAACACTTGAAATTTGAGTTCGACTTTTCATATCTGTCACAAAAAAGGGGGCAAGTGATTTCTTACTACACTGCTTCTGTTCTTGTCCAAGTACCATTAATTTGAAATTGTAAACTTTTCAACAAGGTAGAAAAACGATTCTTTATGTGAGCACAGTAAGCCTGAGAACCATGCTGGTGGGGACAAAGCTTAGACCAGATTCAGACTTGAAAATGGACACGACTTAAACCGAGGATTATACTGAAAAGCATATGTCATTCTTAAGCCAGAAGCATCTATCTTCTGGTAAATTTGTGATTAAATAAGGGCACAGGCAGCCATTTTGATGGTTTCTATATAGCTATTTATCTCAGAAATCTTACTCTTATAGAGAGTAAGTAGACTAGTATATTAAACCTTTGTCGTGAAATAAACTTGAATTTTGAGCTTTGGAACAAATTGCATACATCCACTGATAAAAAAAACCATTCTTTACAATTTCCAGTTCATGTACAAATAATTAATTTTTCTTTTGTTTTTATACCAAATCTGGCTTTCTGATTGGCCAATATTTTTTTTGCATACCACTATGAAAAAAAATCTGAGAATGGCGCGAAACCCCAACGTTATCGTGACGTCACTATAGAGACATTGACGTTGCGTATTGATTCGGAAAAAAGAATCCCTTGAAAAACCACTATAATGTTACATTTACACATACTTCATTTCATCAAATGGAGTATAAAATTATTTATAAGTATTGATGTCACTATTTTTTAATTTTATCGGGTTATGAAAAAAAAATGTTTGCAAACTTTTGTGAGAATCCGCTACGTGGATTCACACAGTTTGCAAACAAATTTTTTTCATACCCCGATAAAATTAAAAAATAGTGACATCAATGCTTAAATAAAACATACCTAATTTTAGAAGTTCAAAGAGTAAACATAATCTCTTATAATATCAAAGGGAGCAGTTTATTCAAGGTCAAAAATAAAACTTGCATTATACTTGTCATAAAAGTTCAAATAATGCCCATGACTTTTCTCAGTGGGATTCAGACAAACTATAAAACTATCACAGTATTGTTGAATATAACATTCACCAAGTGAAACTATTATGGCTTCGCGCTCTTGTGATGCATAAACGTAACACATCTTAAAAAAGTTTTGTGTGATTGTACCCAGAGGCAGTTTTACTAGCCATGAAACCTTTTGAATAAGATCCCTACATTACTATTAAACACAAACTTCCGTAAATCCTGTACAACCATGAAATGTAACATTTTATTTTTAAAATCTGCAACGGATGGTAATAACAATATCCCACCATCCCATCTCTGCCACCACGACAGCCAAGTATTACCGAGGACCCTCCAAGTGTGCTTCCCTCACAGGCAAGCCATAAACTCAGTTTTACGACTATTTTGTGGGTTTTTTGTAAGAAGAGTCGGGAGATATCGAACAACAAACTATATTCATACCAAGGTAATAGTACAAGTATATGTATGGAGAAATGGCACAAGTGTTGGTCTTTATATAACATTATGACCTCACTACGCAACCAAATACAAAAACCACAGTGATAATGCAGCAGTAATTTACATAGCGTTTCACTCACATATGGCTCTACACTGCATCAGCTCCAGCTTTCCCAAATTATTTTTTGTAAATTCTTTTGCATAATTGTGAATTTTATGAAGCAGACATGTGAACTTATTCACCTATACCAAACCAGACTTGGATATAGCCACCGAACTGGGCTCGGATATATTGCTGCCACCGAACTAGGCTTGGATATAGCCACCGAACCAGGCTTGGATATAGCCACTGAACCAGGCTTGGATATGGCCACCGAACCAGGCTTGGATATAGCCACTGAACCAGGCTTGGATATGGCCACCGAACCAGGCTTGGATATAGCCACCGAACCAGGCTTGGATATAGCCACCGAACCAGGCTTGGATATAGCCACCGAACCAGGCTTGGATATGGCCACAGAACCAGGCTTGGATATAGCCACCGAACCAGGCTTGGATATAGCCACAGAACGAGGCTTGGATATAGCCACTGAACTAGAATTGGATATAGCCACCGAACTAGAATTGGATATAGCCACCGAACCAGGCTTGGATATAGCCACCGAACTAGGCTTGGATATAGCCACCGAACCAGGCTTGGATATAGCCACCGAACCAGGCTTGGATATAGCCACCGAACCAGGCTTGGATATAGCCACCGAACTAGGCTTGGATATAGCCACCAAACTAGGCTTGGATATAGCCACCAAACTAGGCTTGGATATAGCCACCGAACTAGGCTTGAATATAGCCACCGAACTAGAATTGGATAACTAGAATTGGATATAGCCACCGAACTAGGCTTGGATATAGCCACCGAACTAGGCTCGGATATAGCCACCGAACCAGGCTTGGATATAGCCACCGAACTAGGCTTGGATATAGCCACCAAACTAGGCTTAAATATAGCCACCAAACTAGGCTCGGATATAGCCATCGAACTAGGCTCGGATATAGCCACCTAACTAGGCTCGGATATAGCCACCTAACTAGGCTTGGATATAGCCACCGTACAACAAACCAAGCGTACATGACGCCATAAGCTAATTATATAAGGACAGAATCTCTTCTCTTAGAGGGTTAATTGTCATTTTCACTTCCTCCAAATTTCATCTTTAAAGTTTTGTCATTTGTCTGTGAATGTGGAGGTTGCCATGGTACCCCGTTGTTTCAAGCCTATCCTTTGATCGGGTGTATAGTTATGTTTGTATGCCAGCCCACTGGTAACCTTAGGTACCCTGGCTTCTGTAGGGGTCCCCACTGAACTTTTAATGTCTTACTAATAGGCGTTTTATGACCACTGAAATTACTGGTTTTATCCCAGACTTGTGTAGAATACCAAAAGCATGAAGCAAACACACATTCAGTTATTATACCCTTCCTACCCCAATAAATAAATTCCAAATTTTATAATCCACACAGGTATTTTTTGACATCCTGTCTTTTATGTAAAACAACTATTTTTTACCATTATCAGCGATATACAAGGTTATAATTGATACAATAACTAACCTTCACCATTCTTCAACATTTTTTCCCAGCCTATCATTTCTATTTGATTTTCATGGCAAAAAATAACAATCAATTTTATTATACCCTATATCAGCAACACTACTCAAAACCATCAGTATATCTGTATCTATTGGTATATGGAAATTTAAGGATCTTGTTCAAAGCTCCAAACCCATTGCAGTGAGCAGTTTCTGTAAATTTGAGAAATGTACCAGTCTGAGCTGATGTAGTAGTGTTCTTGCAAAACATTTCAGTTTGATCTGGATGATATTCAATAATCTTCTGTATTTCATCTGGTGAGGTAGCCCCCAGCTACTACCAGAAGAACCTGTTGAAACTGGCCGTATATATAAATGCGTTTTGCCTGTCCAACAGTAATGGTATGTGTGCTTTATTAGCTGACACTATATTGTATATTTTCACACAACATTACAAAACACACTGGCTGTTGATGGCGAGTTGATACTCCCTTAAGTGTGAAACATGAAAGCATTATCTAGCCGAGCTGAAAGTACTGTCACCTTAACCTGTTAAACCTCGACATTTACACACGTCTTTATGCAGATTCGGAACACTTAAACATCAACAGCTCTACAGTTGGTGTTCTTACGTAATTTTCTCTCCGAAAGCTTGAAAACATTTTTACTAAAATTTAAAATTTCACTGAATATTTTCCAAGTAATTTTTCACCTGTAGCTAACTATCCTTTGTGAAATTGCACAGTAGCCGTAATAGGAATATGGGTGACATGTTTGACAAATTTGCATTTTCTTCTAAATGAAAAATCTAACACGGCCAACACCATAGCCTGTGAGAGTGTTAGCATAAACACCTTCCTGTAATTGAATATGCATAACATGCTTTGCACATGGCAATTAAATGACACATCGAGGGAATTAAAACAGTCATTTCTTCATGCGTGGGGCTTATTAGTATGAATATATATTAATATGCTACTGTTTTAAGTTATATACCATGAATTATTACACTTAATTTCCAATGAACATTTTGTATTCTTCTTCTCAGACATTGAATTAATAATAAATTAACAATTAAAATCTAAAACATTTTGTGCTTCTATTTACTTATATTTCAAAATGGAATATTTTGTGTTCAAACATTCATAATTTAAGTTGAAATCTCCGAAATGTTTAGGCAATTTAAAGGCAAAATACATCAATTACATGGCTGGCAAAAGTGATTCATCAATGAGATTTCATAATTTGTCAAAGCTAATTTGATCAATAATATAATTTTGCAATCACCTAAAAATGTTTTTTTTTCTGATTGGACGATTAAATAGCTTGCCAAACAGCACATCTTTATTTTTTAAGGAAATACAGAGGATATTCTTTGAGATTCATCAAAAGATTGATAATGATGACAGATTGATGTCTATTTCACAATAAAATTGGAAAACTAATTTCAAATTCTACTGATAAGTGCCTAAAATGTAATTATACATTTATCTGTGTTTCCTACAGTGAATTAGATGTTATATGCATTTGTTACATGTCTTTAAGATTTCATTTCCTGATACAAAGTAAGCTGAAGCTTCAGTAATAATTTTATTTATTCTTTCTTTTCGTTAGCTAAAATAGAATTTATTTTGGTTAAAGTGATCTAGATATGAAGAGGAAGAGACTGTGTTCCAATATTTCATGTTATTTTGTTTGCAAGCATTACAATTATATGCATAAACTAAATTCTATACTTATATCCCATGGTAGTGTATAGGGACAAAAATTTATACAAAAAAACTTCATGAAAAAATGTAGTGATTAAAATGATTAATAAAATGATTTTTAAGCAGAAGGATGCATGTTGGAGCCATTTTTATCATGCTTTTCAATGAAACAGATTAAGTAAAGCTTTCAAATGAATCAGATAGCAACTTCAAACACCTACTCTACACATCAGCCTAATCCAGGCCTAGCCCCACTGAAATTAGTCCACCCATACCTTGATAATTTTCATGCTTTCTTTTAATGATCCAAGTTTTATATGAAAACCTTAGTCTTGATTTCCTGCACGTTCATTTTTTTTATCAAAATATATTAAATATACTTTTTCTGAGATGTACTACATGTAGCTTTTGTTTGCTTTAGAAAAATCATTTTCATTTTGGAGGGAGTGGCCATTTGCCCTAAATGTATCCCCCGTACACTTATCGTCCAAATACTTCAAACAACTTTAACCTAAGATTTCAGAAAGGGGAAAGCACTCTAATTAGCGTCATTAGTTTCCGATAGGAGGTGATTTACAATTTTTATGTACTAAACTTTAAAAGGTTCACATTTGCAAAGTAAGTATAATGGGTTGGAAAAGCCAAGATGTGAGGAAATCAGGCTATTTGAGTAAAAAAATACAGCATTACTCCAGTTAATTAATGTATATATATATTAATTATCTGATAAATAAATCGAGCAACCAACCAACATTTTATCTTTCAGCAAGGAGTCAAATTAACAGATTTAATAACCGAGTGCAAAGATATCCCCCAAAATAATTCAATTATAGATGATATTTTTCGTTGGAATCAGAAGGTGTAATCAGATATGGGAAGGTATGTTGCTTTCTTACATTTCCCAATGTATCTTTTGTGTACCAGGTCAACACAAATGATTTTCTACAATTATTCCTTGTCAATATGTCATATGTAATCACCCTTAACAAATAACCTGGTAAGACTGGTGGCCAATTAATAAGTCATTTGTTCAAATATTGTTTAATACACACAAACAGAATTTTTGGAATTCTCATAAGCAGTAACAAAATGAGAATTTTTTGAACTTACAGCACACGAGTGTCAAAATATATATGCTGTTCATGCCTCTAGGATACCAAACCCATGTTACCTAATACAACCTGCACTGCTTAATTAATTTATTTGTGTCGATAAAATTTTATTGAACACAAGAAACCAAACCCATAGAAAGCGAGCTCTTCTGTTTTAGCTGCGACAATTGAATATTTTTGCATGAACACCAGCGTTCCATTCTGATAAGTTGCTTAACACAATAATCTAAACTTGCACTTCTTAAAACCATTGCAAATTTCAGATTTAATACCTGAAGATGAATGATTTTTATTTGAAAAACAAAGGCTCAATTATCAGCCATTAATTAGTAGATGAGACTTCTGTAGAAGATGTTCCTGTATAACGAAGTTCGAGGCCAGCCTAGGGCTAGTCCTTACCTGGAGAAAGGTGTCAGCTAAATCACCTGTCTCCGTTACCTGTAGGGGACAGTGTAATATAGGACACATATGAATGGTTAGCCCTCGTACAGATCTACGTATGTATATATATATTCACCGACTTCCATAAGATCTCTTACCGAGTCCGAACATTTCTAGTGAGTGTCCGGTGGAGTTTTGGGTAATTGTAAAAGAATCAGGCCAATGAGTTCAAATTATTGTTAAAATAAAAAAGTTGTTATTCAGCAGTAGGAACATGTTGCTTTTAATCAATATGGTGAGTGATGGAGAAGCTGTGGACTTGGGTTCAAATGCCATTGATTTTTTATAGTCAGGAGTCCAATTTTTGTACTATTTAATAGCTAAGTCAGTAATGTGATAAAAACTAGACTTACATCAATAGCCTGCATTAACTTCTACAAAACCAGGAAATCTACAGGCTTAATAATAGTATGTATAATAAGTGAAATTTTTATTGTTTTACAAACGTTACTAGATAAATAGGAAAACACGAAGTCCTTCTAAACATCAAATATATCTAGCAATCTGATGTAAAGGTAGACAACTCCATAATCGATAGAAATCTTGATCAAAACATACCTTTATACTTTGAAAATTAAAGAAAAGGCTGACAATTTGATCCATTCCTAAAAACAAAGTATATATTAAGATCTCCATTAATAATTTAACATTTAAAGCATTCCTTTATAACAGTCACATTTATCTATCATGGTCGTAGTAGATACGCTACCAAGAAATATGATTTTTCATATCTATTTAAAAACTTGATTCATAGTTGGTTGATTTGAGCCAAAGATGTCTGAAGTTCAGGTTCAATCCATTGTTAGGAGTTTTTGCATGCTGTAGAGAATTTCTATAAACAGCCTTGACTGACTATAAAGGCCTCCACAAGTCACAGTGAATACAGCCAAAACTCGCCCTATATCGTCTTTACAAACCCTAGTGTCCGCCTCCAAATTCTATATGACAAAGATGGATCTAATGCCAGAGTAGAGATGTTTATACCTCTGATAAATCTATGTCATTAGCACCTCGGTAAAACTAGGATTCAGTGAATGGTACGCTCCTTTAACATGTTTAATGTGTTTCAGCCAGACAAAGAAAACTTGTTCAAATTTTTTTCATAGTGCTCCATTTTTTCTTTATAGCTATATTTATTTCCCAACATATGGATCAATGTTAACTGTAGAGTTTTACAAGGTGTATTGAAATTTAGAAATGAAATATTACTTTTTCTATATCAATGTAAGGTAACTTAGAACACGTGACATAAATTTCAGTTTAAAAAGCATTTGAGATAGTTTAAAAATATCTACAATTGTATTAAATTATCATTTTTTAATAAAAAAAACATTTTGAAAGTTTGTTTCTGTAAGATACAAAAACCATTACAATTCTGATCTTATGTTTCAATATCACTCTAACAACAAATTGATTAAGAAATCTGCAGTAAATTAAAAGGCCTTTCAAAGATCAATTTACTTTTTATTGGATATCAGGTTTCAAATTAGATCAGAAACAGATCTTGTGAATTAATAACTAGTTATTATCTTAAAAGTACATGAACACTACAACAAAATCAATGTTAAATTTATTCAAGTCATAAAAATAAGCCAACCATTTGATAGCAATAATTGCTACCGAATTCTTCTTTTTTCCTCCCTCATCAAATATTTATGACCAGAATATGTGATAGTTGTTTAGTGTGTTGTTCTTCCTGACATAGCTAGATTATATACAAATCTATATACATATACAGAAAAACAATTACTTTAGACTTATATTATGAAATAAACTAATTTGAAACATGTATTCCAAATAAAAATAAATAAATGAGAATATATAAAATATGCATAGAATTTTCTGCAAAAATATATTCATGTATTCATTTTTTAAATTATTATATAACTTAAAATTGATAAATATACAATTTAACAATTTCTCAAAATTCATTTTTCAATTAAACCTATAACATATATCTACATGTAGTATGAAAATTATTTGGGTTATTTCAAACTTGATAATTATTTTGAAATTATAAAGTATGATAAACTTAAAGATCTAAGAAAGACCAATTAAAATCTTAGGTCAAACAATTTTGGGAAGTGCACAATGTCCTGGTAAATGACATTCACTTCTGTTAAAGTATTACATCATGCAATCAACAAAAGTTTTAAAATATGTAACAAGGAGAACGTAAACTACGACTGATGAAAGTTTCCAAGGTAAAAACACTCGGTGAATTAGCTAAATATACCCCATATTAGGCAACAGAATGTTGATTTATACATACCTAAAATTCTCGGAACATTAAACTTGTATAAATAGAGAGACTTTTCAGGTTGTTATTTGAACTGTTCAGCGATTTATAGACTTGTAAGAAGTGTAATCTCATCATAGCAAGGTGTGTGCTTTAACGATGCACATAATGTTCTAACTACCCTTATTATAGTCACATCAACTGCATCCTTATCCCTAATAAACATTAAAATGACTCAACACTTCTCTTTCAATTTTACACCCACACGAAACTGCTATTTTGTTTGCAAATTAACTCACTTAAGCTTAATTCATCACATAAATGTAAATGTCCGTCGTGTTTTCCTTATGATTTCCAATGTTTCAAAAAGCAATTTCTTTAATTATTCATATAATTCTTTGAAATGTTTAATTTTTCTCTTATAGAAAAACTCTTTTTAAAATTATTTTCAAAATTTCACAATATTAATCGTGGAACTTTTCACATCATGAATATTTACGAGTGTCAAAGAAAAACTTTCATTTAAGAAACGTTATTCTTGAAGAATTCCTTATCTGTCTAAATGTTCCTCAATAAAATTTTTTAGATATGTAAAATCATAATTTCTAAAAACTGTTAAGAAAAATGGTAGCACTTTTGTCTATAAAAGTTTTGATAACATCATATTCTACAGGAAAAAATGAAGTGTATAACATATCAGCAATGTATTTCTCTAAATCACAACTTCTTTAAAATCTTTATAGACAGATTTGAATTTTCAGCAATATCTCTACACGATTCCTCTCTTACTCTGAAAAATCAGAAAGAAGAGCACAAGTTGTGTTATGTAAATGTAGTTATTTTTGGGTATGGTGGCTGAGCTATTATTTTGATGAGAGAAATAACACCTATTATATAGCAATGTCACAGTAGCATGCCACTACATACATTCCTAGGGCATACCTATACCTTATACCTGGCCCAAAAACAGGTAGCAAACCCTCGTTTAACTAGCCCCGAATACCTGCTGACCAGCACAGGTATGGGTCAATATTCTACTTTGCCCAGGCCTTCATAACTATACAGAAATTCTGGTCGGAATGGATCAGAATTTGGACAAACAACAACATGACAAACTGTTTAAATGTAACAGAGTGAAAAGCTCCGAGTGGAGCTTCCTATGTATATATATAGTCTTTGTGGAATTAGGTTGCACACCTCATTTTGACAAGCTTACCTGTGGTGAATCCCATCGAGAACTCTCCTAAGTCCACTATTAACATGTACACAAGGCTACTACATTTTCCTCCAGTTGTCTAAAACACAGTGCACCAAGTTATATCCAAATAAAACGCTAAAATCATCGGAAGTACGAAAGCCCTAGATGTGGTGTGTAACCCATGTTTCTTTCTTCTGCCCTAGCTTACTGCGACAACAGTGTAGAGTTGACGGTACAGAGCGCTCGAGTGCGACCGTCTCGCTTCACTGACTACGGTCTCAATACAATTCCTTCTCCACGTGTGTTTTCAGCCTGTTTGGGCCACTCACAAAACATAGGGATTTATACACAGTTGGGGCCACGATCTTCCCCAGGTATCTTACACAGATAAAACCGAGTGTCCACAAAAGGCACATAGGTAAAACAAAGGTACATCAATAGAAGATTTCACAGTTTTCAGTGAGGGCCCAAATCCGTAAGTCAGGTTATGGGGGCAGTTGGTATTTTTTTACAACCAAAACTTCCCCTTGTGGGCCTCCTACACACTTTAATAGTCCTTCTGCTTTGTTAAAGGTAATTTTTTCTTTTGATGCTCTTCGGCTCAAATTTCCAACGGGCCCTTAGCGCTCATAGATTGGGACAAGACGAGATATTTATAGCAAGTGAGAACTACCTTTTCCTAGGTCTTTTAGAAAAAAACACAAAGTAGTGAAATCCAGGTAGATTTCTTCAGATCATTTAGGAGGAACAAAGTTATGATCCAAGGATATTCTGATAAACTTTTATATTTATATATATGGAGAAAGATATGAACTTAGATGGTTTTATCAGATAAGTTCGGACCCGAATAGATAAGAGCTACATAAGCTGTTTCTCACTGTACCCTGTCATAACAATAAGCTATACAATGTAACATTAATATCTAGAAGGACAATACAAAACATTTTTCTCATACAGGTAAGTTGGAAAAATCTCAAAAGTCTTTTGGCAAGAGGAAACTTATATATAAAGAATGTGTTCATTCACAGTTTATAATAGAGATAAGATATCTACCCCTCCTTCCGTGGGTTAATCACCACGATTCTGTACATACAGCTGATTGTTATCACTATTGTTTACGGAGCTGGGCCAATAACAAAGTCTTAAATGAGCTCAATTAACCTCCAATAGTCCAACACGGGTACATACCTGTAAGTTACCTGTGTAACGTAGCGTTAACCAGTCCTGATCTCACCCGATACTGTTAAATTAACACAGGTGATGATATACTCAACTCAAGATAACAACTCATTTTAAATGACTTATTTCTCCGTCCAATCTTTTCTTCTTCTTTCATTCCTGGATTTTTACTAATTTGTGATATGCAAATAAAAAATAAAAGTCTATAAAATACATTTAATATCAAAATGCTTTGTATTTATTCATGAAGTATCAAGTTGTTCTTGTTTTCAATTAAGAGTATCAATTTTTATATTCAAATAATTTTTCCTTGAAAAATAATAAGTCAAAACACAAGATAAAAGAAAACATTTACTCACCCTTCCATAGCATTACAGGTAAATGTTTAATATCTGCATCCATAATGAAAATTATTGTTCTATAATTGATTCAATTAGGTTTTTGTTTATGATGCTTAACCTTTCCCCCCTTTTGTGAATGTTTTTGATATTTAAAATTTGAAAGCTTGAAACCTGTTCTCATTCCATATTGAATTATGTTTAAATAGAAAAATAAAAAAATCAAGGAAAAATTAAGTAGATATTATATTTGTTCACAGATATTTGTGCTAAAAACTATAAAACATGGATGCTAAGCCAGTTCTCAAGGTAGAAAGGAAAGTTTCCAAACAATTCATAACACAAGATGATAGATATGAGGATCAATATGACACATTTAATTGTCTCCCTTGACGGAAATCTTACACCTTTGCCTGACCAGCACATAAATCTGTGGAGAAGACGTGTATAAGACCACTTGTCATGTAAATCATTTTAATGATCACATTGTTCTTCACAGATATGCCTCCATTACACTAACTCCAAAGACTATATTATAAATATCAAACAATGTTTTCAGTTAAACTTGTTTTATCACCTAGCCCTAAATCAAATCCTTAATAAATATGCCATTGTTAATTTTATCGTATAATACATATTAAAATCTTACAATAATTTAGTTTTAAACTAATAAATGTGATATTGTACTCAGTCATAGCTCTCAATATATGAAACAAAGTATTTATATGTCTGTGAATTACTAAAGTTAAAATCTGATTTAGATTCTAGTTGCCTCCCCTGAAAGGAAAAACGGGAAAATGTGCTTTTTAAAATATATTTTCAATAGGAATATATAATAAATATGCCATTGTTAATTTTATCATATAATACATATTAAAATCTTACAATAATTTAGTTTTAAACTAATAAATGTGATATTGTACTCAGTCATAGCTCTCAATATATGAAACAAAGTATTTATATGTCTGTGAATTACTAAAGTTAAAATCTGATTTAGATTCTAGTTGCCTCCCCTGAAAGGAAAAACGGGAAAATGTGTTTTTTAAAATATATTTTCAATAGAAATATATTTTTTCAGACGGTTAAAAAGGGGGAACAACCCATGGCTAAGTTGGAATATATTACACTTGAAAAGTGGTTGTAAATAAATTTTAAGGCAATTAATTAGGCAATTAGTAGTTTTAAAATGTGCGAATAAAATGTTTTACAGCAAAGACAATAAGTGAAGTGCTATATTTAGTTGACATTACCATAACAATGCCGTTCATCCCCACAGAAATACATGGACTGATCTGACTTTAAGCCTGGAACAGTTCATTTTTGATCTAGAGCGGTGAAGATGATGCTATAAACAGTAACATATGATCACCAGAACGACCTGTGTATAAATGGATTTCATGGTTTTACCTGTGAAAATGATTAAGTTTTATGGTTGTTATATTAGCTGTAAAAGTGATCTAATATTCCGTTCTGGTTTTGTGAGATGATAAAGTTATGTAATTAGTCAGACACATACACATCCAGACCTTAGCTGCTTAATCATATTCACACTGTATTAATGGCTTCTGGAAACTTAATTAATACACAGTTCAAAGTCAAACTCAAATTCAAATGATGATATAAGCTTATCAATTAAACTCTGTCATATATCACCAGTGTCTGAACGAGACAAAATTAAGTTTTTTGAATTTTACTGCAAGACCCTGAAAAGTTGATTTTTGACAATGATTATATTGTTTCAAATCAATGCAGAGTTTAACATTGAACACTGACCTTGACAAAACTTACCTCTAACACAGGTGAAATCGTAGTTTTGAAATAAATTCAATGAAGCAGAGGATAACACCTGTCTTGATATAACACATCTAGACTACATATAGGAGAGGACTAAGATAGGTTATATCGGATGTCCAATCCCATTGATATTCAACAGAAATTTGTCAATGAAATATCCAAGTATACTGGTATATTCACAACCAGATAGATCAGTTTGTAGATAAAAGCTTATAATTATATATTTTTAACTAATTTCCATAAAACGGTGCTGTGACCAGGATGTAATATCATATACTATAATCATGAGACAAAAAAAAGTTTCTCTAAATACCTATAATTAACTGATTGAGAATGAATTACTGCATCATCAACTACTAGTAATCTCACTTTTCCAGTCCAAACAAAAATATTTTTCATAAATTTATCTCAAAATCTGTAACTTAATTGAACAACAAATCAATTTTGACTGCAGTTAACATGACCAATTTGCATATCTATGAGTTCAATGACTGGGGTATTATCTTGTACAATAATTTCCTATTTTTATGTCCTTATTTACTACCGTTTGGAAACAGTACATCAACAATCCTTATTATCTTCATGCAAGTTGATAAAAAAATGCACATATCAGCAATATTTAACAAAGGAAAGAATTTTCATTGGCTGCCAGTTACCATTACTGATTAGGTAAAAAGGCATAAACATTTGTTTAGGCCTTGATAATGCATTTTCTCCAAATTGTGTAATATTTTACGTTGTCACATATACTGATAGTCAAATCAATTACCTCCGGCTACAAAAAAACAACCTCAGTCAATACAATTTTAACAAACAAATTATACATTCCGTCGGCTGAAATAGATGTGTTTTCTCAAAATTGTGCAATAATTCACATCACCAACATCAAAATCTGTTAGTCTAGACTCTGAAAGCATTCCTTGTGGTTAAATGTTAACTTACAATACAAAATTGAACAGCTAGCATGTTGTTAATCATCAACAATGGTTTTGTATGGAGCCTTCTACAGGTAATATCGGGGCTGGAAAGCTGGATCTATTACGCAAGGAACAGAGTTGTTCAAATAACTCACAGATAAATATCATCTACAGCCTCACAATTGTTTTGTGATGTGTAGAATAAGGAAACATATTCCAATAATTTTTTAGCTTCAAGAAAAGCAGCAGATGGTTTATTCAATAACAATTACCTTAATTTCATATAATATCTCTTGTAAAGCTAAAAAAAAAAAAGTATTTTTCATAACATTTTTTGTGCGTGATGAATTTATCTTGTATATGAGAAAGTGACGGCTAAGAAACCTCCAACAGATTATGACAGAAGAAGATAAAATAGTAAGTTCCCTTCGTAAATCTCTGAGCCTGACACCTGTCTGGTAAACCATTTTTTGTCCTGTGTTACTAAGTACAAACTTAAAAAGCAAAATAAACAGGCTTTGGCCATCAATTAAATCTATCTCAGGTCAGAATAATGGTTCTTATTTTTCAATTTTATTCATAAAAACCTTCATTTATTTTGAGAAAACCTGAATGGACATTCAAGTAGTTGAAAAGTTTAGTATATAATTGTTAAAAAGGTTATTGTATATGGGCTTTAATTAGAAATAAAACTAAACCGATAAATTTACTTGATTGAATTATATGATATTTTAAAGAACTTAGCTTAAAAAGAAATATTTCATTCAATCATTTGATTTTACATTTAAAGTCACAAAATATTGAGACATCACATTTCAGCGATGATAGATTTAACTGTACATGGCCACAGACCTTTAGAACTGTCGCTATGAATTATCTCCCCTTGTATTAATATCTCTTGAGATATTTGCCCCCTTAAGAGTAACAGAACCAACCAACACACTTGACAAAACTACATAAGTTCACCTAAGCCGTCTAAATGTGTTTGCTGAAAAGATCGAGGGAAAAATGGTTTTCTTTGTCCTGTGGTAAATTATTAAAATCAATTCTAAAGGGAGTATTGTGGTGAGATATCTATGGACGCTCCGACTACAGAAGTCATGTAAAGCCGCGACGACGAGTCAACACAAAACTTGACTGTGTCAACATTTATACGATCACCACCCCATTCACTAACAAGATCTGCCATCATTTGGTTTAACTTCACAAAAAAATCAGTAAATAAAAATGGAACAGGTCATTCTTCTAAAACAACGAGAGAAAAAGTATGGTGAAGACACTGGAGTCTTATACTATATGTTGGTATAAGTCCAAAGTATTTTTTATGAATGTCCATGTTCAGACTGAATCAGGATCAAAGACTGCAGATACAAAACAAATTTCTATAATTGTTATAAAGGTCAAAGCATTCATCTATAACAAGCAATGAAAGGCAAAGAGCTGGTTCTTATTGATAGTGACTTATAAATGTAACGTTAACGAGATAGAGACAGGTATGTAATCATGTTATAACAACATGTCCCCTGTTCTTCACTTTAACATGTAAAAACCTGTCCATTTCCAGTTTCATTGGAAATTATGTCAATTTGTAAGTATATCCCTTATACGTTCACCATGGAGAAAGTTTTGACCCTAATTTCTACTGTAGTGCCCCCAGTATTAACCTCCAGTGTGTCTTCCTCTCTCCCTGATTACCAGATCCTACTATTACCCTATTCCAATAAGCCATACTTCCTTGGGACCTAGTACCACATTCCCAGTACCAATAATCCCTGCCCAGGTGTATCTCCATCAGGAACTTTTCACCTACCAAACAAACTCTAATTGCACTTCCTGTGGAAATCAACCTCAAAACCACAACACCCAATGTCAAGTCCTTTAAGTACTTCACACATATCTGTCCCTACCCCTACCCCCTCAATCAAATGTTTCCTCTGGATCTTCTCTCTCTCTCTCTCCTATTCCCTGTATCTTTATAGATTGCCCCTGGGATCATTCCAAGCCACACCCTCCAGCTCATAGTTATTGCCCCTGTATTAGTTCTCCCTAGCCCCTCTAATGTGTCTTACTGCTCTGGGGTACCTCTTTCCTTTTACAAACATCTATGTAGTTCTCCCAAACCAACCCCTTATATCTCCCCTGGGATGTTTCCCTCACTATCCTGTTTCTACAGGGTCTTTGCCCCTAACCTAACTTTTTTTAATATCTGTCCCTTATTTCTCCTTTATTCAAACCCCTGTATCTATCTTTCCCTTTTGAAATTTCCTCTATTACAACTCTTCCCCTCCATCCCCTATACAGTTTACCCCTGGAAGTGTTCCCCTACCAGACATCCCCTCTTTAATTTCACATCAATGTTTCCTCTGTTTAATTACCAACAGTAGCCAACAAGCTGTTACTGTTTGTATTGTCATGACCCCAACCTGGAATGACCTGACCTTTGACCCCACTAGTGTCAGAACTTGATTGAAGACAGACTTTAGTGTAGTATTTTTTATAGGCTATATACTTCCCCATAAAACACCTCGCTAACAAAGAGATTATCTCTGTACATGATAATCCTTAGAACCTAGTCTGGGTTTGTTATCTGTACCACACTAACATCACCAGCCTCTATATACTCAGTATCATCAATGAGGTATATTGTTGTGCTTATCTATAAATAACATGTTCAATCTACAAACAGTTAAACACTATACTCTCTTTAATGTCAAGTGATCTACTTCACATCTTTCTAGTCTGTTTGTTTTGTTTTTGTACATAAATATATCACCAAGGCTGATTGCATAATTGCCAAAATATAAGTAACCTTAAAAGACATAAGGTTTCAATACGGAAATTTCTTGAATTGAAATATTTGAACTGTAAATTCTAGGTTGTCTCCCCCTGTAAAAAACTGTAAATCCTTAGTTTTCTCCCCTTCATTGAACAGTTAATTCTGAGTTGTCTTCCCTTTATTGAACTGCAATTCGTGGGTAATCTCCCCTGTATTGAACTGTAAATCCATGGTTATTTCCCCTGTATTGAACTATAAATTCTGGATTGCCTCCCCTTTATTGAACTGTAAATCCATGATGGCCTCCCCTTTATTGAACTGTAAATCCTGGGTTGCCTCCCCTTTATTGAACTGTAAATCCTGGATTGCCTCCCCTTTATTGAACTGTAAATCCTGGATTGCCTCCCCTTTATTGAACTGTAAATCCTGGGATGCCACCCCTTTATTGAACTGTAAATCCTTGATTGCCTCCCCTTTATTGAACTGTAGACCTGGATTGCCTTCCCTTTATTGAACTGTAAATCCATGGCTGTCTCTTGTTTATTGAACTGTAAATCCTTGATGGCCTCCCCTCTATTGAACTGTAAATCCTGGGTTGCCTCCCCTTTATTGAACTGTAAATCCTTGGTTGCCTCCCCTTTATTGAACTGTAAATCCTGGGTTGCCTCCCCTTTATTGAACTGTAAATCCATGATGGCCTCCCCTTTATTGAATTGTAAATCCTGGGTTGCCTCCCCTTTATTGAACTGTAAACCTGGATTGCCTTCCCTTTATTGAACTGTAAATCCATGGCTGTCTCCCCTTTATTGAACTGTAAATCCTTGGTTGCCTCCACTTTGTTGAACTGTAAATCCATGGCTGTCCCCCCTTTATTGAACTGTAAATCCTGGATTGCCTTCCCTTTGTTGAACTGTTAATCTTGGATTGCCTCCCCTTTATTGAACTGTAAATCCTGGATTGCCTCCTTTTTATTGAACTGTAAATCCTTGGTTGCCTCCCCTTTGTTGAACTGTAAATCCTTGGTTGCCTCCCCTTTATTGAACTGTAAACCTGGATTGCCTCCTCTTTATTGAACTGTAAATCCATGGCTGTCTCCTGTTTATTGAACTGTAAATCCTTGGTTGTCTCCCGTTTATTGAACTGTAAATTCATGGCTGTCTCCCGTTTATTGAACTGTAAATCCTTGGTTGCCTCCCCTTTGTTGAACTGTAAATCCTTGGTTGTTTGTTTTGACCCTAACATCATTAATTGTCTAACACTTTGGTCTGCAGACATCACTACCCCTCCCTTAAGTGTTCCATCTCACCAGTTTCGCATCATTGCTAATGTTGGTCTTAGCCTTTCCGTCTTCCCATAAACTTGCCAATGTTTTAGACATATTACATTATAAACTCATACATTTGGGATAACACAATGCACATTTTAGAGATGGTGAAATTTTGAAATATAGCAGACAGCAAAAAGTCATATGTTTGTGCACTGATGTGTGACTACCAGTTTTTTTGTCTCCTAAGTTTTTTTTTTTTTTTTTTTAAGTTCTGTTTTCAAAAGTAAAAATTAGAAACATAATTTACAAGAAGATTTTATTTTGTTATGTTTCAGCTGATTACATGATTTATGATAATGATTTTGAGCTCTATCCATTCCCATACCCGAGACAGACAACAGGTATGTTACTATAGTGGTCATAATTTGATCCTGTTTCACTGTTCTACAAAGATCATCAACTCAAATGAATTGGGCCTTTTCTTTTTTACTTCATAAATGTTAATTAAAATATATTTACTGTCTGTTGAATAATAGCACTGTACTATTGTGTTATGAGTACCAACACTAACACTCTTCAATGTTTTCCCGTCCCAGGTATCACAGATGCCCCAAAGCCCTTCCCCATTATATGTATTCCATGCTTTCATTTTCATTTAAGTTTATAAAATCATCTTTAATCGACAAAGTTACAAAAACTTTCCCTTGAGTTTCTTTTTCATCAAAACACTAATTGGCATTAATCTAACTTGTCAACTATTTTCAAAAGCTGAAATAATTGAGACCAAAAGTTCACCATGTAATAAATCAAAACCATGTCAAGTTGCTTTGATGAGCAGTTATAACCATGTTTTAGATGTACCATAGTTCCCTTTTGACAGAGTTACCTCCCTTTGCTATTCCTCTGTGACCTATTAGACTATATATATATATATATCATATATATATGTATAGAAACAAATCAGGAGATATATACCTCTGATTTGTCCCCTAACACCACACTGGCCTACAACACTTCTTCCCTACAAGCAGACAGTATCTACATCCTTAAATTCTTGAAGCCTTACACCCCCTCCCAATCCACCCTCCTCCTCCCTTAATAACCTGACCCCAGGGACCAAGGTACCTGTAATGACTCTCTTCCACTGACCACTAAGTTTTCCAAAACATCTAGTTATCTGCAGTCTACTCCTCTTCCCCCTCCCCCCCCCCCCCCCAAATAATACCTAACACTACAACAGCCTTAGCCCACCTGCCCACTAGCTTGCCCACTTATTTCTTACAATACCTTTTTCTTTTTTGTATAAGCCCTCACAGAAACTGATAAAGTAAATATTTAGAATATATCGCACATAAATAATGCTCTAATTTCATTTCCATGCACTTTCCATTCGGGGACTATCACACATTCCACATTAATGGGGATTTTTCTATGTCGTAAATCCTCAGCTTCACATTATTATAAAGGTGTGGTTAGAACACACTGGTCCTCACACCAAAACCAGTCCATCTGTCTCAATATCTTTCCTGGGAGACTTTTTAAAAACTATTTTAATGTTAATATTGAATTTCACACCCGATTTAAATTTTAGAAAGAAAATTAAGAAAAGATGTATCCTTTAAATACACTCTAATGCTATTGCCATCTATGTACCAATGTTTGTCTTTCTGAACATTGAAATTTCATGTTTGAAGAGGTTCCATGGATACCACATTCCCTAACGGCTCTCAATAAGTGATATTATTATAACAGATAAAATTGGTATCAAGAGCAAAATGAAGTATTTTTTATTTCAAAGACACTATAGTCACAAAATCTTTTTTTTTTAAATATTGGTATGTATGATATCATTATTCATAAAAATCAAACACCTATTTTCTTTTTTTTTTTCTGTTTTAGTGCCGAACTAAAATATTTGCTGTATTTTATAAGATGGTAAAAGCATACATAACATGCATTTCTGTGTAGGAAGTTTACTGTTAAACAGAGCTAATATGTGTCTCTTTATGACAAATGGTAAATTCTTCACATAGAACAAAAAAATTAACATTCTGGTATGTATTTTCTTGATTAGTTTCAGGCGTAAACTGTTTTGTTTATTTTCTTGGTCCTCTCTCCACTAATTGGAAATTCTTCAGCAAAGCTGGACAGAAAACTAATGGTGTTGCACCCTGTTGAACTTTATGCTTTCTTGAACAAATGGTCATTTATACTGCGGCTGTGTTTGATAGAAAATATCAGTGAAGCCACACCCATTTGTTTTATAGTGAAGTCTTTAGTTACCTGAGGTGGAATAATCTATAAGTCGACACTGTTCTGGCCGTTAGGGAGACAAAATGGTTGTCTTGTCGGTGACAAAGGGAAAGGGCTTGGAGGAATTGTGTTACCTCTGGCAGACACTTCAGGTGGACAAATATAAAATAAATCCTTACAAAAAACTCATAAAATCCTACTTTATCAAAACCAGCCCGACAGAGTGTATGGGTCGGTGTCACAGGGAAAATCCTGTGATTTGGTTCTCTGTCTCCATGTTGACCCTCATCCTGTAGTTGTTCAGTCAAACATCAAAGCTTCCAAAACAGCATACTTAGAGCGAGGCTGCCAGTTTCCATGGAAACAAATGGCAATTTGCTCTGACTTATGGTTGACAGGTGTTGGGGATAGGGAGAAGGATGTTTCTGTTCTGTTGCTGTATGTTTCAGGGCAGAACAGCCGTTTTAGCCATTTCTATGATAAAGTTTCAAATGTGCAGAAAAACATCAGCCATGGCAGGACGAAGCCATAACTCTTACTTGGGGATAGAAAATGGCTGTCATTCTCTGTTCTAGCAAAAAGTCATTACTCCACAGATGGAAAAAACATTTGTAACAACTTTTGGTCCAATTCCTTATAATGCATGTTCTAGAGGCAGGCGGAGAGGGTGGGGGTAAGGGGGTAGTGGGAGGGGGAGGGAATAAGGGGGTAGGGGTAAGGGGTAAGGAAGAAGGGGCAGAAGTTAGGGGTAGGTGGGTAAGGGCAGGAGGCAGGGATAAGGGTGTAGGCTAGGGGGTAGGCCAGGTGGGGCAATAACATTACACGAGGATATATTGATACCTTACATTGTAGCTGATATGTAATACATAAAATTTTACAATACGTTAAGTAACTCACCCAACTTCTAGTTCATCTAGTCAGAATAGAAATTCCTCCCAGATCCTGAAATGAGATAGAAAGAGATTATTTTAATACAAGAAAGATTACAGAAATGACTTTAAAGAAAAATTTACTTGAAGACTTTATAAGAAGATAATATGCTAATTTTTTTGGGTAAAAATACATTTATAAACATTTGTTATACATTTTCTTTGATTGCAAATTTTATTAGTAAAACATGTGAAACATTGTAATTTATATATAGTAAAAATGAAAATGAGACTGAAAGAATTAATTTCAATACATGAAAGAAGTTACTTTAAGACTTTTTATGAAAGTCTTTAATTTTGTATGCAAATTTATCTGAAAGAATATAATTTGATACATTTGCTACCCACTTTCTCTTAATGCAAATTTTAAGTAAAACCTGTCATATATTGTTATGAATTATTGTAAAAAAATGCCTTGATAACATATCAAGATGTATATTTTCTTTATAGGTTAATAAATAATGCCATTTACCTCTCTTAAAATACCTGTCAATGACTTTGCAACAAAAGGAATAAACACTAAAAAGGTAATAACAAAATTTTAGGCAAAATTTCAAAGGACACATCATACATGTGAACCTAAAAAATATGTAAGTAAGAAAAGAGGAATGAACAAAGAATACACCTAATATATGCCTTCAGGCTACATTCAGTGTAGGGGAGGTAACCCCTACAGTCAGTAGGTCTTGTAGGCCAAGAACATATCATACACCTATGGATAGATACACATCTCAAAAAAAACCTTCATTGGTTAATTATCTAACATGAAACCTTTGTGAAACATAAATCATAAACCCAAAATCTGATAATAACATATTGATGCAAAATGATTCAGATTTCGATCACTTTCAGATTGAGATTTTTTTTGAATTAAGTCTTGTAATTATGGAAATCTGTTCCAAAGATAGAATGATTCAAGTATGTACGTGCATAGAATATTCATGAAAATGTTCTTTGTACATCTAATATATATTTTATCAAGAAAAAACTCTCAGGACGAAAATGTTTTGTCCCCAACGTTTTCAGGCCTCCTGGGCATCTCCAAGGCGTCTTACTTATTGTATTATAACGTCATAATAGTTAGAGTATAGTATGTGTGTGTGTGTATATAAAAAAAAACCACATATCTGAAATCATTGAGATAAATAATACTCCGATATGAAATGTTCTATACTTTCACAAGCACATTTTATCTTTGAAATTTGTCAACAACATGTAGATTATTACAATGCTGATACAGTGACGCTATTCACCATCACAAACTGCCATATGTATGGTCACAACTAGGACATATAGTTTTATCATTTGTTACTGGAATTACTGATAGTATATTCCCGATCCCAACCCAGACCATTATCTGGATTAGGAATGTTACAGATATAAGAGGGCAAATCAAAGCTACTATATATCATGTATTGATATCATTGAGACCTTATATTATATGTTAGGCTTTGCAGATATTGTGTTAAATAGACTATGTTTATTGTCAGCTATAAGTCAATAAAGTTTAACCCTATTAATTTGAACTTAAATCATGTTAGAATAGAAAGTATTTGTTGGTTAGGACCAACATTTTCACCTTTCCTTCAACTGCACTTGACTCAAATTCTTCAATTATTGACAGCCCAACTAATTATCAATTAACACATGTTTAACAGCATGTCTCTTTATAAAGGTTTTCATTTTTCTTAAATATCTGTCACAAGTTTCTGTACGTTTATAAGCATCTTTTTTTATGACAAGATTGCGCATTCAGTGTCACAATACAGGATTCCATTTTACTCAATTTCTGATGACAAATTTGTGCTTTCAGTGTCACTATATTTATATTTAGGATTCCATTTTACTCAATTTCTGATGAGAAGTTTGTGCTTTTCAGTGTCACTATATTCAGGATTCCATTTTACTTAATTTCTGATGACAAGTTTTTGCATTCAGTGTCACTATATACAGGTTTCCACACAATTTATCAGCTAACTATGTGATGAGAGCTAGGCCACTGCAGCACATTGACAATAGATGGATTGTCAGGCAGCCATGCATGTTGGGAAAGCCATCTGACAATGTCAGAGAGATGGATGAAATTGTGTGCTGTAACTAAAGCACATCCTGGGATCAGATTTCTCTAAAAACAGACCTGGTAGCTGGTATCCATTGGACAGCATCTGATAGGTTTACCATACACTGTAGTGCTGCCCCCTGGTGCTGGGTGATGGATCAGACAAGGGTGTCAATTCCACCACCTCATTTGTCAAATCTGTCAGGAGTTAACAGTACACCAAGTACAGGTAAAAAGGGACTGATAGCATACAACAAGTAAAAAGGGCATATTACTCCGTCACAACAGGTAAAAAGGGCTTGTTAATATACAACATGTAAAAAGGACCAGTTAGCTACAACAGGTAAAAAGGGATCCCTATATACAACAGGTAAAAAGGGCCTGTTAATATACAACAGGTAAAAAGGGCCTGTTAGCGCACCACAGTTAAACAACAGTTAACAACAGTTAAACAAATCATGCTATTACATGTAAATAATGAACAGTATCTACTAACAGATACAAAGTTAAAGTTAATATTTATAGTAGCTATATACAAAGGGCTTGTAAGTACACAAGTACCTATAAATAAACATTTGAAATTAAGGTTTAAAGGGCAGTCACAATCCAAAATAATCTGCAAGATGTTGGTTACATCAACTGCATCATTTCATTTAGGAATCTGACAGAATAACAACTATCTATTTGTGTTTTTCAACATTAATTGTAAAACTGAAATAAATATAGCAAAGAATTGAGAAAAGAAATTATACAAAATTACTTTTTGCCTAAAATACTCCATGCATATAACACAGATTCCAAATGAGTTTTTCATTCATGGTTAGGTTCCTATATTTATTCCCAATTGGTATCATATTACAATCAATCACATACTGAAGCCATACAAATGTGCCGGAGAAAATGCTTATTTAATGGGGTTTTCCCTATAGGGGTTTGTTTACAACAAAGAAGGACAAGCTGAAGAGTTCCAACAAGAGAGATGACCCCTGTCGGTACACAGGTATCAAAAACACAGGCTGTGGTAAATATCTGTAAAATCTGATGGCAAAATATTCAACTTCAAGGAAATGGATATCTTAAGAAATCATGAGTACTGGTATGTAGCAAATCTGTAGAAATGAAGGTCATATAAAATATAATCCTTTCAGTTCTAGTCATATAAAATATAAAAATAAAAATTTACCATACTGGTATGATACTGCATAGGTATGACGTCCTAATATTTACCATACTGGTATGATATTTTATAGGTATGACATCCCAATATTTACTATACAGGTATGATATTTTATAGGTATGACGTCCAAATATTTACTATGCTGGTATGATATTTTTAGGTATGACGTCCCAATATTTACCATACTGGTATGATATTTTATAGGTATGACATCCCAATATTTACTATACTGGTATGATATTTTATAGGTATGACGTCCCAATATTTACTATACTGGTATGATATTTTTAGGTATGGTGTCCCAATATCTACTATACTGATATGATACTGTATATATATATGACGTCCTTATATTTGCCATACTGGTCTGAGATTTGTAGGTATGACGTCCCAATATTTACCATACTTGCATGATACTTTACATGTATGACGTCCCAATATTTACTATAGTGGTATGATATTTTATAGGTATGACGTCCCAATATTTACCATACTGGCATGATACTTTACATGTATGACGTCCCAATATTTACCATACTGGTATGAATCATACAATATTTCATGTGGTAATGGCCTATATTTTCCCCTTTTCTTTCATTTTTTATCTTTCATTTCTCGTTCACAGCTGTGAATAATTATATACCTTTACACATTGCCGTCATTCGGCAGAAGCCATTTCTTTTTCGGGTTTAATGTTTTCTGTTCCGTTTTATTGATGTCTTTTTTAGTTGTCCCCACAACTTAAGTCTTCAGTCTATAATGAATGCGTACATTGTATATGGGAATAATCGTAGGCAAAGAGAAGATCGCTAGAAGGCCATAAAAAGTACTCTAACATGTCTCTCTATGTAAACACAGTTGAGGGCATTACAAAGTACTCTAACAATGTATGTACCTACAATACACTCATAATTGCAATGACAAATGATTGAAGGTTTTGATGTCTAAACAGATTCCATTTAATGTGATATTTTATTGTCTTGATAAACCTTTAGAATGCATTTATTAAACAAGAATGAAGCATGAAGGTTTATAGATGAACTTAGAAGCTTCTAAATGAATATATCAATACAAAATTAACTATTCATTATAAACTTAACCTACCTTGCATGACTGAAATCTAAGAAAAAAGAAGCAACTATCCTTTATCAAATAAACTGTATAGCTGACTTTGTAAATTTTACTAACTTATGAATATGATCCTTATTAACCTTGAACTTATTGACTATAAGTCCAGAGACATGCTGGTCTTTTGACCTATAACCTCTTAGTCTGATTTGACCTTCACAGCCCTACCTTTACTATGAGACTCCAGATTTGTTTTAGTTTGAAATCCTTGTCCAGGACATACCAGAGGTACGGCTAAGAATAGTTGGAGGTGCTTTCAGTAGATAAGTTTTAAGGTAAATTATGAGTTTGTATTTAGTAGTTGGCAGCAGCTATCTATATTTAATGCCTTTAAAAGTGACATTTCACACTCATCAACCACTACTGTACAACTAGATGTGTACATACATTCCTTTTCTTATGGGATGAGGAAAGTTCAACGAGTACCAGTATTATTACAAATGTCAGGAAAAAACAATCACGATTCAAACTTCTTCAGTGATATCTTATTTTCATCATAATGTTAAGTTTATTTTTACGAACTCCTGAACGCCTCGAAACCATTTTCTGTACTCTGTGCAGAGCTGGTAGAATTGACACATGAAATTCAAATCAGAATTGTTTAACACTCACCTGACATTAAGATTGTTACTTGTGACTGACATTCATTACTGAGTCTGCACACCTGTAAAGACGGAGCTGTGAAATCAGCGTTACACAGGTGTAAATCTGCACACCTTCTAACATATCACCTGTATTTTACCTGTCCTTTGTTTTACTTTGCATTCTGTAATTATGGTTGTATGTCAAACGGGCATGATGTGAATTTCTATATAATGATACAACTCAGTGCTAACCTTTTAAACACTACATATATATTCAGTAATTCACAATTCAGATTATCAGTGACCTGTATAGAGCAGACAAGGAATACTGTTACCTAATTACATTGGGCCCTGCATAATCTGTCACCTGTATAAATCACACTTTGTTGACTCATTCACCTGCATAATATGTCACCTCTATAAATCAGAGTTTGTATCTCAATCACCTGTGTTATCTGTCTAAGTAAATTACTATGTCTTGAACAATTTTGTTATAAAAAATATGTTAACTTTATAAAACAAACTGGAATGAAGCTGAGACAGAAGAACAGGAAACAAACTAAAACTTTGGGTAGGAACATAAATTCAGCATCCTGTTCAGTCAAAGTAAACAGGTATTTACATACACTTGATCTTTTGACACGTGGTTGATATAATGGTAATTCTGAAACACATTGAACAAAATCTGTCCATGTATCTTGTTTGATTTTATTGTGTAGAGCTGAAAATAACGTCAATAAAATCATAAAGGGATAACCAACAAGTCTGTGTACGATAATTTAAAATTCAAACTTCAGAGTCCCAACAAAATTTATCAATGAAAGGAAAGAGGAAATCTGTGAATAACATTTAAAATTCTACAACAAATGTGTTCCCACTACTCTGGTGGTTAATGACCTCTCTCATCTGAAATGTTTGTAAAATTGTAGTTTTATCGTTGTGTACCTACTTTCCCCTCCACAACAGGATGTGATTGAATAAAGAACAATTTGTTGTCAGGTCCATTTCGACTCTTTCAGGTAGAAGTAATGTTTCATCAGATCTGAACACCTCCTTCACTACCTATGGTAATCCATTTACAAATGTTTGCTGCTCCAGCCATATCACCCCCACTTGAGTAATCCTAAGATTAATGCATGAATTGTCTCCCCTTGAATTTTGCTTTTTCTATCCAAATTTCTACCTTTGTAGACTAAATACATATTAACATATGTATTTTTCTGACATACCAAAGCTAGCCGTTACTATCACAGTTATTGCATGATATACCTAAAATACATTAATTTCACAGTTTTATCACGTATCTCTCAGGTTTTATCAGCGTTATCTCTCTATGGTTTCACAGTTATCTCCTGTATATTATGACACCTTTGTCTCCTTTTACAACCATTTTCAGAATTATCTCCCTTGACTATCAGATTATCTCCCTTGACTATCACATTGTCTCCCATTAATTTCCCATGGAGACTGCAGACTATATAAAGTTGTCTCCTGTTTATCTAAGTTTTTTGCAAATCTTTACTTAGTATTCCATCAGAGACTCTAAAAGATGTTTACATATATATCTGATGAAAAATATAAAAATACAAAAGACCTTTTTTTATTAAGATAATATACTAGAGAGAGCAATGTATCTCTGCAACATCCATGGAAAATCTTCATAGCAACTCTTTAGGTGTGACAGAAAATTCTATGAATTGTTTCTTGTTACAGTACAAATAACCTGTGAACTACATGCTTTACATTCCGAAATACATGCCAGAACTTTCTCTGGCCAGCTAAACCAACATTTCTACATCAGTAAGTGATGTATACCTACCAACGTAAAGAAAAAAGCAAGGAAATCATTTATTCTCTGTCCTACATCCCATAGCTTGTGTCAAACAGCCTCTGTGTGCTGTTCCATCTTAATTGTTATCTTTTATAAGGACTATACCCTGGCATTATCACAATGTCAATGTCTGTTATTATTGTCACACTGACTCTACATGATGGGGGGATTCAACAATGTTAAATTATTGTGATAACTCTAAGATATCCCAACACCATTTGGTAATCATTGCACAATTCTCTATGATCATCCAAAATCTAATGAAGATGAAACAGAGCTTATCAATAAAATGATATCAGATATAGCAGTAGAAACTAGAACTGTCACCAGAGTAGATGACTTAACCCCTGCTGCACAAATTTAGTAAAAACTCCATTAGCAGCATGGGGACACTGCAGAACCCTATAGTTTAGTCAACTCCCTTTTAGGGTTCTGTGTACCAAATTTTATCAAAATCTGTGAAGTATTTTAGGAGGGGTTTGCCAGACAAAATTGTGTCTACAGACAGACAGACAGACAGAGGGACAACCCTATTCCAGTATATCCCGCTTAGCTTCGGGTACAATAAAGCGATTCATAAACAACGGAGAAACTGTCCTGGATCCTGGACTGGAATGTTGATGAAAATAGGCCCTTGAGAGCTGTGCTGCTCCTCTCCCTGTAGATATCTATTATCATTTTCATTTTGAAATATACTCAAATTTAGAATACAGAAAATCAATTAACAGATGTTTTGATAATTACAACAATTTAGGCCATCTGACTTTTAACAGGTAATGCTAGTGTACAATAGATTTAGCTTTAAATCTTTTTGGAAAATTAAGTACAGGACAAAAAAAATTTATCTTCAAAGAGTTTAAAGCATCGTGTCTGCAGTATGTTATATCAAGAAAGAAAACGAACACCATCAATGTCTCATAAATAAGCCAGATTTATCAAAAATATCTTCAGAAATGCATTTATAAATACATTTTTTTTAAAATGCTGTTGTATTATAAAAATGACTTATGAACACCTCAAATTATGGAGACTGTCTGTCAATTGTAAAACATTTAAACCTATCTCCCTGTGGTATTCATTACATACAATTCTTCATGTAGACAATGCAAGCTGGTCAAAAACATTGAAATACAACTCAGAAAGTCACAGAATATCCGTCAGACATAAGTTCTCTTCCATTCTTCCAGCGAATCTTGTCCCGACTATAGACGGCTGAAATTTAACTCGACCTCGAGGGAAATTTTATACCTATGCGAGTGTATCGTTAAGAAAGCATGTTCCATTGACAATAGAAACTGTAGGGAAATGTTTCTTGTTTAAAGAATTAGACTGTCAGGCCTATTTATCTCTATGTTACTTAATTCTCAAGTTGAAAAATAACTGGCAATGGTAATTATGGTATTGTTTACATCATGGTGAGAGTATAGTCGTAAACCATTACCAAATCAACTACCTCTTCGTCAAAAGCTAAGTGATATTCATCCATCTATTCTAAAAGACAACAAAGTTTAAGATTAGAGTCACAGATATCTATCCCACAACTGTTTAGTAAAGACTAAATTCCTATTTGAGTCATGCGATAATGAATGTCCCTGTTGAAATACATGTAATGTAATGAAAGCTTAACGTGTAGATGTCTATTACTAAAGAGTTATCTAGGCGAGACTAATCCACGATAGGTAAATTAGGTGTTATAGTGAGGAGCAAACCAAGCAGAAACACGATGTCTCCTCGTCTAAGGTAAGGGTGGAGATGGATAATAGGATTCACACAGAACAGGGCAATGATCGGCTGAACATTTGTACACAGGCATGTTAAACTAAATGGTTTACATTGATATATCACAGATAGCATAAAAGTATGAGGGGACCAAGGTGGCATAGTGGTTAAAGTGTCAAATATGCTGACAATTAACCATATTCTAACATTAGCCCTCCATCTCTAGGTCAGTAAGTCTAAGTTTCTAAGATCCTTACATTATCCTACTATATCTGAGCCAAAAAGACCAAAAAGTGGTTAAGGTGTCTGACATTATCATATTCAAGCCCTCTATCTCTAGGCTAAAGGGTAAGTGGTTAAGGTGTCTGACATTATCATATTCAAGCCCTCTATCTCTAGGCTAAAGAGTAAGTGGTTAAGGTGTCTGACATTATCATATTCAAGCCCTCCATCTCTAGGCTAAAGGGTAAGTGGTTAAGGTGTCTGACATTCCCATATTCAAGCCCTATCTCTCTGGGTCAAAGAGGCTAAGTGGTTAAGGTGTCTGACATTCTTATATTCAAGCCCTCTATCTCTGGGTCAAAGGGTAAGTGGTTAAGGTGTCTGACATTCTCATATTCAAGCCCTCTATCTCTAGGCCAAAGGGTAAGTGGTTCAGGTATTTGACATCCTTACATTTGCCTACTATTTCTGAGCCAGAAAGGCTAAGTGGTTAAGGTATCTGACATTCCCATACTCAAACCCTTTATCTCTGGTCCAAAGAGACCTGTGAGAAGGTTTAAATTCTGTAAAGTAGCAGTCAAGATATAAGGACAGGACATGGAGTCCATAGACAGGTACATTTTTCTCCTGGAACAGGCTTTTCTTAAATCACCAACAACCTGCAACACCTTTTGGCGTCCAAACCTGGGTTTATGTTTTTTGGTAAAACAGAAACAGTTATATGTTATCAACAATAACAGGGTAGTCCTGATGTAACAGGGTGCAGACTATCATCCTAATCCTTCTCTTTTCTGGACGGTTCTAAATTAAGTACAAACATCTTGTTGACATAAGATAATGGTTACTTCGTTTGAGACATTATCAGTATGCTTGATGATGTAATTACTAGTCTTTACATAAAACAAAGCTGATATGATTAGCTACAATGTTTAGGGCTTTTTAACCAATCAGCACAGCTGTTAGAAGTTATCTTGGCTCAATTTGTCGGTATCATCATCAGCTAATCAATAGGTCTGTTACAGCCGTCTGTTGTAATTATAACGATGATGAACATGCTGTATAATGATGGTTAGTCTTACACAACAACAAGTCAGTACAGGACTAGGGACGTGCACTAGATCAGCTTCATTTAGTAAATATACTCTATGCTCTTGTTTAATTCTTGGTTAATTATCCTGTTCACCAGCCACTGGTTCTTTTAAAGGACTTTGGTGGTAGAGGAAAGTCAAAGTACTCAGAGGAAAGTCAAAGTACTCAGAGGAAAGTCAAAGTACTCAGAGAAAAGTTAAAGTACTCAGTACTCAGAGGAAAGTCAAAGTACTCAGAAGAAAGCCAAAGTACTCAGAGGAAAGTCAAAGTACTCAGAGGAAAGTTAAAGTACTCAGAGGAAAGTTAAAGTACTCAGAGGAAAGTTAAAGTACTCAGAGGAAAGTCAGAGTACTCAGAGGAAAGTCAAATGACTCAGAAGAAAGCCAAAGTACTCAGAGGAAAGTCAAAGTACACAGAGGAAAGTCAAAGTACTCGGAGGAAAGTTAAAGTACTCAGAGGAAAGTTAAAGTACTCAGAGGAAAGTCAAAGTACTCAGAGGAAAGTCAAAGTACTCAGAAGAAAGCCAAAGTACTCAGAGGAAAGTCAAAGTACTCAGAGGAAAGTCAAGTACTCAGAGGAAAGTCAAGTACTCAGAGGAAAGTCAAAGTACTCAGAGGAAAGTCAAAGTACTCAGAGGAAAGCCAAAGTACTCAGAGGAAAGTCAAAGTACTCAGAGGAAAGTCAAAGTACTCAGAGGAAAGTTAAAGTACTCAGAGGAAAGTTAAAGTACTCAGAGGAAAGTTAAAGTACTCAGAGGAAAGTCAGAGTACTCAGAGGAAAGTCAAATGACTCAGAAGAAAGCCAAAGTACTCAGAGGAAAGTCAAAGTACACAGAGGAAAGTCAAAGTACTCGGAGGAAAGTTAAAGTACTCAGAGGAAAGTTAAAGTACTCAGAGGAAAGTCAAAGTACTCAGAGGAAAGTCAAAGTACTCAGAAGAAAGCCAAAGTACTCAGAGGAAAGTCAAAGTACTCAGAGGAAAGTCAAGTACTCAGAGGAAAGTCAAGTACTCAGAGGAAAGTCAAAGTACTCAGAGGAAAGTCAAAGTACTCAGAGGAAAGCCAAAGTACTCTGAGGAAAGTCAAAGTACTCAGAGGAAAGTCAAAGTACTCAGAGGAAAGTTAAAGTACTCAGAGGAAAGTTAAAGTACTCAGAGGAAAGTCAAAGTACTCAGAGGAAAGTTAAAGTACTCAGAGGAAAGTTAAAGTACTCAGAGGAAAGTTAAAGTACTCAGAGGAAAGTCAAAGTACTCAGAGGAAAGTTAAAGTACTCAGAGTAAAGCCAAAATACTCAGAGTAAAGCCAAAGTATTCTGAGGAAAGTCAAAGCCTCATCGTCAAGAACCTGGTATTAAATTGATCCATATGGCATCAAATTTATGACCCAGAGGTGGAGAGTTACCTACCTTATCATATACTAATGAGAATGTGTATACTATTGCCTCAGTAAAGATTCATTTGGTTATGTATCATATCCTTGTAGTTGTACACATTTATTTAATGACCATGTGGCAGGATTTGGAGGTTGATAAAAGCCTGAGCATCCAGATAAAAACATCAACCTACATCAGTAAACATATGGCATGAGCCATTTAGTCTCAAACTTATGAAGCAGAGGTATCAGAAAGAAGAATTGCAGCACTTACATATTTGATCATACACTCTCTAATATTTTAAATATATGATTAATTTTGCTATCTTATAATTTCATTTTCATATCTTAACTTAAGTATGCATTCATACTTCATGCAGAAAATGCAGAAACACACCGTATTACAAAAGTACATCAAAGTCTTAGGCATAAATTTCCTCAAAATTAATCTTACTTGCATATTCATAGAGAAAGGATTAATGTGAAGATTAAGAGGCAATAAAGCGCTTGTTGAATGTTTTGAAACATTTATATCTACATATTCTGGACATTTAGAACCGTACTACTTAACATTTTGACTATGACGTGCTATATGTAGCAGCCATGAGGTTGTAGAGATAATAATTTTTGGTCCTATCTTACAACATTTATTCTGCCAAATGAAGCGGCTTCACCAGTGAACATTAACTGTGCTGTCACTTTAAACTGAAAAATAGCAAGAACTACATCTATTAATTACATTTACAGCTTAAAACTGCAGCATTACACAGGTACAAACTCATTTCTCACCTGTTAATGCCAGTTTTCTCGCACGTTAACGAACTCTTGTACAGGTAGGTAATGATTTCATAACACAGTGCTGACACCGTTTTCCTCAGATGTAATGTATATTTTGTACTCTGAAACACCAGTCTTGATCACTTAAACGTTTGTCAGTATGAAATCTTGGGTCACTTTCAAAATACCTGCTTATTGAAAAAGAATTGCCTAAAAATTGTTCTGGCTGTTTCTTAAGTTTTTTCACTTTTTCAAAAAATAATAAAAACAATAATTGGACTGGATTTTAAACATTCACACCTGTACGACCTTTATGCAGGTAGCTTTACTTCACCTTAATTAGTGTTGCTACCTGTACCCCTCCCCTATCTTGTCAAACAATCACCTGTAATGAGTACCTGTAATATATCTACTAGTTATCATTGACAGGTAAACTTGGCTTGTTATTGTGATTAAGTCAGGTACCCATCCTCTCTTTCAACGGGAAGACAATTTCATTTCAAGGCCTTATATTCAATTTGTCAACTCAATCCATGAAATTTGAATGAAATCTGACTTAATTTGAAATGACAATGTGTTTTTAATTTCATGTGAAATTCTTAATAACATATCATAGCATAATTGCTTGGTACATGAACATTAAATAAAGAACAGGAAATTTTCAACGATCTTAACATTAAAACAGTCTTATTAAAAATCACCATTTTGTACTTCTATCTGTTTCAACAAAAGGCAAATGCTATCAAACTTTTCCACACTTTATGAACAAAACTATAAATAGACATTTGAACATCTGCATTCCATATATCAAATAGACATGAAACCAAGACTTAATGATATTCAATAATACTAACCAAACTTTTAACCCCTGTGCTTTCATAATTATGCAACTTGCTTTGAAATTGGACAAATTCCCATATGGTAGAAATTACAAATAATTGGCAAGGTATTTTACATTTGAAAGCACGACAAAAAAGGTCAGCACAAAGACTGTTGAAAATTGTATAATATATCTTAATATCTCTTTTCTCTGGCATACTATTTATGGCAGCATGTATAAAGACACTTAAACTCAATAATAAGATGTTTTGGGGGAAATAAAAGCAATTTAAATAACTTTAAAATGACAGAGAGAATGAATCCAAAAATATAAACAGCCATAGCGTTGGCGTGTGTCACATAACCCGCTAATAATTTTCACAAAATGACAGAGAATGTTTAGTGCTATCTACACATTAATAGTGGATGGCAGTGCTAACTACAGGGACATGTAACTCCTTCAGGTTAATTTCTAATGTCTTTCCCAACCGTTATTAATATTACAGGCCCCGATTTCTCAAAACAAATATATAAAGTTAGTTACATAAGGAAAACACTTTTGTGCAAGCCATTTAGTTTCAAAAATAAAAAATGAAAACCAAAATAAAAGTTCGTATGGAGCATTTTCTTCGAGTTTTCAGTCAAATATTGTCAATTCTTAATTATCTCATTTTTTGTAATATCTTTGATTTTTGTGTTTCTTATTTTTGTTTATTCTATTTAATCATATGGCACCACCACAATCAGTAGACGACTTCACATTGACAATATCCTCAGATATTGCTTACACAAGAATTAAACTGGGATGAACAATAAATAAACAAGAAAGACAGGTTTCAGAGTGCTTATATTCAGAGAAGCAATATAAAGTAATAAGAGATTTTTCTTAATATTCGAAACAATTTAGTTCTTTTCATCCTGCTATCCAATGGAACAGCCCAGATTTGTCTGAATATGTAAATAGCTGTTTGGCTTAATCTGACAGTATAAAGAAGAAGAAATAACGACTCACAAAAATCTTTTGATATATTTTGAAATAATTATTTCCAAAGGCTATAAAAGAGTTGTAATACATTTTAGAATTGTTCCTTACATATAAAAATTCCAGTATATGTGCACTTTTCTTTTTAACTCTACAACCAGCAGTGATAATCCAATTTATTTCATTTCCTATTGCCATACAGTTTCTAGCTTCGATTGGTTTTTAAGTAAAATGGGACCATTTCACTGCCAAGGGAAATTCAAAACAAATTTAAAACAGGTTAGCTGCTACATTTCTGGTGTATGCGGCCCTAACTTTCCTGCATTTTGTTAGCAGTTAGAATTTTTCCACCATTTATCAATTTGAAGCATATGCGTAACACATGCCAATAGAGATTCGACTCATGATTGAGGCAGTGAAGCAGAAAAACAGAAAAAAAGCAAGAAAATAATTTGTCTTACGACATTGATAGCAAACAACCTTATTATATATACATTGTATATGTAGATTATCTCCATCATTTGCTGTTATCTAATTATCCACCATCCTTGTTGATAAATCAACAGATTATCTCCCCTTATCACACATGATTGTCTGCTCTTATGAAATATTTTACAAGATTATCACTAGTTTGGTATATTGAAAGACTAGATAATATACATATATAATCTTCAATATTCGTAGCGTAGATAAACAACAAGAGAACCTATCAGAATTTTTACCCTCATCTGTTTTAAGGCTTTCAGAAAACCAGGAGAATTAGGCTCCAATATAGTAGAACAAATTAAACATAGCAACTAAGCTTTGAACAATGAAAAATTAATCCATATATCAATTTCAAAGGAAATTTGTTCCTTATATATATACAATCGCCAATCATACTATTTAATATACATAAATTCTAAAAAAAAAAATATAAAATCTATTAATGAGACAAACCATATTATTAAGCAATAATTTTATTTAGAAAATTCAATCACTTTTCCCCCCATATATTCTTGGCCATTTTCGTGGAATATATCATTATTTATATAAGGAATGCTATTTGAGTTGAGAACAGAGCCGATTAGATGGGATGACATCACACAAGATGTTAGACTTTAGGAGTAATGAATTAGTGGACATGATGATATCATCCTCCTCTTGTCAGAGACATTGGCGCTCCAAATCAAGATAAATCGCATGTTGTGAGAACTGTGACTTCTCCTTGATCTACAGGTGAATATCCATCTTTTGTCATAGATTTTTCTCGTTAAGCACAGGTGTGTAACCCCACGACAATCTGCACAGATCAATGTGAATCTGACGACTCAAGAACCCTCAAGGGTATTTAGGGGATCCAACCAATGTAAGGCAACAATGGTACTTATGGCAAGGAGATCAATTGGGGATTCAACACCTCAGGAGAGAGAGTCATTGTGGAGAGTTTAATACAGAAATTAGAATCAGGAGCTTTATCATGGTAACCACATTCCTAAGAACAGTGATGTTGTAGTGCTGCCTAAAGGGACAACAAGAATAAGACTACAACATTTTCCACGCTCTTGACTTTCTGGAGGAATAAAAAACGATTACTTTATCGGAGATGTGTACAGTATTGTGTGGGCACACTAGGGTGTCTTTACAGCTCATTGGTCAATATTGCTACGAATAATTAAAGTAATCCTTCAAGTGTGAAAAACGGAGAGTAAGGAAGCCATTTTTATTGAAAGCTTTCCTCGGCATTCAATTTCTAAAACAGATATATTTTGTATCACATGCAAATGGCAAGAAATATCTGTAAGCCCTATACCGTCACTCAACTTAACGAAACGAGCGACAACAAACATTTCGATGAATGAGATTTCCAGGTTAATCCAGTACGATCTTGTAAATGTCATCAGTAAAAATCGTGCCCAAAATGCTAAATGACTAAAGGGATTACATCAAAAAACCTATCAAAGACTGGTGTAATTTTCAAGCTATACCTTAAGAAGGCTAACTTATATTGATGTAATCTATAATTATGACCTAACAAGCTTTAATAAATCAACACCCCAGAATGAACCAAAAATATAATGAGAGATACTTTATTCAACCAAATAAGCACCCAGAGTGTTTAAAGAACTGAAAAAATTAAAAGGTGCCAATAAGACGAAATTATTGCAAACCTATTCAGTTTTGTTTTGTTTAGTTTTTATTTATGCCTGGGCAATTGAAATTGAGGCCTCAAATAGGGGGAGGGGCGCGTATAGGGGGATGGGAGCTTATTGGGTCGAATCTGTATGTCAGAGGAAAAAAATTCAGTTTACAGAATTCCGAACTTTATTTTCAGTAAACACCTTAAAGGTCCTATCAGTTATTTTTGATGATCGTAACAACTTAACATATAGCTATGTATTCATACATCATTATGTGATAAACTACGTACCTATAATCTTTATTTCCTTTTTCATATTTCACACATATAATCTTTTTTTTTTATAATTTTTTTTTGAAAACATCACTTCTTAAAGATCCTTCTATCTTTGCTTTCATTTTCTCAATTCTGTAGTCATTATTTCTTGATGAATATTTTTGGAATTATAATTTGAAACTTGTTCAAGAAATTTTTCTATTTCATCCCAGTTATGAGGGGGAATCATGAGGAAATCTCCTGTGAAACATTTGCTATTTTTTCCTGTGGTTTTATGGCCGTACATAACTGGTGCATGCCAGGTGGAATAGGAACAGAGCATTTGGCAGGGTTTAACTAAGTATAACACTCTCGCAGCTAAAGCCTTGTCAGCTTTACCAACTTACTCACTACAACATCTTCTGTCAATAATATATATCTCATTCCAAACAAGTATTTATCTAAATAAAAAAAAAACAAGGAATCTTTCCTAAACTTACAGAAAAAATAAATAAAACTGGTGCTTTCTCTATCGAGGTAAAAAACATGTGAAAAAGTCGAGACTATTCGACAGATTTTTTTTGTTTGGTAACTTGTTAAGCAGGCAAACTTTTGAAAAGATATCAATGATAATGATCAAATTATAGAAACCACTTCAGAGCTCTGTTACAGTACACAGGAGATAAGGCTGCTACAGCTCCCAGCACACTTAGATGTAATAGATACAATGAATAGAGCCCCAAAACTCTCAAATCAGGTTTCAACAAGCAGTCTAAAATGGTTTTCTGTTCTAATCTGATGGGATTGATCGCAACCAAATATGTTTGTATCTAAGTCCTTCCTACCCGCACTCCTAAGATCCTATAAGGGTTGCATATCTCCCTCTCCCCTTCCTGCTACATAATACTCTCTCCTCTCTCAATAAAACCGATGGATAAGCATCCCTTCCCCTCTACCGATATGATCCTATCAATATCATCCCCTCCCCTTCCCCTCACTCAATAAGGTGTTAAAATTACATGGATAACCTCTCCTCACCACCTCTCTCCCTCTTAATAATCAGATCTTATATGGAGAACATTCCCTCCCCTTAGTAATTAATTCCCTTTACAACCCCTCTCCCCTCTCTCAATATGATCCTATCAAAAGCATCCCTACTTCCCTCTCTGAATAAGATCCTAATTAATACATATATATAGATACTCCAGTCTTTGCTAAAGTTTAAAATTCAGTCAGGCAATGCAGTTTTTGGAATGATATATTCAAATGCTGAAAAAACTGCACTAAATAATACAGAATCGAAATTTAGGATTGAAATGATATATACCAGCATAGATTTGATTTTGGAATGACCATGTATTGGAAATGTCTTCATTCAATCATTAGAACTGTTGACTGTCTATTTTGGGAGATTAATGAATTAAAAAAAAATTGCCCATAAAAGACCAAAAGCACATGTTTCTATGGTATTGATTTCAAACTTAAACATTTTAAATCCTCTACCAAAATAATGTCTTAATAAGCACTTGTGTCAGCTTATTTCAATGTTCTGGGCGATTATTGGGTTGAACATGGTTAGAATGATTCTAAATACATAGATGTTCTTTTACGGCTAGTCTCAGATTTGATAAAACAAACCCAAATTCATATCAATATTAAAACTCATTTAAGTTTTCAAATCCATATCTTCCATGAGATCGTAAAACAGAATTAGTTCTAATCATATTGATGCTGTAAATGTAAGTTTAACCAATAAAAGATAATTGAATGTACACTCCACAGAAATCTGATCATAAAATATCCAGTGGATATCGCTGTTAACTAAAACCTCTCCAAATATCAGATTTTCCCCTAATTTCCTCCCTTACCAAACTTATCGGAGTAATTATAATGCGTACTTTACCTAGTGTCTGGGGTATGCGAGTATGCTGGTGCGTTCAGATTTAACAATTAATTTTTTTCCTCCAAGACCACACAGATAGGGTATAAAAGCTCCATAGAGAAGGACATAAATCCCTTACAAATTTCAGTGAAATCAACATATCTATAGTTAGAATGGAGGTGCAATGTCGGACAAAAATGAGTAAAAAATATCAGACTCAGTTGGTTCTCTGCATCAAGGCCAGCGTCCCAGCGAACAGCCTTTTATATTTTCAGAATAGTCTCGTCAAGATGGAGCTGCCGACTTACTTTTATATATTATTAAGTACGTTGGTATGGTTTGTTACGAGGGCTCATGGCAACGTCAAAATTCATATGGCCTAGATGTAGAAGATATGATGTAAGAACACTACCTTTAGAGCGTCTGGTTACTGTTAAACATACATTTTCAAAGGTCTAATATCTTGGAAAACCAGAAAGTCTTCATCATCAATTTCAATGAGAATTCAAACCGAAGAAAAACCTAAGTGTATCAGTACAGTTTTCATGGTATTAATAGTATTTATAAGATGATATTATCAATTTGTCATTATTTGAGATAAGCTGCTGTCAATTGTCAAGTACCCACATATTTACTCTCTACCATGTACCATGTACTTCTGGGTTGTAAGTTCAAAACCTGTGTGGGGAAGTTGCCGAGAAATGGCTGTAGGACCGTGATTTTTCTTTGCATGGGTAGTAATTAAATCACATCGAAAGCCTGGCAAGCCCTTTAATGACACTAGATGTTCATGAAAGATCGATGCTTAACAATCACAACAAACCAATCACAAGTCTGTCTTGTTTTTTTTTTTGTGATCGGATGATCCATTGTGTTCTGAGTTATGAAATGTGATCATTGCACCCTTAAATAATCAACTTGTAGAAACTTGTAGAACTAATGTTTGGATTTTGTTTGAAAATGCAAAAATGTCATGAAATTAATCAATATCAATTTGACTCATGAGAAAAATTACTACATAGTTGGCTATATATCATACAATCACCCCTCCATCTCAAAGTTTCTAGCAGGGTAAAGTGTCTAAACAAATATAGCTGCCCCTGGATCAAAGGTTTCGAAGGGGTAAGATGTCCAATGTTTTTTCACTTTCTGTTCATTTCCTAAAGCCTAAAGCTTATACATGAAATGAAGTGAGAGATGAACATAAGGGTAAACCTTCACTGATATATTAATATATCACGTAGCTGGCCCGTCCAGCCATGTCATACGGTCATGTCATAAAAATCGTTAGACACATGTGTAATAACACTTAAATTGTGATGTCACAAGTAGTTTTGACGTCATAAAAGGACATCATAATCTATATATGACGTCGCATGATTGTCTCAATAGACGAAAATGTTACATCTGAGCCGCATTTCTACTGTTTTATAAAAAGACGAATAAAGGCTTGTTGCTTATCAAATTATTGAACTTGTTTGATGAATTTCACATCACATAGTCACTCATGTAAGATCCTCTATATATCTTGTTACAGGGTCAGTAAAGTGGGCTGGTTAATGTAGAATCATGTCAGTACAATGCAGTGTAATAATTACACCACATGATCATGATAGATCACAACTGAATGGTATGTTATAAACAAATCTGTTTTATAGCCTTTAAAGTTTTCACAATTCTGTTTTGATAACTGCTAATCTGTGATACAAACCACTTCAAGTTTTCGTTGCTGCCAAAATGTTTATAAGGCAATATGGTGAAATGCACAAAATAAAACTACACTTTAAGAGTTTTACACATTTTTTGGCAGGTAGTCCTGTTAGACTCCGAGATGCAGTCTTACATATGCCATATCTGATAAAGATTTTATTTCATTTCTACACTTGGTTACATGATATATTAGATATATTGGAGAGTATATGGGAGCAGGGTTAGGGAGGGGGTGGTAGGAAGGGGGACAGCAAAGGGAAATCATACAGTAAAATTCTTCTGAGGTTGGAAACTTATTTTAAAGCTCACTGCATCTACATTGTACATAGGCAAGATTAAGTCAGAATGTTTAAATCCATAATGCCATAAACTGAGGTAACCGAAATATCAACAAAGGGAGATAATTACATGATGTTGAGCTTTTGACTTCTAATCCAATCCATCAATCCATGGGGTATTTTTTTCTTTTATTATGATTATTTCAAAGAAAGGTGTTAGAAATGGGATATGCAGAAGGAGCGAATGAATAAGGTTTTAGGGTTCAGAAGGGAGAGAGTATGTGTTGCAGTCAAAAAAATATGATATGCAAGAATTCCTTTTAGCATATCTAAAAATGAAAATCTCAAAAATTAATTTCTTTTTTATTATGACATAAAAACGGTATAAAGCTAGTATATTAATAATCCAAAATAAAAGGCCAAAATAAATTCAAAGTAAAATCTAAAATCATTTCTATCGAATATATATTCATGTAGCAACTATAGGGTCTTCTTCAATCCAAAATTTCTTTGTTCATATGAAAAATATCTATAATATATTTAGCCTTATAGTTAAACTGTATTAAATGTCAAGTTGATTCTGATTTTCTTTCTTTCTTTTTTTTCTTTTTCAAAGCCAGTAATAATTTTAAAGGCTTTACATTATGCACTAATCTACCATATAAAGAGCCATTTACAATGATCTACAGCAGATTTTGGCATCGTTATCAATGGATATTGACCTTTTAGCCCGACACTAAAACACACAAGCTATAAGGAACTTCGCATGATCTCCTCCACTGATATCCAGAGATGAGACTTCCCTTTAATCTACAATGCTGCAAAGTTGAAAAAGCATGCCAAAGGGGCCTGTAGTAGTTAACCCAAATCAGCATCTCCTGACCTCTTGCACCTTGCCAAATTAGAAAAGCTTTGAATCTACATGGAAGAGCTCGTCCACCAGATGAATGGGGTGATTTTTTATAATTCATCTGCCTATCACTCTCTGTTCAGCATTGTTTAATATTCTTCTTTGAAATTGATATTATTCAGTATCAAGGAATTTTCTTCTTATGTCTTGTAAACACAAGTTTAATGTTTATTTTCACTATAGTGAAATTTAATGTAATATCAACCCTTGTTTATAGCCATATAACTCTTCCTCCCATAAATATCTTATTCCGTTCCCTCAATCACAAATTTTACTGTGGACGCTGATAGTCCGAAAAACTCACAATCTGGACAAAGATACAAGGGAAAGGATTTGATTATTAAACTAAAAATACAGGATTCAGCAGTCTAGAATATTTGCAATCCAGATGATTTTGGCTACTGCAGATAAACTACAGAATATCGGAAATATATAACCATTTCAATTTTTAATATTCGAAGAGCCTTATTTCTTAATTACTTCTCTTTCACAACTTAAATTGCTCTGTTTCGATTACCTAAAATGCGAAAATTTTCATACTGCTTCTTGTGAAATCATATAGCGAATGTTCATAAAAGAATCATATTTATCAAAAAAGAAAATAACTATAACATAGAAGAATATCTACACTGATAATGGAGAGAAATAAATCTGAGGATATATAACTGATATGGACTAATTCTTGCCAATTAACCCACAAATGTAAGGAGGAATAGACTGCCAAGGGAGAGGAATATCTATGGAAAAACATGCCCTGAAACACCAGAGTTGTCTAACCTGGTTCTGTAATTTGATAAATTAACGGTGTTTTTTGAGGGTGAAGAGTTAATTTTTGTGTGTTAACAATTAATTTAGACAAAGACGTAACAGGGTTGAGTCCCTGTTGTAAAGGGCTATAAACTCTGATGTAAAAAGACTTTTATTGTAAAAAGATAATTATTCTAGATTTTTTTATGGGGCTGTTTCTACCGGAAAACTCAGATCTGTAGGCAAGCTAGCAGACAAACAGTGGCAATTAAATTCATAGCCACTAAAAATACCTATATAAATACTCATAAAATATCTAGCGAAAAAATATGTGGAAATGTGAAACAGTCTATAAGTTTATACACATGACCTTCATTTTGTGGCCAATAAAAGTCAAGATAACGAATTTGGAGAGGTGATATGCCGTGAAAGAAACGCTATGTATCCCTGCTATACGCCCTCAACAGGTTCGGAAATATTAAAATAATTTTATGCGAAACAATCTTATAAATGTCAGTTCTTTTCATTTTAAGGTACAGAATTCATATAATATTAAGATAAAACATTAAATGATATGAAACAAGGGGCAGACGAAGGTGTGAAGTGGAGAATGTGGGTCAAACTTTCTGAAACAGAGTATAGAGATGAAGAAGACAGATAGAAGCCAATAAAAGTCAGCTTTTGTGTGTCGACTGCTGTGACGAGACCACTAAAGGTATACTACTCAGACGTTTGAGTATCATTGGATTTGACATTAAAACGCTACCTTGTTACCTAAACCTAGCAAGTAACACAGCTTTCAGGGCTTTTGTAGATGTAGATAGTCGACTATAAACTTGTATCATTCATGACTGACAGCTAGATAGATGACCTCTGCGACACAACCTCTGACCTTGTGACACGAACCCTGACCTTTGGATACCTGTGGCGGGGATGTTTACAAGCGTATCATACACATGTTAGATATACAATGTATATGAATAGCTAGGTGTGAACAGTCATTGTGAGCGAGTGTTGTTCCCCTCCTCGGGTGTAAGCATACACCTATTCGTACCTATATGTAATCTACACCTGGACGAGATACACACCTGGACGGCCGATACCTGTATAGAAGCCTGCTTAGCATGAAAATTACTTTTCCACCCTCTTTTAAAAAAACATCAACAGAAATATTCTCTCTCATGTTCAGCTGTGCTGTGACCTAATATTTAGTGTTGTTTTTTGGCCTCAAATTGAAGATATGCTAATAAGAGGGTTATATATAGGATAATGTTTTATCTCGGATCTGGACAATTAAACATTGGAAGTGGTGAAAATTGTATTATAACCAATTCTGATTTTCCACATCTTAATGATATTTAATACAGAAAATTGTTACTCAATATAAGGGGTGAAAATAATGGCCATATGAAATCAAACATGGGCCAGCTCACCTTCAATACCAATAGACAAGCCTGGTGACCTCGGCCATCATTTTATGGTATACTATCAATGTGAAGAAAAAATATTGACTCATTACTTTACAATATGGCATTCAATGTGAGGCTCCATTATGATGTAGAATGAGAGCTAGCCACCAGTACCTACAACCAGTAAACATCTGGTGCTTCTTGTTTGCAGACACCATTTCCTTTGTAACACTTTAAACTTACATCGTCTCAAAGGCTCAGTCCATGATGCAGATCAGCAGATTTTAATGTTGTTTCTATAATATAAACACTAACACATCATCAGATACTAATTTACAAATATGTGTACACCTTTTGCATCAAGTGTTACTGTGTATCAACTTTTTGAACTTTCAATTCTGTGAAAAAGAAACGAGAGTAAACACACTTGTAGTTCACACTTCATAAACACAGTCTTGATTTCATTTTGACACGTTTTTCTGAAATTGACTATAGATATGACGGAAAGCCATTATGTCGGTAGATTTTTGTGGCCCATCAACGTCAGAGAAGCTCACCATTTACCTGAAGGTACAGAGGGGTTTAACACGTTATCACACTGTAAATTAACTACGATCACTGAACGCTTGATATCCAGTAAATAGTCACATGTAATTTGAGAAAGCCTCCTCAGGCAGTCAAGTGCTGTTTTTTCTCTCTCTTTAAACTTGTATAGGAATATTGAATTTGAAACTGGAACATTTTCAGTTCTGATTTTAAATCTTAACATGAGCAAGAGTCAATGATGAAAATGAAATGTGCAAAGATTTGGATGTATAGCAAAGAAAAGAAACACATAAACACAATTAATATTTCAAATTTATGTTAAATAAAACTGGATTTTAAATCATGTTGTGACATTTGAAATATCCCCCGATTCTGACAGTCATCAATTGTATTTGATGTGTATTGAAAAGGTGTAAAAACAAAGTGATGTATATACACATGCATTTCATTTTAATTGTTCAGACATTTTTATAGTAGAGGGGTTAAACTAGCCCAGGCAGTTAAGTTATTGTGAAACATTCAATGTATTCTCTTTATGATTTGCTTGGTTTAAAATGGTAATTCAAGGTTATTTCAATTAAGTGTATATTAATTGATTAAGTGTTTGGTTGAGTCAAAAAGGCTGCACCCACACTTGCAATACTCAATCAAACTCAAGGTAAACTGGATGTTTCAAAAAAAATTCTCTTAATACAATTACACAAGATTTCCTGCTTATTCAGATTTCCGCTTGGTTTTTACATCAATATCAATCTTGCTTTGTCACAATCTATAACTATTTGTTTGCAATACACACAATGAAATAATTTAACCAGTGAAATGCATTTTGAACACATTTCTTCGTTTTTCGCAAATAACTTGCTCCTCGGAATTTATTCCGATGTTTCAATTAAACTTTCAAAGACTGGAAAGGATTTAAAATTGGGAAACAAAACAAGCTTTATTCAATTCATTCAATTTTAAAACTTGCTTCAAACAAACAACCTATGTTGGTAAGATTTATTATTATGCAGCAATCTTGTAAATTAATATCTATCCATAAAACGTACGTCCCCACATTTCATTGCAAATTAATATGGCACTTCACCTGCAGAAGCCTATAGGGACGATATTTCTCATTATAATTAAGTTAAAGGGCATGTTGATTAGCCCATTATTCAACACACTTCCGACATGGACAGGTAGATAATTTGCATATGACACGCATGTGACCTATTTGCATACAATATTGCTACTTGTCATTGGGAAGGTATATTGGAAGAACATGCACACAGATGGATCATTTGACTACATCTTAGATTCATCTTCATTTAAAATCAGTAAAATAAAGCTCTTTTGGAATTTGGAATGATTAGTTATTTCACACAAAACAAGCTTAGAATGGCACCTAAAAAACATGGGGGTATTTGAAAATAATAATCTGAAATAAACCTTGATTTCGTTCATTTAATAATTGTCGACAATAAGGCAAAATGTATCTTTCATCTGCATGGGGAATGGTTTATTTATTTAATAAAACATTTTATAGACAAAATGATGTGTTTCCATAACAACCATATACAATGGTATTGTTACAGACCGTATCGCCATAACAACAACAGAATTGGTGTTTGTCCTGGCTGTCACAATGAAGTGTGCCTGTCACTGACAAAATGTTTACAAGATCAAAAGTGAAATTTTATCTCTAACCAATTTCACACCATTCAGTCAGGGATTTGTTGTGACACAAGTAACTAATGCCTGTGTCAGGGTCGGACAGGCTGGCCATGATGGGATGGAACCTGTGTTTTCATTACACTGGCCTTTTGTCATAGGGAGGGGGACAAGACAGGGATAAATGTCAATGATGGAGGGCATATTAGGGAGGTGGTTAGACTGGCCACCAGATATAAAGTTATTGATAAGAATTTCTCAGCAAAATGCTAGATTATCTCCCCTTAGTTTAAAACTTAGGAAATATTATCAAACCAAATTGCAGTGATGTTCTTAATATTCCAGAGACTGCATTCGGTGGCCAGTCACAGAGGAAGGATGCTCTCTGTTTGTAACAGGAAACAAGAGTCAGCTAAAAAGAAAAGGGTGATAACTCAAGTAATAGAAATGTGTGAGTTGTGTCTTTTTGTGATAATGAGTATACACATAAAAAAAAAACAATCATTAGAAGTGTGACATATACATATTTAAAAGCATTGAACTGCTGCTTCCAGTTGGCAATTCATGTCATTATAACAAATGAGTCGTTATGAGACCATTCAGTTTTAGTAAATGTCACAAGAAAAAAATGTTCATTAGGATTTGTTAGAAAATTTAAAGTTACCCTATATAAGGAAAATAACTCACTTATCATTTACTTCACAGATAAGCTTTATTTATATTCCTCTTCATAAACACAATCCCTTTCTATTTCAACTTTTTCCCCATTGAGAGCCTCTATCAAGCAAGGAATTTGATATTCTGGATCATTATAGAGAAAATTTACAAAGTTTCAGAATGTATTTAAGACAGGTGTAGAGGTCCCTGTCTGGGGCCTCGGGGATCATTAGATCTGATGGGGGAGGCTGGTGTTGATTAGGCCTGGTAATGAGGGAGATAGGTGGGGAGACATTGTAGGCCAACCAGATAACACTCTTATAGTGTTAGAATCTCTTACTCGGATTGTCAGACTCAGAGGGTCTCATACTGGTCATTCCTTTTCTGTACACTATGAAACTTCCTCAAACTCTCTGCAACTTTTTACACTCCCTTTTCCAACCCTCCTTAATACTGTGGACTTGTCAAAAAGCCAGTCCTGTACTAACTTGGCTAGAAGTAGGTCTCTTTATATATACTACCCTCTCATATTGTTACTTCAGAACTATACTCGCATTTCTCACAAAGTTGTTTGTTAACATATCAACCTCTCTCATAGTTTCTAAAAATTTATCTAAATATTTAAAACACATTAAATGTATCAATCGACCACATGATGATCAGATTTATTAAAAAGTCTCACCATGAGGTAAGATCAAGCCTATTGTTTTTCAGTGTTTATAAACAAGTCCATTTCTTGTCTGCACGGATAGACATACTTAGATAGCAACTTTATTATGAAAACCATGGTAGAATAAAATAATTAAGATGGCAACTTTATTGTTAAATGCAGTACAATTGAAAATTTAGATAGAGACTTTGTTGTGTAAAATAATATGGTATAATTGAGTGAATATTTAGATGGCGACTTTATTACGTAAACCAATAGTACAATAAAATAATTTAGATTAGCAGCTTTATTATGTAAACTATGGTACAATAAAATAATTCAGATGGCAACTTTATTATAATTGTTTAAAATGCAGTAACATTCAAAATTTAGATAGAGACTTTGTTTTGTAAAATAATATGGTATAATTGAGTGAATGTTTAGATGGCAACTTTATCATGTAAAATACGGTACAACTAAATATTTAGACATAGTTCAGACACATATCTTACTAGAGCGACCCTCCTTCTGATGAAGTTGTAGAATTTTATGTGTTTTCACAGAGGAAGTTAGACCTAACGCCAGTATAAGGTTTTATAAAGAAGGGCTGACACAGAAGTCGTTTTACAGCAGTTTCATGTGAATTCCAATGAGCAGGTTTTTTTACCCACATTACATGTGTACTTATGGCTGATTCTTTCATCATAAAACGAAAATAAAACAGGATTGGCCATAACAGAATTATTACATAGTTACAAACACTGCTTACTCATTGTACCAGTTATGTAACCTATCACAAAATAATAACATATTTACCACAAAGATTCTTTTCCATGAATTTATTTAAAGGATATTCCAAACATTTTTTATCAACAAAAATAAAACAAAATATTTGTAGGTTAGAAAGTCAATCCTCATTCTGTGCCCAAAATTCACCAAACTTTCTCGGTTTAGCTGGGAAACTGTTTGGAACAACTCTCAAGGCCAATGTGACATTGGGCCAATGTGACATTGGTAACTATTGAGACTCAATACATTGTAGTTTAATTAAACATTTGATGAACACTTCTAATTTTAGATGCTGTAACTTTGGGAGGTCTCTGGGTCTAGTTGTGACTTCTGGAAACATTCTGGGTCTAGTTGTGACTTCTGGAAACATTCTGGGTCTAGTTGTGACTTCTAGAAACATTCTGGGTCTAGTTGTGACTTCTGGAAACATTCTGGGTCTAGTTGTGACTTCTGCAAACATTCTGGGTCTAGTTGTGACTTCTGGAAACATTCTGGGTCTAGTTGTGACTTCTGGAAACATTCTGGGTCTAGTTGTGACTTTGGAAACATTCTGGGTCTAGTTGTGACTTTTGGAAACATTCTGGGTCTAGTTGTGACTTCTGAAAATATTCTGGGACTAGTTGTAACTTTGAAAACATTCTGGGTCTAGTTGTGGTTTAGGAAACATTCTGGGTCTAGTTTGACTTCTGCAAACATTCTGGATCTAGGTGTGACTTCTGAAACATTCTGGGTCTAGTTGTGACTTCTGGAAACATTCTGGGTCTAGTTGTGACTTCTGGAAAACATTTGGGTCTAGTTGTGACTTCTGGAAACATTCTGGATCTAGTTGTGACTTTTGGAAACATTCTGGGTCTAGTTGTGACTTCTTGAAACATTCTGGGTCTTGTTGTGACTTCTGGAAACATTCTGGGTCTAGTTGTGACTTCTTGAAACATTCTGGGTCTAGTTGTGCTTTTGGAAACATTCTGGGTCTAGTTGTGACTTCTGGAAACATTCTGGGTCTAGTTGTGACTTCTGGAAACATTCTGGGTCTAGTTGTGACTTCTGGAAACATTCTGGGTCTAGTTGTGACTTCTGGAAACATTCTGGGTCTAGTTGTGACTTCTGGAAACATTCTGGGTCTAGTTGTGACTTCTGGAAACATTCTGGGTCTAGTTGTGACTTCTGGAAACATTCTGGGTCTAGTTGTGACTTCTGCAAAGCATTCTGGGTCTAGTTGTGACTTCTGGAAACATTCTGGGTCTAGTTGTGACTTCTGGAAACATTCTGGGTCTAGTTGTGACTTTGGAAACATTCTGGGTCTAGTTGTGACTTCTGGAAACATTCTGGGTCTAGTTGTGACTTCTGGAAACATTCTGGGTCTAGTTGTGACTTCTGGAAACATTCTGGGTCTAGTTGTGACTTTTGGAAACATTCTGGGTCTAGTTGTGACTTCTGGAAACATTCTGGGTCTAGTTGTGACTTTTGGAAACATTCTGGGTGCTAGTTGTGACTTTTGGAAACATTCTGGGTCTAGTTGTGACTTCTGGAAACATTCTAGGACTAGTTGTAACTTTGGAAACATTCAGGGTCTAGTTGTGACTTTTGGAAACATTCTGGGTCTAGTTGTGACTTCTGAAAATATTCTGGGACTAGTTGTAACTTTGAAAACATTCTGGGTCTAGTTGTGGTTTAGGAAACATTCTGGGACTAGTTGTGACTTTTGGAAACATTCTGGGTCTAGTTGTGACTTTGGAAACATTCTGGGTCTAGTTGATTCTGGGTTTAGTTGTAACTTTTAGATCACTCCATACTTAAATATAACTGTGACTTTATATGCACCCCAGGCTTCAGCTATGACTTTGGGAAATATTTGGTACTTATCTGCTAAGGGGTTAAGAAACACTCGAGGTAAACTCAGTCAGGGCTTTGTCATGTCTTGGGGACACAACCATCACATACATCTTCCTTATCACTCTGGATAAAAACCCAGTCTTTTCATCAGACTCTCCACAATGTCCCCAAGTCGTGGCTTTATGTGTTTGCTATGTAAATCGCCCTGTTGTTAAAAGTACAGATTCTTCCCTTTTTATAGAAAAGATGCCAATAAATATTCCTGAACAAGTTACTTCAAATAGATAATGAATCTGTGAGGCCCCTTCATTTGCTTTTAAATTTCTACTTTTTTTGTCCATTTTAAGAAAAACTTAACAGGAGCTTCATGCTATATATATATAAGTGACGAAGTAAGGGCTATTTTATTGCTTTTTGGGCATACTTTCCATTACAAGATCCAATGTTCCTTGTTTAAATCCACTTCAATACCTATTGATATAGTAGAGGTAATTACTAAGGGTACTTATATAACCTTTGGTTCAAATTATTATATTTAGTATTAAACAAAATTGGTGGTGGAAGATACTGCAGTTCTCCTTGTCGATGAAGTTGGCTTAATCACACGAGCAACAGACTAGTCTTTGCTGTTGTGATTTGTGATGGTCAGTTAAGTAGCCACCAGCTACTTCATTCAAGTAACTCCATCTCAAATGGAGCTTCATTTATCTACTGTAGGACAATATGGTCAATAAAACAAAAGACAAAATTTATTCAAAATTGAATTGAGCTTGAATGCTATCTGTACAAATTGATGGTAAACCTGTTTTGAATGTTATGAATAAAGTTTGCTTGTATTTGAAGGTTTATTAACATATACTACAGCTAGTGTGGTTTTTTTTTATCTTTGCGACTTCCGTACCAAGTAACAGGTAGTTTTGACAGTATGACATAACGTACCATCATGCACTTGGACATAAAGTAGACATAAACGTGGCATTTATTTATATCCGTCTTCAGGTGTGAAAGTCATTAGGCAAATTAGTTCTAGTTTAATTATATTCCAGCAGATTCGGTCTACCGTGACAAGTATAAGTTTCATATATTTACATGTATAATGTCTGGCCATTTGTTTATTACAAATAACTACCAATTGTTCAGTTGGAAATTATCAATTTTATAAATAAACTTATTCATTATAAATATCTAATTAAAATTTTGTGATAAAAAAAAAATCAATAACTGCTAAGATATTCTAATTTTACTAAATATGTTTTTTTAAACATTTATAGCGATATTTATTAGAAATATAAAACAAATAATGAAAAGTAAATCAGTAGTCTCTAAAACTAATGAATGACATTTAAAGGAAATAGCGTGACATATATATAATTCTACTGTGATGCAAACATGTTTTATAATCACTGCTTCTATTTAATTGTTAATACTGAAAATGATGCAAAATTACTAGATAATTAATTAGAAAACTATAAGTCTTTGACACATTTGGAATAAGTAAAGAAAAGGTCACAAAAATATTTTGTATCACTTAAATAAAATGAAGTTTTTCATTGCTACTGTTAATTGAACAAATGGATGAATCCAAACTATTGTTCCTAATTACATTGTAAGATCAACTGTAACAAGTGTCATGTAACCTCACAAGTTCATTAAAATACACTGTAAAGTATGCTTAAAGCTTTCACATCAATTACAGGATGAGAGATGAGAATCCATTAAATGTCAAATCAACCTAAAATAGATTAGTACACTCACACCTTGCCCATCATTGATAGTGTGGGTCGTCTTTAAATGTCAGCCCCCACCAAAACATGTCTATACATATTGTTTTAGTTCAGCTCCCACCAAAACATTTCTATATTTTGTTTTAGTTTCGTATTTGTTAAATAAATCCTGATGACATTTCAGTTTTTGATAAAGAGGACATCTGCAAGTACTGTACTTTTATTTACAAGTGTAAAATTTCTCAAAATTCCTACGCCACAACTATACACAACAGATCATTCCTCTACCACAACTACACCACAGATCCTCTGACCGATTTCCATAAACCTAATGTACTTATATTTAATTAGAAAGAAACAATAAAAAATTTCCTGTTTTATTTCCATACAATGTTGTGGCAGCTTTTAATAATTCTGTGACATATATATCTTAATACATAAATGACTTGATCTTTGTCTGTTGGTCTGTCAATGTTCTTTGCTCAAACCACCTAAAATCCTCGTCATCATTTAAGGGAATGATAGGAGTTTTCATGCAATTTCAATTCCATGTCAAATAAAATGTATTCTTTAAAAGTGTAGAAAAGAAGTTTGAAATTTGTCTTTAAGCCAATGCCTAATGGCATTAAGGAAGTGAATTATTAATCTTAGGCATGTTAAGTTACTATTCTAGTACTTTAGATTAGCAATTTTAATGTGTATTTCTTGTCCTTGAGTGACAATATGAAGTAAGTATTTTTTTAAAACATTTAATGTGTCCTTTGGGCATACGTTACTTTCAGTGAATAAAGTAAAGAACAATGAAGTTTGACTGTATACAATTATTCCATAAGGAAATGATTTTGTATTATTATACATTCATTAAATCTGATCAATTAAGTCCTTGGCAGTCTTGTAATTTGACAACAACACCACCAGATGGATTTACACAGTAACCATACCCCCCCCCTCCCCTTAAACACTTTCCATGTCATACATTGACAAGTCCTGGTCAAATTTAATTAAATCTGAAACTTTTCTACACAAGAAGCGGTCAGTCCACTGGTCACTCCCATGATAATAGCTGTCAGTTTCGGCCATAAATCTCAGTGTTTTTCTGCATGATAGACTTTGAACAGCCCTACTGTGACAAGTGTCAAGAGTGATGTCCCTTTAATACCAATAAGTAATATGATGCTATGATAACCGACCACAGAACAAGCCCCCTGTATAAACTGACCACAGAACAAGTCAGTATCTTACCTCTTCTTCATGGTCATTTTTTTTTTTTTTGTTTTTTTTTTTTTGTTCAAAAGCCCAAAATGACAAAACATGATTTAACAGATTTAATACATTTCGATTACTAAGCATGTGATTATATAATATGTAATTATTACAAAAAATTGAATTAAAAATTTATATAATTTTTTTTTTACCTTGCTACAATGCAACTGTTTCTACAGAAATGGATTAAAAAAGAACACTTTTTTTCCACAAAACTTTTTGAAATCATTCTAAGATTGGTAATTTCATTGAAAATTGCCTCAAAGTTTTGATAAGAGCTTAAAAAATAAAAACCATTTGGATATGCTATAAGTACAGTGAAATCACAAGACATAATCTCATCTTAAAAATAAGCTTTTTTAAATTATATATAATTGTGTGTATTTACGAAGGAAAAAAAGTATAGGTTATATTGTTAAAATATCATTTTAAATTTCTAATCTAACAATACTTAACAGAGTTGACCTGGTAGCAATCGCTAAGATTTCAGAGACATCTAAAAGTGCTCAGAAACGAAATAAATATGACAGAAATCATTACGGATGCCTGCTGGGTAGACTGATCTTCTTCTTTTTGATGTTTGTCCAGAGCAGTGTCTGATAAATAAACCCGTAGCAGGTCAGAGAATTTCTTATAAATCATCTTTCATGGTCTGATAGGGAAGTTTCCCATTTACATTCTTATCAGATTTCTTTCAATATTTCTACATCAACAAAGTTTGTTTTACAGTAAAATCATATGTTTTATTTACCCACCTTAATATTTTAACAAAATAAATGAAATATCACTAAAAAAAATTTCATAACATTGTAAAATAACAATATTATTTCAAAATTATATTTCTTAATATATTTATTCTCCCTTATTTTTATATCAACTAAAAAGTTAAGAATTAATTTATAACATAACTTCAATTATATTGCCTTATAAAAAATTAACAAAAACCTTTTCAAATTTATTAATTCATAAACTTTTATTAATTGCTTTAATTAATTATGTATCTCTTAAACAAATTATATCTATTTAATTGATATTTATATTTTAATGAATGTATCTATGTATTGTATGCTAATTAAAAATATTTTTATTTAATGAAAGGTACAAGGTCCAGTACTTAAACACTATGGTTACATTTTTTATTGCTTTAGGATAATTATGTATCTCTTAAACAAATTATATCAACCAGAAAATACGATATTTAATTGATATTTATGTTTAAATTAAAATATATATGTGAGTAGTGTATAAGAATTAAAATATTTTCAGTTAATAAAACAATTTTCAACATTTTATACTACACCCAAAACAACTTAATACATTGGATGAATTAAAGTTACATATTTCAGAGAGTTACTAGGTTTTTTCAACATCAGACACACAAAGCCTAAACTACATGTAACAATATTATTATGTTAATTCTCTAATCATACTATCAGATTTTGATACGTCAAAAATATTTTTGTTTAAGTCTGTCAAAATTGAAAAGCAACTTGATTGAAGCAATTGAAAAGTAATTTCCTTTTTTTTTTTTAACTTTTATAATATGTAACTATGTGAAATGTTTGAATTATAACATCTTGATAAGTTTTCAAAAGAAATTGTAACATGGAAATGTGACAGCTATAATAAATGATATGTGGAAAAAAAACCTACTAGTGTCAGAATTGCAGGATAGAGTTTTCACCCTTTATCACTGTCGGTCAGAGCATTAAGGGCTCGATTCACGGCTCATTTACGCTGGATCGCTGGATCGTAATGGTAAAACCTACAGTACTCTCACTTCTGGAACTAAAGTCGATTCTACAGATATTGTATCTAACATCAAAGACTGTGTGTTTGTGATAATTTGTTTTATAGTACCAATCAGCCAACGTAATGAAAGGTTCATAAAAACAATGAACTTGTATACCTTATTTAACAAGAGGAAATAACTGCCAACATTTTTTGGAAATTTTAACATTGTAACTATGATTTTTTTATATATTCTATATTTTTGTTCTACATTAACATTTAAAATTAAAAAAAATATCAATGAATCATTTCCTCCATATTTTCAAGGACTTGCAGATATTTCATTTTGATTTATTAAAATAACAAATAATCTCAACGCAACAAAATCACTTCCTTATAAATATAGTTTGTTATACATATATTACAGTCATCTTATAGGAAACTTGACAATGAATGAAAATTATTACATTATCACATGAATCTATTATACGCATGTTCATTATAAATATGTTTTAGTGTGTATACCCAAGGAACAAATACTACTGTTTATTTTGCATGATCAAGAAAAATCAGTTTACATGTGTAGCTTCTGATATTTATTACTGAAATGTTCAGGAAAATTGCAGTTGTATGTCATACGTTTTTATATATATATTGCTTTATCATCCACAAACATCTACTTTGGTGGCAAAACTAATATATATTTGTACATTTGTTATCAAAATTAAAATATGATAGTAAGAAAAAAAATTTTTGATTACATTATTTGTAAAACTTGAAATCTTTGAACCATTTAAAACGTGAAGCTGAACTAAAAATTTTTATTATCCTTTATCATCGGTATTCAGTATTTTACGACTACATGTAAGTGTGAAAGTTATGTCATAAAGCTATTTCACCACCATTGCTCTGTATAATGTTCCACTTATCAGACCTAATATTCAACAGACATTTTGCATATCCTACCAGTCATCTTCCACTGGTTTTGAACAAAACCTTTATTATATAAAATGTCTTATGGAATATGGTGTTGTTTTACTGAGGGAAGTTTCAAACAGTAGGTCTAGGTTTTTTTGGCAATGTAAATGAAGTTTTGAAGATTTATAACTTAGTATTGGCCTTTATATATCAAGGAGCCAGTGACAGGTGTATAGAGGGTGTAAAATCGCTACAATAACCAACGCCGAATTATGTCAGAAAGCACTGTGACCATGCACGATGTCATATGAAAAATTATGCCTTGAATTTATTAATATCATATATATTATGGGCCCACCCAGAATGTGGAATATTTGATCATGAATCTGAAGATGTACCTGAAGTGAACAACAACCACTGTAAAACTGTCTCAGTAACTAGTTCATACAAAGTTGGATAAGCCCCAATGCTAAAATCATCAATCTGATCAGCATGGATATTGAAAATTCACTTCAATGCATACTTTGTTCAAGAAATACCTGTATTCAATCTGTTCCAAAGTTTCCGTCATATTTCTGTTGTATTTCAAAGGTTCTCTACTCATTTCAATGCCTAACTATTGTATTACGGATTTTTTTTTCCAAACTCTTACATTTTGGAATCTTTTTCCAAATTCTTGTAATTTTGGGCATTCTACTTGTCTACCTTTTGCAATGTATTTTAGACATTCTTTTGCCTAACTCATGCAATGTATTTTAGACATTCATTTGCCTAACTCAAATCTTTTGGACATTCTGTTGCCTGTTTGGCAAAGCTGTGACAATTTATTAACTTTTGTATTTGAAATATACAAAAGCCTTTATGTGTACTATGAAATCTTTTTGTCTTGATTTTGTTTCAATTTTAGATTCTCTTTGGTTCAAATTCTTGTTAATACTATTGTTAATTATAACAAATGTCTAAGTCAAAATAATCAACATTTAGTAAAAAATATCCTTTTCAAAAATAGCTAAATGCAAAATGGTTCATAAAACATTAAATTTGCTTTTAGCTCTAACGAAATTGAAGAAATTTTCCTGTAATAACGAATCACAACTTTCTGATTCTTACCACAGGCTCACAGCTGTATGATACAGCTGATATTTTAACAGTTTTTTTATCACTGAAACTTTGAAATCATAGACTTAAGAATGAAATACCATAATTTAGGTTTAAGCTTCTGTAAAAAAGGGAAGGTTTCCTTATCTCATATTTCAGCAGAACTATTTAAACAAATTTTCAAGTAAACAAAATCAATTTGACACTGCAAAAATAATCAGTCAATTTTTAATTACTTCTCCATGATGCTAAAGCCTAACATTAATGGTGCTATCAATCAGTTGCCGGTGTCGGCCATTTTGTACAGTTGCGGTTCCTGTATAGCGCATTACAGCAGTTTAAGGCAGTGCCTTGATTGACAGAACTGACTTTTTAAAAATTTCATTTTGAGTTTATTATTGATGTAATCTGTCACAATATCTTGTATAATATCAATTTATACGTGTTTAAAACATGTACCTCTACACACATTAAAATTTTTAAATCTATAAAAGAAAATAAAAAACGAATAGAAATTTACCCATGAAATTTCAAAGGGTTATTGTATTCCTTTTTCATTTGACTTTTAAGGAATTACATTAAGCATACCATAAACTTAACATGAAAATCTCCATTTTGATTTGACGTCCTACTCCTATTCTGATATATATGAATATCTGTCTTGTCTAATTCCTTATCCTGACGAGAAAGGTCCTATAAATAGTAGCGATCTAAAAATATGTCAAGAGCAAATCTAGAACAGACAATGTCACACTGATTCATTAGGGAGAAAATCGGTTGAATAATTGATCTACTAATCCATCGACTTCATTATCTGTCACGCCACCACCTGCTCCATTGTCCATGTGACATTCATGTAATCAGCCAGTCTTTTGTCACAATTAATTAACGAACATTAGTTTAATTTGTACTTTTATTTTTTTCTGATTATCCCAAAGCAAAACACAACATACATAATTGATAAATTATTATAATAGATTTTACTTGTATGTCCATATTTGTATTGTTTCTATTTATTACTTTGAAGAACTAAAATGTACCTATTTCATAAAATAATAAACTTAATATTTTAATTTCAAAAATTAAAATCCATGATAGTTAAAAAGTTTAAAAGAAATTAATCAAAAGGAAATGTTATAAAAGTATATATATTTTCCAAGCAATAAAGCTTCTTAACAATATTCTTATAGAACAAATAAATGATTTGGGGTCATAGAAACGCTTCCTATTTATAATACCAATGTTAGTTTTCTTTGTAAATATATATTTTGTGACTTTCCTCTTGATTTATATATTTTGTAGGTGACAGTGCAGAAATAAATCGAACAGATATGACAATGACACATTATGATGTGAGGTGGTAAGTCGTCTACAGACATAAGGGTCCATGATTGTCCTTTAGGACTGTAGCTATATTAGGATAGGATGTGTGGAGTTGTGTAGGGTACCCTGCTTCCAAAGGATGAGACCGTCTACATTGAAAGTATATGAACAGAGTCTGGCTCCTATTTGAACATAAATTTGGTAATATTTCATTGCCTTCCTTAGTGTAGAGCTATAGTGGGATTTCAGGGTCTAATTGAGGAGCTAACAAGGATCTGAGAAGTTGTCTTATATCAGTCGATGTATCCTGCACATGTACACCATGATCAGAGGTTACAAGTCCTTTGGACTAATATCCCCTAATCATTTCTTCACATAATTAGATATTAACCTATCCAATTTCTCATTTATTTCTCCAATAACACATCCAATCTGTCATTTATTTCACCAATAACCCATCCAATGTCTCAAACACTTTGCCAATAACCCCATCAAGCTCTCAAAAACTAGACTGAAATTCCCTCAAAAATTTGACCAATAACCCAACTCAGTTCTCAAGAACTTGACATAACCCATCCAAGCTCTCAGGAACTTTACCAATAACCCACCCTTGCTCTCAAGAACTTGACCGATACCCCATCCCTTAAGAATTTGACCAATATAGCCCAGCTATGAATAACTTCACCAAGAATACCCGTTGGGCCTCTCCAAACTCTGCAGGCACTCTAGCTCCAGTATATAATGTGTATGTTTCTGTATCAGTTCCTAACATCCTAAACATAACCTGGTGTGTGGATTCACAAGTCTAACACAAATATTATTATAAGTTTAACCAATCCCTAAGTGTGTGTGGGTATCCTGCAGTATACAATAGGAAATTCAACTTCATTAAAGTAAGTACATGTGCGCCCTAAAGCCAGATAATTATCCAATAGGAAATTTTACACATCAAAATATTTTTGTATATAAATTCCAAAAATCATACTCATACCCAATGGAAATTATGCAAGCATTGTAATAAATTGAATTACTTTTTGATGTAGAATACAGTTTTTGGATATTGATTGTACATCCAATACAACTTTGCGACAGAATGTAGTATAATCAATGTCATTTTGATTGCACTTTTTATCATCCATGTTTACATGTATTGCTTATTATTATTTTTTTAATTGTTTTTATCTATTGAAGTAATCAAAGAAATGATTGAATAATTTTCAAAATTAATAATTGCTGCGAAATACTTGAACATATGATACGAGACCAGAAGCAGCTGAGCAGAAAACCACACAATAATGATGAACATAAAATATACTTATTATTTGTTTTTTACCCGTATTGTAATAGCTAATCAATGTTACAATTTAGGATTTAAGTACATTTTAAGATTTAAAAACTTCTATAGAAGTATTAAAATAAAATTTTGAAATATATCTAATTATTTTCATACCAAATAAAACAATAAAATGATAACATGGTCAAAAAAATATTTGATTAAAAAAATTCAAAATTATCTAATCATTGCATAAGATTTACCAAATGAATGAAAAATTATCAAAACATTTTTGTTTTTAATTTCCAATGGACCCTAACAATAGTAACCGCGGATTAAAAAGTAAGTTCTTTTGTTTTTGTTTATATTATATGAGTGTGTGATATGTGAATCATACTGTTTTCCCCATTATTGTATTTTGTAAGTAAGGAGACTCGATGTAAGTACCCAGGTTTATTAGGATACGGTGATGGAGAATAACTTACCTCGTAAAAAACGGCTATCCCAGTTAAAATGTCAAAGATGAGGGCACACGAATCAGAGACGTTAGTACAGTCATAAAATTCTCCAGTTGACTCCTCAGGTTATTATCCTCGACAGAATGGAAACTCTTCTGGCTCTGGCAATATGTCCACTGAGGAAAGGATGTATATAAGGTCCAGTAGTCCGGAAAAATATCCAACTTGGAAAAGTAATAATAATAATAATGATCTGTGTTTACTACACAGCGAAGAAGGTGCTGGATGGTCCGGTGTGAGATTTAGGATGTTTAGTAATTTGATGAGAGATTCTATAGCTCACGGCCACAAAGGCAGTATTTATATAGATACACAATAGTGTAGTATACAAGGTATCACTGACCAGCCGACACAAACACTAGTTATGTAAGTATAATCACAATTCACACCTATATACACAACTCCGATACCTTACACATCCACACAACACAGCCGTGAATCCAAACTTTGAAAAGTTGAAGTAACAATATGAGCCGATAAATATTCCCAATTAGGCTTGCTAATTAGAGGTCTGAGGCTGAAACCAACAGGCTTCAACCGTTTAGTCTGATTTAGGAGCAATAAAACGGTAATAACGTTCAATGAGGATACAAGGATCAGCTATATCCTCAGTACTATGGCGGAGACAGCCTTGTATGGGGACTAGAGTTAGGGTCGGGGAGGTGGTGCTGACAGAGGGAGGGGTCACAGGGACATTAGTAGACCCGACCCTCTTGTCTTCAGTATTGGGTTAGGCAGTACACTGCCTGCCTACAAGGCATGACTACCGTGGCTGACAGTATAAAATATGGCCCTCTGAACCAACAGCTATAGCAGGCTTGGCGGCTCAAACCAACCGTATCTGTGTTTAAAGCTGAGCTGCGATTCATTATATTTAAATATTTCTTGACAGACTTAGGATGAAAAATGTGAAAAGTATTAATTTTTCAGGCCGACACACTGGTTGGAGAGGATTGTGCGTTTGCCAATGTGTATGGATTATAAACAGGAATCATAGGACTAAAAATGCTGCTCAACAATTTTTAGCGGGAGAAAAAAAAAGGTTGATTTATTTGTATGTGTTGTATGATTGTACAGTAATGATTATATAGAAACAAAGTGTTCACAGATACCTGTTTTTATTCTTTATAAAATACTCCTCAGAACATGCATGTCACCTATTTGTGGTAACTCTCTTTTGTATAAAAAATGTTTAATGCTTTTTATATGTAAATAAATCATTTAATATGTGAAAGCATTTTCATTTGTGTTTTTCACATTAGCGTAGTGTCTGTAGTAGACCGAACACAGCCTTACTATACCCGACAGATATAGAGCACCGACCCACCAAAATATCAAATGGGTTATATAAAACTCGTTAACATCTAAACGATAGATCTGATGCCTGTTTCAGAAAAAAATCATATGCTGGTCCTGATAAAATGATTTGTTTACAATTCTGAAGAGATTTAGAAATGATGAATGAATGGGAATAGGTACAAAGACCCTTACACACATACTATACAACTTCTATAGGAATGTTTATATAATGGCGTGTTTTCTTGACAGATAGGATACGTACAGATGTTGACAGTATCATTTGTTGACATCTAGACTTATACACAAATATTCTATTAGCTAACACCTTTACCTGTCAAATAACAGACTTAGATTAACCACTTGTCAAATCATACACTTGTCAGGTTTTTATACTGTTAAAAGTTGTCATATTATCATGTTGTCCAATTATCTTGTTGTCAGATCATAATATTGTCCGATGTACATATTGTCAGATAATCTTCTCAGATAATTTTTTGTAGAATTATTATGTTGTGAGATTGTCAAGTTGTAAGATTATCTAGTTGTAAGATTATCTTATTTTCAGATTATCCTATTGTTATATCATGATGTCATATTATCTTGTTAGAATGTCTTAATTGTTGTTGGATTATCATCTTGTCAGATTATCATCTCGTCAGATTATCATGTTGCTAGATTATCATGTTGCCAGATTATCCTGTTATGAGATTATCTTGTTTTCAAATTATGTTGCCAAATTATCTTGTTGCCAGATTATAATGTTACCAGATTATCCTGTTGTCAGATTATCATGTTGTGAGATTATCCTGCTGATGTCTGATAATTTTGTCATATTTCTCAGGTTGTGAGATAATCATACTGAGGAGAATTATAGTAACATTATTTCAGTTACACTGGAAGCATAAAATTGAATTAAAGCAAAATTAAAAGAGATTAAACAAGATCCAAGTTTGGTTTGTACCTGCAATTCTAAAATATAGTCTTACATACTTTGTGTCTAAATAGTTCTATTTACCCACCCGGTTATATTTTTCTGTTTTTCCACTTGGTTATAAACTTTGATATGTACCTCTATATTTTACCTTTTTTCCACTCAGTTATAAACTTTGATATGTACCTCTATATTTTACCTTTTTTCCACTCAGTTATAAACTTTGATATGTACCTCTATATTTTACCTTTTTTCCACTCAGTTATAAACTTTGATATGTACCTCTATATTTTACCTTTTTTCCACTTGTTATAAACTTTGATATGTACCTCTATATTTTACCTTTTTTCCACTTGGTTATAAACTTTGATATGTACCTCTATATTTTACCTTTTTTCCACTCGTTTATAAACTTTGATATGTACCTCTATATTTTACCCTTTTTTCCACTTGGTTATAAACTTTGATATGTACCTCTATATTTTACCTTTTTTCCACACGGCTATAAACTTTGATATGTACCTCTATATTTTACCTTTTTTCCACTCGTTTATAAACTTTGATATGTAACTCTATATTTTACCTTTTTTCCACTCATTTATAAACTTTGATATGTACCTCTATATTTTACCTTTTTTCCCACGGCTATAAACTTTGATATGTACCTCTATATTTTACCTTTTTTCCACACGGTTATAAACTTTGATATGTACCTCTATATTTTACCTTTTTTCCACTTTGTTATAAACTTTGATATGTACCTCTATATTTTACCTTTTTTCCACTCGGTTATAAACTTTGATATGTACCTCTATATTTTACCTTTTTTCCACTGGTTTTATAATCTAAACCTTTGATATGTACCTCTATATTTTACCTTTTTTCCACTCATTTATAAACTTTGATATGTACCTCTATATTTTACCTTTTTTCCACTCGTATAAACTTTGTATGTACTTATATTTTACTTTTTTCCATGTTGTAAACCTCTATATTTTACCTTTTTTCCACTCGTTTATAAACTTTAGATATGATACCTCTTATTTTACCTTTTTCAAAACTTTGATATGTACCTCTATATTTTTACCTTTTTTCCACTTGGTTATAAACTTTGATATGTACCTCTATATTTTACCTTTTTTCCACTCGTTTATAAACTTTGATATGTACCTCTATATTTTTACCTTTTTTCCACTTGTTTATAAACTTTGATATGTACCTCTATATTTTACCTTTTTTCCACTTGGTTATAAACTTTGATATGTACCTCTTTATATTTTACCTTTTTTCCACTCGTTTATAAACTTTGATATGTACCTCTATATTTTACCTTTTTTCCACTCGTTTATATAAACTTTGATATGTACCTCTATATTTTACCTTTTTTCCACTTGTTATAAACTTTGATATGTACCTCTATATTTTACCTTTTTTCCACTTTGTTATAAACTTTGATATGTACCTCTATATTTTACCTTTTTTCCACTCGGTTTTATAAACTTTGATATGTACCTCTATATTTTACCTTTTTTCCACTCGTTATAAACTTTGATATGTACCTCTATATTTTACCTTTTTTCCACTTTGTTATAAACTTTGATATGTACCTCTATATTTTACCTTTTTTCCACTCGTTTATAAACTTTGATATGTACCTCTATATTTTACCTTTTTTCCACTTGGTTATAAACTTTGATATGTACCTCTATATTTTACCTTTTTTCCACTCGGTTATAAACTTTGATATGTACCTCTATATTTTACCTTTTTTCCACTCGTTTATAAACTTTGATATGTACCTCTATATTTTACCTTTTTTCCACACGGCTATAAACTTTGATATGTACCTCTATATTTTACCTTTTTTCCACTCGTTTATAAACTTTGATATGTACCTCTATATTTTACCTTTTTTCCACACGGCTATAAACTTTGATATGTACCTCTATATTTTACCTTTTTTCCACTTTGTTATAAACTTTGATATGTACCTCTATATTTTACCTTTTTTCCACTCGTTTATAAACTTTGATATGTACCTCTATATTTTACCTTTTTTCCACTTCAGTTATAAACTTTGATATGTACCTCTATATTTTTTACCTTTTTTCCACTCAGTTATAAACTTTGATATGTACCTCTATATTTTACCTTTTTTCCACTCGTTTATAAACTTTGATATGTACCTCTATATTTTACCTTTTTTCCACACGGTTATAAACTTTGATATGTACCTCTATATTTTACCTTTTTTCCACTCGTTTATAAACTTTGATATGTACCTCTATATTTTACCTTTTTTCCACTCGTTTATAAACTTTGATATGTACCTCTATATTTTACCTTTTTTCCACTCAGTTATAAACTTTGATATGTACCTCTATATTTTACCTTTTTTCCACTCGGTTATAAACTTTGATATGTACCTCTATATTTTACCTTTTTTCCACTCAGTTATAAACTTTGATATGTACCTCTATATTTTACCTTTTTTCCACTCGGTTATAAACTTTGATATGTACCTCTATATTTTACCTTTTTTCCACTCGTTTATAAACTTTGATATGTACCTCTATATTTTACCTTTTTTCCACTCGGTTATAAACTTTGATATGTACCTCTATATTTTACCTTTTTTCCACTTTGTTATAAACTTTGATATGTACCTCTATATTTTACCTTTTTTCCACACGGCTATAAACTTTGATATGTACCTCTATATTTTACCTTTTTTCCACTCAGTTATAAACTTTGATATGTACCTCTATATTTTACCTTTTTTCCACTCGGTTATAAACTTTGATATGTACCTCTATATTTTACCTTTTTTCCACTTTGTTATAAACTTTGATATGTACCTCTATATTTTACCTTTTTTCCACTCAGTTATAAACTTTGATATGTACCTCTATATTTTACCTTTTTTCCACTTGGTTATAAACTTTGATATGTACCTCTATATTTTACCTTTTTCCACTCGGTTATAAACTTTGATATGTACCTCTATATTTTACCTTTTTTCCACACGGCTATAAACTTTGATATGTACCTCTATATTTTACCTTTTTTCCACTTGGTTATAAACTTTGATATGTACCTCTATATTTTACCTTTTTTCCACTCGGTTATAAACTTTGATATGTACCTCTATATTTTACCTTTTTTCCACTCGGTTATAAACTTTGATATGTACCTCTATATTTTACCTTTTTTCCACTTTGTTATAAACTTTGATATGTACCTCTATATTTTACCTTTTTTCCACTTTGTTATAAACTTTGATATGTACCTCTATATTTTACCTTTTTTCCACTTTGTTATAAACTTTGATATGTACCTCTATATTTTACCTTTTTTCCACTCGTTTATAAACTTTGATATGTACCTCTATATTTTACCTTTTTTCCACTCGTTTATAAACTTTGATATGTACCTCTATATTTTACCTTTTTTCCACTTGGTTATAAACTTTGATATGTACCTCTATATTTTACCTTTTTTCCACTCGTTTATAAACTTTGATATGTACCTCTATATTTTACCTTTTTTCCACTCGTTTATAAACTTTGATATGTACCTCTATATTTTACCTTTTTTCCACTCGTTTATAAACTTTGATATGTACCTCTATATTTTACCTTTTTTCCACTCGTTTATAAACTTTGATATGTACCTCTATATTTTACCTTTTTTCCACACGGTTATAAACTTTGATATGTACCTCTATATTTTACCTTTTTTCCACTTGGTTATAAACTTTGATATGTACCTCTATATTTTACCTTTTTTCCACTCAGTTATAAACTTTGATATGTACCTCTATATTTTACCTTTTTTCCACTCGGTTATAAACTTTGATATGTACCTCTATATTTTACCTTTTTTCCACTCGTTTATAAACTTTGATATGTACCTCTTTATTTTACCTTTTTTCCACTCCGTTTTATAAACTTTGATATGTACCTCTATATTTTACCTTTTTTCCACTTGGTTATAAACTTTGATATGTACCTCTATATTTTACCTTTTTTCCACTCGTTTTATAAACTTTTTTTACCTCCACCTTTTTTCCACACGTGGTTATAAACTTTGATATGTACCTCTATATTTTACCTTTTTTTCCACTTGGTTATAAACTTTTGATATGTACAACTTTGTTATAAACTTTGATATGTACCTCTATATTTTACCTTTTTCCCACTCAGTTATAAACTTTGATATGTACCTTCTATTATTTTACCTTTTTTTCCACTCGGTTTATAAACTTTGATATGTACCTCTATATTTTACCTTTTTTCCACACGGCGTTATAAAACTTTGATATGTACCTCTAATATTTTACCTTTTTTCCACTTGGTTATAAACTTTGTTATGTACCTCTATATTTTACCTTTTTTCCACTTGGTTTATAAACTTTGATATGTACCTCTATATTTTACCTTTTTTCCACACGGTTTTATAAACTTTGATATGTACCTCTATATTTTACCTTTTTTCCACTCGTTATAAACTTTTGATATGTACCTCTACTATTTTACCTTTTTTTTCCGTCGTGTTATAAACTTTTGATATGTACCTCTATATTTTACCTTTTTTCCACTCGGTTATAAACTTTGATATGTTCCTCTATAATTTTCAACCTTTTTTCCACTCGTTTATAAAACTTTGATATGTACCTCTATATTTTACCTTTTTTCCACTCGGTTATAAACTTTGATATGTACCTCTATATTTTACCTTTTTTTCCACTCGTTTATAAACTTTGATATGTACCTCTCTATATTTTAACCTTTTTTCCACTCTTTATCCACTTTGATAATTTCTCTTATATTTTACCTTTTTCACAGTTATATACTGTTGATATGTACCTCTATATTTTACCTTTTTTCCACTCGTTTACTTAAACTTTGATATGTACCTCTATATTTTACCTCTTTTTCCACACGGCTATAAACATTTGATATGTACCTCTATATTTTACCTTTTTCCACTCAGTTTATAAACTTTGATATGTACCTCTATATTTTACCTTTTTTCCACTCGTTTATAAACTTTGATATGTTACCTCTATATTTTACCTTTTTTCCACTCGGTTATAAACTTTGATATTTACCAGTTATAAACTTTATATTTTACCTTTTTTCCACTTGGTTATAAACTTTGATATGTACCTCTATATTTTACCTTTTTTCCACTCGGTTATAAACTTTGATATGTACCTATCTATATTTTACCTTTTTTCCACTCGGTTATAAACTTTGATATGTACCTCTTATTTTCATTACCTTTTTTTTCCACTTGGTTATAAACTTTGATATGTACCTCTATATTTTACCTTTTTTCCACTTGGTTATAAACTTTGATATGTACCTCTATATTTTACCTTTTTTCCACCAGTTATAAACTTTGATATGTCCTCTATATTTTACCTCTATATTTTAACCTTTTTTTCCACTCGTTTATAAACTTTGATATGTACCTCTATATTTTACCTTTTTTCCACTCGTTTATAAACTTTGATATGTACCTCTATATTTTACCTTTTTTCCACACGGTTATAAACTTTGATATGTACCTCTATATTTTACCTTTTTTCCACTTGGTTATAAACTTTGATATGTACCTCTATATTTTACCTTTTTTCCACTTGGTTATAAACTTTGATATGTACCTCTATATTTTACCTTTTTTCCCACGGCTATAAACTTTGATATGTACCTCTATATTTTACCTTTTTTCCACTCGTTTATAAACTTTGATATGTACCTCTATATTTTACCTTTTTTCCATCTTGGTTATAAACTTTGATATGTACCTCTATATTTTACCTTTTTTCCACTTGGTTATAAACTTTGATATGTACCTCTATATTTTACCTTTTTTCCACACGGCTATAAACTTTGATATGTACCTCTATATTTTACCTTTTTCCACTCATAGTTATAAACTTTGATATGTACCTCTATATTTTACCTTTTTTCCACTTTGGTGTTATAAACTTTGATATGTACCTCTATATTTTACCTTTTTTTCCACTTGGTTATAAACTTTGATATGTACCTCTATATTTTACCTTTTTTCCACTTTGTTATAAACTTTGATATGTACCTCTATATTTTACCTTTTTTCCACTTGGTTATAAACTTTGATATGTACCTCTATATTTTACCTTTTTTCCCAACTCACTTTGTTATTAAACTTTGATATGTACCCTCTATATTTTACCTTTTTTCCACTTTGTTACCTCTAAACTTTGATATGATATGTACTCTCTATATTTTACCTTTTTTCCACGCTTTTTACCCGTTATAAACTTTGATATGTACCTCAATATTTTACCTTTTTTCCACTGTGTTTATAAACTTTGATATGTACCTCTAATATTTTACCTTTTTTCCACTCTGGTGTTATACAACTTTGATATGTACCTCTATATTTTACCTTATTTTTCCACACGGTTATAAACTTTGATTATGTAAACCTCTATATTTTACCTTTTTTTCCACTCCGTCTGTATATAAACTTTGATATGTACCTCTATATTTTACCTTTTTTCCACTCGGTTTATAAACTTTGATATGTACTATATTTAACCTTTTTTCCAGCTCTATAATTTACCTTTTTTCCACTTGGTTATAAACTTTGATATGTACCTCTATATTTTACCTTTTTTCCACTCAGTTATAAACTTTGATATGTACCTCTATATTTTACCTTTTTTCCACACAGCTATAAACTTTGATATGTACCTCTATATTTTACCTTTTTTCCACACAGCTATAAACTTTGACATGTACCTCTATATTTTACCTTTTTTCCACGGCTATAAACTTTGATATGTACCTCTATATTTCACTACTAAGAAACCTGTTTACAGCCATTTAATTTTGATTAATGCATTTTTCCTTAAGAGTTCACAATATTTTTTAAGGGATCATTTTATGGGAATGATTTTGTTGTTGCCTTTCTTGTGTTGTTTCAGTACGCTGTTTAATAGCCATATAGAAGTATAAGTGTATATATATGTACAGAGAGCGGAGGGATGATTAATGTGTTTAACATACAGATCACAGTGAAATTGGACGTGGGGACACATATAAAATATCATCACATCTTAACGGTCAGACTTGGCACATGAGATGGACCGATGAGGATAAAAACTATGTCGCTTTCAAAGAAACAAAAAACCATTTGGGGTTAGAGAGGAAACGTAAATGTACATTACGGTAGATTAACAGTACCGATAACAGCGAAATGGGCCTAGATCGCTACTTCCAGCAATCATATTCATCCTATATACACAAACAGGATTATTCTCAAAATTATAAATATGTTGATAAAACTGCAGCTGGTTAAAAAACTCTAGACATAATGTTTGAGAATTTGACATGACTATAACCCTTCAAAATAGGAGGGTTAAGAGGAATAACACTTGTTTATAATAAACTTAATAAATCCTGAGCAAACATAACCAAACACAGACCCTTTGTTCTCTAAAACTGTCTAATCCAGAACCTTTGTTAACTGGACTTCCTCTAAACCAAACAGTCTAAATCAGAACCTATGTTAACTGGACTTTCTCTAAACCTGTAAACAGTCTTAACCAGAACCTACTTTCTCTAAAAACCAAACTGTCTAAACAGAACCTATGTTAACTGGACTTTCTCTTAACTAGAACCTATGTTAACTGGACTTTCTCTAAACCTGTAAACTGTCTAAACCAGAACCTATATTAACTGGACTTTCTCTAACCCTGTAGAACTGTCTAAACAGAACCTATATTAACTGGACTTTCTCTAAACCTGTAAACTTAAAACCAGAACCTATGTTAACTGGACTTTCTCTAAAACCTGTTAACTACGTCCTAACCCAGAAATGTTAACTGGACTTTTCTCTAAACCAAACTGTCTTAATCAGAACCTAGTATGTTAACTGGACTTTCTCTAAACCCATAAACTGTCTAAACCAGAACCTATGTTAACTGAACTTTCTCTTAACCAGAAACCTATGTTAAACTGGACTTTCTCTTAACCAGAACCTTATGTTTAACTGAACTCTCCTCTTAAACCAGAAACCTATGTTAACCTGGACTTCTCTTCAAAACCCTAAACTGGTCTTAACCAGAACCTATGTTAACTGGACTTTCTCTTAACTAGAACCTATGTTAACTGGACTTTCTCTAAACTGTATAACTGTCTTAACCAGAACTCTATATTAACTGGACTTTCTCTTAACTAGAACCTGTAATTAACTGTCTACAAACCTCTTAACCAGAACCTATGTTAACTGGACTTTAACCCCGTAAACTGTCTTAAACCAGAACCTATGTTAACTGGACTTTCTCTAAACCCAAACAGTCTTAAAAATGTCAGAACCTAGTATGTTAACTGGACTTTAACTAAAACCTATGTTAAACTGGTCTTCTCCAGAAAAACTGAACCGTCTTAACCAGATACCTATGACTATGTTAACTGGACTTTCTCTTAACCAGGAACCTATGTTAACTGAACTTTCACTAAACCTGTAAAATGTCTTAACCAGAACCTATGTTAACTGGACTTTCTCTAAACATGTAAAATGTCTTAACCAGAACCTATGTTAACTGGACTTTCACTAAACCTGTAAAATGTCTAAACCAGAACATTCATTAACTGGATTTTCTCTGAACCAACTGTCTTAACCAAAGCTTAAGTCTACCTAAACAAAATGATAAATTTTAAACTTGACTCCTTTAAACAAGAAACTTTGTAAACAGATCCTGGATTAACTTACCCTGATTTTGTATGATTTTGTTTCAAGCAGACCTCAAGCACTGCTTTATCAAGACCTTGTTTAAACCATACCCTTTCCAAACCAAGACCTTTTAAGCATTATTCTCAATATCTTTTGGGGTTATGAAGTCATAGACAAAAAATGGAAGGACATTCTTCATAGACACGAAGCGTCTATGAAAAAGAAAGTCCGTCTGCTTTTTTACTATGACTGCATAACCCCAAAAGATATTGAGAATAATGCTTATAATTTAATTAAGATAACTCAATCAGGTACTAATTAGGCATGAATTTCCTTAATTTTACTTATTTTGCAATAATACAAATTGAGTTGTGGTGCATTGATATCTTATCCAATAATTCAGTTTGACCAATGTTTTTTTCCCACTCGTACATGACTGTGCCGCTGTTTAACATTCCTCCCGACCGCAAAAAACGATACAAATATATCAATGACGTCATAATACGTGGACATACAATTCAAAGATTAAAGGTAGATAACCACCCCAATCTCTTTTCGGTCTATGGAAAAATAACCTCAAAGAAAACAATAATATATAAATACCTCAAAGATCTAACCAATAGAAATGAGTGTAACATATGAAATTAAATTATGACTACATATCTTGAAGCTGTCTCTACAGGTCCCTTTATGAACTAGACCTTGCCCAAACCAGAACCTGTCTACTCCAGACGATAGATAAACAAGTCTCTAAGTAGCTCGAAACCACAAACTGGACACTTTTTATCAGAAGATCCTGCCTATGAAAAGGACAATTAGTTAAACATTTGTCAGGCTTACAGATTAGCTTTCTACATGTCAAATATCAAAATCAAAGAACAGTTGACATCTAGGAAACTTTTCAGGTGTCAGTAAGGTATTTCATTAGTTATATCCTGTGTGACTATGCAATGCCCAGTCTTGGGCCAGACTGACCAGTTAAACTCATTAGGACCCTGGCTATTACTCTATTCCTAATAATTATTTGTGGTCACTTCCTAATGACCAGCACACCTCCTGTCCACTATCTGACAGGAGACAACTAACAAAGTATGGTCAGCTTGAAATTTCTTTAGTCCTGCAATTACAATACAAACATCCTTGTAAACACTTATTGTGTATCTAATTTATAGATTTAATGCCAATTTAAAATATAAAGCTTCATAAGCCTCCAGCCTGCATCAGTCACAGCTTGTATTTTAAAGTAATGTATTTTGTGATCAAATGTTTCAAAAGAAACAGAAGGATTTTATTTCTTCAACAAGAAGTAATTAAATGTCCATGTTTTCAAACTGGACACTAAAGTATTTTCTAAATAAGAAATAACTGCATTTTCAAAGCCATTTACTTTCTGAACATATTGACCCTACGTTAAGCTGGCCATGCATTACTGTCTTGAGAATTTAGAACCCCTGTAGCTGTAACTTGACCATTGGTCATCTATCTTGATTAAGACCATGCCTGATTGAGCACTGACAACTCATTGTAAGTTAGAATGGACATGGCAGACAAGTGATGAGTCAGGAATGTCAGGAAAGGGAGATAAACATGGACAGTCTACCATGGGGAGATAACTAAGGAATATCAACAAAGGGACATAACTGAGGATTGTCAACAATGAGGAGATAATTATAGAGATTTCAAGGAGGAGTAATTCAGTTACATCAACAAAGGGGGCATGACTAGGAATTGTCAACAATGGGGAGATAATTATGAATTATGGACTATCTACAAAGGGGAGATAAATAAGTTACATCAACAAAGAGGACATAACTAAGGATGCCTCACGAAAGGAAAAAAACTTATTATAATAAAGATTTTTTACAACTGGGAGATGCCAAATGGATGTCAACCAAGGTGAATAATTTATCAATCATCAACAATGAAAATGAAAGATAAATAAAGAACCAAGAAAGGAGAGATTAAAATTTATGTAAAAGGGGGATATCACTGAATGTCAAGAAAAGAGAAACCGAGTAATATTCAAAGAAATTCAAAAAAGTCATCAATGTAAATAACTAAAAAAAAGTCAAGAAAAAGGGATAACCACTAAATATTGTCAAGGAAGGACTAAAGAATATCTTAAAGGGGAGATAACAAATAGAATGTCAAAACATGCAGGGAGATCACAAATGCGACAACTGGGGTCCTAATACCTCAATGAAATGGGGAGAAAGATCCCTTCAGTGCTTTCTGAGAAATAGCGGTAACAAATCTTTAACTATCAAAATCCAAGATGGCTACCTGGGCCGGAATGCACAATCAACAACTGTAACAAACTTTAACTATCCATCCAAGAGTAATATGCAGAACTAGGGTCCAAGAGGAACCTACATATGAAATTTGATAGCCGAACCTACATATGAAATTTGAGAAAGATCCCTTCAATACTAAATATGCACATACTAGGGTCCTAGGGGAACCTCAACAAATAGGGGGAAATTTGAGGAAAGATCCCTTCAGTACTTTCTGAGATTTAGCCGTAAACAAACTTTTAACTATCAAAACACTCGGAAGGACATCAAAAATAGCGGGAGGTCCTAGGGGAAACCTACATATGGAAAATTTGAGAAAGATCCCTTCAGTACCAAGGAATATCATCAAAGAAGAAGGCAACAATGAAATAATTTTCCAATAAAGCAATGCAAAGAATAAGGAGCTAAACAAAAATGTCAACAGCAAAAAAAAAAAAAAGAAAAGAATAGAATATATACAAATCTTATTGGTCAACAGAAAATATGGAATCTGTTTTCTCGAGCTGAGAAAAAAACTGTTCAAGTGGTCAGTACCAATGTTGAGGAAAATAACTTTATGCTGTTCACTGATTAGACTTGAAACAACACTTTTATTTTCTAACTAGAGGTCAAAATTGTAAAAACGACATTTCTAAACATTTTCTGGAGGGAAAGTATGAAAATAATCAAAATAACTCTCTTAATCAAAATCCATTACAGTTTTTTGTATGCCACAAATTCATCATCTGTATGTATTCTGATTCTTGACTGTTATGGAAAACCTTATGTTTAATAATTTGAGAATCTCTTAATGATAATTGATAAATCTTTGTCCCTTCTGAGGGTAAAACACAGTAACAATACTTAGTATGCAATCTTTCTTCAGGAAAGTAGTAAACTAAGTAAACATCTATTCACATACATAGAATCAGAAAACAAAAAAGATCGTTCTCGATGGGCAAACCACTTAAAATAATGATGACAAAGGGATGAAAATTGTAAACAATGAGACAGTCAGCAAAGGGCAGATAACCACGGAATATCAATACAATCCTTGAAAGTGGAGGTCATGCTGTCCACACGCTATTTAAAACACTGTAGAGTAAAACATATTGTTAAAAGCTGGCTCTAGGGAAATGCATTGCTCTTAAACTTAATTTATAGTTTAAACACGATTGCTTTGACCTTTGAACTGAAGAGTCCATGAACTTTGAGTTTAATCATCAAAATAGAACTCACAAGTTTTTGTATCGACACAATACTTTTATTACCAAGTGACCTTGACCTTTGACCTTGAAACCCACGAACCAACAACAAGAAAGTTCTCGATAAAATACAGGTGACCATTAAGTTTATGTTTGGTCACCTCAAGGGAACTTATGTTAAGACACGGAAACCATTTTCGGGACAAAACCTATTTCAACAGTGAGGGTTATTCCAATAACAATGTTCTATGTACTGGTAAGTCTTGTGAATAATTAATCCTGATAATTCACTACATGTAACACAGATGAAAACTTGAAGAGATAAAAGGAAAATTAACCGATTACAACCTTCTAACAAACATTATAGACAGTTTTATCATCTATACTCTGGTGTACTCTGTGTAAGAACAGCTGTACTTGTATATTTTCAGATAAGGTTTTAGAGATGGCAGATTCACTTTGATTCTGTAACCATTACCACAAGTACATTATGTAATATTTGCCATAAAGATTAGTTTCCGGAAATAAAAATTATGAAAAAAAATAAGGATAATAATATGATTTATTTTGTTCATGTCAAGTTCTATCTATAATTAGTATCAGTAGATTCAGTAATCTTATATAGTGGAAAAACAAAATGGCCGCCCAAGCAAACCGCTTATCAATCATTCTCAATTACTTGTCAACTGTTGACTGTTATTGGTTTAAATTCGTGTATGAAATTGTTATAGATTAAGCAAAAGACAAAAATCTTACATAATCTTTATGTTGTACATCAAAACCAAGAGCCTGATTATGGGACTCAAAGTGTTACATATTCAGGAGATAGGGTAAAAAAAATAGGGGCTCTGTAAATGTGCCTAAATCCCTCGTCTGCTACCTGGGAATCTATACATACACCCTCAAATGAAAGTTGTTCTTCATTCCAACATAATACAGGAGAGAAGAAAATGTAGCAAACAGACTGGAATTCGAACCCAGGAACTCCAAACATTAGTTGAATGCTATATGGACTGAGTCACTCAGTCTCCGATGATCAACCCAGTCCAATAATATTACAGAAAAGATAAGGTTCAGAAAGGACAAAAGTAAAGATGGACACTAAACTAACTTATAGTCTCTCTTGTTCCCAGTAGGGGACTTCTAAAACAATCCGATATATGGAGGTAATATTTTATTAAATTATTTTCAAAATTATAACTTCATTTACCTGAATCATCCTTCATCCTACTAAACTGCTTAGAAAACCTTGACATGAATTACTATTTCCTAAAATAGATGAGTCAATTTTCATATTCAAAAAGCTGTTTCTTTGGTGAACTTAGCTGGAACAAAGTTTTCTCTTTAAAGTAAGCCGTACAATTTGTCAGAATACGATGAAAACACATGTACAAGACTATAACCCGCTCTGAAATGGTGCTTTTTAATCAAACCCATGTGGCGGTACACACACAAGTAATAACTCTGGAAGCACCAATGTAGTCTGCTGCTAAACAGATTATCTTGGACTATAAAATCATTTTCTCATAAAAGGAATATGATGGCCAAATAGGCTCTAATTCTATAACCTCAACCTTCAAACTGTTGAGAATTTTCATTTGAAACAAGAAGCAGGTTTGTTTTTAACTGAAAATGGGAAACAGAGAACACTGTGGTACTATAAGTTGAAGGGAGTTCTGTTGGGGGGAGTGAGATATATGCCGGAAATGCCTGTAACATTTGATGGACCATTTCTACAAAGAAAAAAACAAGGAAATCAACGTATGAACGACATGTTGAATGGCCGACTAAAAATACTTTTATATAATAAAAAGGTTTAGTTGATTCATACAAGAGGAATGAAGGAGTAGTGTTGAAGGCAGCCAATTCCACACATGGTCGTAACCTTGAAGGCAGCCAATTCCACACATGGTCGTAACCTTGAAGGCAGCCAATTCCACACATGGTCGTAACCTTGAAGGCAGCCAATTCCACACATGGTCGTAACCTTGAAGGCAGCCAATTCCACACATGGTCGTAACCTTGAAGGCAGCCAATTCCACACATGGTCGTAACCTTGAAGGCACCCAATTCCACACATGGTTGTAACCTTGAAGGCAGCCAATTCCACACATGGTCGTAACCTTGAAGGCAGCCAATTCCACACATGGTTGTAACCTTGAAGGCAGCCAATTCCACACATGGTCGTAACCTTGAAGGCCACATGGTCGTAACCTTGAAGGCAGCCAATTCCACACATGGTTGTAACCTTGAAGGCAGCCAATTCCACACATGGTCGTAACCTTGAAGGCAGCCAATTCCACACATGGTCGTAACCTTGAAGGCACCCAATACCACACATGGTCGTAACCTTTAAGTTTTGGATACTCACCACTAAATATACACTTTAACTACATATACTTTTAAATATAGAATAGTTCATTATGAAAATATCAGCCATCTTAAAAGCCAAAGGGTCATTTAAATCAAAATGTTTGTATGACAAAAATGCTCTTGCCTTCAAACAAAACCAGAAAGGGACATGACAAGATATGATGAGTCAGGACAGGACGAGTTCTATGGGGAGGAGGCTATAAGTGGCAATCATACTACATCTATTACGTCTAGGAATCTTTATTATAGAAATGAAATTATTTCACTCTTATTATGATCTTGAATGAGAGACATATTCATTGTTTTAATCAATTTTGTAGTTAATCAATGGTAGTCACACAATCAAGAATACTGATCTCAGGCCAAATATAAGTACAAGTCTCAGGAAGTTATTAAAAAAGATTTCAGTATATTCAATCTCTGTGACCTTGCATAAAGATTATAAGTCAATCATTCAATAAAGCAATACAGCCTTGGTATATATCAATAAATACCTCCAATATCAGATCTCTAGGCCACTTTGATGAAGTAATCATATGAACATTCATTTGAGTCCTGTCACCTTGACTGAAAGTCATGATCATTTAAACTTGGAAACATCCTCTCCACATGCTGTCTGTAAGTCCAATGTCAAGGTTTACTGCCATACAGAGCTTCAGAAATTTGACCCTTGTGACCTTGAACAAAAACAATGGGCTTTGAATCCCAAGTCCATACTATGACCAATATCAGTACTCTAGGCCTAACGGTTTTTGAGAAGAGGTTAAAGGACTTTCAAGGCCAACATATAAATTCAAGGACTTTTCAAAGCCTGTAACCACCATCCTTTCTAAGTTAAAACAACGATTAGTTAGAGATGATCATGAAACATTACATGTAGACTTCTTAATTATCCAACAAATCACAACAGGACATTTACATAAATAATTCCCTTTACTGATACTCGTTATAAGATCATTACCAGGTAAAAGTAATAGATAAACAGAATAAGTTGGAGACAGGAAAGTCTATAAATTACCACATTAGCCGTTCTTTAGTAGAATAAAGCGCAGACCTGATCAGGGTACATTAGCAGCCATGACTGTATAGCCTTTCATGCTAATACAGACAATGGGCCTAATCAATTACACCGTCATTCTTTATTAAGTTGATACTGCACAATTTACTGGCATGATGTGTAATAGGTGTAATGACCTTCATTGTCAAAGTACATGCTACCTTTACCAACACTTCTGAATCACATTCCCCCTTTCTTGGTTGAAGTATTCATGATGTGTCAAACTTGTAGAATTGTAGTCCCTATCCTGTGTTTCATCTGAAAGTACAACATCAGTGAATAGCTCTTGTATTGTTGTAGGTCAAACTTTAAAATGTAGGTCACTGTGACCTACTTTAAATACACAGCATCATAGAGGCAACATGTGACCTTCTAAATGCTGAAAGATCCTAGGCAGGATATGTATGCCTGGGATTGACTGACATGCCCCTCCCCCATGGCCATCCTTCCTGTGCTCTTCCTTCAGGTACCCAAAGGTCCAGTTATTTAGGGAAGGTTTTCCTATATATTTCACAGTCTTCCCCTTCCCCCTCCTGTACCCTCCCTTGGGATACCAGAGTACTAGTTAAAGTGACTGTCTTTTACCACTACCCCACCCCTCCAGTCCCTCTTCTCTGGCACCAGAATATAACTGAAACCTTAACTGTGCCCTATGGTTCGGAGGTGCCACATATATGGTGCAGTGGTATAGATGCAAAGGTGCCACATGTGGTGCTGTAATAGTATCACTTATGTACGATCCTATTTGATACATTCAATTGAGTTGTACCCTAATATTCCTGGCTGCTATAGTTATAAGTATGTTATGTATATAAGTAACTTTCTTCAGTTGTTCTCTTTCCCACTATAGACAGAACCAAACAAGAGAGAAACACTCGGCTTATTATTTTTATGTTGTATTTTTTGACATTTCCCATTTAACATTATCAAGAGCATTCTATGCCAGAAAAATGGGGAAGGCTCAGAGCAATTTCACTCCCTCCCTCAGACCCCCATTTACTAAAGTATGGCAAGCTTAATGGAAGGAATACGTTGATCATCTACTGACTAATAGACAAAGTGTTACAGTAGAAAAACAGTAGCTCAGATCATTTATTTACTCTATTATATCATATGAACCAAACATTAAAAATTCCAGGGAAAAATTTCTATTGTTCAAGGAAATTTCATTAAAGAAGACTTTAATTAAAGATCGTATCTGAATATGCAGTATCATTACATTTATTCGGGTGGCGTCTATAGACTATTATTTAAGTTCAAAATATCAACGTTTTTTCGATGATAAAGATGATATTGGTGTTACACAAGTCTATGGTATAAGGACTCCCATACACATAATACTACACAGAAATTGGGTACCAGATGGGATGTCAATGCTTTTCACCCTTTAGTGTTATTTACCCTAAATAAAGTGTAAGAAGCCTGTTAAAAATGTGGATCATATTATCCCTAAATTAACAAGCTCTATTATAGGCCGTTTGTTTGATTACATCAAGGGATAATGGGCCTCCAATCCAAACCGTGTACCTCAACATTTACTGCAACAAAGAAACAGAAATTAACATTTATTTAATAAATCTACTTCACAAGATTTCACTAAATTAAAGGTTCCACAAGATGAGATTGGATAATTCTTTAATCATTTAATCACACTTAACATACAATTGGAAAGCATTAGAAATAAAACAAATACTTTGAAAAAGTTTTCTAATTCTACAATGAAAGGCTATCTTATATAGTCAACATTGAAATTTTATTTCCTTTAATTTAAACACTTTCTCAAATACATTTTTTTTTAAATAAAATAAAACCTATATTTATCATTCCATTTTTGCACATAACAATTTTCTCCCTTGCACATAGGTATTAAAAGGGTGGTCAGGTGGTGTAGTGGTTAAGCCACTGGCCTTTCACATAACTAGCTGGGGTGCGATCCCCCGTTACTGACGTAAAAAGGTTAAAGGGGTCACCTGCCCGATCATCTGGATTTTCTCTGGGCACTCTGGTGTCCTCCCACTAAGTTGTATAAAATGTTTCTTAATCAATGTAAAAGAAATGAAGTTTATTTATTATCAATTGTTTTGACATTTTTTGAGAGCTTAATTCACATTGTTTTCTAGGAAAGTATGATTTGCTTGCAAAACATGTGACGTCACATTAAAGGGGCAGATAATTCTTAAATTTGGAAATAAAGAATAACCTCTGTAAAAATTGTCAACCTTGGTGAGTATTGGGGTCAGTATATGGTGTGTTAAATTAAGATAAGTATAATCTCCCATAGAATATAGATCCCCCATAAAATATTTATCCCTATATAATAGGTATCGCTCCAAAGAGAGATATGAACAAGCCTCAAACCGTTGGATTCAAAGTATCTTTACTAAAGTTTTGCTTTCTATCTTTTTAATACACACCTGCGATACTTGTATACAAACATCCCAGGATAAACCTTAAAGCTTCTATCTCCAACTTTATAAAACCAAGCATGTACTTTCCTATATAGATAATACAAACAACAGTGAAGGCAGCCTTAAAGTTTCCCCGACAGTAAAATTTCACATAAACCTGACAACTTGTAAGTTAATATCACATAAAAGCGGCCATAACTTTTAATGTCTCTTCATGTTCCACTGATTTTAAAGCTTTTTCATTTCTCATAAAATTGTGTGTGTGTACTTTTGTTTTACCCATGGCTTATCATGTATTAGCAGAGGATAATTATTTCAATCTATCATTTTTTGTTTTGAAGCCCCAGAATTCTGTATGATATACGCTCCTCCATCATAGAAATGCTAGACATGTGAGATTTATAATAAATCATAGCACCACCTTGATAATGTTTCAGAATTATGTATTATCTAGTAGTTTACAGATGGATTTAAAACAGAATGAATTAAGATATGGCACAATAAATTTGTGCAGCTCATCATTTTTTTCTTAAGAGACACAAAATCATTTTCCAATGAAATCAGATGGTAATTTTTGCAAATTAAAACTATAAAAATAACATTAGAAACCAAAAAAATAAATAATTCAAACAAATTTATTTATTTTATACAATGTATTTATTTTTTAAAGGGACACTACCTTTCCGAAACGGCCCACTACCTTTCCGGAGCAAAATTTAAAGGTTTCAAAAAAGACATATGGATGACCGATGATGAGGTAACAACACCAAACATATGCAAAATTTCTTGCGTAATATATGATGACAGTGGAGAACCATTTCGCTGTTTTGCCATCTGATGCAGTGATATTCAACTAGCATGGCATAAGGACGACAGCGGGAAACATAAGACGACCTGCGTTATGAAAATTAACATTTTATTTATTTAAATCAAACTGTTCAATAGGTGATAATACGTGTAGTATTAACGGCAAGTTAATTACTTTTGCGACTCTTCAAAATTATCGATCTCGTTTTACATTCCGATTTTAAAAATTAAAAGCCGTTTCGGAAAGATAGAGGGCCTTTAAATAATTTCATTTTCTTTCGCCCTAATTAATATGCAAGACTTTCTTCGTCTGAATACATGTAAATATAATACAAATATTTTTTTTAGTGTTTTTTAATGCATTTAACAGGAAACATTTGTTTCAATCATTTCCTTTTCATGATATGCATATATACCATTTTTTTCACATCTTTATACATTTTTTATTGTTTTACTATTCAACTTTTATATCGCCAAAATGTTAAAGTACAATAATTATCATCTTTAAGGACTTCTAAAATCTATCTGGTATATTAAGTAGAGTACCATCTAAACTGAAGTATGAGGGATATATCATAGCCATAGATATCAATTTAAAAATAAAATTAAAACTGAAGAAAATGAATGTCAAAATGTATTTTAGTCTATAAAAAAAAAGTTTTTTTTATTTTCATTTCCATATTACACATGCTAGTTATACACAAAAATAAAATTTAAAAACAAATACATGATATCTGATAAAATTCTAAAGGTTTTATAGAAAAATAAATGATCTAATCAAAAGACCAGCTTTGTAAACCTCTTACAAAAAGTTACATTTTTGGTTTTAGAGGCGTGAAAACCTAATAGATAACAAGAATATCCATCAGCTACAGATATTTGAGAAATATTAAGGCAGATTTATTATCTGAATTTGACAGCAAATGAAGTATTAAATTTGAGTAGAGGTATTTTCACATATTAAAACGAAGGAATTTATGAGTTTATTTGTTTGCATCTGTCATATTTTACTCTATAAATAAGAATGCTGTGTATGTGGGTACAATTCACATATATAAGAGCAATATAAATTTCGGCATGTATTTTTTGCATATTAGATTACAAATAAAAACATTAAACACATTTTTCTTTAGTTTTATTGATGAAGTCCACAATAAGATATCTAATTAAGTCTTCTTTAACAAGGGACCTCCATGGGTCAATTAATTTTTTTCTAAATTCATTTAAGAGACCAAATTGGTCTGTATTACTTAGCTTACAAGAGGCACAAAAGGCAAAAGGTCTGTTTTATTAAGCTTACAAGAGGCACAAAAGGTATGTATCATTTAGCTAACAAGACACCCAAAAGATCTGTATTATTTAGCAAAAAGATACCTAAAAGGTCTGTATAACTTAGCTAACAAGAGGCCCAAAAGGTCTGTATTACCTAACAAGAGGCCCAAAATATCTGTATAACTTATTTAACAAGAGGCCCTAAGATCAGTATTTCTTAGCCAACAGGTGGCCCAAAAGTTCTTTATTATTTAGCTAACAAGAGATCCAAAAGGTCTGTATTACTTAGCTAACAAGAGGCCAAAAAGGTCTGTATTACTTAGCTAACAAGAGGCCCAAAAGGTCTGTATTACTTAGCTAACAAGAGGCACAAAAGGTCTGTATTACTTAGCTAACAAGAGGCACAAAAGGTCCTGTATTACTTAGCTAACAAGAGGCCAACAAGGTCTGTAAAATGTAGCTAACAAGAGGCTCTAAGATCTGTATTACTTAGCTAAATAGGAGGCCCAAAAGGTCTGTATAATTTAGTTAACAAGAGGCCCAAAAGATTGGTATAATTTAGCTGAAAAGTTACCTAAAATGTCTGTATTACTTTTTAATAGAGGCCTAAAAGGCTGTATTACTTAACTAACAAGAGGCACAAAAGGTCTGTATTATTTAGCTAACAAGAGGCACAAAAGGTCTGTATTACTTAGCTAACAAGAGGCCAACAAGGTCTGTAAAATTAAGCTAACAAGAGGCTCTAAGATCTGTATTACTTAGCTAATAGGAGGCCCAAAAGGTCTGTATCATTTAGCTAACAAGAGGCCCAAAAGATTGGTATAATTTAGCTGAAAAGTTACCTAAAATGTCTGTATTACTTAGCTAATAAGAGGCCCAAAAGGTCTGTATCATTTAGCTTACAGAGGCCCAAAGGGTCTGTATCATTTAGCTAACAGAGGCCCGAAAGGTCTGTATCATTTAACCAAACAAGAGGCCCAAAAAGATCTATAATTTTAGCAAAAAGATACCCAAAAGGTCTGTATTACTTAGCTAACAAGAGGCCAAAAGGTCTGTATTACAGAGCTTAAAAGAGAGCTAACAAGTCTCTAAGATCTTATTACTTAGCTAACAGAGGCACAAAATGTCTGTATAACTTACCTAACAAGAGGCACAAAAGATTGTATAATTTAGCTGATACCTAAAATCTTTTCCTAACAAGAGGCCCAAAAGGTCATGTATTACTTACCTAACAAGAGGCCCAAAATATATCTGTATAACTTATTTAACAAGAGGCCCTAAGATCAGTATTTCTTAGCCAACAGGTGGCTCAAAAGTTCTTTATTATTTAGCTAACAAGAGATCCAAAAGGTCTGTATTACTTAGCTAAAAAGAGGTCCAAAAGGTCTGTATTACTTAGCTAAAAAGAGGTCCAAAAGGTCTGTATTACTTAGCTAACAAGAGGTCCAAAAGGTCTGTATTACTTACCTAACAAGAGGCCCAAAACCTCTACATTACTTAGCTAACAAGAGGCCGTAAAGGTCTGTATTACTCAGCTAACGGGAGGCCCAAAAAGTCTGTTTTTATATAGCTATTGTTAGAGTTAAGGCTGTATGTTACCTTACACATTATAACTGTGTTAGGGTTAAGACTGTATGTTACCTTACACATTATACCTGTGTTAGGGTTAAGGCTGTATGTTATCTTACACATTATACCTGTGTTAGAGTTAAGGCTGTATGTTACCTTACACATTATACCTGTGTCAGGGTTAAGGCTGTATGTTACCTTACACATTATACCTGTGTCAGAGTTAAGGCTGTATGTTACCTTACACATATACCTTTTACTACACATTATACCTGTGTTAGAGTTAAGGCTGTATGTTACCTTACACATTATACCTGTGTTAGGGTTAAGGCTGTATGTTACCTTACACATTATACCTGTTTCAGAGTTAAGGCTGTATATGTTACCTTACACATTATACCTGTGTTAGAGTTAAGGCTGTATGTTACCTTACACATTATACCTGTGTTAGAGTTAAGGTTGTATGTTACCTTACACATTATACCTGTGTTAGAGTTAAAGGCTGTATGTTACCTTACACATTATACCTGTGTTAGGGTTAAGGCTGTGTGTTACCTTACACATTATACCTGTGTTAGGTTAAGGCTGTATGTTACCTTACACATTATACCTGTGTTAGAGTTAAGGCTGTATGTTACCTTACACATTATACCTGTGTTAGAGTTAAGGCTGTATGTTACCTTACACATTATACCTGTGTTAGAGTTAAGGCTGTATGTTACCTTACACATTATACCTGTGTTAGAGTTAAGGCTGTATGTTACCTTACACATTATACCTGTGTTAGAGTTAAGGCTGTATGTTACCTTACACATTATACCTGTGTTAGAGTTAAGGCTGTATGTTACCTTACACATTATACCTGTGTTAGAGTTAAGGCTGTATGTTACCTTACACATTATACCTGTGTTAGAGTTAAGGCTGTATGTTACCTTACACATTATACCTGTGTTAGAGTTAAGGCTGTATGTTACCTTACACATTATACCTGTGTTAGAGTTAAGGCTGTATGTTACCTTACACATTATACCTGTGTTAGGTTAAGGCTGTATGTTACCTTACACATTATACCTGTGTTAGAGTTAAGGCTGTATGTTACCTTACACATTATACCTGTGTTAGAGTTAAGGCTGTATGTTACCTTACACATTATACCTGTGTTAGAGTTAAGGCTGTATGTTACCTTATCACATTATACCTGTGTTAGGGTTAAGGCTGTATGTTACCTTACACATTATACCTGTGTTAGAGTTAAGGCTGTATGTTACCTTACACATTATACCTGTGTTAGAGTTAAGGCTGTATGTTACCTTATACATTATACCTGTGTTAGGGTTAAGGCTGTATGTAACCTTACACATTATACCTGTGTTAGAGTTAAGGCTGTATGTTACCTTACACATTATACCTGTGTTAGGGTTAAGGCTGTATGTTAACCTTACACATTATACCTGTGTTAGAGTTAAGGCTTATGTTACCTTACACATTATACCTGTGTTAGGGTTAAGGCTGTATGTAACCTTACACATTATACCTGTGTTAGGGTTAAGGCTGTATGTTACCTTACACATTATACCTGTGTTAGGGTTAAGGCTGTATGTTACCTTACACATTATACCTGTGTTAGAGTTATGGCTGTATGTTACCTTACACATTATACCTGTGTTAGAGTTAAGGCTGTATGTTACCTTACACATTATACCTGTGTTAGAGTTAAGGCTGTATGTTACCTTACACATTATACCTGTGTTAGAGTTAAGGCTGTATGTTACCTTACACATTATACCTGTGTTAGAGTTAAGGCTGTATGTTACCTTACACATTATACCTGTGTTAGAGTTAAGGCTGTATGTTACCTTACACATTATACCTGTGTTAGAGTTAAGGCTGTATGTTACCTTACACATTATACCTGTGTTAGAGTTAAGGCTGTATGTTACCTTACACATTATACCTGTGTTAGGGTTAAGGCTGTATGTTACCTTACACATTATACCTGTGTTAGGTTAAGGCTGTTATGTACCTTACACATTATACCTGTGAGTTAAGGCTGTATGTTACCTTACACATTATACCTGTGTTAGGGTTAAGGCTGTATGTTACCTTACACATTATACCTGTGTTAGAGTTAAGGCTGTATGTTACCTTACACATTATACCTGTGTTAGAGTTAAGGCTGTATGTTACCTTACACATTATACCTGTGTTAGAGTTAAGGCTGTATGTTACCTTACACATTATACCTGTGTTAGAGTTAAGGCTGTATGTTACCTTACACATTATACCTGTGTTAGAGTTAAGGCTGTATGTTACCTTACACATTATACCTGTGTTAGAGTTAAGGCTGTATGTTACCTTACACATTATACCTGTGTTAGAGTTAAGGCTGTATGTTACACTTACACATTATACCTGTGTTAGAGTTAAGGCTGTATGTTACCTTACACATTATACCTGTGTAGGGTTAAGGCTGTATGTTACCTTACACATTATACCTGTGTTAGAGTTAAGGCTGTATGTTACCTTACACATTATACCTGTGTTAGAGTTAAGGCTGTATGTTATCTTACACATTATACCTGTGTTAGAGTTAAGGCTGTATGTTACCTTACACATTATACCTGTGTTAGAGTTAAGGCTGTATGTTACCTTACACATTATACCTGTGTCAGAGTTAAGGCTGTATGTTACCTTACACAATTATACCTGTGTTAGAGTTTAAGGCTGTATGTTACCTTACACATTATACCTGTGTTAGACCTGTGTTAGAGTTTATACCTGTGTTAGCGTTAAGGCTGTATGTTTAAACCTTACACATTATACCTGTGTTAGAGTTAAGGCTGTATGTTACCTTACACATTATACCTGTGTTAGAGTTAAGGCTGTATGTTACCTTACACATTATACCTGTGTTAGAGTTAAGGCTGTATGTTACCTTACACATTATACCTGTGTTAGAGTTAAGGCTGTATGGTTACCTTTACACATTATACCTGTGTCAGAGTTAAGGCTGTATGTTACCTTACACATTATACCTGTGTTAGAGTAAAGGCTGTATGTTACCTTACACATTATACCGTGTTTTAGAGTTAAGGCTGTATGTTATCGTTACCATATATACCTGTGTCAGGGTTAAGGCTGGATCATGTTATCCTTACACATTTACCTGTGTTAGTTAGGCTGTATGGTTAAGTATACTGTGTTAAGAGTATGTTACCTTACACACACCTGGGTTAGAGTTAAAGCGCTGTGTTACCTTACCTACCTGTGTTAGAGTTAAGGCTGTATGTTACCTTACACATTATACCTGTGTTAGAGTTAAGGCTGTATGTTACCTTACACATTATACCTGTGTTAGGGTTAAGGCTGTATGTTACCTTACACATTATACCTGTGTTAGAGTTAAGGCTGTATGTTACCTTTAATTATACCTGTGTTAGAGTTAGGCTGTATGTTACCTTACACATTATACCTGTGTTAGAGTTAAGGCTGTATGTTACCTTACACATTATACCTGTGTTAGAGTTAAGGCTGTATGTTACCTTACACATTATACCTGTGTTAGAGTTAAGGCTGTATGTTACCTTACACATTATACCTGTGTTAGAGTTAAGGCTGTATGTTACCTTACACATTATACCTGTGTTAGAGTTAAGGCTGTATGTTACCTTACACATTATACCTGTGTTAGAGTTAAGGCTGTATGTTACCTTACACATTATACCTGTGTTAGAGTTAAGGTTGTATGTTACCTTACACATTATACCTGTGTTAGAGTTAAGGCTGTATGTTACCTTACACATTATACCTGTGTTAGAGTTAAGGTTGTATGTTACCTTACACATTATACCTGTGTCAGAGTTAAGGCTGTATGTTACCTTACACATTATACCTGTGTTAGAGTTAAGGCTGTATGTTACCTTACACATTATACCTGTGTTAGAGTTAAGGCTGTATGTTACCTTACACATTATACCTGTGTTAGAGTTAAGGCTGTATGTTACCTTACACATTATACCTGTGTTAGAGTTAAGGCTGTATGTTACCTTACACATTATACCTGTGTTAGAGTTAAGGCTGTATGTTACCTTACACATTATACCTGTGTTAGAGTTAAGGCTGTATGTTACCTTACACATTATACCTGTGTTAGAGTTAAGGCTGTATGTTACCTTACACATTATAAGGCTGTTATGTTACCTTACACATTATACCTGTGTTAGAGTTAAGGCTGTATGTTACCTTACACATTATACCTGTGTTAGTGTTAAGGCTGTATGTTACCTTACACATTATACCTGTGTTAGAGTTAAGGCTGTATGTTACCTTACACATTATACCTGTGTTAGAGTTAAGGCTGTTATGTTACCTTACACATTATACTGTGTCAGGGTTAAGGCTGTATTATGTTACCTTACACATTATACCTGTGTTAGAGTTAAGGCTGTATGTTACCTTACACATTATACCTGTGTTAGAGTTAAGGCTGTATGTTACCTTACACATTATACCTGTGTTAGGGTTAAGGCTGTATGTTACCTTACACATTATACCTGTGTCAGAGTTTAGGCTGTATGTTACCTTCCACATTATACCTGTGTTAGGGTTAAGTCTGTTATATTACCTTAAATGTAAATGTTAAAGTAATACTTAACATTTTATTTGTAAAAATGTTCAAGGAAACTTAGTTTCAGAGACCATGTCTAACAAAGATGACCTTAGAATGCATAAACATAATTACGAATTCAAGAAAGGACAAAAAAGTATAATTTAGGAATTAGAAATGACGCGTACGCATGTTCAATGAATTAGTTGAAGTTTTTTTTGACATCTGCGCTGACAATTTTTTTCCGCATAGGACTACGTACATAAACAGATGTATTACTGCCTTAAATAGGCTGGTAATCCATTTGGTATTCCAACATAGAACATTATCGTAAACATATCAAAACAAAAGACATGTAAGTAATAGAGAGTTTCTAGAGACGTCTCGCCATAGCGTTAGATTGAACATTTTGTTGCCATGTCCAACCATTTGCGTTAATTTATTGGACATTTTTGACACGTAATATAGAGTGACACAGACATAAACAACAGAGAATCGTTTTAACCTAGGAAAGCATTGACAAGGGCTTGTCTGTCATATAACGTAGTGGAGCACCTGAGGCCCCAGTGTACAGGTGATTCTCCCCACAAATATTCAAAAATTCAGAAAAAAATATCTTATCTGTGTTCCTGAGTTATTCAGAAGTACATCATTGCATAGTTAGTATCATTGTATCTGATACTTGCATTTTACGATTAATTTCAAATGAAAATAAAGTCTGTGAACCATGTTTATTCTATAAAGCTACAGCAAACATAATTACTATGATTAATCCAAATTTTTCAGAGCAGCCCCTTATTTTATCATATTTACCATAAGTGACAGTAGGTGTGAAAAACTTAGGCTCTTCAAACATTTCCATATTACTTTAAAGATGCTCCACCACCAACAGAACATAAATTATATTCATCATTTGAACAATAATTGGTGTTTAATCATGTATATATATGTCTAATTAACACAAAAAAATATTATAAAATAATTTATTTTGCCTTTGTGTCAAGCACAATCAGTACTTCAGTTCATATAAGATATACTACCAAAGATTTTTTTCGGGATGCAATTAATTATTTTTCATATCCTTAACTTGAAGTAAAATGAGAAGCTCAAGCTTTTCGATGGTGGTAATGGTGTAAAGCAAGTAACTTTTGTAACTGAAGAAAAATACTACATCGTCTGCTCCTGTTTTTGATAGTGAAAAAATGCCATTTGTCAGTGGTGGAGCTTCTTTAAGGAAAAAAATACAATAAATTGCTCCAAACCAGGTGTGAAACTGTGAATGGAAGCCATCTTGTTTTCCAAGAACAAATTGAACACATATTAAACATCTATTCACCATAGACTATTACCATGCACATAATAACCCAATACTATATGTAACTATAACATTTCCATTGGCTTAAATCATAACAAAATAAAAATGGTGTTCCCATTTGTAACACAGACTCTGATTGGCTGATACCATGGCACAATGAAAGATAAATCCTTCAAGATATTTGTCACATGATTTCAGATTGAATTATAAGGATTAACTTGAATATATGACTATGTTATGGAGCTCCAACACAAAAATTAGAGCGTACTTTCATCACAAATAACAAAACATTATAGTTTTATTACATAAAGAATCTATCCATGCAAACATTTAATTAACATTTATTTTAAGTAGTCTGGGTTTTTTTGTGTGAATATATCTAAAAACCAGTTGCTGATGGAAAGGAAGAAATAAAATAAAGTGAGGGCCACTATGTTTATACTATTTGTCTGTATAATGCATGGCTCAAATAAATCATTAACCGACTAAAGTGGTAAAAGTTCTCATTTTTTATCATGACCTAAAATGACCTAAAAGGTTTACTTTAAATATTCTCCAAAGATAAAGGAAACAATTCAGCCTACACCACGATCAGCTTTATGATGGTGCATGTGTTAGCGGAGAGGATTGGTCCAGTATTTAACACAATGAATGTGAAGTCAGAGTCATTTATGTGTAAAACAGTGCTGTCCTTATCGTGTAGCCTTTGAAGGTGGCAATAAAACATCCGTATTCCACCAAAGTAACATGTTTTAATTAACCTTTAGTTACTACAGGTGATTTCATCAGCACACAGTCCATAGCCACTCCACATAAGTCACGGCTCACAATCAACTCGGCTTGCAAGATCAGGTACCATATTAGCATAACTATCCCCCGAGTCTAGGTGTTACAGGGGAACAAATCAGAACACTGCAATTTTTGTTATATATGTGTTAATTTAAAGTTAGACCGTTTGCTGCATTATGAATTTCCTTCAGATCTCCAGTGAATTAAATACCTTGTCCAAGTATACACTACAATGGCTTCACTTTAACACAACACTACCAGGCCAAAGAGACTTCTAGAATGGTCTTAAATCCTACCGGAACAAAAATGTTCCTTTATATTTCTGACAAAGCAGCTGACATCAACATCTTTAATCTAAGACATAAGACAAGGAAGATAGTGAAGCGGACACAAAGATTTAATGGACAATTTATTTACATTATGTTGAAACTTTATAGGAAAATCCTATACTCAAATTGTCCCCAAACTTTCATTTGACATTATACCAATACATCCTTCATGTCTGTTCTTGTCATCTTTATAACATACACTCTTTTTGCTTCCATGTATCTTAACAAGAGCTGTTGGAGAACAGCAAAGCTCGCCTATTCAGAAGAAGTTGATGCTTAAACAATTGACGAAACAGAAACTTGCTCAAAAACTTTAACGTGAAATGGGACGCTAACGCTGACGCTGACGCCGACGACGATGCCGGGGTGACAACATTAGCTCCCTCCTATTCTTCGAATAGGCGAGCTAAAAAGTGGTCATATTGCTGCTTTCTGCTACTTGCTTCCCCTTGCCACTCTCCTGTCCTCTTTGTTTTAACACCACTTTGTGTTCAGTACAAAGTTGTTCCCCCACAGTATTTTTGTTCTGTCCTCTTTGACTCAATTCCATTCTGTTTAACATTCCTTTTGACCCCATATGCCACTTTGAATGCTGACTACTGTGTCCAGTTCTCCTTTGCCCTATAAGCCACTTTGAGTGCTGACTTCTGTGCCCAGTTTTCCTTAGCCCCATAGGTCACTTTTAATGCTGACTTCTGTGCCCAGTTTTCCTTAGCCCCATAGGTCACTTTTAATGCTGACTTCTGTGCCCAGTTTTCCTTAGCCCCATAGGTCACTTTTAATGCTGACTTCTGTGCCCAGTTTTCCTTAGCCCCATAGGTCACTTTTAATGCTGACTACTGTGTCCAGATCTCCTTTGCCCCATATGCCACTTTGAGTACTGACTACTGTGTCCAGTTTCTCCTTTGCCCCATATGCCACTTTGAGTACTGACTACTGTGTCCAGTTCTCCTTTGCCCCATATGCCACTTTGAGTACTGACTACTGTGTCCAGTTCTCCTTAGCCCCATATGCCACTTTGAGTGCTGACTACTGTGTCCAGTTCTCCTTAGCACCATAGGTCACTTTGAGTGCTGACAACCGTGTCCAGTTCTCCTTTGCCCCATATGCCACTTTGAGTACTGACTACTGTGTCCAGTTCTCCTTTGCCCCATATGTCACTTTGTGTACTGACTACTGAATCCAGTTCTCCTTTGCCCCATATGTCACTTTGAGTGCTGACTTTGTCCAGTTCTTTGTCCTATAAGCCACTTTGAGTACTGACTAGTCTCCTGTGTCCAGTTCTCACTTTAAGTGCTGACTTCTGTGTCCAGTCTCCTATGCCCCACTGACTTCTGTGTCCAGTTCTCCTTTGCCCCATATGCCACTTTGAGTACTGACTACTGTGTCCAGTTCTCCTTTGCCCCATATGCCACTTTGAGTACTGACTACTGTGTCCAGTTCTCCTTTGCCCCATATGCCACTTTGAGTACTGCTGACTACTGTGTCCAGTTCTCCTTTGCCCCATATGTCACTTTGAGTCTGACTACTGTGTCCAGATCTCCTTTGCCCCATATGCCACTTTGAGTACTGACTACTGAATCCAGTTCTCCTGTTCTCCTTTGCCCCATATGTCACTTTGAGTACTGACTACTGTGTCCAGTTCTCCTTTGCCCCATATGCCACTTTGAGTACTGACTACTGTGTCCAGTTCTCCTTTGCCCCATATGCCACTTTGAGTACTGACTACTGTGTCCAGTTCTCCTTTGCCCCATATGCCACTTTGAGTGCTGACTACTGTGTCCAGTTCTCCTTTGCCCCATATGCCACTTTAAGTGCTGACTACTGTGTCCAGTTCTCCTTTGCCCCATATGCCACTTTAAGTGCTGACTTCTGTGTCCAGTTCTCCTTTGCCCCATAGGTCACTTTTAAGTGCTGACTACTGTGTCCAGTTCTCCTTTGCCCCATATGCCACTTTAAGTGCTGACTACTGTGTCCAGTTCTCCTTTGCCCCATATGCCACTTAGAGTACTGACTACTGTGTCCAGTTCTCCTTTGCCCCATAGGTCACTTTAAGTGCTGACTTCTGTGTCCAGTTCTCCTTTGCCCCATATGCCACTTTAAGTGCTGACTACCGTGTCCAGATCTCCTTTGTCCCATATGCCACTTTGAGTGCTGACTACCGTGTCCAGATCTCCTTTGCCCCATATGCCACTTTGAATGCTGACTACCGTGTCCAGTTCTCCTTTGCCCCATATGTCACTTTAAGTGCTGACTTCTGTGTCCAGTTCTCCTTTGCCCCATAGGTCACTTTAAGTGCTGACTTCTGTGTCCAGTTCTCCTTTGCCCCATATGCCACTTTAAGTGCTGACTACCGTGTCCAGATCTCCTTTGCCCCATATGCCACTTTGAGTGCTTGACTACTGTGTCCAGTTTCCTTTGCCCCATATCATGTCTTGTGTCCAGTTCTCCTTTGCCCTAGTCATACTTTAATCTATTGTGTCCAGTTCTCCTTTGCCCCATTTGCCACTTTGTGTGCTGACTACTGTGTCCAGTTCTCCTAAGCACCATAGGTCACTTTGAGTACTTACTACTGTGTCCAGTTCTCCTTAGCACCATAGGTCACTTTTAGATGCTGACTACCGTGTCCAGTTCTCCTTTGCCCTATATGCCACTTTGTTTTCTTTGTTGAAAACAAGGTAGAGCGTATTCATATCCGATAAATTTACATGGATTTTTTTATTTCAATGTATGTTGAAACTATTAAGGTATTATCTTTATATTCATTTCATTGTTAACACCGAAAATACTTAGCTTTTATATTCGAAACGTATCTTTCATATGGGTGCCGCCATCATGGAAAAATTCAAACGCGTTCCATTTGGAGGTGTTTTATCACTTTAGTACAACTGGTACAAATCCGCAAATTAAACACACGGCCTGTCTTTGTTTTCTTGATGATACTAGTGATGACAAAATCTATCAAGTTCAGCCAGTAGAACACTGTTACCTGTGATTACATCTTCAGACAGGCCCAATGAATACCAGTAAATTAATCGACAAAAACAGCTGGTATCCTTAACACCTCCATTACCCACAACCTGAGAAGTAAAGATATCCAATAAAGCAAAGATATACAACAGACATTTACTGTTTGTTGTAAAGTAAAACACATTCATAACCAATATGCTTACATCGAATTGATGGTTATAATGTATTAGTTTTCATTCAATCCAATCTAGGGCCTCAATTTAGATGTTTGTATTTGTATAACAAACTATGTTTATAACACAGTTATTTTGTTGGACCCAAAAGAATCAATATACTAGTGTTTTATTCACTGTCAATAAAAATAGAGCATCAGGAATTTATATAAGACTCCAAGTATTTAATTGAATAACTGGTTATTTTTAAGAGTCAAAACTTTCGTGATTTTAACTCAAACTGTAAAATTTCAATTTCTGTCAATTTAAATTTGGTTATTTGGCCTACTAGGGGGTATACCTTAAATATGATATTCTGGGTCTAATTTCCATTATCACTTTTATGACCCATGATATTGCAAAAATATCTTCCATGTAATAAGATGCCCATTGGCCTTAACAGTCATCTGACTCAAGGCACAAAGTAGTCAAAAGTATAAAGTAGCCAGTGATTAACAACTGATATAAGCAATACCAGGAACAACTTAGTTTAATATGTTAGTTTCTAAAATAAGTAAAGGTCATTTGTTGAACAAACTTGGTAGCCCTTCTTCCTAGTATGCTGTAGGCCAAATATCAAGTCTCTAGGCATTTTAGTTATTCACAAGAAGTTGTTTGAAGATTTTAGGTTATTTGAAGTTGAATGTTTGTCAAGGTCATTCATTTGAATAATTTGTTGCTACAGATGTTCCACAACATATATGGTTGTAACCCATTCAAGTATTAAGGAGGAGTCAGATTTTAAAGCCAAATCACAGCAAAGCTCCCATTCTATCACCATGGGTTTTACCTCAGTCCTTTAAATAATATAATTGTCCTCACCTTAAATTATGTTTCATAACAAATATGGTTGTAATCCACTCTAACGAGGACTAGGATTTTAAAGCAAACTTTCATCAAAGTTTTCTCTTTTGGGCCTCACCCATTTGTCACTAGGAGTCAAATCTAGCTCATTTATATAAAATATGATTGTCTTCCCCCATTGATGTTTCACACCAATCACGGTTGTTATTCACTCAAGAGTTAAGGAGAAGCATGATTTTAAAGCCAAATTTTTCCCTTCTTAGCCCTGCCCCTCTGTCCCCAGGGATCGAATCTAGTTCATTCATATAAAATATGATTGTCCTTCCCCAATGATGTTTCACACTAAATATGGATATAATCCACTCAAGGGTTAAGGAAGAGTAGAACTTTAAAGCCAAATTTCATTATAGTTCCCCTTTCTGAGCCCCGCCCCTCTGTCCCGAGGGATTGGACCTAACTCATTTATATAGGATACAATCGTCCTTCCCCAATGATGTTTCAACATAACATGGATGTAATCCACTCAAGGGTTAAAGGAGGAGTAGGATTTTAAAGACAAATTTCATCAAAGTTCCCCTTTTGAGCCCTGCCCCTCTGTACCCAGGGGTAGGACCTAACTCATTTTTATAAAATATGATTGTCCTTCCCAAATGATGTTTCACACCAAAGGATTAAGAAGAAGTAGGATTTTAAAGCAAAAATTAAGAAAATTTCCCCTTTAAGGTCCACACCCCTCAGCCCCTATGGGTCAGACCAGGCTCATTTATATAAATTGTAATTGTCCTTTGCAAATGATGTTTCACATAAAATATGGATGAATCCATTTAAAGGTTAAGGAGTTAGGACTAGGATTTTGAAACTAAAATTAAGAAATTTTCTCCTTTGAAGGCCCCACCCCTCAGCCCCTCGGGGTCGGACCAGGCTCATTTATACAAAAAAATGAATGTTCTTCCCCAATGATGTTTCACACCAAGTATGGATAAAATCCATCCTAGGAGGAAGGAGGAGTAGGATTTTAAATCTAAAATTTGGAAATTTCCCTTTTGGGGCCCCGCCCCTCAGCCCTTAAGGGATGGACCTTCCTCATTAATATAAAATATGATTGTCCTTCCCCAACGATGTTTCACACCAAATATGGATGTAATCCACTCAAGGATTAAGGAGGAGTAGGATTTTGTATAAATAGTCTTGTGCATAGCTCACGGCACACAACTCTGGGTGAAGCAGGATGACAATATAATAGGTCAAATGACCTAAAAATGGCCCAACTGAAGGCATTTGATACATTTCAGCAAGTCTACAAATGTAATCTTTTCATCTGTTTCTCTTCTAATAGTCTTGATAAATATTATTTCTGTTTCATTTATTGATCAAAGGTGAATTTGTTTTTAAAGAAATATTTTTGATAATAAAGGGTCTAAGATAAAATGTTGATCAGATTCTTTAATGATCAATACTTTTGCCACATTTAAAGAAAACATAACATCCTTAAACAAAGTGGGCAGAGACATGTAAGAAGAAATAATCAATTATAAAATCAACAAAGATATTTAAAGATTCCTTTCATACAAGAGGAGACGTTGATTTGGAATCTTCACCAAACTTCATAAAATCGCCTGATGATTAAACCGCAGGCTAGAGACACTGTCACTTTCTCAGTAACAAGATTACACTGTAGCGTAGACATATTCTTCGTCACACCTCTTAAAGCACAACATTACCTAAACAGCCATTAAAGGATATTTGATCCATGCACAAAGAGACAGTTTGTTGGAAAAGATTGGAGACTTTTGAGGCATGTATCTGCCCAGTAGGAGCAGAGGGTTTGACGGCACATTTGACTGGTGGCAGACTTTAACAGGTATATAGGCACACCACAGGGGGCTCTGTTGGGCATTGCCTTATTACTTTAAATACATCATTCACAATCACGTTTGAAGCACAAAACCTGTTCACTTCATAAAAGAACATATCTACAGGATTATCACTGGCAAGATTTACCAGGCCTTGTCAACAGATCACCTAGGTGTACAGGTAATCAGCCACCAGAATCGACCTGTGAATACCGTGACCTAGGTGTGCAGGTAATCAGGGACCAAAATCTACCTGTGATTACCGTGACCTAGGTGTACAGGTAATCAGGGACCAGAATCGACCTGTGATTACCATGACCTGGGTGTACAGGTAATCAGACACCAAAATCGACCTGTGACTACTGTGACCTAAGTGTACAGGTAATCAAGGACCAAAATCGACCTGTGATTACCGTCACCTAGATGTACAGGTGATCAGGGACCAGAATCTACCTGTGATTACCGTGACCTAGGTGAACAGGTAATCAGCCACCAGAATCGACCTGTGATTACCATGACCTGGGTGTACAGGTAATCAGACACCAAAATCGACCTGTGACTACCGTGACCTAGGTGTACAGGTAATCAGGGACCAAAATCGACCTGTGATTACCGTGACCTAGGTGTACATGTACAGGTGATCAGCCACCAGAATCGACCTGTGATTACCATGACCTGGGTGTACAGGTAAACAGCCACCAAAATCGACCTGTGACTACTGTGACCTAAGTGTACAGGTAATCAAGGACCAAAATCGACCTGTGATTTACCGTCACCTAGATGTAGTACAGGTGATCAGGGACCAGATTACCGTGACCTATATGACCTGTGTAATCATACCTGTGATTACCGTGACCTAGGGTGTACAGGTAATCAGGGACCAAAATCGACCTATGATTACCGTGACCTAGGTGTACAGGTAATCAAGGACCAAAATCGACCTGTGATGTATACCGTCATCTAGATGTACAGGTGATCAGGGACCAGAATATACCTGTGACTACCGTGACCTAAGTGTGTACAGGTGATCAGAGAACAGAATAAACCTGTGATTACCATAACTTAGGTCAGCTAGGTGATCATGAATCAGAATCGACCTGTGATTACCATGACTAAGGTGATTAAGTCGCCTGTGATTGAATGATATAACAATCACATTCATTATTGTATCATGTTTTTACTCTCTTAAATTGATAAGTATTCTTGTACAAATTTCTTTTTGAATACAGTTCAAATTTAACTGAAAATAACAATGATACTTTCAGGCATTCCATACACTTTTTAAACATCCAAAGAAATAAATAAAAAAAAAACACATACAAAACTAATAATAAAACACCTCAAAAAAAAACAACACATAATTAAAAAGAATTCTGCATATGGACGGATTTGGCAATACATCTTTCCCAAATAAATGCTATCCATTTAGGCTATTTTATCTCAACTGATCAATAAAAACAAGCATTTCTTGCTGAGTTTTAAATTTATCACTCAAATATACTTATTCACATGTGTTCACTTATAACTGTAGACATTGTGTCAGATTTGGTGGAGGCTAGCGATGAGATGTGTTAAAGTCATTATCAGTGTTACATGTACTGTGTATAACAGATCTGTATAACACACAACACAGCTGTAAAGGGCAGACAACTCACCAGCTTTAAACTTCTACTGAAATAGGTCTTAAAATATGACACAGCTGTAAAGGGCAGACAATTAAATACCATTAAGCTGAATAAAAGCTTGGTCTAAAAATACAACACAGCTGTAAAAGGAAGACAACTCACCAGCTTTAAGTGTTACAAAAGGCAGATTTTCAAACACAACACAGCTGTAAAGGGCAGATAACTCACCAGGTTTAAACATTACATAAGAAAGGTGTTCAGATACAACACCGCTGTAAAGGCAGACAACTCACCAGCTTTAAATGTTGTGTAAGACAGATTTCTAATTACAACACAGCTGTAAAGGGCAGACAACTCACCAGCTTTAAATGTAATGTAAGACAGATTTTCAATTACAACACAGCTGTAAAGGGCAGACAACTCACCAGCTTTAAAAGTAATGTAAGACAGGTTTTCAAATACAACACAACTGTAAAGGGCAGACAACTCACCAGCTTTAAATGCAATATAAGACAGGTTTCGAATTACAATTGTAAGGGAAAGAAAACTAACTTTTCACTTTAAATACAACTGAAAAGTGAGACAACACCCAGACAAGCTTTATCCAACATGTATCTAAGTTGTGTACACACTCCCCTCCAGTGACAACAATGTAGAAATCTTGACAGTTTACAACCTCCTCTTCCAGTGACAACAGAAGTAGATATATTGACAGTGTATACCCTTCCCAGTCCAGTGACAACAAGTGACAAAGAGTAGATATATTGACACTGTATATACCCTCCCCACCAGTGACAACAGAGTTGGGATATATTGACAGTGTATACCCTCCCTCACCAGTGACAACAGAGTAGATATATTGACAGTGTATACCCTCCCCTACAGTGACAACAGAGTTGTATATTGACAACAGAGTTGGTATTTGACTGTGTATACCCTCCCCTCCAGTGACAACAGAGTAGATATATTGACAGTGTATCCCAACCTGTGACAACAGAGTAGATATATTGACAGTGTATACCCTCCCCTCCAGTGACAACAGAGTAGATATATTGACAGTGTATACCCTCCCCTCCAGTGACAACAGAGTAGATATATTGACAGTGTATACCCTCCCCTCCAGTGACAACAGAGTAGATATTATTGACTGTGTATACCCTCCCCTCCAGTGACAACAGAGTAGATCTATATTGACTGTATATACCCTCCCTCCAAGTGAGTGAATAACCCACAAGAGTAGATATATTGACAGTGTATACCCTACCCTCCCTCCCAGTGACAACAGAGTATAGATAAATTGACAGTGTATACCCTCCCCTCCAGTGACAACACCCTGGAGTAGATATATTGACAGTGTATACCCTCCCCTCCAGTGACAACAAAGTAAAATATATTGACAGTGTATAACCCTCCCCTCCAGTGACAACAGAGTAGATATATTCGAACAGTGTGTATACCCTCCCCCTCACCAGTGACAACAGAGTAGATATATCATAACACTGTAATACCCTCCCCCTCCAGTGACAACAGAGTAGATATATTGACACTGTAATATACCCCTCCCCTCCAGTGACAACAGAGTAGATATATTGACAGTGTATACCCTCCCCACCAGTGACAACAGAGTAGATATATTGACAGTGTATACCCTCCCCTCCAGTGACAACAGAGTAGATATATTGACACTGTATACCTTCCCTCCAGTGACAACAGAGTAGATATATTGACAGTGTATACCCTCCCCACCAGTGACAACAGAGTAGATATATTGACAGTGTATATACCCTTCCCAGTGACAAGTGACAACAGAGTAGATATATTGACACTGTATACCCTCCCCTCCAGTGACAACAGAGTAGATATATTGACAGTGTATACCCTCCCCTCCAGTGACAACAGAGTAGATATATTGACAGTGTATACCCTCCCCTCCAGTGACAACAGAGTAGATATATTGACAGTGTATACCCTCCCCTCCAGTGACAACAGAGTAGATATATTGACAGTGTATACCCTCCCCACCAGTGACAACAGAGTAGATATATTGACAGTGTATACCCTCCCCTCCAGTGACAACAGAGTAGATATATTGACACTGTATACCCTCCACTGACAGTGTATACCCTCCCCTCCAGTGACAACAGAGTAGATATATTGACAGTGTATACCCTCCCCTCCAGTGACAACAGAGTAGATATATTGACAGTGTATACCCTCCCCTCCAGTGACAACAGATGTAGATATATTGACAGTGTATACCCTCCCCTCCTAGTGACAACAAGAGTAGTATATATTGACAACAGTGTATACCCTCTCCCTCCAGTGACAACAGAGTAGATATATTGACTGTGTATACCCTCAACCCTCCAGTGACAACAGAGTAGATATATTGACACTGTATACCCTCCCCTCCAGTGACAACAGAGTAGATATATTGAACAGTGTATACCCTCCCCTCCAGTGACAACAGAGTAGATATATTGACAGTGTATACCCTCCCCTCCAGTGACAACAGAGTAGATATATTGACAGTGTATACCCTCCCCTCCAGTGACAACAGAGTAGATATATTGACAGTGTATACCCTCCCCTCCAGTGACAACAGAGTAGATATATTGACAGTGTATACCCTCCCCTCCAGTGACAACAGAGTAGATATATTGACAGTGTATACCCTCCCCTCCAGTGACAACAGAGTAGATATATTGACAGTGTATACCCTCCCCTCCAGTGACAACAGAGTAGATATATATTGACAGTGTATACCCCTCCCTACCAGTGACAACAGAGTAGATATATTGACAGTGTATACCCTCCCCTCCAGTGACAACAGAGTAGATATATTGACAGTGTATACCCTCCCCACCAGTGACAACAGAGTATAGATATATTGACAGTGTATACCCTCCCCTCCAGTGACAACAGAGTAGATATATCTACACTGTATACCTTCCCTCCAGTGACAACAGAGTAGATATATTGACAGTGTATACCCTCCCCACCAGTGACAACAGAGTAGATATATTGACAGTGTATACCCTCCACTCCAGTGACAACAGAGTAGATATATTGACAGTGTATACCCTCCCCTCCAGTGACAACAGAGTAGATATATTGACACTGTATACCCTCCCCTCCAGTGACAACAGAGTAGATATATTGACTGTGTATACCCTCCCCTCCAGTGACAACAGAGTAGATATATTGACTGTGTATACCCTCCCCTCCAGTGACAACAGAGTAGATATATTGACAGTGTATACCCTCCCCTCCAGTGACAACAGAGTAGATATATTGACAGTGTATACCCTCCCCTCCAGTGACAACAGAGTAGATATATTGACAGTGTATACCCTCCTCTCCAGTGACAACAGAGTAGATATATTGACACTGTATACCCTCCCCTCCAGTGACAACAGAGTAGATATATTGACAGTGTATACCCTCCCCTCCAGTGACAACAGAGTAGATATATTGACAGTGTATACCCTCCCCTCCAGTGACAACAGAGTAGATATATTGACAGTGTATACCCTCCCCTCCAGTGACAACAGAGTAGATATATTGACAGTGTATACCCTCCCCTCCAGTGACAACAGAGTAGATATATTGACACTGTATACCCTCCCCTCCAGTGACAACAGAGTAGATATATTGACAGTGTATACCCTCCCCTCCAGTGACAACAGAGTATAGATATATTGACTGTATACCCCTCCCTCCAGTGACAACAGAGTAGATATATTGACAGTGTATACCCTCCCCTCCAGTGACAACAGAGTAGATATATTGACAGTGTATACCCTCCCCTCCAGTGACAACAGAGTAGATATATTGACAGTGTATACCCTCCCCTCCAGTGACAACAGAGTAGATATATTGACACTGTATACCCTCCCCTCCAGTGACAACAGAGTAGATATATTGACACTGTATACCCTCCCCTCCAGTGACAACAGAGTAGATATATTGACTGTGTATACCCTCCCCTCCAGTGACAACAGAGTAGATATATTGACAGTGTATACCCTCCCCTCCAGTGACAACAGAGTAGATATATTGACAGTGTATACCCTCCCCTCCAGTGACAACAGAGTAGATATATTGACAGTGTATACCCTCCCCTCCAGTGACAACAGAGTAGATATATTGACACTGTATACCCTCCCCACCAGTGACAACAGAGTAGATATATTGACACTGTATACCCTCCCCTCCAGTGACAACAGAGTAGATATATTGACACTGTATACCCTCCCCTCCAGTGACAACAGAGTAGATATATTGACAGTGTATACCCTCCCCTCCAGTGACAACAGAGTAGATATATTGACAGTGTATACCCCTCCCCACCAGTGACAACAGAGTAGATATATTGACAGTGTATACCCTCCCCCTTCCAGTGACAACAGAGTAGATATATTGACAGTGTATACCCTAACCCCCTCCAGTGACAACAGAGTAGATATATTGACAGTGTATACCCTCCCCTCCAGTGACAACAGAGTAGATATATTGACTGTGTATACCCTCCCCTCCAGTGACAACAGAGTAGATATATTGACTGTGTATACCCTCCCCTCCAGTGACAACAGAGTAGATATATTGACAGTGTATACCCTCCCCACCAGTGACAACAGAGTAGATATATTGACACTGTATACCCTCCCCTCCAGTGACAACAGAGTAGATATATTGACTGTATACCCTCCCCTCCAGTGACAACAGAGTAGATATATTGACAGTGTATACCCTCCCCTCCAGTGACAACAGAGTAGATATATTGACAGTGTATACCCTCCCCTCCAGTGACAACAGAGTAGATATATTGACAGTGTATACCCTCCCCTCCAGTGACAACAGAGTAGATATATTGACTGTATACCCTCCCCTCCAGTGACAACAGAGTAGATATATTGACAGTGTATACCCTCCCCTCCAGTGACAACAGAGTAGATATATTGACAGTGTATACCCTCCCCTCCAGTGACAACAGAGTAGATATATTGACTGTGTATACCCCTCCCCTCCAGTGACAACAGAGTAGATATATTGACACTGTATACCTCCCCTCCAGTGACAACAGAGTATGATATATTGACAGTGTATACCCTCCCCTCCAGTGACAACAGAGTAGATATATTGACAGTGTATACCCTCCCCTCCAGTGACAACAGAGTAGATATATTGACAGTGTATACCCTCCCCTCCAGTGACAACAGAGTAGATATATTGACAGTGTATACCCTCCCCTCCAGTGACAACAGAGTAGATATATTGACAGTGTATACCCTCCCCTCCAGTGACAACAGAGTAGATATATTGACTGTGTATACCCTCCCCACCAGTGACAACAGAGTAGATATATTGACAGTGTATACCCTCCCCTCCAGTGACAACAGAGTAGATATATTGACAGTGTATACCCTCCCTCCAGTGACAACAGAGTAGATATATTGACAGTGTATACCCTCCCCTCCAGTGACAACAGAGTAGATATATTGACAGTGTATACCCTCCCCTCCAGTGACAACAGAGTAGATATATTGACAGTGTATACCCTCCCCTCCAGTGACAACAGAGTAGATATATTGACAGTGTATACCCTCCCCTCCAGTGACAACAGAGTAGATATATTGACAGTGTATACCCTCCCCTCCAGTGACAACAGAGTAGATATATTGACAGTGTATACCCTCCCCTCCAGTGACAACAGAGTAGATATATTGACAGTGTATACCCTCCCCTCCAGTGACAACAGAGTAGATATATTGACAGTGTATACCCCTCCCACCCCAACCAGTGACAACAGAGTAGATATATTGACAGTGTATACCCTCCCCTCCAGTGACAACAGAGTAGATATATTGACTGTGTATACCCTCCCCACCAGTGACAACAGAGTAGATATTATTGACAACTGTATTATCCCTCCCTCCAGTGATCAACAGAGTAGATATATTGACAGTGTATACCCTCCCCCTCCAGTGACAACAGAGTAGATATATTGACACTGTATACCCTCCCCTCCAGTGACAACAGAGTAGATATATTGACTGTGTATACCCTCCCCTCCAGTGACAACAGAGTAGATATATTGACAGTGTATACCCTCCCCTCCAGTGACAACAGAGTAGATATATTGACAGTGTATACCCTCCCCTCCAGTGACAACGAAGTTATTGACCCTCCCCTCCAGTGACAACAGAGTAGATATATTGACAGTGTATACCCTCCCCTCCAGTGACAACAGAGTAGATATATTGACAGTGTATACTCCTCCCCTCCAGTGACAACAGAGTAGATATATTGACCTGTATACCCTCCCCTCCAGTGACAACAGAGTAGATATATTGACTGTATACCCTCCCCTCCAGTGACAACAAAGTAGATATATTGACAGTGTATACCCTCCCCTCCAGTGACAACAGAGTATAGATATATTGACAGTGTATACCCTCCCCTCCAGTGACAACAGAGTAGATATATCGACACTGTATACCCTCCCCTCCAGTGACAACAGAGTAGATATATTGACAGTGTATACCCTCCCCTCCAGTGACAACAGAGTAGATATATTGACAGTGTATACCCTCCCCTCCAGTGACAACAGAGTAGATATATGACAAGAGTATATATATTGACACTGTATACCCTCCCCTCCAGTGACAACAGAGTAGATATATTGACAGTGTATACCCTCCCCACCAGTGACAACAGAGTAGATATATTGACAGTGTATACCCTCCCCTCCAGTGACAACAGAGTAGATATATTGGACAGTGTATACCCTCCCCACCAGTGACAACAGAGTAGATATATTGACTGTATACTCTCCCCACCAGTGACAACAGAGTAGATATATTGACAGTGTATACCCTCCCCTCCAGTGACAACACAGTAGATATATTGACAGTGTATACCCTCCCCCCCAGTGACAACAGAGTAGATATATTGACAGTGTATACCCTCCCCTCCACCAGTGACAACAGAGTATAGATATATTGACTGTATATACCCTCCCCACCAGTGACAACAGAGTATAGATATATTGACTGTATACCCTCCCCTCCAGTGACAACAGAGTAGATATATTGACACTGTATACCCTCCCGTCCAGTGATAGTGGAGTATATATTTCCTAACCCACCTTATCATTGCTTACTCCCCTGTGGAGTTGAAAACAGATATACCAGTCTACATAGCCTCCACTGATACAGTGTTAGTTTGGCCACAACTCCCTTCTCTCCAGCAGCTAATTCCATCTTTTGAAGTTATAATCAAAATTGACATATTTCATGCCAACTTAAATGTCTGAAACTAGAAACATGCTTATCAGATGTGATTTTTGTGTAGTTTTTACATTTGTCTATTTTCTGAATGGACAGGAGTTAGAATAATAATTAATTAGTACAAACTTCCTCATGTGTAGATCTACTAAAGCTTACTGATATCATAATAAAGTTGTTGCTTGATAGGAAGCCTCTATATCTTACAAATCATAGGAATTGTTGCTTATATCACTCGGATATATCTGGAATTCTAAAACCACAAGTTGCTTATTAAGGGGAGATAATCTAGGGGACTGGATCAAATGAACAGATACAGGTAGATCAGATTCCAGAATATCAATCTCACCTATGCATCGGTGACCAGGTAGTTTAATCAGGTAGTTTATCTGGCTAGTGTTTGTGGTCCAATATTCAAGCCCTGGCCCCGATTTCTCGAAACAAAAGTGCAGAATTAAGTCTAAACTTAAGTTTTTCTCCTTATGTAACTTATATGAAAATTTATGACCTAAGTCAGTTTTTGACTTAAGTTTTTGACTTAAGTTTGTTTCGAGAAATCGGGCCTGGTTTGGCTGATACACTGTTAATGTTTAAGATCCGATGTTTAAGTCCTAGTTAGGCTGCTACCCAGCTAGTGTTTGAGGTCCTGTGTTGTTCAAGGCCTTGGTTTGGCTGCTACGCAACTAGTGTTGGAGGTCCCTGTCCAGCCTTGCTAAGGCTGCTGCCTGCTAGTGTTTGAGGTTCTGTGTTCAAGCCCTGATGTTCAAGTCCTGGTAAGGCTGATAACTAGCTAGTGTTGGAGGTCCCATGTCCAGGCCCTGGTTAGGCTGCTACCCAGCTAGTGTTTGTCCATGAGGTCCTGGTGTTCAAGCCCTGATGTTCAAGCCTTGGTTTGGCTGCTACCCAGCTAGTGTTTGAGTCCAATGTTCAGGCCCTGGTTAGGCTGCTACCCAGCTAGTGTTTGATGTCCTGTGTTCAAGCCTTGGTTTGGCTGCTACCCAGCTAGTGTTTGAGGTCCAATGTTCAAGGCCTTGGTTTGGCTGCTACCCAGCTTGTGTTTGAGATCCTGTTGTTCAAGCCCTTGAGTTCAAGTCCTTGGTTTGGCTGCTACCCTGCTAGTGTTTACGGTCCAATGTTCGGGCCCTGGTTTGACTGCTACCCAACTAGTGTTTGAGATCCTGTGTTCAAGCCCTTGAGTTCAAGCCTTGGTTTGGCTGCTACCCAGCTTGTGTTTGCAGTCCAATGTCCAGGCCCTAGTTAGGCTGCTACCCAGCTAGTGTTTGCATGAGGTCCTGGTGTTCAAGCCCTGGTGTTCAAGCCTTGGTTTGGCTGCTACCCAGCTTGTGTTTGAGGTCCAATGTTCAAGGCCCTTGTTTGGCTGCTACCCAGCTTGTGTTTGAGATCCTGTGTTCAAGCCCTTGAGTTCAAGCCTTGGTTTGGCTGCTACCCTGCTAGTGTTTGACGGTCAAATGTCCAGGCCCTGGTTTGGCTGCTACCCAGCTAGTGTTTGCGGTCCAATGTTCAGGTCCTGGTTAGACTGCTACCAAGCTAATGTTTGAGGTCCCATGTCCAGGCACTTGTTTGGCTGCTACCCAGCTAGTGTTTGAGTTCCCATGTCCAGGCACTTGTATTGCTGCTACCCAGCTAGTGTTTGAGGTCCCATGTCCAGGCACTTGTTTGGCTGCTACCCAGCTAGTGTTTGAGGTCCCATGTCCAGGCACTTGTTTGGCTGCTACCCAGCTAGTGTTTGAGTTCCCATGTCCAGGCACTTGTATTGCTGCTACCCAGCTAGTGTTTGAGGTCCAATGTCCAGGCACTTGTATTGCTGCTACCCAGCTAGTGTTTGAGGTCCAATGTCCAGGCACTTGTATTGCTGCTACCCAGCTAGTGTTTGAGGTCCCATGTCCAGGCACTTGATTGGCTGCTACCCAGCTAGTGTTTGAGGTCCATGTCCAGGCACTTGTTTGGCTGCTACCCAGCTAGTGTTTGAGGTCCCATGTCCAGGCACTTGTTTGGCTGCTACCCAGCTATGTTTGGTCCATGTCAGGACTTGTTGAGGCTGCTACCCAGCTGTGTTTGTCCATGTCAGGCACTTGTTTGGCTGCTACCAAGCTAATGTTTGAGGTCCAATGTCCAGGCACTTGTTTGGCTGCTACCCAGCTAGTGTTTGAGGTCCCATGTCCAGGCACTTGTTTGGCTGCTACCCAGCTAGTGTTTGAGGTCCCAATGTCCAGGCACTTGTTTGGCTGCTACCCAGCTAGTGTTTGAGGTCCCATGTCCAGGCACTTGTTTGGCTGCTACCCAGCTAGTGTTTGAGGTCCCATGTCCAGGCACTTGTTTGGCTGCTACCCAGCTAGTGTTTGAGGTCCAATGTCCAGGCACTTGTTTGGCTGCTACCCAGCTAGTGTTTGAGGTCCAATGTCCAGGCACTTGTATTGCTGCTACCCAGCTAGTGTTTGAGGTCCAATGTCCAGGCACTTGTTTGGCTGCTACCCAGCTAGTGTTTGCGGTCCAATGTCCAGGCACTTGTATTGCTGCTACCCAGCTAGTGTTTGCGGTCCAATGTTCAGGCCCTGGTTAGGCTGCTTCATTTTTCCTTTCTTGTACAAGAATTGGTGATGGAGAGCAATACTTACACAGTGGTGAGATAATGGTCTCTTATACCTGCATGTGTCTTCGAGGGAGAGCTGACTAGGTAGAACAACTGGTAGACCAGTGTTCAAACCCTGATCTGGCTGCTACATTTTCCCTTCTCCAGTCTCAATTATAGCAAGGTCATATAAATATCTTTTGTAAGCATAACCTTAACAAAGGCATTGCGTGAATATACTTTTCAAGAAATCAGCCGGTTTTGATATATTTTTCAATATCTATTTTCAGATAATTAGAAAGAAAACAGAGTGTTATAAATGCAACAAATTTTCAGAAAAATAACCCAATATTTTGTGAAACACTACATGAGTACTAATAACTTTTGAGCTAGAAAACCAGTTGTTGGTAATTTAAGCTGAAGTCGTAAACAACCCTGGTGTGATGACATCTACAGGCAGTGAGCCCTAAATATAAAATATTCTCATCTCTCTGTACCTCCACCCCGAGTCCCCGTCTACAAGCCTGTCTGCCAGGCCAATACCTCGTAAATAAGCTGTTCATGTCAGCCTCACAATAGTCTTCATATGAAATTTCTAATATTTCTATTATCAGTGCCATTTTGCCGACCAGCTAATGTGAATTCCTGCCTCTCCTCTAACTTTGAAGCCCAGCAATTTGATTGGCTGACTAAACATTAGGGAATTCCTCACATATAAGTGCCATGGAAATGTGAGCACAGATCTGACTTATAGAGAGGCTGCAGGTCTGGGACTGGCTCGCTATGTCACCTGTTTACACATAAATATCAATGTTACATATTTTCCACATAAATATGAAAGTTACCTGTTTACCACATTAATATTGAAGTTACTCATTTACAACATAAATATCAAAGTTACCAATTTAACATATAATTATCAAAATTTAGCTATTTACTACATACGTAATATCAAAGTTACCTGTTTACAACATAAATATCAAAGTTACCGGTTTACAACATAAATATCAAAGTTACCTGTTTACAACATAAATATCAAAGTTACCTGTTTACCATCATTAATAATAAAGTTACTCATTTACAACATGTTTACCAACATAAATATCAAATTTACCTATTTACCACATAATATCAAAGTTACCCGTTTACCACATAAATATCAAATTTACCTATTTACCACATAATATCAAAGTTACCCGTTTACCACATAAATATCAAATTTACCATTTTTTAGATATCTAACCTCTTAATTTGAACATTTCTTTGTGGAAATGAGCAATGACAGGATACAAAAATTACTTTATAGGCCTATTTCAGATCTCTCATTCATGAACAAGTATTATCATATTTACTATCAAAACAAACTTCACTAGTTAATATTGTATTAAGATGTTTTTTTATAAGTTTTGTTAACCAGGATTTCTTTTAAATGCTATCAATACCAAGGGTCATTTAAGGCTGTACCAGTTGTAAGAAATGCTCAGCAATACCCTAATGTATCCACGGGTGTGGCAGTTCAGTATCATGCTAACACTGTAAAATTAATCAAGAGATCTCATTAATTCTTGACATATCCTAAACAACTTTACTTTATCTAAAACAATTAAAAACCAAACCTAACATAATATCTTTGTTGCTTTTTTTTTCTACGTAAGTATTAAATATTTTCAATCTTATATCAAAATTCCTGCTTAAAATACTGCAAAAGTACAACACATCTTTATGAATATTGTGTCTTGCAGTGCCAAGTACCTATCAATATAGTTATATCATGTGCAAAAAATATATTTGAGCTATATTTACAACAATTCCCCATTGTGAGCCCCAGACATGCAAATACTTTAATAACTCTACTGATTCCACACACTACATCTACACACTTATAAATGCTCTTCAACAGTAACTTGATATGAAACTCTGAAAATTACATTTTTATCCCCTTTTCAATCACAAGCTAGTCAAGTCGTTAGAAATCCCCAGCCAACAGTTTTAAAAATCCACAGCTCTTGTCAAACTTCCAGCATCCAGAAATGCCATTCCAATGAAGATATGTTTAAAATGACATTCTATATACCAATTACCTTGGAGTATATAAAGCAAAACAGCCTTTAATATCCACTATATATCCTGTTAGAATGGTGTACACTGTACAGTCAAATCCGTATTATAGCGACCACCTCTATACATAGAATACCTGTTTATAAGAACCCCCAATGGCCAATTTCAATGCAAATAAACCTGTATGAAGACCACTTGCCTAGTAAATGTATAAAAATCAGTTTCTTTTCCATTGGGTGATCTAGATCTTAAAGACATGCAATTAGAAACTACAGTTATGAAAAAGTCATTTTTTTCATGCAATGAAAGCGATATATATGCAAGTTCTCTAATTTGAACAAGTTTTTTTTTTCTCAAAGGAAATCTTTCTGAATATTTCACCTCTTTGACAATATTTTTAATGTAGCTATTGTAAACACAGAGAGTAGAAGTTGATAGGACCAGACAAAATATCTGATGTACGCAATAGATTTTCTATGACAGGACATGGCTGTCATAAGTTGCTGAAAGTGTTGATTGAATTTATAAAAGATAATATTTAAAGGCCCACTACCTTTCCGGAGCAAAATTTAAAGGTTTCTTAAAAACATTAATAACAAAAGAAAATATATATCGATGGCTTAAGATGAGGTTACAACACCAAAAATATGCAAGATTTCCTGTCTAATGTACGATAACAGTGGAGAATTCATTTCGCTGTTTTGTCGTCTGGCGCAGTGATAGTCAACTACCGCGCGGCATTCAGGACGACGGCGGGAAACATAAAACGACCCGCGTTATGAAAATTAACATTTTATTTATTCTAATTAAACAGTTCTGAAGGCGATGATAAGTTTGCTAGTAAACGTATAGTTAATAACTTCTGCGACTCTACAAAATTATTGATCTCGTTTTACATTCCTATTTTAAAAATCAAAAGCCGTTTCGGAAAGGTAGTGGCCCTTTAAGAAAAAAAAAAAATCATAAATCAGCAATAAATTGTGTTTTAAAATAAGAATTTGAATTCATACCTGGCATTTTTGCATCCGTCCAGAATCCTACTATAAGCAATAACAGCACTCAAGATGTAATAAACAATACCTATGAAATATGATAAATCATACACATGACTTCCAGGAACAAATCTTTGAATGTTCTACATGTCATCATATTCAAGTGTATTTGACCATAAGTATTGTTTATTGGTTATTTATATATATGTTACATTAAGCGACCTTGACCTAAAAATTGATGTTTGAATGTGACCTTGACCTAAAACATTGATGTTTGAATGTGACCTTGACCTAAAACATTGATGTTTGAATGCTGACCTTGACCCATAAACTTGATGTATGAATGCTATTCACAAGTTACACAAGTTATGTACAATTAAGTGACCTTGACCTCAAAGAATTGATGTTTGAAAGCTACATATGTAATATGCCAGTGACCTTGACCTCCAGAAAGCAGTGTTAAAATGTTATCTATGTTAGTTAGATCTTGGCCTCCATGATTCTATAATTAGATGTAAAAATGTTATGTAACATGTGGTCAATTTGTAATACATACATATATATATATATATATACCACCTACACACATGAGAAGCTACCAGAACTGATGAAGAAGATTAACACAGGCCCATATAGACATGTGTATGATGTGAGATCTAAGATATCAGTAAGGTCACATCTTGGAAACGTTTTGACATCCATTTAGCTGTTGAAATTTTTTTTTAAAAATCTCCAATCAATACATCATTCCACTGGAGAAATTTATCACTTAAAATAATTTCTCCAAAAATCTTGCACAGATTTATGTCTAAGTAGTCCAAAATTGTTTTTTTTCCTATGTTGCCCTGGATTGAGCCCCAGAAGACAGGTACTTGCCTAATATTAGACAGACCTATTTATCTGTATGTACAGCCTCCCTTAATGGCCCCTGTTAAGGTCGGGAACCCTTACAAACCCTCATTAAACAGCTTGAGGTTTTTACCAATGTTGAACAAAATCGCCAAGTGGGAACATTTATCGTGATAATGACAGTAGAGGACTAGGAAGCAGGCTGTGTTATGTTCCTTCTGAGGCTCGACACTGATTAGTAACATAGCCAGGCAAACCTGCACATTTAGATCAAAACTACATGCATAAGCCAAAAGAGACTGGCAGAGAGAGACCAGGACTCTACAGGAGCTGTAAATCCCCTTACAAGTGCCCTTATACTTATACCAGGGCTCAACAAATAGAATTTGTTCACATCTTCATTATTCTGTGCCAAACCACTTGAAAATGTCTCCTCTCTCACAGTCTGTCCTCATAGAGATAGCAAGATCTTCAACTGAATGCCACTGATGCCAAATAATTTGAGCGAAGTACAGAAATAAATATTTCATATATTGCAAGATCATGTATTCAAAAATATCTGATATTCAAATCTTCATTTCTTTTGAAAAAATAGAATTGGTGTTTAAAATTTCCATTGAAGAGAAAACAACAATTCCTTTTGCAATCTTTTTATTCACATAGATTTTGGTATGTGATCAGACCTGTAAATGATTGGTAAACAGGATCAAGAGAAATACTAAATATGGTAATATATATGATCCATAAATTTCTGAACTTTCAATGGTCATAAGGTCACAAAGATCTAACCTTATATTTGTTAAATCAATTCAAAATTTAACAGATCTGAATTCAGCTTCACTAAATTCTTTAATAAACTTCAAAAACTTTTCATAATCTTGAAAACCTAAATACTAGGCCAGATTACCATCTTCTAAACCATCAAAGACCAATCCAGCTTTTTAAACTTGACAGCTCACACGTGTAACACAGACCACACCATACCAATTAATCCATTCCTTTGATCCTCCCACTATTACTACCTTCTACTGGCCATCCACAGTGCTATCACCCAAGACCTGGATTACCCCCCTTTCCTAGGTATCAGGGCTCAGACTGCAACAGAATTTCATAGCTTTCCTAATTCCATCAGATTATTTTGAAGATTCAAAGGACGAAGCTGTGGCTACATCCTTACTTAGGGCAGTGGTGACCAATTGGTTAAAATGTCACAACATATTACAACAAGCCTTCCACCTCAAGGCCGTGTTGACTGATTGGTTAACATGTAACAACATTTTACAACAAGCCTTCAACCTCAGGGCCTTGTTGACTGATTGGTTAACATGTCACAACATTTTACAACAAACCTTCAACCACAGGGCCGTTGTGACCGATTGGTTAACATGTCACAACATATTACAACAAGCCTTCCACCTCAGGGCCTTGTTGACTGATTGGTTAACATGTCACAATATTTTACAACAAACCTTCCACCTCAGGGCCGTCGTGTCTGATTGGTTAACATGTCACAACATATTACAACAAACCTTCCACCTCAGGGCCTTGGCGACTGATTGGTTAACATGTAACAATATTTTACAACAAACCTTTCACCTCAGGGCCGTCGTGTCTGATTGGTTAACATGTCATAACATATTACAACAAGCCTTCCACCTCAGGGCCGTCGTGACCGATTGGTTAACATGTAACAACATTTTACAACAAGCCTTCAACCACAGGGCCATGTTGACTGATTGGTTAACATGTCACAACATTTTACAACAAACCTCCAACCACAGGGCCGTCATGACCGATTGGTTAACATGTAACAACATATTACAACAAGCCTTTCACTTCAGGGCCGTCGTGACTGATTGGTTAACATGTCACAACATATTACAACAAGCCTTCCACCTCAGGGCCTTGGTGACTGATTAATTAACATGTCACAATATTTTACAACAAACCTTTCACCTCAGGGCCGTCGTGTCTGATTGGTTAACATGTCATAACATATTACAACAAGCCTTCCACCTCAGGGCCTTGATGACTGATTGGTTAACATGTAACAACATTTTACAACAAGCCTTCAACCACAGGGCCATGTTGACTGATTGGTTAACATGTCACAACATTTTACAACAAACCTTCAACCACAGGGCCGTCGTGACCGATTGGTTAACATGTAACAACATATTACAACAAGCCTTCCACCTCAGGGCCTTGTTGACTGATTGGTTAACATGTCACAACATTTTACAACAAGCCTTTCACCTCAGGGCCTTGTTGACTGATTGGTTAACATGTAACAACATTTTACAACAAGCCTTCCACCTCAGGGCTTCCACCGTCGTGTCTGATTGGTTAACATGTCACAACATATTACAACAAGCCTTCCACCTCAGTGCCGTCGTGACTGATTGGTTAACATGTAACAACATTTTACAACAAGCCTTCCACCTCAGGGCCTTCGTGACTGATTGGTTAACATGTCACAACATATTACAACAAACCTTCCACCTCAGGGCCGTCGTGTCTGATTGGTTAACATGTCACAACATATTACAACAAACCTTCCACCTCAGGGCCGTCGTGGCTGATTGGTTAACATGTAACAACATTTTACAACAAACCTTCCACCTCAGGGCCGTCGTGTCTGATTGGTTAACATGTCACAACATTTTACAACAAACCTTCCACCTCAGGGCCGTCGTGTCTGATTGGTTAACATGTCACAACATATTACAACAAGCCTTCCACCTCAGGGCCGTGGTGACTGATTGGTTAACATGTCACAACATTTTACAACAAGCCTTCCACCTCAGGGCCGTCGTGACTGATTGGTTAACATGTAACAACATTTTACAACAAGCCTTCCACCTCAGGGCCGTCGTGACTGATTGGTTAACAAGTAACAACATTTTACAACAAGCCTTCCACCTCAGTGCCGTCGTGACTGATTGGTTAACAAGTAACAACATTTTACAACAAGCCTTCCACCTCAGTGCCGTCGTGACTGATTGGTTAACAAGTAACAACATTTTACAACAAGCCTTCCACCTCAGTGCCGTCGTGACTGATTGGTTAACAAGTAACAACATTTTACAACAAGCCTTCCACCTCAGTGCCGTCGTGACTGATTGGTTAACAAGTAACAACATTTTACAACAAGCCTTCCACCTCAGTGCCGTCGTGACTGATTGGTTAACATGTAACAACATTTTACAACAAACCTTCCACCTCAGGGCCGTCGTGACTGATTGGTTAACATGTCACAACATTTTACAACAAGCCTTCCACCTCAGGGCCGTGGTGACTGATTGGTTAACATGTCACAACATACTACAACAGACCTTCCACCTCAGGGCCGATTAATTAACATATGCCACAAAATATGGTATTACAACAAACATTTCGTCTCAGGGTCAGGACAGAAACAATGAAGGGTCATGAAAATGATGTAATGTCAGGATTTTGCAGCAAATTTGTAGTGCTGATAGTTTTTGAAATGTAGGTTGTTAGAGATATGAAAAGTATCTTAAATTTGTCTTAATTTCATGAGATTTTTTAAAGCTTGTTTCAAAGTTTAACTTTTGCAGGTAAGGCACACAAACCAGAAATAAAATCTCATTTAATATCCTATATATTCAAAATATTGAGTCAATGTAAAATGCTTCTCTTCATCCTCCAGAACTTTAAAAGATTAAAAGTTTAAAAGAATATTCTTAGAATTAAGCAGTGATGATGATTAGATATACTTGTTCTTCCTCATGATCCGTAACATATAACTCTGTGGAAAAGAAAAGAATGCAGAGAATATACATGTAGCTCTTTATGTGCAGTGTCGGCATATTTTATTAAAACATTTTGATAATACACTCATAGAGAAATACATTACCCGTTAAGAATTTGTCATAAATGCTAATATATGTGTATTTTTTCTTTAATATACTCAGATATTTATATTGAGGAAACAAATTTAGAACAGTATGGCAATAAAATGAAAAAGGAAAATGATTACTCAAAAACGGCATCCTAAATTTTAATATTTTAACTACAGAGACAAAAATTAGAAAGTTGTGTATACGGCAGTTTGTATAGGACTACAACCAGTAACACCTGCGGAGAGATATTGTGGTAATTATTTATGGAAATAAGTCGTCCTATGATCACATTTCTAGCCCATTTAGAAATGAGTTACGACTATATATCTAGATCTAGATATCTCCCTAAAAACACCTTATGTGACTGGCCAGTACAAACCTGTATAGTCACTTCTTACATTTTGTGATTTCACACAATGAGAAAGTTTAAACAAGAAATCAATGAAAGCTGAAATCCCTCTGATGATGAAGCATTTTGTGTTTATAAAAATCAATTGATGTTTTACTTACCCCATGTTTATACACTGAATTATTTTTTTCACATCCATAATTTGCGGGGAAATGAGGATTTTTAGTTGGTGTTTTTTTCTTAACTATTCAAATTAACAAGACAAACTTTATTTTCTTGGACTGTTTTTATCAAACTTAAAGAAGTTTTAATTTTATTTTATTACAAGTAGCAAAGCGTATTTTAGATTTTCAATCCATGAAAATCTGAGAACTATCAATATACTTTTTATTGTGTCCGATTTACTTTTGCTCATTTCGCGATCCAAGTTTATTTCTTTGAATTAACATTTACATAATTGATTCTGATAAGAATTTTCAGACAATTTTCAAATCCTCGAATGTGAAATTTGTTTTGAAATGGAAATCGCAAAATTTAGTAGCCACAAAAGAAAGTTGATCTGTAGTATATATTTTACAACAGTCTCTTCTAATGAAAATTCTAGAAATCTTCTTGGAAACCAGTACTGATAGAGAAACATGTAAACAAATGTTTGTGAATGCCAGTAAGTGTTTTTGGGTGCCCTTTCCCTTCCTGTAGCCGACCTTCATGGTATATGACATGCTCACAATTTATAACTGTATAATGAGCATGTACAGCACATTAGCAGTCTGTGTTGTTATGTTTTAATAACTGTCACCTATAAATTCCTCAACATGTCAGCTACCTGTCCAATATATGTCACTGTTACAAAACTGTGCACGCTTGGTCTTACTAATAGATTTCAAATTCAAGTCTACATTTGAGAGGGATCTTTGGCTGGGTCCATATAAAGATAATTAAATCATCTACAATGAAACCCACTTATTGTAACTTAGTTATATTGAAAACAGTGGAACCCACTTATTTTTACTTGGTTATACTGAAAGTGCTTCAATCGAAATGAAAGGTATACAATCGCAATATTAATGTCCAAATGCTTTCATCATATTTTTCCACAAGTTGTAAGGAAAATGAACAACTGGCTTCTTCAGACAATGTTACAATGAAAGACAACAGTCCAGGTCATTTGTCCTCAGATTTCAATGGCTTACCTATCTGGTGATCATGGTGAATAATTGTATTGGCTCAAGACGGTAAATTTGCAATTTTCAAAGTTTTACTAAAGTAACTTTAAATGAAGGTCAAGGTCATTCATTTGAACAAACTTTGTACCACTTCATACAAGCATCTAACAGGCAAAATATCAGTTCGCTAGGCATCTTAGTTATTAGCAAAAAACTATTCAAAGAATTTAGCCTATTACTTTAATCTGCCATGCATAGTATGAATAATAATTATATGTAATTCTATGTACTACATAAACTTTTATCAGGAGACTGACAATTTAAGATGCTGTCTGACTGTCTACCAATCAATACTTAACAATAATCTAGTTCTAACCAGCTACCTGTTTCTTTTCTGGAACTCCAACTTTTCCGTAGGCAATCGGTACAATATATCCCTTTCATCATTAATAGTTTATTACTTTTTGGCACTGTTTAGGTCGCACCTTCACTCAAAATTCTTTTCAATAAAGTAAATATTTTCAGCCACCTTCAAAAGGTGAGCCAGTTATCTGCCAAAAATCCTTGTTGCATTGTTTATTCTTGATTATTCATTTTGGGCGAACAGAGCTTGCTGCTTTAATGATAGAGTATAGAATTGAGGGATTATCTGGGGAAGTTGTCTTTTGGTGTTTGTATACAAATAAGGGTAAGAATTTCTTTTATCACTAATAGTTGATTTCATCATTATGTATAAACCATTGCTGTTTGATGACATCTGCCTATATTTGCCTGTATATGAGAGGTATCACTACACCATACTTCATAGTGAGGTCCTCCCAGTATTGTACACACTACTGACAAGCAGTGTACAAGACTTTTACAGCTAAATCATCTATCAACTAAACATTCATATCCCTTAAAACTGTGAAGAGAGCCTTAAATGTCAGCCCTCTATCCATCAACAGCAGTAAATGTCAACAAATTGTTGATACAATTAAATTTATCTCAACAAGTTATTCCCTCTTAATTGAAACAAATTATGTGTCAATTGGTATTCAAATAGTTGAATTAATAAAACAGGTATATTTTTTATGGATATTAAAAAAAATCCTTACACACAATCATCTTTAGTGTGTATTATCTGTAAGACTTTTTACAAAGGTTTACTTTATATACAAACCTAAGGCCTATTAAGTTATATATTAAAGGTTTACTTCGCTACAACTTAAGCCTATTAAGTTTTACAGTTTATCTAATAAGCCATAAACTTTACACATTCGGTGGTTATGAAATTTCTTAAAGTGATGCTAATCATAGAATTTAATTAAAATTACTGAAATGTTTAATGATTTTAACTTTCTTTTTCAAATTCCTCCAAAAACCATACCTTAAAATAATTCATTTTACAATAAATTATTCTTGCACAAAGGACTTACAGTTAAAATTTTAAAAGCCATTTTTTTTTATTTTTTAATATTTTAATTAAAAACAAGCATGGATGTTACCTTGACTTGAGATTCTCATCTTAATACTTCAAACAAAACTTAAAATTTATTTTTCTCAAGCAAAAAATATAAACCAGAATAACAAGACCGCTGTAAGCTAGTCCATTTGACTAAAACGAAGAGTGAATTTTGTTTGGTAATGTTCACGATGAAAGGGAAACCCTTAGGCTAGAGACAGTTGGGAAAACAATAGTGTTTCTCTATAGTCAAGCTTGGATGAAGATAGGAGTGCAATCTCCATTGTGAAGCGGTCATCAGTTTGATTTACTGCACCAGTTTGGGAGTCTTTGATTTTATCATTGAGAAGCTGGTAAGAGGTTTTTGCCCATTTTACACGGCTGACTGAACAGAGAGACTGAAAAACGGGACCAGTATGATACAATCATTTATACACAAGTTTGTCAAACTGCCTTCACTGGATATCAAAATTTATCAACATCGACTTGTTACGTTACATGTTTGTTTTCAAAATGTCTGCTTCTGAATTAAAAACTCTTTTAAAACCCTTCACTATAACCCTTCACTATTCACTATAACCCTTTCACTATAACCCTTCACTATTCACTATAACCCTTCACTATTCACTATAACCCTTCACTATTCACTATATCCCTTCACTATAACCCTTCACTATAACCCTTCACTATTCACTATAACCCTTCACTATTCACTATAACCCTTCACTATTCACTATAACCCTTCACTATTCACTATAACCCTTCACTATTCACTATAACCCTTCACTATTCACTATAACCCTTCACTATAACCCTTCACTATTCACTATAACCCTTCACTATTCACTATAACCCTTCACTATTCACTATAACCCTTCACTATTCACTATACCCTTCACTATTCACTATAACCCTTCACTATTCACTATAACCCTTCACTATTCACTATAACCCTTCACTATTCACTATACCCTTCACTATTCACTATAACCCTTCACTATTCACTATATCCCTTCACTATAACCCTTCACTATTCACTATAACCCTTCACTATTCACTATAACCCTTCACTATTCACTATAACCTTCACTATTCACTATAACCCTTCACTATTCACTATAACCCTTCACTATTCACTATAACCCTTCACTTCACTATAACCCTTCACTATTCACTATAACCCTTCACTATTCACTATAACCCTTCACTATTCACTATAACCCTTCACTATTCACTATACCTTCACTATTCACTATAACCCTTCACTATTCACTATAACCCTTCACTATTCACTATAACCCTTCACTATTCACTATAACCCTATTCACTATAACCCTTCACTATTCACTATAACCCTTCACTATTCACTATAACCCTTCATATTCACTATAACCCTTCACTATTCACTACCCTTCACTTTCACTATAACCCTTCACTATTCACTATAACCTTCACTATTCACTATAACCCTTCACTATTCACTATACCCTTCACTATTCACTATAACCCTTCACTATTCACTATAACCCTCACTATTCACTATAACCCTTCACTATTCACTATAACCCTTCACTATAACCCTTCACTATTCACTATAACCCTTCACTATAACCCTTCACTATTCACTATAACCCTTCACTATTCACTATAACCCTTCACTATTCACTATAACCTTCACTATTCACTATAACCCTTCACTATTCACTATAACCCTTCACTATTCACTATAACCCTTCACTATTCACTATAACCCTTCACTATTCACTATAACCCTTCACTATTCACTATAACCCTTCACTATTCACTATATCCCTTACTATTCACTATAACCCTGCACTATAACCCTTCACTATTCACTATAACCCTGCACTATAACCCTAAAAATCGTAGAATGAGGTATCTAATAGAAAATTCCAAAAATTGAATTACTTTGCTGCTCCTTCCATAGCTTATAATTGTTGAGTTAGGCACTGAGTAGAGATATATCATTGTAAGGCTTGAATTATCCTGTACATTCAACAAACGAATCTTCAATCAGCTAGCCATCCACTGCTATTTTGTGAAATAAGTAAGATGTATGTTCCATGAGATAGCCACTAGCTACTACAAAGTTGATGGAGACCTGAAACTGCTCCTGAAGTCAAAAAGGGACACAAATAACTTTATGTAAAAATACCTATTTTCACTGTGACTTAATTTCATGTTTTGCATTTTACATTTTCACGATTTAATTTCACAAACGAGACAGACTTCATTGGGTTCGCTCTATTTGAAAGATTTTTGTGAAAGTAAATTTTATCCATAAACAAATTGGTTTATAGTGCATTATTTTCTAAAGAATTTTCCAAATCATATAGAAAACATTACTATAGTGTTTCAACAAACTCCTCTGTGAAAAGGTATTCTATGACATTCCTTTTCATCAACAAGTTTGGTTGTTTTGATAACATCAAACATCGACAGATGGTTTTAAACTTCTGAAAAAAAGTGTATTATGTGATATCGTCAAATGAATTTCTGCTAATGAATTAGCTAAGAAAAAATCACATAACTTTCTCTGACATTCAAAACAGAAAAACAAAACTTTTAAAGTTTCACCATAAAAGCAGATGCAAGATTTCAATTAACATTCCACTGACTGGTTCAAGTCTCTTTGAAAACATATATATAATTAACTTATAATCATCCATATGGCCAGAAAAGATGGCTGCATGTATAGCCATTGACTGCCCTTTGACCTTTTGAACTTTGATACCTAACCTTTACATCTAAGGTCATTTGAACATCTGTAGGAGTATTTGAAGCTTGTTGAGACAAAGGACATAAGGTGTTGGGCTGATAAAGCAGGCTTTCGGCAAGATTAAGTTTGAGTGATGAGCATAAGATAATTCCACAGGGGAAAAAATCCAAATAAAACAAAATTAGGCCAGAAGCCTAATACATCAAATTGTCATGTGTTTTATTTCTTTTTTATTTTTCAAATTAGTGTTGGATATGAGTGTTCTGATGCAGAAAGCTGTTAACGCATCATCACAAAAAAATATCTGATGTCATCGAACCCAGTGTTACTATAAATATATAGCTCCACCTAGCTCCACTATAATTCACCAATACAAAGTCCACAGTGAGTTGAAGGCTTAGGTAAGTCAATAAGTTATTCAGACATATAAGCAACTACTTCAAACCCTTTAATATCCCAGAGGGAAGTCCCTTCAATAAGCTCTAGAATCCCAGTTCAGAGGGTGAAAAGTCACGAGAAAAAGTTCAAGCATTAAATCCTGAAAGGTGCTATAGATCTGATGATACACGCAAGACTTTATTGGAGCTTTCTTGGAGCTACAAGAACTTTTTAAGACAGATTATGTAGACTTTATATGACAATTCATGACAGTAATTCAGACTAGGAGGATTTATCACTTTAAATTTCAGAAAATGACATCAAATCATTTTGAAATCCAACCTTTCCATCTTCAACATTATGCTGTTATGAACCTCTTCAATATCATCCTTCTCTGTCTTTCCATCTATCTTCCACACTATACTGTTATTGACCTCCTCAAATTAATCCTTCTGTGTCTTTCCATCTTCCGCTCTTCACTGTTATGGACCTCGATCCACAATATCATCCTTCCATCTTTCCATCTTCCACCTTGTACAGGTTTGTGCCTCGACAATGTTATCCTTCCCTATCATTCCACCTTCCACCCTGTACTGGTATGGATCACCTCAAATTCATCCATCGATGTTTTACATCTTTCATCCTGTACTGTATAAACCTCTTCAATGTCATCCATCCCTGTCTTTCCATCTTCAACAATGTGCTGCTATAGACCTCCTCAAATTCATCCTTCCTTGTCTTTCCATCTTCCACCCTGTACTGTAATGGACCTACACAATATCAGCCTTCTCTGTCTTTCCATCTCCCAACGTATACTGCTATGAAACTCTTCAATATCATCCTTCCTTGTCTTTCCATATTCCACCTAGTGTTGTTCTGTGCCTCTTAATGTCATCCTTGACTGTCTTTCCATCTCACTAGTGCAGTTATGAGCCTCTTCACTATCATCCTTTCTTGTCTTTCCATATTCCATCCTGTGCTGTAATGTGCCTCTTCAATATCATCCTTTCTTATCTTTCCATATTCCATCCTGTGCAGTTATGTGCCTCCACAATGTCATCCTTTTGTCTTTCCATCTTCCACACTGTACTGTTATGAACCTCCACAACATCATCTTGCTCTGTTTTTCCATCTTTCAACCTATATTGCTATGAAACTCTTCAATATTATCCTTCATTGTCTTTCCATCTTTCTTCCTGTACTGTTAAGGACCTCTTCAATATCATCCTTCACTGTATTTCCATCTACCACCCTGTATTTTTATTGGCCTCTTTAATGTCATTCTTCCAAGTCTTTCCACCTTCAACCTTGTGTTGTTATTGGTCTCTTCAATGTCATCCTTTCCAGTCTTTCCATCTCCACCATGTACTGTATAGACATCTTCAATATCATCCTTCTCTATCTTTCCATCTTCCAGCCTGTGCTGTTATGTGTCTCTTCAGTATCATTTCTCCTTGTCTTTCCATATTCCTTCATAATCTTTCCATATTCCACCTAGTACAGTTATGTGCCTATTCAGTATCATCCTTCATTGTCATTCCATCTTCCATCCTGGACTGTTATGTACCTCTTCAATATCATCCTTCCCTGTCTTTCCATCTCCCACCTAGTACAGGTATGTGCCTCGACAATGTCATCCTTCCCTGTCTTTCCATCATCCACCTTGTGCAGTTATCTGCCTTGACAATGTCATCCTTCCCTGTCTTTCCATCATCCACACTGTAGTGTTATGAACCTCCACAATTGTATCCTTCATTGTCTTTCCATCTTCCGCCCAGTGCAGTTATGAGCCTCTTCAATGCCATCCTTCACTGTTTTTCCATCTTCCCTCCAGTGTTGTTATGTGCCTCTTCAATATCCTCCTTCCTTGTCTTTCCATCTTTCACCCGTTGATTTCATGTGCCTTCTTAACATTATCCTTCGTGGTCTTTCCATCTTTAACCCTGTGCTTTTATGGACAACCACAATATCATCTCTCTCGGTCTTTAATAAGTTCCTCAATCTCGGTCTTTAATAAGTTCCTCAATGTCATCCTTCCATTATCCATCCTGTATTGTTATGAACCTCCTAAATAGTATTCTATTGCCATCTTCCACCCTGTTCTGTTAAAGACCCTCTCAATATCATCCTTCCCTGTCTTTCCATCTTCCATCCTGTGTTGTTATGGGCCTCCTTAATGTCATCTTCCGTATCTTTCCAAATTTCATTTTGTGCCGTTATTGACCTCCACAATATAATCCTTTCCTGTCTGTAAATATTCCATCTTGTGCCATCATGGACCTCCTGAATGTTATCCTTCTCTTTCTTTCCGTCTTCCACCCTGTTCTGTCATGGACCTCCACAATGTCATCTTTCCCTGTCTTTCCATCTTCCACCCTGTCTGTCATGGACCTCCACAATGTCATCTTTCCCTGTCTTTCCATCTGCCACCCTGTACTGTCATGGACCTCCACAATGTCATCCTTCTCTGTCTTTTCATCTTCCACCCTGTCTGTCATGGACCTCCACAATGTCATCTTTCTGTCTTTCCATCTCACCCTGTACTGTCATGGACCTCCACAATGTCATCCTTTCCCTGTCTTTCATCTTGCCACCCTGTACTGTCATGGACCTCCACAATGTCATCTTTCCCTGTCTTTCCATCTTCCACCCTGTACTGTCATGGACCTCCACAATGTCTCTTTCCCTGTCTTTCCATCTTCCACCCTGTACTGTCATGGACCTCCACAATGTCATCTTTCCCTGTCTTTCCATCTTCCACCCTGTACTGTCATGGACCTCCACAATGTCATCTTTCCTGTCTTTCCATCTTCCACCCTGTACTGTCATGGACCTCCACAATGTCATCTTTCCTGTCTTTCCATCTTCCACCCTGTACTGTCATGGACCTCCACAATGTCATCCTTCTCTGTCTTTCCATCTTCCACCCTGTACTGTCATGGACCTCCACAATGTCATCTTTCCTGTCTTTCATCTTCCACCCTGTACTGTCATGGACCTCCACAATGTCATCTTTCCCTGTCTTTCCATCTGCCACCCTGTACTGTCATGGACCTCCACAATGTCATCTTTCCTGTCTTTCCATCTTCCACCCTGTACTGTCATGGACCTCCACAATGTCATCTTTCCCTGTCTTTCCATCTTCCACATTGTACTGTAATGGACCTCCACAATGTCATCTTTCCCTGTCTTTCCATCTTCCACCCTGTACTGTCATGGACCTCCACAATGTCATCTTTCCCTGTCTTTCCATCTTCCACCCTGTACTGTCATGGACCTCCACAATGTCATCTTTCCCTGTCTTTCCATCTTCCACCCTGTACTGTCATGGACCTCCACAATGTCATCCTTCCCTGTCTTTCCATCTTCCACCCTGTACTGTTATGGACCTCCACAATGTCATCTTTCCCTGTCTTTCCATCTTCCACCCTGTACTGTAATGGACCTCCACAATGTCATCTTTCCCTGTCTTTCCATCTTCCACCCTGTACTGTCATGGACCTCCACAATGTCATCTTTCCCTGTCTTTCCATCTTCCACCCTGTACTGTAATGGACCTCCACAATGTCATCTTTCCCTGTCTTTCCATCTTCCACCCTGTACTGTAATGGACCTCCACAATGTCATCTTTCCCTGTCTTTCCATCTTCCACCCTGTACTGTCATGGACCTCCGCAATGTCATCTTTCCCTGTCTTTTCATCTTCCACCCTGTACTGTCATGGACCTCCACAATATATCTTTCCTGCCTTTCCATCTTCCACCCTGTACTGTTATGGACCTCCACAATGTCATCTTTCCCTGTCTTTCCATCTTCCACCCTGTACTGTCATGGACCTCCACAATGTCATCTTTCCCTGTCTTTCCATCTTCCACCCTGTACTGTCATGGACCTCCACAATGCCATCTTTCCCAGTCTTTCATCTTCCACCCTGTACTGTCATGGACCTCCACAATGTCATCTTTCCCTGTCTTTCCATCTTCCATCCTGTACTGTCATGGACCTCCACAAAATCATCCTTCCCTGTCTGTAAATATTTCATCTTGTGCCATTATGACCTCCTGAATGTTATCCTTCTCTGTCTTTTCATCTTCCACCCTGTACTGTCATGGACCTCCACAATGTCATCTTTCCCTGTCTTTCCATCTGCCACCCTGTACTGTCATGAAGCTCCTCAATAGTATCCTTCTCTGTCTTTTCATCTTCCATCCTGTACTGTCATGGACCTCCACACTGTCATCTTTCCCTGTCTTTCCATCTGCCACCCTGTACTGTCATGAAGCTCCTCAATATTATCCTTCTCTGCCTTTCCATCTTCCATCCTGTACTGTTATGGACCTCCACAATGTCATCTTTCCCTATCTTTCCATATTCCACCCTGTTCTGTCATGGACCTCCACAATGCCATCTTTCCCAGTCTTTCCATCTTCCACCCTGTGCTATTTGGCCTCCTCGATTTCAGCATGAACCCTACTCCAGTGTCTTTCGAGAATTCAGTTTTGAGTCTCCTTGATCTGACTCTCTTTTATTGGGGGTTTGTATCTAACTAACGGTTGGAAGTATAATTGGAGTTTGGGGAATAACAATTCAGGTTATTTAATTCAAATATCATTTTAGATAGAATAAGGAAGGTTTCAACGAAGTAGCTGAGGTGACTTTCTACCAGCTGCTGCATCGAACATTGTTAAAAAAGTCTTATTTGAAAAAATAAATACCAATTCAGTTGAATTAATTTAGCATAGCCACCTTTGCTACTACAGTAAAAACCACACCTAACGACCACCTCTGTGTTTTTTCTGTTTTTGGAATTGGGTGGGGGCGTTTTGGGTGGTTATCTCACTATTTCAAAAACCTGAGTGGTTGCAAAATTATGATCAATGTCTTTTTATGAAATTTAAAATCATGAAAAAACAGCAAAATGTATAAATAAAACAAAAACAATGAACACAAAAATCTTCAATGTAAAACAAAACTTTTAATAAAATTTCCTACCTTGATTCAATGGATTCTGACCATTCTCAATGTTTTTCATTAGCAAGAAACTGCTCAAAATACAGGATGACCTTCATCATGGAGTGATCTTGGAAGATGACCTTCATCATGGAACTGCCTTAAATGGAAGGAAATGCAATTGAATGACCAAATTGAACGACCTTCACAAAGAAGTGAACTTGGAGGAAAAACTCCAATATGGTATGACCTTACATGATAGCCTCCAGTGGTGCATAAACTTGAGGATGACCTTCATCACAGAATGATCTCATAGGATCTTATTTTCTTTCCTTTTGTCGTATATATGGAGGATTTAAACTTTCAAAGGCTGCTTTTCCTTTACATCTTAGCATTGTCAACAGTCTTTACCAATGCCCGTGAAAAATGGAAAATAACTATAAAATCTAGAAGTGGTAATGACCAAGATGTTTTTAATCTTTAGAAGTTTTGTTTAATTTTTGAGTGATGAAAAGTATCAGGATATATTTTAATTTTCAGTAGGGTAGTGTTATTTGATTTGAAAAAAAAAAACTAAAAATAAATATCATGTGTTGTAATGTTGTTCTAGAGGAGCATTTGAAACAAGTAATCTTAATTTCTAAGTAAGTAGTGTTTAGAAGAAATGTGTTGTTAGAAGACTCTGATAAAACTTGATCATTAATTGAGTTTTATTGCTGCAAAACTAACATATGACATCATATTTTCTCTGGGTAATCATCAAATGAAAAACACTCAGCTTGCCAAAATGAATATGGTAATTTCATCGCCAGGCTTGTAATATTATCTCTGTTCATGAAAACAATGAAAAACAGATCACCAAGATAGAAAAAAGCACTCTTTAATATCAACTGCAGGATTCTGTCAGATAATCTATTATTGATAATGACTATAAATTTGTATTCAGGAGGTATAGAATAACTTAAAGAGAACAATCGGGCAAAGGAAGGCTAAAGTCGGTAAAAATGGTGTGAATGTATCTAGTACAATTTCTTATGAAATAGAAAAATAAAACCTCCCGTCAACATTGCTTTGTATGCGACGAAATTAATTTAAATTATAGGAATCCTAAAATGTCCTCCCTGCTAGCTATGTCCGTGGTAACATTTTCACGCAGCCTCGCTTTAGCAGGGTTAGGCAAATTTATTTTTATTTAACTTTTCCATTATTTCAATGGTCAGAACTTGGCAATTAACGTAAGCAGAACTTGACCGTCGTTTTGATATGTGAGGACTTTTGGAAGGTCAATGAACGCATTTAGCTGGTTTCATTTGCCCGACTATTCACTTTAAGATAGCTTATAATAAAAAAAATTACACTTCTGTGAACAATTTTTATTTCAAACAAAAAATTAATGCCACAATTTGAGGAAGACAGATAATAGAACCATGACATTCTGATAAGTGGCTGTGTATAAGCTATATGTTGGTGTTGATCAAGTGTAATGGTTTCAACCCACCACAATAATGGCCCATCACCTGGCAGGGCTGAGTATGAACTGGCACCAGCTACCCAATTACAGAACAAAACACTTACTTCACAACAACATGTCAGCCATAATACTTCCTAAATCCATAGACAAAAAACAAGATTTGGCTTATAGTTATCATCAACCGCATAAGCTCTGCTCTCTAAAGCCTATCAAATTGTTTAACAAAATTTCCATATCTAAATGACAAATAATGTGTCGAAATAAATCAAATATATTTTTAGGTATCTTTTCAACTCTTTTTTCAAAGATTTGAAAATTGTGAAGATTAGTTTTGATGATATTTGTCATTTATGTTTTTGTCATTATTTACCAATTTTTATCTAATTACTTGTTTCGTTTGATGTGGTAGAACAAATCATCATTAACATGTGTTTTTCGCTAGAAACTCATTAGATTAAATATTCAAAAATCATATTGTAATTCAGATGACACAAAATTGAAACAAATGGATAAAGTGCCATAACTCTTGCTAGAATATAAGGGAGAATCAATCATGTCCACAAGGGCACAAGAAACATATCAAGTACAACGTTTAACTTCTAAATCTCTAAATGCTAAAAGGAGGTTTGGGATCAGAAAAAGGGAGAGAGACTCCTTGGATTTTTTCTGCTTTTTCCCCAGCGGATGTTCTGCTTCATTTACATTTGAAGGCACAAAGAATTTTTTTCCCGCAATTGAATGATATTTAACAGGTTCATGGTTCTGTTCTTTTTCTTCATCCTTTAAGATGCTCCATACAGTATTTGAATTCATCATTTAAACAATAATTGGTGTTTAAATTATGCCTAATATAACCCAAAAAATAATTAAAATAATTATTTCGCATTTGGTGCAGTACTTCATTATATAGGATATCGGAATTTTTTTGGATGATTAATTATTTTTCATATTTTAACTTTAAGTAGAATTAGACGCTAACTTTGCTTTGTAAGTAACTTTTGCAACTTTACTAAATCGTCTGCTCCTGTTTTCGATAGTGAAAAATTACCATTTGTTGGAGCATCTTTAAATGATTTGAACACACCAGGTAAGACATCTTTATACAAACACTTGTACATACCAGGTAAGATAACTGTATATAAACTCTTGTCAACATCAATATATTTCTTAAAGATGGATGTATATTCTATTTTGTTTTTCAGGAAGAAAAGTTGTGAACAAAGGAGGAGATAGATGTATGAAAATATATCAATTACAAGTCAAATGATTTTTTAACTGTTAATTGCCAAATCAAATTCAAAGGTCATAATAAAATGAAAATATATCAAATTAATTTTCAGTGAAACCACAAGTTAATTTACAGTCTATAACATTAATTAGTTTACTGGTTTTATTATTTACATTAATTATAAATTTATAGACGTCTGTATATTATATTGTTTTTCATTACATGGAGCAGCCAACTTGAACATACATATGAAAATTGAGAAAGATTACCCTTCAGCGCTTTCTAAGAAATAGTAATGACGATTCCAATTTTCAAAATGCAAGATGTCCATCTATAATCATAAGCAACTAAAGACAAAGGGAACCCCTTTTTAAAATTTGAGAAAGATACTTCCAAAGATTTACTGAATAAAATAACAAGCAAGAAGAATTTATGGACAGAAGGAACAGATGAATGAGTGTATGAAGAAGCACAGAAATTTTGATAACCTAGCATTTAATGACAAGTGTGCTATAAAAACCATGCAAACAAATAAATCCATAGAAAATATAATAAATTCATTTAAAGTACAAACAAGACAACCAAGAAAATAATTCTGTTTGGAATAATAACATTTACAACCAATACTACAAAGACTTGTTATAATCGTCTAACTCAATCTTCTAATAAAATGCAAATAAAACGACGCCTAAAAATAAGCACCAATCACTGTTTAGATTACATATGCTTTTGAGATCATCTAGGTTAAATAAGTGCTTTGTTGTATATAACTCATGGCACAATATAAACATACATCTAACGATTCCTCACACTTTTACTTTTCTTCTTTACTATTTTATATACTTTTTTTTCATTTTTGTTTCTAGTATATATTTTTTTTTTGTCAATATTATTGTATAACAGGAAAATACTTCTCAAGTAATCAAAGCTCTACAAAAATACCACATATTGATTTAAAAACAAAATTCATTCTGGAAACATTCTAACTGATAACAATTGTACTGTTAAAACTATTTAAAAGAAGTTTTTATTTTTTACTACAAGTTTGACCCAGTCACATTGCATTTATTACACAGGATTCTTTTATAAATTGATATGATACAAAATTGAAGAATTATATGAATGGCATTACAAAGATTTCCAGCTGAAAGAATTTAATGTAAGAATAACAGATAAAACAGTACAAAGACATCAGAGATATACAGGGAAACCAAGTAAATGTTTGACAAATGACATTTTAATCACTCCGGGAATATCGTAAGTGATAGCGGGCAGAAGTCGAGTTATAAGTACATATTTTATGGCCAACAATGAATGTACAGCTGTCAACTTTATATATAGACAATTGTAAAACTACGGTTTTATTTTAAAACATTAAAATAGATTTGCAAACGATTACAAATAAATTTGTCAAGCTAAGATGTTTTCGACTAATAAAATATTTATATTAATTGTTCCTACTTCCTTCAGTGTAATATTTGATCTGAATTTATATATATACAGATCTAATTTATCAGATGTGTTGCCTTTTCAATGTAATTATTGTAATATACAAGTTTGTCCTGGTATGCATCACAAAAAAGGTGAATAAAGGAAGCAAATTAAGGATATTATCATGTATTCTGAATTTATTGTGATGAAATCAAATATCTACAATTGTAATATATATATTACTTAAGGAACAGGTTAAAGATGCTCCACAGCCGATGGACCATTAATGATACATTTGAACTATACATGTAATAGTGTTTAATCATGTATATATATATGTCTAATAAACACAAAAAATAATATGAAATAATTTATGTTGCCTTTGGTACTTACACAATCAATTCTTCATTCCATATGGGACATAGTGCCACGGAATTTTTTCAGGATGCAATAAATTATTTTTAGTATTTTTATGTTGAAATAAAATTAGAAGCTCAAACTTTTCAATGGTGGTAATGGTGTAAAGTAAGTAAATTTTGTTACTGAAGAAAATTACTAAATCGCCTGCTCCTGTATTTGATAGAGAAAAAAATACCATTTGTCAGCGAATGAGCAACTTTAAAATAATGAAAGTCCAGTTTGATATTTTGTTGAATATCAAATATATTCAATTAAGTTATTTTTTACATAAGAAAAGGTAAAATGTATTTTGATAATTACAACGCTGTACATCCACTGTAATTGAAATGTAAAAAAAAAAAGTTATTGTATTTTCATGCTTCTTAATTATTTCAATATCAAAATGAAACAATGTTTTTTTATTTGAATTTTAAAGTTCATAATAGCGACAAATTGTAAAAAAAAAATAAAACTAATGTTAGTCTGTAATTATCTATCTAATTGGATTTTTTTATTTGAATAAAACTAAAATAAAAAAAAAATAAAAAAAGAAACAATAAAAAATAAGCAAACATTTTCAAACAAAATTAAGTTGTAGTAAAAAAGAATTATTTAAAATGTTCTAGAAGAAAAAACTTTTAAGACTTTATTAAATTGAAAAATTGTTTGAATAAAACCATCTCACAGTTAATATAAATGTTCCTTAAAATGTTTTAATCATATTAAAAATTTATTTCAAAATAAAACCGATTACAACATTTCTTTTATTTCCTAAAATGCAATAAAAAATTGAGAACTTACAATAGACAAATTAAAAATATTTTTTCGTTAGGAAAATTCTATAAAAAAATTTGTGCTTATGATTATCGGATTTCATAAAATTTTTCGTCAGGATTATATTCAAAATTTCAAACAAATATTTTTTGAAAGTTGATAGGACAATGTTAGGGCACATTTATCAAAACTGTAATGGGGCGTTTATAACAACACAATAAGTGGTTATGATTTAGTCCAGAAATCACATAATTACTACAGGAATATTAACTTTAAACTATGCACATTATCCAACCCAACACTGCACATTAAAGTGAAATATAGGCCATTACCAAACCTGAATTAGCATAAGAGTTTCCACAAAACAGAATTGTGGTAAAGCATTATACCAAGATACAATGACAAGTGCCGTTTTCTAATAGTCATTTCAATTATCATTTAAACTAAATGTAGAAAAACACTTAGGCTAAAACAAATTACAACATACTATGTGTTTATGAGATTTTGCGTCTGACAGATCGATGAATTTTAATGTTTTCAGATGATGCTACAATCCTTCAATAAACATTTCACCTCCCCCTTCCCTCACTACATATCCTCACTAGTTCAGTTTGACCTTAACCATCATTCCATTGGCTAATTACACCAGTGGATCATTTGTAGGTACATCATATATCCTGGTCTGACACTAATTAGCAACGGCATAATATTTAAACATTTGTATTTTTTTCCCATTAATTTCCATTTCATTTTTATTCTATTCTTGTGAATGTTGTTTAAGTTAGATATCTGTGCCTTTTAAATCCTTTTACTTTTAATTGTCAAGCAGTTTTTTATTTTTATAAGAATGGGTCATCAATACTGAAAGTACATGTTGAACCAAATAATTTGGATTGTTTGGTAATGAATTGGTAATATAAAAAAATATATTTTGTTTTTGATGAATATGACTGACCAGCATTCCCACTGTTGCAAACAAACTTAATTCCATATCCTATTAAATCTGATTATTTCATGGCCAATTAAAATTCATGAAAATAAATCGCCAAAAAAGGTTTAATTACAAGTAAATTAATTTCTTAACTGCAAATCATGAAATTAAATTGCGGTGAACAAGAAATGGAGATTTGAAATTAACTCTCAGCTGAAATCAGTAGGTTTACAGTAGGTTATGTTACAATAATTTGTTTACTGCTTTTATTGTTCCACAAACAAAAATGATAAAGAATCTCATTGTAGCCAACAAGTAATGAACACAAGAGTCAGTATCTGATCAAAACAATTTATTTGACACCAAATTAAACACAAAATATTTCAAACAATTACTACACCAGAAAAAAAATCTGGTATAGATAAACACCATAAAATTTCAAAAACTTTGAAGTTGAGAAAGGGTTTTCTCAGTACTTGAGTTAATAGGGAACATGAATTATAGAGAGGAAAATTTGGTCGGCACTAACAAAATACATATTTTGCATTAAAATAGTTTTCCAATATTGTAGTGAGTGAATAATACTTCAAATTCATTATTATTAAAAGCTTTAAATATGAAAACAAAAAACTAAATAACGAAACAAAAACAAAATCACTGAAAAATAAAAATTGGACACTAAACATTTTCAAAATTTTAATGGGACAGATGAATTGAAAAATCAGAAACTGTTTTTAAAATTCAATTCAGTCATATAGAATATTAAGTCATGAAAACTGGCCATACTTTGGGGGGTAATCCTTATTCTGAGGCCTATACATGTTAATACAAAGACATCTATTATTTCAATATATCTTTAGAAGCTAAAGCTAAAAGTTGGAAGACATTTCCCTGATTCAATGGCTAAAACAATGCATTATGATGAAACAGGAATATCCTGTATTTCATTACTACATCAAAAAAAGCTGACAGAACAATAATTACATATATCCAAATGTTACTTTAACAAACCCATTTGTCACCATATAATTAACATAATGGTACTTTAAAATCAACACCGAGAAATTATTGGCCATTCTGAATATTTTCCACGAAACTCATTTATCATCAGCTAGCTATCAAACGTAGTTTCCATCTCATGTGTTATCTATGGATAGAAATCTATCACATGAAAGTTAAATATTCTTAAATAAAAAGCATCTTCTTCGTAACTGAGCATTTTATCTCAAATTAAGCAATGATGAAAAATCTGATACCAGAAAAGTTTGTCTATCGGAAGGAAAAATGTTTTGCAATTTCAATTTAATGGGAAGATATATATGAACGTTTATTTCTTACATTTACAAAGCAAAATTAAAATAAATAAACTGATTTTTGATACTATCTAGACAATTTGGGTTGTGAAATTCTTGCATAAACAATTATGATTTTGAAACTAGTTTATTATAATTTGATTTCATATATGTTACTATTTATTTCTATTGGAGGGAAGTTTTTGGGAGAAAACTATAAAACACAGTTATTAGCCAATTAAACAGAAATAATATTGAGAATAGTGCTTACACAAAAAGTTGATTTCCTCAATGTTTTTTTTAATCAACCAACAAATTAAAACATGATGAGAATTTAACATTATCTCTGTCCATCCTCCAATTCTTATCCTATTATATTAGCACCACCACCCCAATAGCTCTACACAATCTACTTCACCAGTGAACAAGACCTGCCTAGAATTTATACTCTTTTAGATCAGATTCTAGATATAAATTCCAACTTTCAATTTAATAATTAAAAAAAATACTTAAAGAAACAACATTTAACCAAATACAAAATTTCAAATAAAATATGGTTACAATAATGAAAAATGGGAAATACTTTTAAAAGCAGATATGGAACAGCTAGCATTTACAATCATCAGAAACTGGATACAAATGATAAAATAAAACATATTTATTTTCTAAACAAACAAAAAATAGATCAATCATCAACACATCACGTGCAACACATTTCATGCCGTCAACTATTCATAACTGACTATGAGTTGATTCTGCACCAACAACTCTGGGTTTTTTTTTATTAAATGTCTATATATAATATTTGTATTTTATGACAGCAATTAATGGAACATTTTCTTTTTTCATCCCACTTAAGAAACCATCTGATCATACATAATACATGTGTTTGTCTTCTTTTTCATCTGTGTATGATGTAATGTTTAAACAATCAGTGCATGAAAAATAATATTTTGAATTTCTCTAAAGTGCACGAATATTTAAAAACGCATGAGGTGAATGACTTCATGAATATGGAGAAACTTATTTTCTCTATTTGTATAATAAATGGGAAAAAATAAACTAAATGCAGCATGATATGGTACTCAAGTGATTATATAACTTGTCCGACACATTCCCACTACGTAGCCATACACCTAGAGGCAGCAAGTAGGAAACCAACATAGGTCAGTTGCTAAAAGTTTAGTGGTTTTTCTCCCAGAACTCTGGCTTACCATTACCTGAGACACCTCCATCAATAACCTGCCCTAAATGTTAACATGCCATAATACAAAACGAACACAAAATGCAACACAAACAAATCAAAACTCATAACAAACTTTAAATACTCAATGGACTTAAAAATAAAATTTGCACTTTAAAATACACAACAAACTTCTGGATGTAGTAAATAATCTTCAAAATGATCTTGCAGCACTCACCTCATAGATTATAAGAGTACAAACAAAAATAGCATCAGAGGTGATAAACATAGACCAATTAATGTTTTCTCCAAAATACAATAATTTTCAATGTTACTACTTCTTGACCTCTGATTATATTCTAAACATGTTTACATGCATACATCCATGTATGATTTTACCAAATAAAGCTTTCCAATGAGATCTTATCTACCATATAGGTTGTGATATTTGATATATATATATATATACGTATAAAACTTTTATTTTTATTTCGCTAGCAATATACCGTAGGTGTCACTGTTCTGAATTTGTTCAAAGGAACGTTTGTGAAAACACTGCATCAATATTTTTCTGACAATTTTATTTGCACATGAACTAGTAACAACTATATTGGATTATCCAAGCAGCAGATTTTAGTTAATTGTTACTGGTTTATCACCTACATGACTCCATGTATTACCAGGATAAATCTCACCAAATAAAGTCAGGGTAGATTTATCTGGAATTTGGTGCTTATAGCTGATAAATGAATCACATATGACACATGTACAGGTTAATACTTCCCCCTTGTTAATAAAAAAATGTATTAACCTTTAAAAGACTGTAATTGTATGTACATGTATTGGCCGGGTTTTAATTTGTTTTATATTAAAACCAACTTCTAGAAAACCAAAAAAATTGCCTTTTGTTTTATTCTGTTATATTTACATTTTCTAAATGTTCCACAGTTATGTAGATTTTGCAGTGAATGTCAAATAAAATCTTTTGCCTTTCTATATTTAATTTCAATTTAAAGTAACCCAAAAACCGTTCAATCCTCAATATCTTTTCAGTTTGTGAAGTCATATAACTCGATGAGTTACTATTTAGACATTTTTGCAGTCTATGGAAAATAACCTCAAAAATCTATCAAATAGAAATTTCAAAACAAAATCAATTTCATTTTCATGAAACTTTCATTATTATACAATGTATCTCATGAGGATAAATTACATCCATCAAATATATGTATATATAAATATATATATGTATCAAAATAACAGTATAGGGCTAAGTGCATTCAGTCACAAATATACATAACTTGTGGGGTTTTTTACTTGCTAGTTTCACATCTTATAATTCAAACTCATTAAATACATACATAAGATGAAGTTTTACAACAGTAATATTTATTCCATTATATTTACATTTTCTACATGTTCCAGAGTTATGTAGATTTTGCAGTGAATGTCAAATAAAGTCTTAAATGTATGATATGAAATAGCATCAGTGAGTCAATCAATCTACACCATTCAAAAACCAATTAAAGAAAGATATATAACACATAAAAAATCAATTTATAAAAACCAATGAATTTTGGAAAATTGAAACATTGAATAAATCACTTAAACAGTGGAAATCGGAATTTCCAAACAGTCTATATAGTATATAGTCCTTCACATCTATTATTCCCATTATAGTACTTCCTATTTATTATTTCCATTTTAGTTCACATTTATTATTTCTGAACATAAATATATCATCCACATATTCACGATATTCTATAATGAACCTGTAATTTGTCAGTACATTATGTAAATAGAGACCGGCCAACTGGTATCACTGAGGTTAGTTTTAAAATGGACAGAATCTCCAATGCCTGGTAGAAATCCAACGTTAATAAAATTAAGATAAAATTAACAAATTACGATTACCGCCATAAATCCTTTATAATATTTCATAGCAGTTCTTCTCTAACACTATACACACAGACACAATAATCACACCATCCGTGGTAATCCTGAAAAAAGTCCAGCCTCTGGACCCGTGCATTAGTTATCAATATCTGTAACAGTTCGGGTACCAAGTAGCTAGTAACTACATCCCGGCCTGTCCAGGTTCAATATAGACTACTACTACACCACTAACACTCTAAAACACTATCTTCTACCACAAATTGTACAACATAAATTCTGGCCGAGTTTTATTTCCCCCATGACAGTTTTATGACCCCAGTACAACTTTGTTGGTTGATTCCTCCGTCTGGTAGTAAACCGTCTATATTCAGTCTCATTGGAGCTAGCTCATCACTATATCATCATTAAAATGCTACAAAATCACAACTTATTTACATATTTCATTTATTGATGGGTTATCCTAAAATGAAAACGGTCTTTATGAGTTATTTCACAAACAGAAAGATTTTTTCTTATGCAATTCTGTTTTTTAACAGCAAAACATTGAAATTTTAATAATCAAGCATCATTATTTTTGAAAACTTTTGATGGCATTCACATTCATGCTCGGATTGTTGATCCAGACGTCACAAAAAAAATTGAATATGGTGATGTTCTTACAGTGTATATATATATATATTAGCCACCAGCTACTACAGGGCCACTCTCACATATAAACATTATAACTACATGTAATTCACATCTAAAACACTGACTCTAAAGGTAATCCTCCATGGATGGAACTGAATCATTACATTTGACAAAAAAAATATCTTCAAGAATTATAACATACAAATAAACTGAACAACAATCAATGTCTGTCTAACACATATTACTTACATTAATTCGCTTATCCCCCTTGGTATGACCAGATGAAGTTGAAGATTTGGGTGTGATTGCAGTGTAAAGGAACCAATGTGTTATGTTCAGGCCTATCCATGGGACATTTCGATGTGATAGAAATGTGACTGAAATCTGCTCATCCTTGTAGTTACAGTTTGTCTGCTTCAGAACCTTCAAAATAAATCATTATAAATCATATCATCACAGGAAGTATAACAATATAGGGGGTAAAGGCCAAGAAGTCCAAAATAACATTTCATTGCATTAGATTAAGCAACGGAATTAAGAGCAAGAATTGCAGTACAAATCCTGGAGATTGCACATCACAGTTATATAATTTTGGTTTAAGATTTACTACCATTTATGGGTAAGTATCCCCTCAAGAGGTGACTTTAAAATCCCACTCTATCACTCTACAAAGAATAAAAGTACTCCTTTTTTAAGCTAAAACATTACAGTTTTGGTAACAAAGTTTTTGCCTGTGACATATTTTGACATCACATTCATTGTAAATCTCTTTATATTTATCATTAATCAACTTCATATTTCATGATTAACTAAAACTTGTAATTATTGAGCTTAAAATAGGCACCAGTAATTTTGGTTTAAGATTTACTACCATTTATGGGTAAGTGCCCCTCAAGGAATAGTACGGTAAGACTTTTTGGATCACCATGATAACAGTCAAATTCCCCAAAATGTCACCTAACAATTCCTCTATTTGAAAAAAGGTAGTTACTCCAAAAACCTATATCTGATCCCTGAATATATGTAAAACAAACTTTTTGTATTTTCCTTAGTTAACTTGTGAACTATGCAAAGTATATATGTACATGTACTAGTACCACAATATATTTAAAGTACAGTATACAATGTATATAGGAAATGGAATTCTTACCAAGCAATTTAGAAATGTGATATTGTGTTTATATTTATACTTTGAATAAGCTGCAGGAACAATATTTTTCCCCTATTTATAACTTTGTTTTACACACTTCTAACACTGTAATTCAAAGATTTGATAATTGAAAGGTTGTTTATTATAATTTTAAAAAAGTTGAATTCATTTTTTTCAATGTTCACACAACTAATTAAGGTATATTTATATTCATACTGCAATGTACATTAAAACATAAGGTATACTTAAAATATATGTGTAGAGCTTAATCATACTGTTTTTATTTTAAAAGTTAAATCAAGTTACAAATCAGTTAATTGCTCCAAATAACATAAAAAGAAATCAAAAACATTCATTATTTCATAAGAGCAGTTATTTTTACTAGTTTCTGAAAAGTTATAAATAATACAAACTTTACCGTAGATATGAACTATAAGTATTTTTATCTGAATTACTCAGACTTATAAGAAATAAAAAATATTCATTATTTCATAAGAACAGTTATTTTTTCTAGTTTCTGAACAGTTATAAAATAAAATTATACAAACTTTACCTTAGATATAAACTATAAATATTTTTATCTGAATTAGTCAGAATTACACCAAATACACTTATAGCTTTTAAATCTAAATTTTGATAGTAGATATTGCTACATTTTGGGGAAAAAAACCCAACATTTTTCCTTGTATAATCACAGTGGAACATATAAGTGAGACATTTGATATGCAGATGGACATTTGTGATGGGCGTGAATTCAGTATAATTTGCCCATTATAACACCTGAGCATGAATAAAGATTACAATAAACATGTATTATATACAACATATATGATAAACATGTTGGGTCCTCACCACCTGTTACAGGTAAATTATACACACCAGGTACACAATAATAATGACATATTTCAAGTACCTTCAGATTTATTTCATTCTACGTCAAATTTAATAAATCATTAAAAAGTGCATGGCTACATTTATTTCAAATGTATAATTTAAACATTGTTTGTTAAAAAAAAATGACAATATGGCTAAATGTTTATTTCAAAGATGAGTTGAAGAATCATCTAAAAATTCTGCAACTTTAGTTGATGATGATTTATTTGTTTAATATGAGTAAGTCTCCCTAGGTATTCTATACATCAAAAATATATAAATTTCTTTAATGTGATAACGATTATTTAACTAGGAAAGTACAAAATGAAGTGCTGTCATCCCCTTTTTTATTAAAGTGGTCAAAAACTAGATAGGTGAATTGGGACAGACAAAGTAATACACTTTATATATATACACCGCATCCAACCCCCCAACCCCCCTCAAAAAAATTGATTAAAAAAAAAAAATAATTATGGTAGAGGGCATATAAATCTCTTTTCCTCCTTGAACTACACATAGATTTCAATGAACAGAATTCAGAAGTAGCGGCTATAGTTAATTTTGCTGTCTAAAACAGTGCAGAGTTCAAGATAAAAAATGGTACGAAATGAAGAATCATTACAACGAAAATACAACTAGACTTCAATCTGAACAACTGACATTTATGAATATCTAAAGAAAGACATTGGGGAGTAAAAATCAAGATTAAGGCTGCTAGTGAGCCAGAATTTATTGTCCTCCAGGGAAGAAAGAGTTCCAATAACAGCATTTTACCATTTTTGATAACAAATGTATGTTGGTTCCCATGAGTACACTAAAGATCAGCCAACCTGCTTGTGGGGTATGTTTGTTTGATATTGGATTGATAATGTACATGATTTACACAATAATAGATGGGAGCAGACGACCAACAGATGGGCGGAAGGACAAGACATACCTCATCCCTGTACATACTCATATATCTACTGATAATAGGTCGTCTTTATCAGAGTTAAAACATTTATAAAGAGAAACAATGAAGGTAAAAAAAATATCTCATTTGTCTTTGAAGGTATTTGACCAGATTTTTTTTCTTTTTGATTTACACATGCGGATTTTCTTTAAATTGATGGTTAAAGCAATGCTTGGTGTTCTTACAAAGATATAGTACTTAATGTAGGCGAGATTTACATCACAAACCAAGTCTCAGTCAGGTGAGGAAATGAAGACATTTTAAAAAAAAATCACTTTTATACAAAAGGTTTATAACAATTTCTTTAAATCAAAGAAACAACTTAGCTAATGCAATGCCTTGATTTATACTCAGCTCTCTACTTATATCCTGGTTTACAAACTACAATACTCCACCTATTGAAAGGTTTCTGTCAGGTAAATACAAACTACCAGGGCTTAATTACCATACCTGGTAATCATGGTGCCATGTACATACCATAGGTCTCAAATAGTCCATTTCATTTCCATGTTTGAACTTTAACTAAATACCATACTCATCATTTGAACAATAATTTGTGTTTAATCATGTGAATTAGGGATGGGTATCACGAAAAAATTTTGTATCGCGATATATCACGATACATCATAAGTGTATTATGATACGTATCATGATATTTTGGTATTATTTTTGTAGAATAAGAATTGCATGGTTTTTTCTGTCAATCACCTAAAAAGAGTATGAAATAAATGTTTTGTCAATATATCACTTTTATTCTTGTTTTTTATCTAAAAAATGCGAGATTATGTCTGTGTTACTTCCGCTCGATGTTTTGCAAACACTTACTACTGGACGGGACTCAGTAGCTGGGTGATGGCGACGCAAGTGAGTCGTCAGGTTCCTTGTTCCGCCACTACATTTAACGATTGCCGTACACAATCGACATCAAGCAATGCTTTACTCGCTATTTATTTCCCCTTTACGTACTATAAGGCCAAAATGCTGCCATACAACCGCTTTTGCTTGGGATTTTTTACGAGGTTATCATTCGTGCCTATGAAGGTCGCCATTTTGAAACGTTACTAAGCACAAGATCAATCATAATCTACGTATAATAACATCCCAAAAATCCATCTTAACCTATACATTTGTCTGAAATGTTGTTAAAATATATATTTCAGTTTTAATTTTTATACAAATTCTCATTTTAAAAATATATCCCGTCAAAAACGAAATTTTCACGGAAATAAACGGAAAATCCCCGAATGATTCCGAGTGAACCGATACGACTAAATCGTACCGCGATACGTATCGTTTTCAAATTGAACCTGGATATATCGGTATACCGATAATACCCGCGCCACACGTACTCACTAATGTAAATGTATCTCTAATTACCACAAAAATGATACTAAATCATTTGGTTCTGCGCTTTTGGTACATTCGCAACATATTCAGTACCTCAATCAATGGAATTATGCAGTGTCGCATTATTCTAATTCAGGCGAAGTGCACATTAATTATCTTATTAAATTAAAACAAGAAGCTATCAAATCTCTTTCAATTATTGAAACGGACTTCAGATATTCAACTTATGGTTCACTTCTTTTTTTTTCTGAATTCATAATGTTCATCTGCAGTTTATAACTACTATCAGGTTTTTACCTTTTGGGGTCCTCCCAAGTCTATTAAACAAAAAGTTTCAAATAATGTTGGGGAACTATAGGTCCCATGTGAGCTTGAATGAAGGTCAAGATCATTCCTTTGAATATACTTGGCAGCCCTTTATCCCAGCATACTAAAGAGGCTTAATACCAGGGATCTAGGCCCCTTAGTTACATTATGTAACAAGAAATCATCCCAGGTTTGACATTGCATGAAGTTTGATGCCATTAACAAACTTAGAAGCCCTTTATCCAGCATGACACAGGCTCATGCCAGTAGGTCTCTCAATTATTTACAAAATGTCTTTAAAATATTTTAACCCTACTTAATCCTATGATCTTGGATGGAGGCCAAGGTCATTTATTTGGTAAATTTGGTATAAATTCATCCCAGAAATATCAGTTCTGTAGAACTTGGTACATTAATGTTTACTTGTCGCCTGCAATCAAAGGAGGCATCGATCTGTTCATTCAGAGATGTCAGAGGCCACAACACAGTAATCAGTTGATGGCCTATCATATTATGGGAGTAGGGTATTAAAGATTTAGCAACACATAGCTTTTTAAAAATGCAAAGAAAACATTCCAGAAAAGCAAACATATGGAGAGATATACATTGCTGGTAGATTTTTAATTCCAACATTTGTAATAAAATATTTATAATGGTCATTGCCAAACCGTTGGTTAATCATAAAGACATATTTCTGTAAAAGCATTCAACTTACAGAAAACAAATTCATCAATCTTATGTATTACAATGTGAAAATCTATATAAACGGGGTGATACCTTTTCCAAATACTTCCGACAGTTATTCTCAAAAACACCAAACTTTACTGACAGGCAGCGACAACACAGCCTTTCTTGTTGCAGTTTGCGAAGTGATCGCGCGCGCTACAATCCGGTTTTTCCTTCTCGGAGAATTATAAATAATAAAAGAGCCTAAAACGATAATATAATTCCGGATAATTGTACATGTATTATTGTATAACATCTAAACAAAGACGAATACGTACCCAGATTCAATATTACTAATAAGTGATCGATACCGAAACACACATACAGTTCATTTTGTAATACGGTTAAAAAAATAATGAAAAAATAAAATTAACGGTAAAGAAAAAAACCCTGAGGTCATTTGTTTTGTATGGATTTACAATCATACTGTGAATATTGTAAGCCAGTAGTCTGATTTTGTTACATTTCAATAATGTGCATTTTAGTCTACAGTAAAGTATATGCGGGTTTCAGAAAGAACAAAAAATCTCTTATGGCGCATGTGCGCATTTTTGCGGAAATATTTTCTTTTATTATTATTCTCTTTATTTCTCCCTCCAAATACGTAGATTACAATTCTTTTAGGACCCCCACACCCCCAACATACCAAAATTATTGTTCTTGAATTTGGCCCCCCCACCCCCATTATTGTGCTTCATTAGAAAATGTTATAACAAAAAGCTAAACCATTCCATACTACTATAAAAATGGTAATGAAGCTGGCAAAGGTTTTTATCACAATTTGCATGTCTCACACCTGTAATCTCAAAGAAATGGTAGCAGAAGACAACAATCCATCGGCAATGTCTAACACCTGTAATATCAAAGATATGTATGAAAGAGAACAATCCACCGGCAATGTCTCACACCTGTAATATCAAAGATATGCGCAAAAGACAACAATCCACCGGCAATGTCTAACACCTGTAATCTCAAAGAGAAATGTACAAAAGAGAACAATCCACCGACAATGTCTAACACCCGTAAAAATAAATGTACAAAAGAAAACAATCCAGCGACAATGTCTCACATTTGTAAAAACAAATGTGCAAAAAAAACAACAATCTAACACCTGTTATCCCAAAGAAATGTACATAAGACAAACAATTACAATAAGACAACAATCCAACACGACAATGTCTAACACCTGTAATCTCAAAGAAATATACAAAAGACAACAAATCCACCGACAATGTCAATAACAACCTTAAAAATAAATGTACAAAAGAGAACAATCCACCGACAATGTCTAACACACCGTAAAAATAAATGTACAAAAGAAAAAACAATACCAGCGACAATGTCTCACATTTGTAAAAAACAAATGTGCAAAAAAACAAACAATCTTACACCTGTTATCCCAAAGAAATGTACATAAAGACAACAATCCACCGACAATGTCTAACACCTGTAATCTCAAAGAAATATACAAAAGACAAACAATCCACCGACAATGTCTAATACATGCTAATCTCAAAGAAATGTACAACAGACAATCATTCCACACCGACAATGTCATAAACACCCTTGCAATAAATCAATGAAAAGAACAAAAGACAACATTCCACACTACAACGTCCCACAACTGTAATCATATCAAAGAAATGCAAATTGTACAAAAGATACAACATTCTCCAGCCGACAATGTCTACAACCTGTAATCCCTCAAACAACAAAGAAATATACATAAAGACAAAACAAATCTACGACAATGTATAAACACATGTTAATCTCAAAGAAATGTACAAAAGACTAATCATCATGCCGCACTCAAAAAACAATGTCTACAACACCTGCAATATCAATCGAAATGTAACAAAAGTACTACTCCACCGACAACGACTCACCACTGTAATAGTAAAATTGTACAAAAGCTCAACATTCCATCCTCGACAAACTGAAAATCTCTCAAAGAAATGCACAACAAAGACAACAATCCTCGGACAAATATCTAACAAACTGCATGTATGCTCGAAGAAATGCAACAAATACTGTCACTCAATCACATCACCGACAATGTCTAAACACTCCTGTAATCTCAAAGAAATGCACAAAAAAGACAACAAATCCACCGGACAAAACCTGTAATCTCGAAGAAATGCACAAAAAGACAACAATCCACCGACACATGTAATCTCAAAGGAATGCACAAAAGAGAAACAACACCGACAATGTAACATACTGTAATCTCAAAGAAAATGTACAAAGACAAACAATCCAAAATGTCTAACACCTGTAATCTCAAAAAGAAATGTACAAAAGACAACAATCCACCGACAATGTCTAACACCTGTAATCTCAAAGAAATGTACAAAAGACAACAACAATGTCTAACACGACAATGTCTAACAATCAAAGAAAAATGCAAAAAGACAACAATCCACCGACAATGTCTAACACCTGTAATCTCAAAGAAATGTACAAAAGACAACAATCCACCGACAATGTCTAAACCTGTAATATCAAAGAAATGTACAAAAGACAACATTCCACCGACAATGTCTAACACCTGTAATATCAAAGAAATGTACAAAAGACAACATTCCACCGACAATGTCTAACACCTGTAATCTCAAAGAAATGTACAAAAGACAACAATCCACCGACAATGTCTAACACCTGTAATCTCAAAGAAATGTACAAAAGACAACAATCCACCGACAATGTCTCACACCTGTAATCTCAAAGAAATGTACAAAAGACAACAATCCACCGTACAGACGTCTCACAAACTGAAATAACCAAAGAAATTCTCATCACAAAATACAACGATTCCACCGCTACAAGTTACTAAAACCACCTGTACACATCCTCGAAGAAATATACAAAAGACAACAATCCACCGACAATGTGGGCTAACGACAAGTAATACTCAAAGATACTGCAAAAGATAACCAATCATGGCAGACGGCAATGTCCCCCACAACATTTCAAACAATAATGTAACACAAAACACCAAAAATCCATGCCAGACCCGGCCAAATGTCTAACACGATGTAATCTCAATGAAATTGTAACAAAAAAGACAACAATCCACCGAGAATGTCTCACACCTGTAAATCTCAAAGAAATATCAAAAAGACAACAATCGCACCGTACAAAGTATGAACACGCGTAGTAAATAATTAAAGAACAAGATCCAACAGAGTCCACAATCCACTGAGAAATGTCTCACACCTGCAATCTCAACAAGAAATGTACAAAAGACAGACAATCCACCAGTACAATAGTTTCTAACACTGCAATAACACAAATGAAATATACAAAACAGAGCACAAACAATTCAGCGAGCATGTCAAACACACTGTCATAAAAGAACTGAAACAAGACTAACAATCCACCGGGACATTTATATACTGCAATATCCCAAAGAAAGTAAAAGCCCGTTTTTCATCCAGGACATGTATCAGACACCTGCATTTATCAAAGGGAAAAGTTACTCAAGCAACTCAAGTCACCGACATGTCTTAAAAGGCAGTAAATAATCCCCAACGATATGTGGAAAGGAACAAATCATCGCGCCAATGTTTCCACACCTTTAAATGTACAAAAGACACAAACAAATCCACCGTACAATCCACACACCTGTAATGTCAACATTAAATGTACAAAAAGCACGAACAATTACCACATCTGTCTCACACCTGTAATCTCAAATAAATGTACAAAAGACCACAATCCACCGGCAATATCTAACATCTGCAATCTCAAAGAATTTTACACAAAAAACACACATTTTATTTAAATTTTTTTACAGTAATTAGTGAATTCAGCTTTTGTAGGGGCTTCGAAGACTATTGATTATTTATGTAGCACTATGCACGTGGAATCTAGTTTGGAAATTTATTTTATGTTGAATTATATATAAGAGCATTCGGAAAAAAATATGAAATAAAGGTCAAATTTGAGAAAAAAAAATTAAATATGGATGACCAATCGTCGTTGATATGGGAAGAAAGAAATAACGAAAAAAAGAAATAAAAAATTTAAGAAAAGATAAAAAGAAAGAAACAACATTGCTTATCATTGGGTGTTTATTATTTACATGTAGAATGAGCAAGTGAAAATGATGATTTAAACGATGAACACAAGCTAGGGTCGGATGTTTTAAATATATGTTTACAAATGGATGTTTTCACATTGATTTATTAATTACATTATCTGAATTTTATATTTTTCTATTTCCCGTGTTTTTTTTTTTCCTAAAATTGGCCAGATCTTTCTGACAAGAATGAAATCTGAATAAGACATTAATTATACACCTACGCAAGAGGATACTTATATATATATATATACAGCTTAGAACATACACCCAAAACGTCTCCACGGTGTACTCAGAGGGGCTTGGCAAGAGAAAAATCAACATCTTGTTTCTTCTTATACATTATCAAAATGGTCGTTTTGCAGATTATTTACATATTATACTTGTGTTTAATGTGTAGGGTAACTCAAAATGAAGATTATCAAATGCGTACCTCGTGGGGCTCCCATGGGGAAGTATGCCAAACATCGAGGGGCTCATATGGGGGAAAATCAAAAAACATATTTCCTTCCGTCATCGTGGCTCTTGTGAGGGAGTTCACATGTGTTTTAAGGCAACATGGGGCTCCAACAGGTGCATAGAAAACCCCTTTGAGCACGTGTCTTGGGTTCGCAAGATCGATCGTTCGGGTATATATATATACATGTAGTTGTATTGTTTATGGCTGGAATCAACCTGTATAGTAGACAGGTCTCACTTAATATATAACATTAAACTAATTTAATCACATTTCAGTAATCACATGTGCCGAATATTGACTTTAAAATCGATATAGAATTTAATACTTTCACAAAGTCTGTCATTACATCTAATATTGGGTATATGGAAGTTACAATTATGATATTCAGAGCGGTAACAAAGTTCGTTTCACGTGCTGCACAGTTTACATTAACGATGGTTACAAGAGTTAATGTTTGCCATAAAGTAAGGAAGATTTTATTCACAGAATGTGCTTATACATGTTTTACATATGTATAAATTTACACATATATGTAACATTTCACATATGTGACAAATTTTATATATTTACTAAGGTTACTAAGTTCACAAACACAGAAGTGTTGGATACAAAGTTCATTTTCAAAGAAGTTACATATGTTTACATTGACTGTACATACACAGTTCAAACTTCCGAAATAATCATATTCAAAGAGATTACAAAGTTCATATTCACAGAAGTTATAAAGTATACTTTCACAGCAAGCACACATTTGATGTTCTCAAAAAATACAACGTTATATATATTCATACAGTTAACACAACTGAGTTAATAAGTATGGCAAGCCAAGTTACTTTTTATTCTTTTATTCCGATATCGGAATAAGAATTCTCGATATCAGAAATTCAATTCAGATATCGGAATTAGAATTCTCGATATCAGAAATTCAATTCAGATATCGGAAATTCTAATTCCGATATCGGAAATTTAATTCCGATATCGCAAATTCTAATTCCGATATCGAAAATTCTAATTCCGATATCGGGAATTAGAAAACAATTTCCGATATGGGAAATTCAATTCCCGATATCGGAAATTCAATTCCCGATATCGGAAATTCTCTCTACTCATTATTTGCATTGCAGATTATACTTCATTTCCGATATCGGAAATTGAATTCTCGATATCGGAAATTGAAATACCGATATCGGAAATAGAATTACCCATTTCAGAATTTGTTTTCTTATTTCCGATATGGGAATTAGAATTTCCGATATCGGAATTATAATTTCCGATATCAAAATTTAATATGAATTTCCGATATCGGAAATTGATTTCTCGATATCGGAAATTGAATTCCCGATATCGGAAATTAGAATTTCTGATATAGGAAATTGAATTTCTGATATCGGAAATTAGAATTCCCGATATCGGAAATTGGAATAAAAAGTAACTTGGCTTGCCATAGTTAAGCACGTATGTGTTGCAATGTAGATCAAGTATTCACCAAAGTTGCACGTTTTATATTATGCATTTCGGAAAGTTTATAACGAGTTTATTTAACCATACAATGTTTAATCATTTCAGTCAAGTACGACTTAATAACTTTCCTTTCACGATTTATCAGCAACAAATAAGGATATATATTATGTACGATGTTTTATGATATACATACAATGTATGTACCTGTTTCTCTCAAATACAATATACCACGCTTCAGTTAGACGTGTCCTAATACAAACGTAACAAACCTAATACAAACCTGACCACATAATGTTCACCAGAAAGTCAGTTAAATATTTCTCTTTAAGACAACCGCCGATTGTAATGTATCTCATAATTAAGTCTATTTTTACTGACAAATTTTTACAAAATACATACATACATGTACATAGTAACAAATATATTTTACGGTATATTTAGCTAGAGTTCTTCAGGTAGACATTATACTAAGTGTGAAATATGATTTAATGCGTTCCCATGGTAACCTCTAATACAATCTACTAAATACACAATTATATACTTTTATTTTTCAATATATAAAATGGTTTATAGCATCTCGTATTTTCTTTAAAAAAATGCATACAATATACTAAATTGGGTATTTTTCGTTGAAATACAGCGTTAAATTAATTTCATACTTTTTAAAAAAATGGATGATTTAATATACAATTGACAAAATGATATTTTATAAACCATTGTCTAGTTTTGTTTTCTACGAATTTTATGGGTGAAAAATTGGTTTGACAAGTACACAAGACGTGATTATTAATCAATGTTTTATATATAATGCATCACAATGGAATCCGTACACAATTTGTGCAATACACACGCAATTACATATTTGTTAAATGTGCTTCATATAATCAGAAGACAAAACGTGAATTTTATATACTTGTACATAACCCGACAATACATCATATATATGTTTCAAGCATAAGTAAAATGCAATGTACAAATGTATATGAATGGATAAATAAATGAATAAGAAGATATTTATTTTCTTGGACAAGCAGTATTTAAAAACGAACATAAAAAAAAAAAAAAAAAAAAACCCAATAACTAATAAACTACATATAGATTTGATAAAACATTTCTGGATAAGTTTTACAAATAACGATATCTTTCTGCGATATAAAACAACATTTTTATATTTGAAGCAAAAAATGAGTTGTCTTTGAATTAAGTTGAGCATGTTTATAAGACGCCTACTGCGGTCAATCCTAGTGGCAGTAAATATGACTCCGGTTATAACACGATTGAGTGTTGACCTCGTATATTTATATATAGATAGATAATACTTCTGGGCTTTTATTTAAACTTTATGGAAATATGGGACCATTTTACGTGAACCAAGGAAACATTTGCTATGAACTTTATCAAATTTATTAACCATTAGTTTTCAAAATGGCCCTGTAATTTACATATAAATGTAAGAAAAACTATGTCAGTTTTCCAGTTAAACCCTGGGCCCCGAGTCAGTTAGGAATAGTATATCATTGTACAGTGTTACGTCGATTAGAATTATCTTTCTTGCTGATTAAAAAATATTCACGAGAAAGCAAGGAATTGCGGAATGACCCAGAAACTTTAAAATCCATAGCAGATAAATATTAAAGGATAAATAACCCTGTCTGGGGCCCTAAATATAGATGAGTAAGGGAAGACAAAAATCAACTATGCACATGTAAATACTTGTTGATATCTGAACATCCACTTACCTAATTGCACGTGACCAGATATATGTAAATATCTGAGGGAAAACTCTCTCACCTAATACCACGTGAACATATACCTGTAGATATCCGAGGGAACACTCACTTACCTAATACCACGTGACCAGATACCTGTCGATATCGGAGTAAACACTCACTTACCTAACACCACGTGACCATATGCCTGTAGATATCCAAGGGAACACTCACTTACCTAAAAACACGTGACCAGATACCTGTAGATATCCGAGGGAACACTCACTTACCTAATACCACGTGACCAGATACCTGTAGATATCCGAGGGAACACTCACTTACCTAATACCACGTGACCAGATACCTGTAGATATCCGAGGGAACACTCACTTACCTAATACCACGTGACCAGATACCTGTAGATATCCGAGGGAACACTCACTTACCTAATACCACGTGACCAGATACCTGTAGATATCAGAGGGAACACTCTCTCACCTAATACCACGTGACCAGATACCTGTAGATATCAGAGTAAACACTCACTTACCTAATACCACGTGACCAGATACCTGTAGATATGAGAGAGAAACACTCACTTACCTTATACCACGTGACCAGATACCTGTAGATATCTGAGGAAAACACTCACTTACCTAATACCACGTGATCAGATAACTGTAGATATATCAGAGGAAACACTCACTTACCTAATACCACGTGACCAGATACCTGTAGATATCAGAGGAAACACTCACTTACCTAATACCACGTGACCAGATACCTGTAGATATCAGAGGAAACACTCCACTTACCTAATACCACGTGACCAGATACTGAAGATATCTGAGGGAACACACTTACCTAATACCACGTGACCAGATACCTGTAGATATCCGAGAAAACACTCACTTACCTAATACCACGTGACCAGATACCTGTAGATATCAGAGGGAAACACTCACTTACCTAATACCACGTGACCAGATACCTGTAGATGTCAGAGGGAACACTCACTTACCTAATACCATGTGACCAGATACCTGTAGATATCAGAGGGAACACTCACTTACCTAATACCACGTGACCAGATACCTGTAGATATGAGAGGAAACACTCACTTACCTAATACCACGTGACCAGATACCTGTAGATATCAGAGGAAACACTCACTTACCTAATACCACGTGACCAGATACCTGTAGATATCAGAGGAAACACTCACTTACCTAATACCACGTGACCAGATACCTGTAGATATCAGAGGAAACACTCACTTACCTAATACCACGTGACCAGATACCTGTAGATATCAGAGGGAACACTCACTTACCTAATACCACGTGACCAATTACTTGTAGATATCTGAGGAAACACTCTCTTAAACTAATACCACGTGACCAGATACCTGTATATATCAGAGGGAAACACTTTCTTACCCTACAGATACCACTTGACCAGATACCTATAGATATACCCAAGGGAAACACTCACTTATTTAAACACAGGTGATCAGATACCTGCAGGTATACGAGAGAACACTCACTTTCCAAATACCACGTGATCAGATACCTGTAGATATCAGACGGAAACATTCACTTTCTTAATACCACGTGACCAGATAACTGTTGATATCAGAAAGACACTCACTTACCTAATACCACGTGACCAGATACATGTAGATATCTGAGGGAAACACTTACCACCACGTGACCAGATACCTGTATATATCCGAGAAAACACTCACTTACACTAATACCAACGTGACCAGATACCTGTAGATATCTGAGGGAACACTCACACTTACCTAATACCACGTGACCAGATACCTGTATATATCCGAGGGAACACTCACATTTAACTTGTACCACGTGACCAGATACCTGTATATATCCGAGGGAACACTCACTTACCTTATACCACGTGACCAGATACCTGTATATATCAGAGGAACACTCACTTACCTAATACCACGTGACCAGATACCTGTAGATATCAGATGGAACATTTTCTTACCTAATACCACGCGACCAGATTCCTATAGAGATATCAGAAAGAACACTCTCACTTTCCTAATACCACGTGACCAGATACCTGTAGATATCAGAGGAAACACTCACTTACCTAATACCACGTGACCAGATACCTGTAGATATCCGAGGGAACACTCACTTACCTAATACCACGTGACTAGATACCTGTAAATATCAGAGGAAACACTCACTTACCTAAAATACCACGTGACCGAAGATACGTGATCTGTAGATATCTGAGGGAACACTCACTTACCTAATACCACGTGACCAGATACCTGTAGATATCCGAGGAAACACTCACTTACCTAATCTTACTTTTCCTAATACCACGTGATCAGATACCTGTAGATATCAGAGGAAACACTCACTTACCTATTACCACGTGACCAGATACCTGTAGATATCTGAGGGACACACTTTCTTACTAATACCACGTGACCAGATACCTGTAGATATCTGAGGAAAACACTCTTACCTAATACCACGTGACCAGATACCTGTAGATATCAGAGGGAAACACTCACTTAGCCCTAATACCACGTGATCAGATACCTGTAGGTATCCCGAGAGGGAAAACTAAAAAAAAACTTTCCTTACCGTGATCCCAGTATACTGTAGATATCAGACCGGATGCACACTTTCTTACCTACTACCACTTACAGAATTAACGGATAACAGGGACACTACACACTTTTCATTATACCACGTGACCAGATACCTGTAGATATCAGAGGAAACACTCACTTACCTAATACCACGTGACCAGATACCTGTAGATATCAGAGGGAACACTCACTTACCTAATACCACGTGACCAGATACCTGTAGATATCAGAGGGAACACTCACTTACCTAATACCACGTGACCAGATACCTGTAGATATCAGAGGGAACACTCACTTACCTAATACCACGTGACCAGATACCCATTACTTAGGGAAACACTCACGTTACCTAATACCACGATACCTGATATATATCCGAGGAAAACACTCACTTAACTAATACCACGTGACCAGATACCTGTATATATCCGAGGGAACACTCACTTACCTAATACCACGTGACCAGATACCTGTAGATATCAGAGGAAACACTCACTTACCTAATACCACGTGACCAGATACCTGTATATATCCGAGGGAACACTCACTTACCTAATACCACGTGACCAGATACCTGTAGATATCAGAGGGAACACTCACTTACCTAATACCACGTGACCAGATACCTGTAGATATCTCAGGGAACACTCACTTACCTTATACCACGTGACCAGATACCTGTATATATCGAGGGAACACTCATTTCCCTAATACCAGTGACCAGATACCTGTTTATATCAGAGGAAACACTTTCTTACCTAATACCACGTGACCAGATACCTATAGATATCCAAAGGAATACTCACTTATTTAATACCACGTGATCAGATACCTGCAGGTATCCGAGAGAACACTAACTTTCCTTATACCATGTGATCAGATACCTGTAGATATCAGACGGAAACATTCACTTTCTGAATACCACGTGACCGGATAACTGTCGATATCAGAGAGACACTCACTTACCTAATACCACGTGACCAGATACCTGTAGATATCAGAGGGAACACTCACTTACCTAATACCACGTGACCAGATACCTGTAGATATCAGAGGAAACACTCACTTACCTAATACCACGTGACCAGATACCTGTAGATATCAGAGGAAACACTCACTTACCTAATACCACGTGATCAGATACCTGTTTATATCCGAGGGAACACTCACTTACCTAATACCACGTGACCAGATACCTGTAGATATCAGAGAGACACTCATTTACTAAATACCACGTGATCAGATACCTGCAGGTATCCGAGAGAACACTAACTTTCCTAATACCACGTGACCAGATACCTGTCGATATCAGAGGGAACACTCACTTACCTAATACCACGTGACCAGATATCTGTAGATATCAGAGAGACACTCACTTACTTAATACCACGTGATCAGATACCTGCAGGTATCCGAGAGAACACTAACTTTCCTAATACCACGTGACCAGATACCTGTCGATATCAGAGGGAACACTCTCTTACATGTACCTAAGACCACGTGACCAGATAATACCTGTCGATATCAGAGTGAAACACTCACTTTCCTAAAACCACGTGACAGATAACTATATGTCCCAAGTGTGATTTCGCAATATTCATGACTTTGTTTTGTAGAATACCATTGTTTGATTTAATTAAATATGCACATCATGACCAGGTGATCTCATTACAGTTAGTTACATTTTATATTAATTTTGACTCACCAAAGTGCATATTGACCGTTTAAGACGATGTAGGGGTCTAGATAAAAAATCGATAAAATTTCTATTCTAAGGAAAAGTGTGAAAAGCTCGCCAAGACAAAGATTCTACCCTACCTAGTTTTAGCGGCTAAATTCATATTACTAGTATCCTTCACAAAAACGATTTCGTCTGTTGTACATGGAATACGAAAGCACACTGAATCGATTTGAACTGTAACTAATTCTCAGATCCATGTGGATTTTATAAAGCTCTTTTAATATTGATATTGATACGTGTAATGAAATTAAATCGACGTTATTTTCGTTCAAAAAATTATTGTGTCAGAAATTCAAAGTTAATATCTACCCACAAGGATACCTTTACCATAACACGGCGTGTAGTAAGGGAGGTTACTCGTGCAAAAAGGCAAATCTACTCAAATAGAGTTGTCGATCCTCACACATTGGCACTGTTCAAACCTCTCTTTAAGTTGGGATTTTTAAAAAAATTAATAAGATACGTAGGTTTAGCAGACTAGTTATGATCTAATCAACTTCATCGGGTTAGGAAATAAATTTTGTTTGCAAACTTTTGTGAGAAATCATTCCACCACAGTTTGAAAACAAAATTTCTTTCATTGCCCCGATGAAGTTAAAAAAAATAGTGACATCGATGCTTAAATAAAGGTTTGGGTTTAAATCACAGGAGTTTGACGTTCTGTCAATAATATAAGTATAAAATTTACATATAAAAAAATGCCCCTATATACTGTGTTTTATATAGTATATAGGGGTAATTTTTTATATATGTATACTATATATTATTGACAGAACGTCAAACTCCTGTGGTTTAATCATCTTTGGCCCAATATCATCTCGATGATTTGATCACATTAGTCTGGCAACGGACGAACCAGTCGTCCCACTCACTTGATACTGAGCTCTTAGCAAGGGCCACTTTAAAAGACTATGATGTGTTGGAACCATTCGATCACTAGCACACAACTTCTGGTCTCCATTAAGAACAATCGCTTATAAATGTACAGAAGAGGTATCTGTAAGTACCGATCATGTATATTTTGTCTCATATTATTCTTTCTATAAGTCATTATAAATATTGTCCATATCATTCTGCGTTCAATTAAAGATGCTCCACACGCTGACAAATGGTGTTTTTTCACTATCTAAAACAGGAGCAGACGATTTAGTATTTTTCTTCGGTTACAAAAAATACTTACTTTACACCATTATCACCATTGAAAAGGTCGAGCTTCTCAATTTTTATGTGAAAAATAATTATTTGCATCCCGAAAAAAAAAAAGCAAAATAAATTATTTTATATTATTTTCTGTGATGATTAGACATATATATACACGATTAAACACCAATTATTGTGTTCAAATGATGAAATATCATTTATGTTCTGTCGGCGGTGGAGCATCTTTAAAGGCCACCTACCTTTCCGAGACGGCTTTTAATTTTTAAAATGTGAATGTAAAACGAGATCGATAATTTTGTAGAGTCGCAAAAGTTATTAACTTAACGTTAATAATACATGTATCATCACTTTCTGAACAATTTGATTGAAACAAATTAAATGTTAATTTTCATAACGCGGGTCGTCTTATGTTTCCCGCCGTCGTCCTAAATACCGCGCGGCAGTTGACTATCACTGCGCCAGACGACAAAGCAGTGAAATGAGTCTCCACTGTTATCATGTTTTGTGTTGTAACCTCATCTTAGGCCGTCGGTACATATTTTCTGATGTTATTAATTGTTTTTAAGGAACCTTAATGTTTTGCTCCGACAGGTATTGGGCCTTTTGTTTGATTAAATCAATGTCCTATTACTTTAAGATCTTCTTTGATAAGTCTTTCTAACAAATTCTTTTTTTAAGACAGAAGGTTTATTCCAAAAGTATTTCTTTACATATTTTTGTTTGACATTTCAATATTTTTGACACACGAGTAAAATGAAATTCATCTTCAACTTCCAAATCATGATTACAGTTACTTTAGTACTAGGATATCTATGACACCTGGGAATATTAATTTATTGCCAACTGTTTAATGTTGTTTTATACACTGGTATTATTCCAGAGAACAAGACAGTAGGTAATATAAAACCCATTTTAATTTTACAAAAATAGGGGACCCAGAATATCATGATAATTATAAATCCGTGACATTGATAAGTGCCCTAGGGAAATGGTTTACATCAATTATTAATTGTAGTTTTTTTTTGAAAGCAAAGATATGTACTCAGTAATAGCCATGCAGGTCCGAAAAAAAATTATTCAACCGTCGACAACATCTTTATCTTACATTTGTTTATTTCATGTTATCAAAATAGCGGGAAAACTTTTTGGTACCTTCGTTGATCTTAGAAAAGCTTTTGACACCATTTGGAGAGTCGGGCTATGGACGAAACTATATAAATATGGCATCAAAGGAAAAAGATTTAACAGCTATTAGAAATATGTATCAAATATAAAATAAAATGTAAAATATAATGTTAAAATTTTTAGTATTCCCCATGAGGTGCCAATCTTTCCTCCATCCTATTCTCTTTTTTCATAATCTGGAAGATTTTTTTTTCTTCAAAAATATGAAAAGTGAATCGTTAACAAAAATCACAGAAAATTTTACAGATGAACTACAGGCATTAATTATAATTTTTGTACTGATATAAGCTGATGATACCCTACTCTTAGCCGAAGTTCCGGAGGAACAACAAAAAGCTTTGCATATTTTTGATGAGTATTGTAAAGTTTGGAAACTTAAAATTAATTTTGATAAAACAAAAAATATTATCTTTAGTAAACGTAAATGTAAACTAAATCTAGAATTTTCATTTAAATTCAAATACTTTGACTTGTAGACTGTTTTACGTTATAATGCGTAATATTTTATTAAAATGGAAGCTAGAAATAGACTTGTTGAATAAGCACAAAATCTGTATTTGCACATATAGGAACATTAGCAACTACCCAATTCCTATTGAAATTCAACTCCATTTTTTTTTTTTTTTTTTTTTTTTGTAGTTGAACCAATTTTGTTGTACGGCTCTGAAGTTTGGGGCTTTGAAAATTTGAAAACGTTGAACAGTTTCGTCTTCAGTTCTGTAAAAGGATATTAAAAGTCAGATCTAGAACACCGGCATATATGGTGAGCTTGGTAGATTTCCATTAGATATAGCTGTTTATTGGAATAATCTCATTAGTAATAAGGATAAACTCAGAAACGCTTTACTTAGATTATCACTCAAGATCCACAATGACGGAGTTTATTCCTCCAAGTGAATTAGTAAAATTGAAAAATATATGTAATGAAACTGGTTTTTCATATATTTTTGATAGCAAAATGTGCATGAATAATGTTTTTTTTTAAATACCATCTAAAGCAAAGACTCAAAGATAAGTTTATTAAACAATGGTTCTCTGAAATTGAAAATTCTTCAAAGGTACTTTTCAAAGTGGAATTGGGTTTTGAAAATTATTTGAAAAAAAAGAAGTTTGAACCCTCACAGTGTGCGAATTCTTTTGTACGGTTACCGGATGTTGCGATGACCGAGGCGGTACAAAATTGTCATGGATAGTCAGGACGAATATGAAATGTCGTATTACGTCTAAATAAGACGGATGTTGACATCTTAAATATGCTTGGCTAGAAGATATAATATCTATATCATTCTAAGATTGTCTCTCTATATGTTTGATTCGCCGCAAATCTATAAAAATATCAATAATCACCTGCCATTCTTCCGATGTCGAAGCAAAATGATAAGTCATTTTCTATTTGTCGCTCCATTATCTGCAATACCGCAAATATCATTTTGCGAAACGAAAGTTTGAAACCATAACTGGCAAGTTTCGAGTTTCCTGACGGTCTGATATCATGTGAAATGGCATTTGCGGTCGAATATGTAAAGTGCACGGGAATGATAGACCTGTTGTGTTAGATGTTTTCAATCGAGTCCTACAGTTGTATGTGCCATAATTTTCACAAACAGAAATCGGGAAAAGTAATCAATAAGTTACACAACACCATATGATATACACAATATGAGATTAATATATTTAATTTTGCAAATTAGTAGTACAGCCAAAAATAGGGATTGTGCCAGACAGAGAGTCAAAGCGAGAAGTTAATCAGTGGTCTAAAATCTCATTTCACATGTACATGTTTTTGCTTATTAATCAGTGATTGTAAAGTGAACTATTTGACATGTTTAATATGGATTCACATAGAACTTCAGTAACGTCTTTATTGCTACAAAAGTTTTTAAAGGTGTTATACATATTTGTCACATTATTTCATCACGATGTGTAGCTTTCAATAGATTTCTAATTTACAAACAGTCTTAAGATTGTTCTATTATTGTAAGGAGTTCCGGTGACTACTATTGTAACTTTATTTTTATACACGAATATGTACTGGAGAAATTATTCTGTACACAGAAGAAATTTACATGTATGATACATACTTATATCTAAGTTAGCAACATATTGTGTGAATGTAAATATTGTACAATACAATAAAAAAAACGTCGAAAAAAACCATATCAAAGACATACGAAGAAGCAGAAAGCAAAGGAAAAATTTTCCATCATCGATAAATTCTCCAAATATACGAACTCCCTGTGTAAATCATCTCCTTCATTGACGACCAACAACTACCAACCATTAAAAGATAGATTATTATCCGACGAAACTGACGAACAAAATATTTACTCTAAATTAAAAAAGAAATACTTGTTCGTGCATAACCGTAAATCAACACCAACAGGAACCGACAATGCATCTATCAACCGATGATACATTTGCTCTCAGGACTCATTCAATCCCAGCAGCAGCATGCCTAGGTTATTGAATTAATGATTTATTACATATATACAGGGAAAAACAAAAACATCCTGTCGAGCTCTAACCAGGATTCGAACTCGGGTCTCCATAAGATAATCTAAACTTATAGCAACACCGATCGCGAATCGCTTCTTTCACACATACCTTTATACCATTTCTTTAGTGTACTTTAACAGAACGAGCTACATGTTCATATCAAAAGGTCGTTTGTATTGTGATTATGGCTAGTCGTTGATATCAGTACTGTTGACGCATACTTCGTTGTGAAGAATTTGACAAAATATGGGAAAGAATTAAAAAAATAAAATGCAGCAGGTTTGGATCGTATTTCTTACACCAACAAACCGTGTCATTATGACATGTTATATTTTCCAACTTTATATTGAGAACTCTGGACATTAGAGCTGTTATCATATATCGGCATCGCGATATATCACGATTGTAGAGAAGAGACGACGATATCGTTAAAAAAACTTATATCTACGATATCGTCGTCAGCCGTAACCCATCGTGTGTTAGTTGGAAAGGAAACAAAAACATTGCACTGTCGGACACGGACAGAATCTGATTGACTTGTAAACAAACATCTAATTAAAAGTATCACAAATAGACGTTTGTTTTGATTAAGGTTGTTACGAGTACCCGGTTACGGGTCGGGTTGGGGATGCAACCGGGTCAAAAAATGTGTACCCGGCTACATATACCCGTCAAAATAGGACAATTCGTCTGGATGTACGTTAACAAGTCTAGAACTTATATTAAAAGTATTACAAAATCCAACTCATTTGTATTTGTTTACACTCACCAAGGATGAAACCTTATCTTTTCAATACATTTTAATTCTCATTACCGTCTTTTGATGCGAGAACAATCTACTTGACGGACAGGTGCACTTAAATAGGTTATAGTCAAATCCGATAACACAAGAGACCGTCCGAATGTAGTACTTCCTGTTGCGCATGTGCAAAAACATTTCCTCTGGGACTGGTATAGCTACAGACACGCTGGATAGACTGACACTTTACTGCAGCTCATTAGCAATTATGAAAGTCAAATAGAAATGAAGTAGACACTTAACGACTGAAGCTATCTTTACTGAACTCACATATGATTTCATCGAATCTCCGTCGATCAACCAATCTTTCCAAACAACAAACACAACGTAACCCAATTTGTTACAAAAGCAGTCGATCTGTGTCGAGTACCCGGGTACGGGTCTAGTACTAAAATTCGGTTATCCAGGGACAAAATTTAGTACCCGTGACAGCCCTAGTTTTGATGAATGTTTCACTTTATTTATTTACAAATTACACTCTATATTGTACTTTCATGATTGGTCCCCCAAACATGACTTATATTTCCATAAATTCCTTTTATATTTTACTCGCCAAAAATCGCGATATTATCGTGACGATATCGTCAAATTTTGACGATATCGCGATGCACATTGTCTCTACGATAACAGCTCTACTGGACATTAGAATAAGTCTGCTATGTGATTATAATTGTTCAACCAGTGTATTTGTAGCAAAACATGGTGGTTATAGGCTCATAAGTATAACAGTTTGATTCAAAGATAATTCTTTTTATAAGTCAACTCCTGTATAAAACTGAATTGTACCTACTACATTATGTTGTATATAAAATGATCCTAACTGCGAAACTTGTACATTTTTCGCATATTCTGCCATAATTTACTAGCAAATCAACAAATAAATTACGTGTCAACCGAAAAAATATGGTTAGTCACGATACATTTCAGCTTTTGACCACCTTTAAAGGCCCACTTACTTTCTGAAACGACTGTTAATTTTTAATATGGGAATGTAAAACGAGATTGATAATTTTGTAGAGTCCCAAAATTATAGACTTATCATTAATATTACACTAGTACTTGTATCATTACCTTCTGAACAATTTAATTCTCCCAACATCTTACTGGTTTTGTATTTACACGTAAATTATATTTGTATAACCCTCCGATACTGACGACAAAAGAGACACTTATATTAAAAGGAAGCCTAGAGTGACCCGGAGAAAGACAAACCGAAGACAGGATGATATGAACATTGAGAAGTCGAAAGTTAAGAAAAGTGGTTTAGAACTTCTGTCGTCTTTATCGGAGGGGTAGATTTTAGATTTTAAAATGATAGTATATTACGAATTGAAACTAACACCTTCAGGAGCATACTGGTTATAAAATAGCTCTCTCCTTCCCCCACCTCTCTCTTTCTCGCTCTTCCCTCACTCTCTCCCTTTCTCTTTGTCTCAAATACAACTTTATATACAATTGTATTATGTATATCTTTTCTTGTAAATGCCATCTTGTCTATGTAATTTGAATGTTTTATTATTTTTGGGAACGGGCTTTATATAAGTTGTATAACTTGTGCCCAATCCCATAGCACATTTTGCAATAAAATATGTTTAAATCAAAATAAAAAAAATCAACAATTTAATTAAAATAAATCAAATGTTAATTTTCATAAAGGGGGTCGTATTATGTTTCCCACCGTCGTCCTAAGTACCGCGCGTTAGTTGACTATCACTGCGCCAGATGGCAAAACAGCGAAATGAACCTTTAATATTACCATACATATAGATCACGCAGATAAACTGTCATTTGATTGGTTATACAACTTCATCTTAGGTCATCGATATACATTTTCTTATGTTTATATAGATTTTTTTTTAAATATTTTTTTTTTGTTTCGGAAAGACACCTTTAAAGCAAGGACTTAAAGGCATGAAAACATCACGCGCCAAATAACTAAATGCCCGGGGAAACGAGAAACGGTGAAAATGGAGTGTAAACTTTCATTATTGAAGTGTACACAGGTGATATAGCTGTATGTTTCCCTCAAACTCCTTGATTTCATCTTAAAGGTGTATGGCATCTGTTTTTTATTTCTGAAAAACAAAAATGAGTACATGTAAGCCACAGAAACGTCGTCAGTAAAGCACAAATTCAACCAATTACAATTTAATGAACTACTCGTACAAGACCATCACTAGTACCCGTACACAAACAAATGTTGGACTACTTAACAACCCGTACAGTCGTTGTCAACTTTGTCCATGGATTATTTACAAACTAAGTAGGCTTAGAATCATGGCAATGGTCTGGTTCTGTTACAGAGACACTGATTTGCTTCACTGATCAGTCTAACTTTAGATTCGAACAAGAATTGTTCTGTAAAACAGCAACGTGGCAGCAAGATCGACTGTTGATTTCTGGTATATTTTTTAAGAAAAATAACACTGTTGCTTTATACATATTACCCATGTTTCTCCCTGAAATTGAATGCATATTCAATATTTATTTAAGCATTGAAGTCACTATTTTTTAATTTCATCGGGGTATGAAAGAAATTTTGTTTGCAAACTGTGTGAATCCGCGTAGCGGATTCTCACAAAAGTTTGCAAACAAAATTTATTTCATACCCCGATGAAATTAAAAAATAGTGACTTCAATGTTTCAGGCTACTTTATAAAATGAAATACGTTTACACGTACGATTCCATTGATTTTTTCCAAGGGATTATTTTTTCCAAATCGATACGCAACGTCAATGTTTCTATTGTGACGTCACGATAACGTCGGGGTCTCCGCGCCATTCTCTGATTTTTTTTCCATCGGGGAATGAAAAAAATGAATAGGCCAATCAGAAATCCAGAAACAAAGAAAAAAATAATTATTTTAACGTAAGAATAGGCACGATACTAAAGATAGCTGTATTTCTGGGCTTTAAAACTTACCTCATTCACAACTTCAGAATTTTTGTATCACTTCGGCCATCGCAACACCCGGTAACCGTACAAAAGAGTTCGCACACTGTGGTGTTTATATTTCGAAAATACGTACGTGTAACTTTAAACTACCAACTGAAATTGGTAGATGGCAAAATATTCCAAAAGAAGAAAAAATATTTACTTATGTACTTATAAATCTTTGCAGAGGAATTTATCCCTAGCTTTAACCGTGTGTTTAATGGACTTTCCAGTTTCTTAAGAAAAAATTATCTGTTGCTTTTATTATTCTGCTTAAGGTTTAAAACCCTGTTTAAGCAAGTGATTTTGTATGCTTATATATCATTTCTTAGGTGTAGTTGAACATACATTCTGTAACCTAGTTACTAAATAGTGTCTATGCATCAGTCTTAACCTCTATAAACTCGGAATAATAATCCACAAGTAGTAAATAGTTTTCTCCTCTTAAGTGAAAGAGATCCGATCCAATATTTGACCATGGACGATCCGGTACCTCATATGGTATGAGTGGTTCCTTTGAATTTGAATGTGTATGCTCCTGGCAGACTTTGCACCTGCCTACCTCTTCAGCGATTTGCACCTGCCAACCTCTTCAGCGATTTGCTTGGACATGTCTGGCCAAAATAGTACATCATTGGCGCGTCGTCGACATTTTTTTCAATCTCGAGATGCGATTCATGTATTTTTTGCAACAATTCACTTCGCATGGAAGGAGGGATAACAGGCTTGTCTCCTTTGAATATTACACCATTTTCAACAATGAGCTCGTCACGCAAGTTCCATTATACATTTGTTTCGGTCGGTAGCTCAGATTGGTCACCCTGACGCTTGTGGTCAGTTTGAATATTTACTTTCCTGACGTAGAGATACTGATGGATATTTTTCGTTCCAAACACGATAGCCATCATCTCTTTTTCGATCCGAAGATATATCTGTTGTGCTGGTGTAAGCGACCTTGACACGAACGCGACCAGTTGATTTTCCTGGAGGAGCACTGTATTTAGTCCCATTGATGAGTAACTGGTTTAGTTACATCTAAAACTCGGAGCACTGGTGCCGCTGATACTAAGTCCTTTAGGCGTTCGTAACTTTGACTGTGATGCTTATCCCAATGCCACTGCACATTGTTTTACAGCAATTGGCGTAGTGGCGCACTTACTTCCGACAAGTTCAGAATAGATTTCGCGACATACTGGACAATTTCTATAAACCTCTGTACGCCGGTTTTGTCGGTAGGTTCTGGCATTTCGCGTATTGTACGGATTTTCTCCCGGTCCGGTTTCAAACCTTTGTCGCTGAGGGTATGTACGATGTACTGTGGATCAGTCATGGTTATTTCCCACTTGTTTCGGTCTAATTTAAGATTACGTTCGCGACCACGATCAAGTACAGCACGTAGTCTGCTGTCATGTTGCTCCTTTGTTTGACCCAATACAAGAAAATCGTCTACAATAGTTTCTACTCCATCCATTCCCTAGTAGATCTCGAATATTGCTCTTTGGAACACTTCGGGAGCCGAGGAAATTCCGAATGGAAGTCTCATGAATTTATATCGACCATACGGTGTGTTGAAGGTACACAATTTGCTGCTTTCGTCGTCAAGTTCGACTTGCTAGAATCTGCATTCTGCGTCGACCTTAGAGAAGAATTTGGTTTTCATCGGGTAGTGTTCTCTTTTTATAGCCTTGTTTAGGTCCTTCGGGTCAAAACATACGCGCAATTTTCCATTAGGTTTGGTAACCACAACCATAGAGTTGACCCATTCTATTGGTTTAGATACTTTTTTTCGACTACACCTTATTTTTCCATCTGGTCGAGCTCTTTACGGACACGATCATGTAGCATGATTAGTACCTTTCTGGGTGGATGAACGACTGGAGGTACTGAATTGTCAATTTTTATTTGATGTTTATGAATTTTGCCAAGCAAATACATCAATGTATTCCGCCAGTATTGATGTTTTCTCGGCAGTTTCGATCCTCTTAAGCCCGGTCCCATTGGCGTTTAGGAAGATTTGCGAATGCATTGCGCACAAAATTGGCTGATATTCGCTGAACAAACACAACATTCGTAAATCGTACTTGTATATGTCGCCCAACATCCGGACACGTTCGTAATTATCCGCAATGACGTGTTTTTCCGTTCCCAGGATTTTTGAATTGTACAATATTCTGCATATCCGCTGTTATTCGTTGATATCCGCAACCGACATGGCTTTGCGGCTTTATAGCGAACTGGGACAGTGTGTAAAACGAATATATAGCGTACCTATCACGTTGACATCACGAATCAAAATAATTTGTAGCGAATGTATATTGAGTTCAGCGTTTGTATTGCGTCTGTTTTGCATTTGATTTGAGAATAATTTGCGAATGTATAACAAACGTGTTGCGTAAACCAAAACTACGGTATAAATATGGCAAAAATCGACATATTTATCTATTATTTCCAGTCCGTCGAGAAGTACAGGTGTAATAATGGGTCCTCGGCAAAAATACCAATGAAACATAAAAATGGTACCCAACAACATATCAATCAAATTGTTCAAGTCATGAAATTAATTCAAAGACAGAAAAGAAAAAGTGTTTTGCTTTGATTTGAATTTGAAGCAGACTGGACCTTCTTTGTATCTGGAAGATGTAGGATGAAAGTTGCAGCTTGCTTATCTTTGTTGCATTCGTGTTGTTGTTAAAAGCGATATCCAAAGGCGCCGAGCGCGCTTCTTTTCTTACCGTAATTCAGATGCCCAACATGCGCAATACAAGTTCTATCCGCTACATCTGCGCAATGCATTATTAATAGATTAGTAATATTTCCGTAACAATCGCAATACTTCCGATCTGTTTCCTCAATATATGCGTTATATATTCGTTATTGTTTGTTACGTATCCGCATTGTTGAATAGTCTACCGATTGTACCCCTCACGGGAGAGCATCCGTTATCGTATTCGTTTGTATTCGTGAAATATCCGCATTTGTTCGTAATAAATTCGCAGAATATTATTAACATATCCGTAATTTACACTTGAAAATTTGTTAGTTTTAGCTAATTTTGTTGCGGATGACAACGAACGGCTAAAATTTGTAAACTACTTCATCCTTAATTAATCCGCTCTTCAGTGGGACCGGGCCTGTACATGTATAAGGTGCAATTCCTTACGGGTTTGGAGTCCGATAATAGGGGTCACATCATGATCCACAATTTGTCATTTTAGTAGATGGAAGGCTAGTCCGCTAAATCTGCCTATACTATTAGGCTTTCTTTTAAAAAAAAATTGCCCAAGATATAGTGTATATGTTAGGCAAAAAAAGCCTAATAATATAGGCAGGTTTAGCGGACTAATGGAAGGCATTCTTGTACTCATATGTTAGGATTGTAGTACCAACTATTCTGATTCGCTGACCAGTGTACAAAATGTATGTTACCAGTTTCTTTGGTTTCACTTTTGTCACTGGTATTCCACCTAACTTTTTGTAGTCCTTCTATGACATGACATTGCATTGGGCTTCAGTGTCCATTTTGAACTTTTTGTTTTGATCGTTTATTTTCACTGTCACAAACCAATCTTTTTCATCGCCATTTTTTTTTGTTTTGACAGTTTGGTTTCCAATGACTTGCACAAATAATGGATGTTCATCGTAATCCTCCTCCTCCTCATCATCGATTAAATGTACCTGTTGACCTTTCCTTCTCCTATTATGTTGAGAATGTTTATTTGTTGGGGTTTTGGAATGACATTTCGCCGCAAAATGGTCCGGTTTGCGGCACTTGCTTTATAATTGATCGATAGCGGGGCATATATCAGGATTATGGTTGTAACCACACCTTCCACATTCTTTTAAGTTTTTCTCATGAACGGGACGTGTTTTGGTTTTTTTTTCGACATATTTTTGAGGTTTTGAGCTGGAATGTTTTTTCTTTTCTTTCACCAAAATTACTTGTTGAGATTTCTTGCCATCACGTAGGCCCTGTGCATGTGTTTTACTAGCTTCACATGCACGGCAAAGATCCATTGCTTTAGTTAAATCGAGGTCCGTTTCACGTAGAAGTCTTTCACGTACTGCATTATCTTGCACGCTACAAACTAACCTATCTTTAGACTGCCATTTAGTGTCCCAAATTCACACGTGCGTGCTTTATTTCAGAGTTCAGTGACGTACTGATCAACTGTTTCGTTTGTTTCCTGGTTACGCATAAAAAACAAAGACGCTCGTATGTTACGTTAGACCTAGGATTACAGTAGGCTTTGAATCTGTCAACAACCTTTTCCAGTTTATTTTCGTCTCCACGGTTTTCAAATTTCAAAGTGTTATACACGTCTAACGCTTCTGTACCGATAACATGTAGAAACGCTGCTAAATGGACACCTTCCGCTTTCTCTGCGATTCCTGTCACTGTTTCATAAAATTGAAATCTTTGATACCACCTGCGCCAGTTTTCTGACAAATTCCCGGACACAAGATGGCTGATTTATAAACATATGTTTTATTCAATAATGATGACGTTGTATACAGTACACATAAAGTACACACAGATTGATGACGTCAATATCTCCCAGGGTGCATTGCGGTCCCCTTAATTTGAATGTGGGGACCGCTGGAAGAGATTGTGATGACGTGTTACCTTGCTAAGTGTGTCTGTACCGTAGATAATCATACTAGAATGTTCCTTGATACAGCCTCTGCAATGAAAGGGATGTCTGTAGTCTCATACTGACAAAGTGTGAACGGCCGTGACAGATAATGAAGCAGATTTCGTGAGAATGTATGTTTCCAATAAATCCGCGTGCTCATCAGCTTCGACTACCAACAGGTAGCTAACCTGAGGAAAATTGATCATTTGAATGAAATTTATGTAATTAATGCCTAGTACAAGGAAGAAATAATTACCAGTAATGACGAAACCCTAAACCTTAAAAGCGATAGTGTCATAGGTTCTGTCGTCAATATATCATGTGACTTCAGACAAATGTGGTATTAGGCCTAGTTTTATCATTAAGGTAAATATTCATCTCGCATCGACGACAGAGTGTTCATATCGAGTACTGCCAGGTAGTGCTTTTGTCTGAAACATGAACGAAACTGGCGATTCCAAAGACTCGCTGAGAACAGAGTTGGTAGTTTCAGTTTTAATTTCGTTTGTATCTGTAACTATCAACGTGACGTCGATCGCCATATTGTACCGATGTGTTAAGATGGATAAAAGGATAAGATTGATGGTCAGTAACATCGCTTTGTCCGATGCTTTTCTCGGAATTTCTCCAATGGTCGCATTTGTTGGCCATCATGGAATGGCAAACAACGTTGTCGGCTGCTACATACATTTGGTATTGTTTCGTTTTCTAACATTTACCAAGATATTCTCAACGTCTATACTGGCGGTCGACAGATTTGCCTGTCTTTATTTCTCAAACTGGTACCTGAAGTATGTGAGTGAACGGCTGGTGTTTGTAATATCAATAATTACATGGTTGGTATCTTTGGTGATTGCAAGTATTTCATACATAAATACAAACAATATCGTCATCACAGTGAATTGTTATCACGAAAACCAGTCAATGGGATTTCTTATCTTAATGGTGATAAGTATTGTATGCTGTATCACTATCGTTGTGGCATACTCAGGCGTCTTTTGGAATGTTCGAAAACACTCACAAAGAATGAAAACAGTAAATGTATCAAGACATCACTTGCCGAGAGAACTGTTTAAGTCTACTTTGATTCTGTGTCTCCTGATGATAACGTTCGTTCTGTGTTATATGCCAGCTTGCCTGTTCCGGATGGTGGTATACTTTAGACCGGAACTGTTGTTTACAACAGGAAAAACTCGAAATGTTACCAATATCATTTTTATGGCGACAACCATAATTGACCCAATTTTGTATGTGTTGAGATTTAAGGAATGTCGTGTAAGATTGTCAAAGATTTTCTGCTGGTGTTACAAGAACTATATGGAAGAACAGGACAAACGTCTAAAGCTTATGAATGGATCATTTCTCGAGGAATTGGTAAATAAACGTATAACTCCTCCTTCCCAAAATAACCTTAACTTTTGCGGAGAAGTCAACGAAACTCACATTTAGTAAGATCTAAAAAGTTTTTTTCCAGAAAAAATTATCAGTTTGGTAAATGAAATTGCCTTCAGTCTCTAATGCTCATCGAGTGGACATAATTTCAACATGAGTTTACAGTTTGTACTTTTTACACAGACACTGGAACATATAAACATTCTAACGGGGCTAAGGTTGGGGCATTAGGGTTAGCCCTCAACGATATGACAATGAAACCAAATAGGAGGGTTTTCACACATCATACGACTGACACAAGATTAATTGATTACATAACATAAATATCAATCACATAACAATTTCAAATATACCGTATTGCCGGTTATTTTCGCGATTTCGCGACATATTAATATGATCGCGAAAATTTGATTTCCGAAATAACGAGAAATGGTTGAATGATACAAACATATTGAAATAATACATCTTGACGGATAATAATTTCACTGAGTTTCGTGGGTTTAACGTGTATGAAACGAACTGGATCTTGATGGTAATGGCTTAATGAATATCTTGCGGGAAATAGACAATGCCGTGTCGTGCGAATGCTTTTACATTGTACATGTAGATTTTCTATACATGTAGTCCGACATTGAGTTTATTTTCTGGAAGCAACTAAGAATATTTGAACTCAAAATGACGTTAAATGAGTAATATTTAACCCTAAAGATGCTCAAAATTAGAAGAATTTGATATCGATGGATTCTTTATCAAACGATAACTATTGAATACTAATTAGTGTCTTTTTGCTGATGAAAATATTACTTAACCTTATTTGCATGTTTCGGTACACACACGATATCGTATCACCGCCGTATTTCTATCGGCTGAAAACGAATATGATTGTGGTAGACACAGGTCACACTACTCTTGGTTGTTGATTATTGAATTTATTCCACACTCGTTGTTTTTTTAAGTTACAAAAGACATTCACTAAAGCTCGTGTCTTTTGTAACTTTTGAAAAATAACTCACTCATGTGGTATAAATTCAATATTCAACAACCACTCGTTGTGTAACTTCTATTTGTATATTTTGTACTAGTTATTTTAATTATTTGTAACAACGGTATAAATATGCACACATTATTTAGTAGAAAAAAACTCCATATCACACAAATCTGCTTAACAAAAATTTAATCGATTTTCATTTTTGTCAGTAAATCAATCAGCAAAGATTAAAAAAGAACTTTTTTATGTTATTGAAAATTATGTAATCCCCATCCGGTTCTATTACGAAAACATAAAAAAGGACCCATTCAAATATTTGATTTGAAAGAAACTTCAATCTCACTTGATAAATAATGCTTTATCATAGTGGCTATATCTGCTAAAGGATTTTGCAATCTGCTGAGTCATGATTCACAATTTTGATATTTTAACTCTGGAACATAGCCAATTTAAATAAGGATTTGATCGACCTCACGTCTGTTATATTTGACGATATGTTAATATAAATGTCTTTTATAAGGTGAGAATAAGTAAATTAATAACTATACATTCGAGACGGTATTCTTTCACTAATTTTGGACTTTATCATACATTGTAGCTTTGAAAAAGGCCAACAGACCTACTTTGAGCAACCATGTTATCTGATCAGCTAGTGAAAGTAAAATGTTTTAATTGTAAAGACTTTAATTAATCAACAATCTTTTATTCAAATGATTCAATCTAAATGAGTATCAATGGTATTGCTGATTATTACAATTAACAAATTAACAAAAGCTTTGAACATAATATAGCAATTTTCGTGTTCTCATACTTTTTCCGTGTGTTGATTTCAACTTATGTTTTATAACGTTCTTGTGTCTCCTGATAACAATTTAATATTATATTTGGCTTCAAAAAATGGCAAATTAAGCAAATATTCCATATTATTCTGATGGTTGGGGAGGGGGTGTGTAGTCTGTATGAAGAGCAAAGAAAAATATGTTGCAATTATTTGGGGTAAAACCTTATCTTATCTGGACTATTACAGCTCTGGGGAAACCTAGATGTTTTCAACATCTTGTTTTTGTAGCAGAGTTTTGGTAAACCCCACTCATGGTTTTCTTTATTTTACAAATTGTCTCCTTTGTTTGATATGAATAATGCTATGCCTTAGTCAGAATGACATTTTATTTGTTTGCCTATATATTTTGTGTAATGGCCATTTTACACAAATCTATTTTTTGTTGTTTATGTGACAAGATGGAGGATGCACAAAAGGCAGCTCAGTATTTAGCTTAATTGATGCATACCGACACTTGCAAATATAAATTGTTCGAGTTTTCTCCCTTTGATCTAGTAACCAAATCTATTGTAAGTATTATTTCCCTTTACTGATAGGAGTAAAGGATCATGGGTAGTAAACATTTTCAGGGCGCCATTTTGATGAGAAAGTGAGAGCTTCAATTTTGAATTTTGGCATTACCCGCCATGTTCCACCCTAAATTTATCGTTTCCACCTAAATTTTATCGTTTATGGATTTATATTTCCAGCCATGATCTTTTATTTTACTCCAATTAATTATTATCTTTTGCTTTTTTTGTACTGGATTTGTTTTAAGTCTTATGTTTGGCAGAGTTTTGGTAAACTTCACTCCTGCTTTTCTTTATTTTACAAAGTGTTTCCTTTATTTGATATGTATAATTCTATGCCTTAGTCTTGATGAAATTTTATTTGTTTGTCTATATCTTTTGTGTAATATTTAATATCACCATCCGGTGGCAATTTCGCACAAATCTTTTTTTGTTGTTTATGTGACAAGATGGAAGATGCATAAATAGAGTTTGATATAAATACAAACATATTGAAATACGTCCTATCAATTAATGATGATACAATAAGATACATATACCTTCTATATCATGTAATAAGGTAATTATTTGGTAAGCATAAAAATGTCAAAGGGAATAGTAGCTTAAAGGTTAAGTTTCAATTAAAAATCTGTAAATTTTCCAGTTAACGCTAACGACTTTTGTCACTAGTTTTTGTCTGTATAATGGCGTTAATGACATACTTGTTTATGAAGAATTAGATTTGTGGAAAAAATAGTTTGGAATTTTCAATACGATTTAAGGATATACGGCATAGAAAATATCCAAGGGAATAGTAGCTTAAAGGTTACGTTTCAATTGAAAATCTGTAAATTTCCAAGTAAACGCTAACGACTTTTGTCACTAGTTTTTGTCTGTATAATGACGTTCATGACATACTTGTTTATGACTAATAAAATGCGTGGAAGAATAGTTTCCTTTTTTATTCAATATGATTTAAGGATATGCGGTACTGAAGATACCCACAGAATTGGCAGAGGTTTTGTTATGGTAATATCACAATAACCACACAGAGCCATTCAGTATTTCTTGTCTGTAACTAACCTGATGATAATATTTCTACAGACGAACCATAAAATTTTTATAGGGGGTTCGGCATACTACAAGGCGCCTCATTTATTGAAAAGATCTCACTTAAACATTTTGGCCAGTTTAATTCCTGTTACCTTAAGGTCATTTATTTGATAAACGTTTTGTAGCCTAACATCTCAGAATAATTCAGACCAATAGAAGATTTCCTGGCCTTTCAGTTATTGAGAACAAGTCCTTTGAATAATGGAATGTTAAAGCACAGAGGACAACAACGGACGAGGCATGATCGCTATAGTATACGCTCGTAGGCTATCCTTATCCACTGTGTGGAAACTGTTATTCGTTTGATTTCTGCATCTATGTTTTTTTGTGTGTGTGGTGAAATGCAGTTTTTAATTAAATCAAACTTATTGCCATGAGTTGTCTGGTAAATTAAAATTAAACTTTTGCCTTTTGTCTTTTCCCTTCTTACCTGACTTTCGTCTTCCTAACGTCATGAAACCGCCTCATTTTTGGCTTTTGTTGAACACTCGACCCTGTGAGGAAGGCTCCGTGTTCTATTCCTTGGTCGAGACATCTCGTGGTAGTTCAAAGACCCGCTACGTGTCCGAAGCGGCATTTATTGTTTTTAAAAGGAATGATAAACGATATTGATAATTTGGTAAAGTTATTAGCTTACTATTAATACTATACTTATCACCCCCTTCGAAACAATTTAATGAAAAACAATTTGTTAATTTTCACACTGTGGGTGGTCTCATGTCTCCCGCTGTCTTCTTAATCACCGTGTGTTAGTTGATTATTACTGCGCCAGACGGCAAAACAGCAAAATGAATCTTTCCTGATAACATATAGATTACCTAGGAAGTATTTTGTTTGATGTAAGTGTAGTGTGATGCGTGACGTTCTATGTGTTTTGATAGTATGTTTCAAAGATTTGAGCTCTCTCTTCCGCGAGGTAGGCTATGGGTTATGTCCCCTTGCCGAGACACACCATAGTCTTTGTACAAGTGGTTATTTCTGCTCCTACTTAGTATTAACGGAGTGGGACTTTGGCATTGAGCAGAAAGTTAACAAGTTCTTTTTTTTTAACAAGAGATCATTCTCAAATTTAGTATGGTGGTTCTCTTTGAACCTAGTTGTGCATATTGCATTTTTAAACTGGTCAGTGTACAAGATGGCCGACAGGTCGACACCCTGGTTTTTGTTAGTTGATGTATGTCACCGTTTATCTTAAAGTTCTGAAGAGATCCGTCTCAAATTTCATATCGAGGTTTTCATGGGGCCCTAGTTGTGCGGTATATTCTTTTGTGTCTTCTTGATCTTCTTGTATAGTGGAACTCTTGCCCTTTTTATAGTGCTATATCACTGAAGCATGCCGCCAAAAACACCACGCAACACACCCAACCGGTTACATTATACTGACAACGGGCGAACCAGTCGTCCTACTTTCTTAATTCTGAGGGCTAAGCAGGAGCGGAATGTACTGCAGACTCCGAATACACACCTCCACACTTCATACACGCAACACACCACATACATGGGAGACCGTACTAACATGACCCTGGCTGTTAAAGTTATATGTGCAGTATTATTCATACTCATGAATCTAGATGAGCTTTTTATACGTTATTCACCACCAAAAGTTACTAGTATTTTGAAAATTACAGTACTTTCAATGCATTGGTTTTAATTTTACAAACACAAATAAGAGCAGAAAATGATTTTTAGAAGTACTGCCAAAAATCATTATATGTACATCTATAATGAGGCGATATGAGAACCCACACTCAGACCATGAAGCCAAATTATCGTCTACAATTTCATTTAACATTTTTCAGTGTTATTAGTAAAAGTGATTTCTGTAAGAAAGTTTCATTCTAAACATACATAAGGCATACAAACAACAATTTTACAGTATGTAATTTCTGTGTTGTAACCAACGTTTAAAAGGAATCCGAAGACATTTGAATGATTTTCACGGCTTAATTCATCAAACCTTATGGTTTTCAAGAGATTAATGAAGAAAAAGTGACATGCCAAAATTTTCGCCCAGTTACGGCACATATATCTTTAATATGACGGACGTTTAATTAATCAAACAAACAAACCCTAGTTGTACATATTGCATTTTAGGACCGATCGGTAGACAAGATGGCCGACATCTTGGATATTGATAGTTTAAGTTTGCTATTATGTTTACTACTTCTCAGAAAGAAGTGAATGGATTTGTTTCAAATCTAATATGTACTGTAAGCTCCGTATGGTCCCTAGTTGTACATATTGCATTTTGAGACACTTCAGGCAACATTTTACCTGCTGCCCCTATTGCAGGATATCGCAAAAGGCGACTAAATTTAGGATATTATTAAATTAGAACAATATGTAACCTGATAATTGATAATCAGACTCTCCTTTGAAGCATTGTCCGTGTACGTAAGTCTAAAGCAGATTAATTATCAGGAGTTTTCTATATAGCAAATTAATTTGCTGCCGTAACCGTCATTTGTATAGAATATATGATTATTAGATGTTTGTGTAGCCACAGCAGAGATCTAATTTTAATGGCATTTAGAAATATTATCTAATAATGAGTAAAGGTATTTTATTACAATACTCTATTTTTCACAATGTCAAGGTTTTCATAAAATGTCGTATCAAATTTTGTAATTTGCAGGTAGCCTTCGCGTGTCCTGTTGTAAATCAACTCCTCTAAACAATCAAGGGCGAAATGTTCAAAGTCCCAGTACAGCTTATTCACAAAGAATTCTGGTCTCTGGGCAAGCAAGGGAAGGTCTTCTATACCAAATATACATATCATTCTAACCCTTTTACCATGGCAAGGCCAGTTAAAAGGGCCGTTACCCCAGTTCTTAAATCTTGTGAGGAACGGTTTTACATCGGTGCTGGTTTCTGGTTCACCTGAAACGTAAACAAAGTCTTCAAAAAATAGTTCATTGACAGAAACAGTGTTTATATTCTATATGGTCAATTAGTTAATGTTGAATACCATGATGATCAACTTATTAGACAAAATATCTTTACACGACGAATCGTTCATAATGAAACATAATTATTCAACAATCAGAACATTGTAATTGTAACGTATAAACTCTTACTAAATACAGATCCATATTACCAACCAATTATATAGAGGATCTGACAACATCCCATTTGGGGTCACGTTCTGGTGACCTTTGTAAATGGCCATTCAATTTATAATACTACCTCTACAGTAAATAGTTTGACGTGGACGAAGTATCTGCTAGAATTGTCAGAATCATTTTCGTGCATGTAGTCATTCCACATTTACGAGGACAAGATGGCTACATGTATATTCATACTGGGACGAAATAACGTTTTCAACTGATGTAGCCAGATGGAGAAATGTAATCGAACTGAAGTAAAAAGAGTTTAAAGGTTACCAGAACGTGACCTCTAAAACTGTTGTCAGATAATTCATCAAACGGAGTAAGAATACGGATCTGTACTGTAATCAATTATCATAAAGGATGTCGTTTTGACACGACCTACTGTGTCTGAAATACACGTATCTAAATGACTGCTAGTAAGTAAAATGAACTGAAATGGAGTTTAAGCTACATGTACATTATACCTATATGTTGATGGAATGAGCATAACTTTCTTTTTCATTACTTTACTGTCTTTTATTATTATCAACATTAAATCTAAATGCAACATTTATAATGATTTCATACACGATCTTAGAATTAATACAAATGAACGTTTTCAATCACTAGCATATAATCTGATATTTAAGACGCAATATTTTTAAATAGTATTGTTTTAATCGAAGTTGTAGATAATAAAAATATCCTATGCTATAACAGTCTTTGTAGTAACTGTAAACACCTGATATGTTTGGAGAGGATCAAACACCATGTGTTAAAGACACATACCTTTGTAAGTACCAGGTATACCTAGATGAGGATTGTGGTTGAGACTAGAAAAGAAACACTCATCAGGGAAATCGATCCCGCGAGTCCAATTTAGGAAGTCTATAGCAGTTTGGTTATGGAGGATGTAGTCGACAAACCCTCGGTTAACTGTGATATGAACTGACCCTTTTAAAGGGCGAATATTACCGGGAGGGTCCCCCGCCTTGGACCAACGGTCAGGATTTGCCCTAGAATAGAAAAAAAAGTTTTTCAAGTGACAGGTCGGTATTACGAAAACCTTTATCATGCCTAAAACAAACTCGGACATATATATAATTAACAACAGGAAATACTAGAGGACAAAGGAAATATAAATTAATGCAATGCGGAACAGCGAGCGGAGACCCAATGTGAAATCTAGCGAGGCTTTGTCATACTTTGTAAATTGATGGTTGATTTACTGGAAAGGCGAACAGTTTCCACAATGTGCGAGTTTTATACAACCTTTTAGTTACTTGGTGTGCGAATAACATATTTCCTTTCTTCCAAACAACTGAATCGTTCTGTCACTGACACCAAACAATCGCCAGTTGTATAATTATATCTTAAGATGAAACCCTTACCGTTTCACTGTGCCCTCAAGATCATTTGTTCCATTGTAGACTTTAAGTATTTTCACAAGTTCTGCATTGGAGCGTAATGGAAACTCTTGACCAGTCAAATTAATAAAGTACTTCCAACTTTTATACTTCCACAGTTCCTTCATGCAGATGATTTCTGGCTCGACTATAGTAAAGGTACCCCACTGGACATCTACAGAGGTATTGGTTATAAACACATTATCGAAGCAGTCGGCTATTGATGTCAAGGTGTCACGAAAATCGTCCGCTGACTTGGAATCAATGTGTATACAGTAAAAGTTTTGCGGGCGATATATTGCCCTAAGAAGACGCTCCGTTTGTTCTAACTCCTTGAAGACAACCAAACTGTAAGCTATGGGGAAATTCTTCTCTTCCTCTGTCAATGAACTAGTTATATAATGCCTCTCTCGTTTAAACGTTTCACAATTCTGAGTCATTTTATTGTAAGATGAAAGAGGAAGTGAAGGTATTGCATCCTCCATTAGGGCTTTAACACGTTTCTGTTCTGTTGTATCCCCTGCGAACAGTAATGGACAGTCTACCCCCATAGCAGTTTTTCTTTGTGGAAGTAACCATCTATCTGCAAAGGTATTCGCCTTTGTTGTTGTCTGGCTTGGTGTTGCGGATAACGTTGACGTTAACGGTAACGTTTTAACATCATTTGTGTATAATTGTTTTAAAAAATTTGGTGGGAGATTACCGATACGAAGGATAACGTCCGATTTGTCAGAATCGTCTTCGAATAAACCTCTGATATTTAAAGTGTCATTTTGATAATTAAAATATTTAGCAATAAAATGAAGATGATCTGAATTATTAGTAGATGTTATTCTTTCATTGCTAACGAAAATAGTCTGTAAATCATAGTATTGTATGACATAGAGTGTCGCACACAGACTTATAACGATGAAGGTAAAACAGGTGGTGTATTTGGGAGGCTTTTTACACTGCATTCTTATTTTTTGTCTTTGTTATAATTATATTTTGTTTTAAATGGAACATTAGATAAACGTGAAGTTAACCAGATCAGGATAGTACAATGATATTCTTTATCATGTGTCGTCCATGGTCGCCATGAGATGCTATATTTGTTCAATGCAATGGATGTTTCTGTGTAATGTTACACTACCTGAAATAGAACAACACATAAAAGACATAAGTGTTTGCAAAGAATAACGATATCATGATTGACTAAAGAAAAACAAAATCGAACGACATTGATTTTGAACTATCTTTCTTTAAAATTATATATGATATAACTGGGCGAACATTTTGACATGTTATTTTTACTTCAGTAATCTATTTAAAGTTACCATTACTAAAAACACTGTAAAAGTATGAAATGAAATGGTATAGACCACAACTTTGTTTCATGGTCTAGTCTATGTTCTCATTGAACTGCACTATAGATGTAAACAAACCATTTTCAGCTCTTATTTTTACTTGTAAACTGAAAACATGTGTATTGTAAACAATGTGATTCTCAAAATCTTGGAAACGTTTGGTGGTGAATACCATATAAAAAGCCCTGATTCGCGAGTATAAAATTTACGGCACTTTGATAGTTGATTGAACATGTTGCATTTCAGTCGTCTTTATTTAACCTCTCATGGTTTGTCTCGACGCCCGAATATCTTCCTTGAACACAGATTTTAGTGAGAAAACTGACAATGGATGACATTTTTTTATCAACAGAAAGTCGTTATCAAATGCATAAATTAGAATCAAAAGGATCGTCGGTTTCGTGTCAGATCAATGATAATGGTTAGTGGTGCTTTAAGCTCAGCAGATGAGAGCTAAGTAGTTGTGTTTACGTCCGTATAGTTGGATTATACAATTCTACTGTACTCTAGATCTGCTGCCTTCGTTGAGTGTTTGCCCCTATGATAAAGACCCTGGGTTCGGTTAACTCTCCTTAACACCCATGATAACTGTCAGATGTGCTTAGAGCCCTGCAGAGATTGAATGGTAGGCTGATGTCCACCGCAATCTCTACATTAACCGTTAGGTATATCCGTTATGGAACATATTATGCTCTTTTGCTTCCCCAAAAGATTGATAAATGATCTTATTGGTCTGTTGTAATTACATATACATTTGTATGACAAAAACAGCCAAATTGTATATTTCGATCCATTTGATATATAACATGGAGCAATGGGTAAAGTAATTTTGGATGTTAAGAGCACCATATTAAGCAATTCTGTCATTTCTAATCACTTGGGAACTATAGGCAGGGAGAAAAACGCACAAAAAATAGCTATAATAAAAAATTAAAATGAAGGGAATAGCCTCGGAAATCAATAATACAGGTAAATGTGATATAGGTTGGCCTTTTACTGGGTTCATTACCCGATGCCTGCCATCATATCATACCAGGTGATTGTCACTATGTAACGGCGGAATGCCTGACAGGCTATAGCGGCCTCCTGACTCGTGGACGCAGGCAGCGATAAAGAATGTCACATATTGACATCTTACCCACATAGGAACCTGTAAAATGTTGTTGCTAGTGTTTTTTTAGTTATATGTGCCGTAGCTGTAATTGCTATGCTAACAAATTAAGAAATTTTCATTATATATAATATTCAGCAGTCAGCACCAACATTTTAAGTTATTGCAAATTAGGTTTTAATTTTGGTATTAAGCCAAATATAATGATATCTATTTTCATTGTGCAGTTATGTGAGTACACATGGTAAACTCGAGAAACTAAGCAGTAGTATTCAACCTCATTGCATATTTTTAGTATTATCAGTATTTGTTAAATGAGTTTTCACTCTGAAAAATATTTATAACGTTTCCATTGATTCTAATGTCTTGAAAGCGTCATTCAAGCTTATTAATTTAATAAATATCTTTTAATGAGCTCATCACACATTGTGGGTTTCAATAGGCTGAAAAAACAACAGGTAAAAAACGTTTCGCCCAATTATGGCCATATAAACATATATGGATAACATGTTTAAATTGTTCGTTGTGACTATATTCTAGAAATGTACCATTTGAACACGCACAACTCTATAATTTTACAAAATATTAAATATTAAATCGCGATCGTGTAGAATGTAAAATATTAATGCAATAGTTTGTTTATCCTACTACCGCAGTTACAATAAAATGGACATCATTGTATCCTAGTGGACATAACAAAGACATATATAAAACTAATGATACTAGAAGCTGCTACATTTCAAGTTTGTGTCAGAAATCTTTCTACTTTGTACTTACTTATTTAGTTTTTTTTATGAAGAAACGGAATGTCGTGTAATATTTTCAAGCAAATAAGACTGAATTTGAACGATTCGAATTTTCGTATGATAAAGTATGTGTTTCTCTTTGCATTCATTGGCAGTGTAGGTAACTGTTGAAGTAATTTAACTTGTGTAGTAAGAAAGAATATGACGACAAAAAAATTCTGACAAAGAAGTACGCAAAGGACTAATTGTATGAAAAGAAACATATTTTTATGCACGTGTAGTTGTGCAATTCTATCGAGCAATTTCAGTAAAGCGAATAAGTAAAACAGCAAGTTCCATAAGTAAAGATACACGAAAGCAATTAACAGATTAACAGAAAATGTAAAGTAATTAGTTTTTACTTATTTTTCACAGTAAAAGAAATATTTCGTGACTTAACATCTTTCATGCAAAGAAATGGCATCCATTAAGAGGATTTTAAAGATTTAAAAATGTGATGAAGCATTTGTATTACCAGTTACATGTGAATATATACGGTAACTGTTTGTCTAATTTTGGGTATGTATGGCTTACAACAGAAAAAACAACATAAATCGACCTACTCTTCGTTCAGACCTTAATTCCATAGAAATTCGAATAAAAGTTAAAAGGAGTAGTATAGAATGACCAATACAGCGTTTACTGAAGTATAGGATCGTATTCCAATGCAATTACCAATCGCGTCATCAATGACCAATGCCGCATACGAGATTCCTTCCTGAACTAAATCCCATATTCCTCTCCCATTTAAGGTTCACAGCGAATTGCTAATTTGGCAAATAACACATCGCTGGTATATAGGTATATTTAGTGTCTTCATACAAGCGCATGTTTGTTTGATACATTTATATTAATTAAGATACATATGTTAGTAATATTACCACCCGTATATTTGTCGAATATGTATGCATGTTAAGGACGATCACAGAATATTTAATTTTCATAAACCAACAGATAACTACCTATTGATTGTATTTGATAACCTTAAATTACCTTACCGAAGTTTATAACGATTTTTTTCACTTTACTTTCGCTACGCGGATTCACACAGTTTGCAAACAAAATTTCTTTCATACCCCGATGAAGTTAAAAAATAGTGACATCCATGCAAATAATTAAGTTTTCAGACAACTTGATGATATAAAATACGTTTAAACGTATGATTCCATTTATTTTTCAATGGATTACTTTTTTCTAAATTAATGCGCAACATCGACGTCGAGTTTTTGAGTCATTCTCGGATTTTTTTCTTCATAATACATGTATATGAAGAAAAAGATTTTGCTAATCAGAAAGTCGGATTTATTATGAAAACAAATAGAAATTAATTATAGTGCAATATATATATTGTATTTACTTTGGTTAATACTGTAAGTTCTTTAAGCACTACAGGTAGGGCATTTGAATTGTATGATAGTAAAAGGCGACTAAATTTAGGATATTATTTTATCTTCCCTTGTATTGACACCACATCACTATTGGTCTTCAGTTGAGCGGTCGCCATTGTGGCGAAGGCTCTGGATTCTGTCCCCTGGCCGAGACACAGCAATAAGAGAGTTTGTCGACTGGTTCGCCCGTTGTCAGTATAATGTGACCCGATAGGGTCTCCCGAAACGTGCACCAGCCACTTCATACGCGCAACACACCGCATGCATGGAAGGCTGTCCTTACATGACCCTTGCTGTTAATAGGATATTCATTTAATAAAACAAACAATCAAATCGTATGCTTTTTTCGTGCAGTATGCACGTGCTTGTATATTGTGGAATGTGGTTATTTTATCTTAAATAACAGTATGAAATATATTAAAAACCAGCACCTAAGGAATAAGGAAGTTTACAACAAACTGTAGGATTAATTTTGATATAATTAATAAATTTACGTGATGATAAAACCCTAATATAGAAGTGCATTCCCAACTTCAATAGATCACTGCTTTCGTCCTAGATACACACAACGCGCTACCTTCCAAACGTAATAAAATGAAATTAAATCGAGCAATTACCATCTTTCTTATTCGATAACTCGGGCTCGTTTAGAATAATATACAGATTCTTACACTTTAAATCGGATGCCAATTTGTGGCATTTTTAGATTTTTGTACAACATGCTTTACGGTAAGATGATTGTACCTCTTTCTGGCTCAACCAAACATCATTTCCATGCCTTAGCAAGACAAACAAACCCCTAGAATAAAAGTTTATCAATAGCTATAAGATGACCAAAAATGGTACTACTCTTTGAGCGTATTCAGGTTTTGGTAAAGTACAATATTTCCTTAAAATGAAAAAAAAACCCAACAAAACAATGTTAGTCGAAGTAAAGTGTCTTTAAATACATTGTATATACTCATTTATATAAACATATTTTGATATTGCAATGAACGCATTTTCTGAAAAATATTACATAGACTGACTTTGTCTCTCTTTTAAACAGTTGATAAGCCAAAATATACCGATATCGAATACTGGTATATAGGTACTGGACAATTTATTTTTACATGAATACAGAAATTAATCCCGTTAATGGAAAAACTAAAATAGATCCGAATCCAAAGAAAAACATTAAGATATTTTTGGAAAATTACCATAGTGATTTATTCTTGCTAGCTGAAAAGGTGATAATTAATTTGTATGTATAGACCAACATTGTGTCTGATATTGTTTACTAACTGAGCTAGCTAAAATAGCCTGACTTTGTTTTATAAATTATGTATCATTTACTTTCAAGACATATTTCTTCACGGTTCGTGAAATTCGCTTCTGTCTTGTATCTGCAATTTACATCTGTTTACTATTTACGTGACCGTTGATATACCCTCAGGGTACCACGTAAGGTACATTTTACTGTGATACAGTGACCTCAAAAGAGTCAAATCGTTGTCTTACCCGGTCTCCGAAATCATTTTCATTAAATTTTTACAATTAATAAATGCATGTTCACAGATATGAGTAATTTGCTTTGAGTAATCAATTTATATAAGCATAGTATCGCAGTAATCACAAAACTTATCTGAAAGCTATAACAGTTACGTAGACACGTAGCAGACAACCTCCTGCTGATGTCTGCGGACATTAAATAACACGACCTATATTGATTTACAAATTGGATGACCATCTATCCGGAATAAGTGTTACATAAAAGCCATTAAAATAGCATTTGCATTATTAATTTTGTTAGTTTCATAGCAGACATCATAAAACTCAAACTTTGTCACATCCAAGATATTCACAATTTGACAGGATCGGTATCGATTTTCAACATTACTTTAATGACGTCGTGTTAAGAGTTGAGACCCCGATATAATTGGATTCGGTAAATGTATTTGATAAGAAAAGAATGTTATTTACTAAGTATTTTTGAGTTCGTTTCACAAGAGTGCGATGCCATTAAAATGAAAATAAAATTGCATTTTTTGCTTTTATCACAACTTACTTTTCACTGTAGATTGTCATCCTGTGCATAATCCTAAGTGAGGTTTTCCAATTACGCTAGCACCCAATGTACCGAATTTCCCGAGCCTGGATTCTGGACATTTCTACTATTGAAATATGTATCAATCTTTGTTGACGGAGAGTAGAGAAATTAAAGAAAGGTTCCATTCTACCTTCGATGAGAATCTATACTATATTATAGTGTCGCTATACATGTATAGTGTCCCTGTATAGAATGTTTCACAATTTTCATAGTTAAGATATCAAAATTAAGTACATACATGTATTGATGTCGTTATATTTTGCCATCAGCTATTGCAGTATCACAATAAACACTCACATACACCTGTTCTCTTTCGTTAACTGAGATGATGTGTCACTGATCAGTCCGAGTACTAACAGGAGGCCATTTTGTTGAAAACCAGGTCGGTGTTTGCATTGATTTCCTGAACGTTATCTGGAAACATTTGAACAACTCGCCAAAGAAAGATAACACGTTCAGGTACCTTGTACAGGTAACAGACGTACAGAACGATAAGATAAACTGGTGGTTTGTAGCCGTTCAATAATATAAAGATAAAGGTTACTAGTGTAAATATATATAAAAAAAGCCCTAGGTGATGAAATGTACAGACACAAAAATAAAACATAATTTATGGATTTTTTAATTTCTTGTGTATTTAAAAGAAAATGCGAATAAAAAGCCCTAGGTGATGAAATATAAAGAAACAAAAAATAATAGATAATTTAAGGATGTACTGTGTAGTTAAAAGTATCTATGTGTATCATAGACCCAAGGCGATGATGTTTACAGAAAAAAAAAAAAATCGTAGGGATTTACGTTTATAAACAATTCGTGTATTTAATTGATGGACATTAATATCTGAGAAAGCTTGTAGTCTATGATAGTCTTAGGGTTTTATTTTCCCTATATTCCTCCAAGCAGTGTTCCTGAAATAAATGATATTAATAAATGATTGATAAAAAGAAAAAAAATATTCACTCTCATATTCGCTACTTCAAACATATACATAGGCAACTACACAAATATATTGCCTAGATACTAACTACATAATTGTGTTTATATATGTAACTAACGGATATACATTATGATAATGTAACTTTTATAGGTTTTAGTATTTAGAATTCCGCTCTACAAGATGAAACAACATGAATTTAATATATATTTTGTTTTCCAAAACACACACCTTAAATGACCCTGACTATATACACAGGCAATGTTTCTTGTGAAGTCAATGTGAATTTCACGTCACGTTGAAGAAAAATTGACTGGATAGTAATATGCCGTGAATATGATAAACCAAACCAAACGAACACATTTGACACACAACGTTCAATAGGTCAAAATATAAAACTTAGTTTTCCAATTCAGGGTTCTGTCCCTTGGCCGAAACCCACCATATTCTATAAAAGTGATAGTTCCTGCTTCTGCGTAACGCTCAGGTAAAAAAAGTAGAACAACTGCTTTGTCCGTTGATAGTATAATGTGACCGGTGGGGTGCGCTTCTTTGATGTTGTGAGCTTCAGTGATAGAGCACTATAAATAGCAAGAGTTCCTCTATTGCAACACAACACAAATATACCGCTGCCTCCCAAAACATGCACTTCACACGCAACACACCGCTAACATGGAAGGCCGTCCTTAAATGAACATGACTGTACCGCTGCCTCCCAAAACATGCACTTCACACGTCACACACGCAACACACCGCTAACATGGAAGGCCGTCCTTAAATGAACATGACTGTACCGCTGCCTCCCAAAACATGCACTTCACACGTCACACACGCAACACACCGCTAACATGGAAGGCCGTCCTTAAATGAACATGACTGTACCGCTGCCTCCCAAAACATGCACTTCACACGTCACACACGCAACACACCGCTAACATGGAAGGCCGTCCTTAAATGAACATGACTGTACCGCTGCCTCCCAAAACATGCACTTCACAAGTCACACACGCAACACACCGCTGACATGGAATCAAACAATCAAAATAACACACCGCTAACATGGAAGGCCGCTGCCTCCCAAAACATGCACTTCACAAGTCACACACGCAACACACCGCTGACATGGAATCAAACAATCAAAATAAGTTATTTCATTAGTTAATGTAAATGCTGCTAAAAGACTGCGATTAAATTATGGTAAGGTTTTACTCTACAATTGACTACTGATTGTGTTAATCCGTTTGAGTAATTACAGAAGATTTGAGATGAATATTTATCAACTAAAACAAATTGCTCTAGACTACATAGGTTTAGTTTCAGTTAGAACTCACAGTGTTCAGTATTTACTCACATGTACAACCACAAATTACCACTTTGTAGGAGAATAATTTTGTTATTTTGTTGACACAATAATGATTGTATTTCAAAGTCCTCCAGTTCAACCAAGGAGAACATGAAGTACATGTATGGGGTAATTATACATAGAATGGAAAACAAGTTGATATCTTTCAGTACAGAGAAAATACAAATCAGAGTTGGTATCCAAAGAGATAAATGTATGTGCGGGAACAGAAATGACATAAATTCGTATCTGCATTATCATGCCTTTAAACGGAGATAACAACTCGTTTAAAGACAAAGTATGAATTATACTGTGGAAAATGTGAACCAAGTCTCCAGATTGCAAATGGTGGTACAGTAATATACGTGAATAATAAACCTCTGAGGCCCATCATACTTATTATGTAATAAGCATTTTAGTTCGTTTACACATATTATAAATATCTTCTAGAAACCTTGATAGGGAATGGAAATTGCTACAATATAACCGTGAATTTTAACAAATATGTTACACTGTATTATGTTGCGAACACGAGAGAAGAGAGAAAAGCCTTTATCAGTTTTCATACTTTAACGTACAATTTTGAAGGTGAAATTCCTAATGCAATCGTTTCCATTCACATTAGATGGAAAATGTACCACACTTTAAAACTTCTTTGAGAATGCATTAAAATTGATACTTAATCAAAATCTGGACAATGTCGGCAATACATTTTCTGCTACAACGACACAATATGTAACCAAAAGAATGTTTTAAGAAAATGTCACGAATTCATCAGAAATATAATGGGGAACAGATGACTTACCCGATAATGTGATCGTATTTATAAAATTGATAAAGAGTCTCTGAGTCCACTTCCGAGCAGCCTCTCCTTTGATGTTGCTAGGTACCCGTCGAAAAGCACTATTGATGTTCCGCTAAAATGTAGTATAATCCATCATTTCATGTATACCGTGAGATAAATTTTCGTTAAAATAATAATGTTCGCTATAATTATGAAGTCAAGTTATAGCATTTTGTTTATATTTTTACTCAAATTATATTTTATAGTCTCAAATGACCTATTCTGGTCGCCTTGTGTTCGTTGTCATTCGTCGTGTGTCCGTAAACAATGTACATATTCGACTTCTCCAAAACCTATGATGCAATGAAATTTTGCACTAACCTTCTAAGGCAAACATCCAATTAAAATTCAATAATTGTATGGTTCCACAAGAGGATGTGGGAGGCGTATTAGGCGAAGAATTGACTAAAATGAAAACAATTCTACTCGCAGATGCGGTAGAATAAAACACTATTCATGGATTGAAAGTCTTACCACCCTTATTGAAAATGAAAATTTCATGACCCTGGGGTTTCAGATTTTTTGCTAAGGAGGGGGATCACATTTACTATGAATAGTTTAGAGAGGGAAACACATTTATGAAATTATTTGCTCAATTTTCATAGGAAATGAGTAAAACTTGGATATTATTATTAGTAAAAGATAGTATGTTAAGGATGTATTCTCTGAGGTTTCAGTCCCGTTGAAGTCTCGTTTCAACATAGAGAAGTTATGAGAAATGATTTATCAGTATCTGTACCAAGTTGCTGACGCAAGTTTTGTCAAAAAATTACATTTCTATTTTTAGTAGATTTTTTTTTCCTAAGAAATGGCCCATTTGGCGGCCATTTTGAAATTGTGTCTTTTTTCGCTTCAAGTAGAGCCACAGTTTTATCATTTTTTACTGAAATTGTTTTTACTTAAATCATCACTGCGCCAGCATTTTTAGCTCTATTTAGCTAATTTTTGCTGCAAAAGTTACGTTCCTAGGGAAACTACATTTATTGAGCATTAATATTGAAACGAAACACTTTTGTGACTTTAAGTTTACATTTTAATGCTAATTTGGGCACTTTTATTTTTTACTCTAAAATACTAAAAATAACAAAAATTCAAATGGGGCAAAAAAGTAAGCACACGGACCCCCAATTTTTCTTCCTGATTTAGAAAGAACAACCGTTTCCCTATTGATATGCAAAATAATAACAAAAGTTTAATAACAGAACTTTTTCTATAAAAGTGTTAAATTTGGCAAAAATGGCTGAAAATGATGCATTTTTGTAGCTCAAAATTAAGGGGTAGGGGTAGCATATGTTATTATTCTGAGAAAAATATATTAGGTCTAATTGATCAAAACTGGTATATTTTTAAAGAAGACTACTAGAAAATGAATTCTACAAACATTCATACATATCAAACACCTCATTAGGAAATTATGGCTTTAATCTCTATCTTTATATGGTCAAAAAACGGCAAAATTCCCATAAAATCCAATATTTTGTCAACTAGGTGTCTTTGAGTGACAAAAGCTCAAAAACAAGCACACGGGACATATGTTTTTTCTTCCATTTCCTTTTATGGTATGAACTCCTTTTTCGAGTAAAAAATCTATATGAGAAAAAAAGTTTAATACAAGAAAATTTTGACTTCTCAGAGGTGTACATCCTTAACATCATATCCACAAAGGTCCTGGCTGACCTCCAGTGGGTAGAGGATGAGGCCAATAGGGGTCAAAATGTCTCATATGCACAGACGAATCAAAAACTTTTTATAAACTAAAATGTCAAATTGATAAAATCACTGACTGATGAGTTGAAGAGTCTGATGGGCCAATACATAGTGTTTATATGTCTTTGTTTCATTCTGGTTCCGGAATGTGACCGTTATGGTATTTTTTTGCGAATTGAAAGGAAATTTGGTGGAGATTATAATATGATTGTATCGAATTTGAAATAAAGTTGTTGTAACGATTCAGAAAAATATAGCTGGTAGGTTTGATATTGCATTTCAACGACAATACCGGTATAAAGAAAATGAATTTGAGCAATAAATCACCCTTGTTTGCTGAAACATTTTTAGTATGGACAGTGATGTCTCACTTACATATCTGTTTTAAAGTTGTATGTGCCCAACATTTTAATGTATGTAATTATCTTTTTTTAAATCCATAGATGATACCAGCAAATAATTAAGACATCAACACGTCACTTAGCGGCTGTAAACGTCCATTTTAAGTGGTTGTCAGATCTTCGCGATGTTCGCGGTAAACATTTTGCACAAAGATAATGCTATGTTCCGTATAGTAAAGCGACAGTGTGAACATACAGTAAAACCCCCTTAACTCGAAATACAGGGAACCAGGTCCTTAGTTCGAGGAATACGGGGTATTCGACTTATCAGAGGTTGGCCATCGAAAGTCAGAAATAGACATATGTACTGGCCACAGTCTGTGACAAACCTTGCATGTCAATAACGTTTTAAGTATTGTTTTCCTGGATTTAAAATATTTATAAGGGTGATTTTCAATCGTACTATTAAAAATACGTAGTGTAATGTGCCGAGAATTGCAACAGCTTGTGACAAACCTTGTATGTCAATAACGTTTTAAATATTGTTTTTTCAACATTTAAGTATAGGAGATTTCAGAAAAGATGGCGATGACGTCACACAAAGGTACATCCGGGCGCTCAAAGGTACAACTCCGTATATCTGTACACATTAATATGGTGGGAACACAGCCGCTTGCGATGTTTGTTTACATTTTATTGTAATAAATAGTACGGTAAACCGAGAACTATTGCGTTATTTTAATTTCAAAAAGTGTAAAATAAAAAATATTTTACAATAATATACAAATTTATACATATGGTATTCATATATTTTACTCTGTTTATACTCCATTTTCGACCGCTACGAGAGAACACGGTCGCCATTACGTATAACATTGCCAGACATATTGCAAATATCAACTTGATATTACAAATTAAATCCAAAGTCCCCCAAAATATTATTATAAGTTATTACTGTTTTCGAAGTATTACTTGATAAAACACCTTACAATGTATGATTAGTGCAAAATTAAACATTTGCTTTAGTAGATTACCCCAAGCCCACGGCAGCCATTACAGTACAGCCAAGAACCCGAATTTCGTCCATTTTCAGTGTCAAAAAAATACGTATTCTGGTTAATTTTTTGTCATCAATTTTGGGAATTAGTTTATAACATACAAATGAGTCAGTTTGTTGGTTCATTTTATCACAGTCTATGGGATAAAAGCGGCTGAAAATGAAATATTAAAAATGAAATCTGCAGCATTAAAACTGAACGATTTCACCATTTTATTTTTCGAGATAGGCAGCCATACGTGTACGTGTAATACAGTAGTTTCATTACTATTCGTCATTTTGTTACGATACAAGAGCATTCCATTAAAACAACAAGTACATATTAAATAACAAAATATATATCTTAAACAAGTCCTTATTGAGATAAAAGCGTTGGTAATTATTAATATGATTTATTTTCCAAACAATGCTGTGGCCTGCGGTGATCTACCAGCGACGAAGCCATGCACGAGCGGCCGTGGTCTGGTCAGATATGGTCCACCTTTCGTTATGTTATATAGTCGACGTGACAATAAAAGAAAACGATGGTTACAGAAACCGGGAAATTTAAATGACCCAATTCGTAAAAATCAATATACAGAACGCATTGATTAAAATAACATTGATTTGCTGCATATGGACGACTGCATATGGACGAGCCCTGTCCTTTCAACCTTAACTTAAACTAAAACATTAAATAGGCTAGCAAGCGTTGGATTGAATACCGATAACATAAAGAATACAGAGCCGTCCCTCTTTAAGACAATTTGCATTTTCTATTTAATCATAGTCACAACTTCCGCGTCCGTATGACAGAATTATTATTAAAATTCATTTTTTGAAATGGTGTGAAATTCTAGTATGCCAATTAAATTATTAACAATAAATTAACGACAACTGTTGATGATGTTGAAATGTGTTACTCAAGGGACTGACACTAATTACCCTGTATATAAACACGGAGCGTGCTATAACCCTTGGTCAGTGCAGTCGTGTGTGACATTGGTAAAACAAATAAGGGGCCGAACATCTGTTCGACGAATAGATAGTTTCTTTACTACGTATTTGACGGGAAGGGAATTTAGTTCTGCTTGAGGAAGAAGGGGCATTTGACGAATAGCAGTTCGAGCTATCCAGGGTTTCATTACATGGATTATATAGCGGCACTGTCGGACCATGCCATCAATTCGACGAATGGGGATAATCGAGAAATTCGAGGTCGAGTTAAGGGTTATATTGTGCTTTTTTGGCGCAATCAAAATTTATCGTAAAAATGATTTTGAACATGTTAATGCAGAGCTGTATTATTAATCATTGCCATACTGTCGTTATGTAGATTTGTATCCTTTAGCGCAAATAATGTCTAAATGCGGGAATATTTATAATATATATATATACTACTGATGAAATATGAACGTGATCAGTAATTAGAAACGCACAAATTCATCAAAGTTTGCACAACCATATCAGTATTGTGAAAATCTAAAATGAAACACGCTAATAGTATATAGAGAAGTGATATTTATGCGTGTACATAATTTCACGAGTGCACTTGGTCGACGTCACGGATTTACGGTATTTTACATAAATTAATACAGAAAATTACAAAGACTGTTTTTATTTTTCGTTTACACAATCAGAATTAGGAAAAAACATAATAATTAATACAGTGGGAACAACATTTGATATAAATCTCAATATTGTTCTCGTCCTATTGAAGCCCCATTTTGTTTATGTAACATTTCTTATTGTAAAATGATAATAATGTTTTGGTATTGTTTCATATAAATAAAGATGTGTCCAGAAACAAACGTAAGATTATGCAAACCACTATTGAAAACAGGCATATAAACGACTGATAATATTTAACATTATTAATACACATCTATATTTCTGTTTCAAGAGTAATTTTAACACATTTCTTGGTCTCCGTTATCTTCAGTCAGGTTATTTTTAAATCTCTGAGAACATTTCCGCAATTGCTATCTCCGTTGCGCCATATGTTTCTGAAACCTCCACCCTTGTCACTTCCAGAGCTGTTGTTAACATGTGGTTATCGGACAATATCCGGGTGTTGTGTTTGAGGACTGGAATCTGGGAAGGGTTTTCTCTGAGAGGTGGTTATCATCATTTGGTTACTAACCAGATATTATTCGCCGCTGACGACAATTGTCTTCGTCTATTAAAAGTTATCGTCCGTCCAATTGAAACATTTCTAATGGAAGGAATCACGCTATCCACTACACTGCCCTCTGCTGTCGATCAGCTTAATCTGTTTATCATATAGAGAAGACCGGTCAGATACTCATTCTTAGTGTGAAGAACGTAATGTTTTGATGTCAAATAAGTTAGTTAGTTAAAGTGTTTGACTTTTAGGACATGTATAACCTTTCAATAGAAATGTGGTTAACCACCATTATAATATTTTTTCTATAGACTGGAAAATTAGAAATCCTTTGGACGCTGCATGGCTTGCATGCAAATGGTTAGTTGTATAGACACACGTTTATGATTGTCGAAGCGTTGAAGTCAATTGAAACTTTTACAGCAGTGTACACTGAGGTTGTTACGTTGTATAGTGGAATGTAATAATCGCAAGATGACATTATTATTGGTCAAAAACACTTTTAAATGAAATGAAGCCAATAGATCAAAATATTGGTCTTTCTCCTTATTTCTATCTGAATATGTTGCTCTTCAGTTCTTCTTGTCCTGCAAGTGATAATATTGTACCAATGCGTTTCATGGATATTGCAGATTCGAAACAATACTCTGGTTTTGGTTCAAATCGTTTGTGTGATTCGTAGTAATGACTGGGATATCCCGCCAGATACATCAGCTGTACCTTAAGACGATTACTTGTATAGTTGTCAATGGCAAATCCGGGGCTTCCAGAAGACCTGTGCTCGAATTCCTTAGATGCATGAAGTATAACTCTGCCATGCCGAGTTTCCGTTTTCCCTTGTTCATAAAGGCAAGGATCAAGATCAGCACTGGGTAGGTTTTGCTTCCACCATTTCTGTGCTTTGTCGATGTCTTCTGCAAGTTGACGTTCGTTAATGTACACCTTGCAGTTGCTATTTATGGTAAGGCTTCTCGCTGGAGTTGTGGATGGTAAATACCCTATCAAATGCACATTGCTATTGACTTCAAACTGATCAAGGTGAATAGCGTCGGGTTTTCTCTTACTCCCGCCATCGACTCGCAACTTCAGAATAAGGATATCGTTTTCCTCGTCAGCAAACGTTATATCAAGATCAAAATAGAACTTTACTTCCTCCTTTGTTCCCAAATCAAATTTTATTCCTGTATCAGTTCTCCATTTTGTTTCAATTTTCTCTGAAAACATAGAACAATACTGATATTTTATCAGAACAAAACATAATCATAAATATTATGGCAAACGCAACCAATATCGCCAAATTATTTTAAATATGAAAACTTAACGTAGACCGTCCCTTCTGTGACGTCATACGTTTGTAGCGTCGCTATCCGGATCGCGGCAAACTTATTTTATTTCTCCGTACCTATCTGTTACAACTCGCTTCAGAAATTGGCATTCGAGCAAGTATTTCCTCTAGAACCTTTTCGAGTGTTTACTTAAAGTGTATCAATCTAAAGGTGTGACAATAGGTAAATATAGTATAATTTTGAAGATTCATGCATGAAGTAAAATTCAAGAATCATAAAAGTCGCTAAACAATCAGATGGAATACACATGGATTTACGGGGACCCAAAATGAAAAACTTCACGTCAGTAATAACAAATAAATGACCGTTATCATTAGAATTGTATACCTATCGTTTTGCAGAATAGAAATAAATACACAGTTTATGCATCCGAAGGAAGTTAGTGGTGTTTTGAAGAAATATTTGAGTTTCGAGCTTCAATAGGCACTCTTCGTAAGATACCGGTATACTAACTTTCGTCCGGAAACGCACATGCAAAATACGGAAATAAAATTGCTGGAAAATATTTTCATTTTATTTTTTGTTAAAATCTTCACTTATAATTTGAAAGATGATATAACGGAAAATAATCCAGTATATAAATACAGTATCACAAAGAGCAAATTATTTGTCTCAGGAAAAGCTCACATATTTCCTGCTGAATTAGACTCTTTTTGAAAGTTTGAGGTCAGGCCTACATGTAGCTTGAAAACTGGTTTGTTATATATTTTATATAACAAATAAATGAAATCAGCAAGATATGTAATTATTGTGTTATCTGGTATGCTCCAAAAATGTTATAGATATAGAAAACTAACAAGGGTGAATGAATAACATAAAACGTTGAAAAGTGCTACGGATTTGCCTATTTTTTAACATTTTCAGGCCAAAATTTAAGTGGTATTAGGAAGCAAATCGGTCATATTTTGAAAAACAATGCGGTGAGGTATACTTGTTATTGGCTTTTCTTATTGCAAATAAGCCAATCTTCATGGTAATTCTAAATAATCGATTTTTCTTCAGATCATTTTTTTCAGAAAAAAAGAAAACATGACTACTTTGATGCAATTTCGCACTAAAATTGGGTCCGGATTTAGTTTTAGAATAACGATATTCCGTTTTTGGTGGAAAACCCAGCTTATTGGATATAGTTATGAATTCTATATCACCTACTGAATGTACGAACATGGTAAAGGCATATTATTCATATGTTAATGGATGTTACAGGGAGGAAATATTATTTATTTAAAAATCCTGATATTCCGGAATATTAAGTCATTAGTGTATATCTTTTAAGCAACCCTGGAAGAAAAATTAACCCGGTGACATATGCTTTTTATGCGGTTTTTGTGATCAGGGTATACCTAAAATCAAAATATCAAAAAATGAACGAAACCATTGAGAGGAAACCAGAAGGGACGGTCTACCTTAATGTAAAATAAAAGGAAGCAGGAGTGTTTTTGACTTGGTGATTTGTCATAATTTTGGTGTAACATTCTATGTTGTAGATGTATGTGGAGTACATTACATTTCCTCAGGTGTGTTAAGCTATGACAAAACCTTAAGTGAAGGTTATTCAAAACTATGTCATGATAGGAATTGGAATCGCTTTCTTAGGACATATACAATTTAAGTATTTGTGTATGCAACATCACACTTATTGCTACTTAATCAATCAGAAATACTGTTTACATAAAGTGTTGCGTACCCCTATATTTTGGTATCAGGTGACAAGAGAGTGACTTGAATCTCATCGCCTTACTGACTGGGGATAAATAACTCTCCACACTACTTTGTAGATATCTCTCGTCAATACCGAGTTCCTGTAGCGGCTTGTCTGTGCTGTCGGGTTCTCGCAGTAAGGAAACTAGGAGCTTCTTTAGATTATCTGTTTAAATCAAGTACAAGATTAAGATAATAGTATAACTAAGGATTTTATTATACTGGTGATTGCTGATTTACTTATCTCCCTTTCGAAGTAGAATTTTGCTGTTTTGACTAAAATTTTAGTTTTTATATCAGCCAATATAATGTTTTATATGCTATGATAATTGCTTATATATATATGTTTATATGATCTTATACTTGCAATAATTCTTTAAAAAAATTATCGTTGTGTTATTCCGCTGAGATGAAGTTTCTTCATTGATATAGGCCATGGGCTAGGAGGGTCCCACGTGCATCCCCCGAACTAATATATTTTCTAAACCCTTATGATCCACTGATCACATATTAATGTCTACTTCGATTGAAAAATGTCAATGTTATGCTTATTTTTCACTTTTTAGTGAAATTCGAGATGGCGACCAATTTGATGAGGTCATAACAGGAAGTTCATCCCGACTTATGCATTGGTAACATTGGTTTTTCAGTTGTTGTGTTTAATGATTGCTATGAGATAAAATAAATGATTATAAATAATGGGTTTCTGTTGAAAAAAAAATTTGCCGCGTCAAGCCAAATATGAAAAAATTGCTAAAAAATTACCATTTTTGAGCATAAAATCCCTTTTTCTTATTTCCTGCGTAGAAATCCTTACATTTATTGGATTATTTGGTCCTGGTGTATATTTATTGTTCTATTGTGGTCATTTTGTGTATTACATGTCTAAATCAGTTAAAAATTTTTAATGGTTTGACTATTTTTCCCTTTTTAGTGAAATTAGAAATAGCCACCATCTTGATGACGTCATAATCGAATGTTCATTCAAACCTATGCAATGTTAACATTTTGATCTGCGAGCAGTGGGTCGTAAGGTTTCAGAAAAAAATATTGGTTCGGAGGTTGTGGTGGGGGGTGCACGTGGGACCATCCTAGTCCTTAGGCCTAATACTTATTTGCTGGGGGAAAAAACTTTCGCTCAAATGGCAATCAATTAGACATGATATCTTAGTTGTCATGCTTTCAGTTTTTTCAGTTTTTGCGGTTATCTACTAGACAGTAATCATAAAACGCTTACCAATTGAATCTCTCAACACATGGTATGCTGTCATGACGAAGTCGTCCCCTACACGAAATCCTGTTCCATACGAATTTTCCATTTCGTCATACACTAAGCCAATGGACCTTTTCAGGTGTCTGCTAAATAGGATTTCCCCATCCTGGTAGGAAAGGGTATGTGATTCCCGTTGATGGAACTCCTCTCCAAAATCTGTTGATACACGTATTAGAATAAAAATTGTTTGATACTGAACAGCTTTGACGTAACAAGCATCATATGGAGAATATTTTAGAAATGAATCATACGTTGATCTTTGTCATTATAATGTGATTGGATGTGTTGGTCTTTGTTTTCAGCGGTGTGGTACTCAAAACACTATATAACAGTGAGGAGTGTCTCTTTCACAAAAAGACCATATACGAATACTCTTAACATGCAGGTCGCTTGCAGTGAAGACCGTTATGGGCCGAACCAAGATGTTTAGTCAGTGCGATGTATATAGAGGTATATATTTGCAAGGACTATTCGCTTATACCATAGTAATTGTTGATGGATGTTTCCGTAAACATAATTTTTTGTTGTTGTTAATTAAATCGATGAAAAATGACTATCTAAAGAACTATATATAATCCTATTGTAATTATACACGACTGACTGGTAATATACTAGTAATTTTACACGACTGACTGGTAGTATACTAGTAATTATATACGACTGACTGGTAGTATACTAGTAATTATATACGACTGACTGGTAATATACTAGTAATTATATAATATGTTGTGTATCTGTTTAGGTGTTGTTTAAGCTTACCTGTTACATTTGATGCTATTGCTGGTGCTGGTGCGTGTGCTGGTGCTGGTGCTCGCGCTGCTGCTGTGTTGATGCTGCTGGACTCTGTCCGGAGTCTGGCGGTGGATTATTACCATCTTTGGCGGTGGATTATTACCATTGTTAAATGACTTTGTTAAATGACAAAAAAAAATAGACACGCATATTTAAAAATCAATGTGATAATATAGGCTACATACTTACGAGACCTGATTATTTTGTTAATTTCACGGGAGTTACCCATCTGTGATGGACATCTGATTAAAGCGTGTTTGATTTGAAGGACCGAAATATTACATTTGTACAAATTTTACTGACGTGTTCATTTCTGTTTTATTTGTTGGTTTTGCTTAAATAGTATTCTATATTATAACACTTATCATTTGTAATTTTTTTAAAAACTAAATTGGTCTCAATTGAGACGGACTATTAGATTAATTATATTTTCTTTTCGGAGCGATCTTTAAAATAACATTTTAAAAGAATTTAATTACTTTTTAACTCCTTTAAGGTGCATCTTTAGAAAAGAAATATTCCAAAGTATGGTTTTAATAAACTTTGATCAAGATAAATATAGAGTCAATTGTTTTCTTCTGTAAGCAAATAACTATTGATAGATATCATATAAGGACGTGAAAATTGTGTAGTAAATCTTTGTATAAAATTTGACAATTCTCACGAGACCCAACTTTATAATAGCTGTTGTCTTAATACTGAATTGAATAACTTAAAAATAACTTTTAATGGAAATCTAATGATATAAATATAATTAAATTAATACATTAATTTATATGATATGGTAAAATAAAAACCATTAATGAAAAGATATTTTAACTAAAAACTAACTTAATGTTTATATGCAGAACTAAATTTCTAAAAAGTATGGATATAAACCTAAAATATACATTAAACACTAAAATAGTTTTTGTTAAAATTATCAAAGCAAATTCATAACTGATTTGTTAGAATTTATACACCGTCCTGTTACCTCAAATTAATACTCTTGTCATATTTTCGGTCAGTTGTAAAGCATAAATTTTATGGATTTAATATATGTCAAAGAAAAAAATCAGAATAATCCAGGAGATAAAACAGAAATGCAATTTACTTTTTTGTAGTATCATTAAACAAACAGACTTATCCTGGTATCAAACATGTTCATAAATTATGTAAAATGATACCTTTAAAAAGCCTTACCGGTAAGGAAATGCGAAGACAATACAGAATAAATATATGACAGTAAATGATAATAAGCTTCCAGTATCAGCGTCACTGACTATTTCAGTGACATTTATGAGAGAGTGTAGATTTAGTACCATGAAGTACTTTACATTTGATAGAATAATTATACATTACCCGTCAAAATATTTTTGATTTCCACTTCAGCTTTTTCCACCAATTCCACCATTTGTTGACTATTTATTGGTAATTCTTTGACAAATTCTTTCAGAAGACCGATGTTTTTGTACGACATTTCACCACACCCCTCCAAATTATTACATATTTTTAAGAAGTCAAGTCCCATGTACTGTGCTGGCCCTAAATATGGTTCACACATTGTTCTGAAGGAATCCAAGTTTTTTCCGACGTTGCTTTGAATATATTTTTTTGATAAATCGACCTTAAGTTGGGCGAAATGCTTCTTTGCCATTTTTTCTTTTCCTCCTCCATTCCATATCACCAAAGGTTACTCAAACAGCTATTCTCTACAAACAATAGTTGGAATATAATACTTCCTGATCAGATATAAAAGATAGTTTACCATTAAAGGCGTCAGATTGTGAATACAAGCCAGACAAATGAAGTGAGTACCTTTAAATCGTTCATTACATCATATTCATTACTTGATTTGGTTGACTTTTTAAATAATAAAAACTAGTATAGTTTAATTCCATCAGTAAGTTTAAAAAAAAATTGTACGCTTTTCACTAAAGCGTTTCCCGTGTAACGCGAGGTAAACACGAAAATGAATGTTAAGCTTGTATAACGTGTGTTACACCACACGTAGGATAAAAATATAGTCAATGATGTGTATAGAATATAAGACCCTATCATAAATGGATATAAAGGATATGGATTTGCTATCTGAGGGTCACAACATGTTGTGAAACACAAGGCTTACTGACTGTCGAATATCCCTATCCATCATATCGATATATGAAATAATTTTCTTCTTAAATTGCCTCGACGGTTTTATTACAATAATACAATTTTGATATCCAGGCATTTTAAAAAAGAAACAGTTCGCCATACGTGAAAATTGTTCACTGACCACATTATAGAATGTTATTTTTTACAATATAATACAATGTAACAGTTCACAATCAGAAGACTCAAAGAAACACAATATTATTTTGATAATAAAACAATCTCACCATATAAAGCTCCTTACTCTCCTCCCAACTGCTAGACAAAATGTCCTCCTTTAAATATTTGGAATCCTACTTTCGTTTTTACATGTAAAATATGGGTCAACGACAACCCGGTAATTACATATGCATCTAAAAATAGAACAGAGGTTTATATTTAGAGTGTTACGTTGTCAGTGTGCTGTCTCCGATAAACCTTTACACTGAATTTGACATATGGTGACATTGGCATAATTCCAACTATTTAAATACATTATCCTTTAACAGTTTGTTTCTCTTTTTATATTATCTCAACTATCTAGTTAAGTTATCCTAATAATTCGTCATGTTTGATTTTAACTGGTTTTTTTTCCATGTTATGTAAGTATATACTAGACATAGTGATATTTAGTTTGTTTCTCTTTTTATATAATCCCAACTATCTAATTAAGTTATCCTTAGAATTCGTCATGTTTGATATTACCTTTTTTCATATTGTTTATGCATATACTAGGAAAAAGGATATTTAATTTGTATTCATATCATAAACATTTTAGTGAAAATCTTACGCCTTAAACTACTAGACTCACAAAAATAGTTAAATTGTTATGCTTATTTCATTAACATAACAGAACATTTACTTTATACTTGTTGTTCTATTGGGATAATATTTCTTCATTTAAGATTTAAGACCCTGTTTAGACTTGTGATTTTTTATGCCTTTATATCACTTCTTATAGGTGTCTATGCATCCGTCCTAACCTTAGATATTACTACTGACTCGCAGATTGTTGTGTTGATTGTGAATTTTGACAAAATATGAAAAAAATGTACATTTCAGTTTTTTTATACCACAGAATTTAGTTCATATTTCTCTCACCACATAACCATGCTTTTTGCTAGTGTTTATAACATGTAGTAGGAGCGCTGGTTTGACCGGACTCGACTTGAACATGAAACGAAGATTGATTTTGAGAAAAAAATGTTTAAGTTCTGTATTTGGGGCAAAATATGCAATTTAATTTTCTAGATATGCACTTAAACTCTTAAATTGTAACATTTTTTTTCTTAAAAATATTATTCACACTATGTTCAGATGGCATAATAACAATTGAATATGTACATTGGTATCAATTAGGACGTCCTATATATGCCAGGTTTGCATGCCTTAATCTACAGCCGCAAGTGAATAGAATATTAATATAATCAAAAATTAACAAACTGACCCATTTAGGCAGGAGGGGAATGGTCTAATTGGGGAAATGTAGGTAAATCCTTTAAATCGCTACTGGACATAGAGTTCTGCATTTATTCTAGCCAGATCTGGTCAGAAACATAATTTCGGGAAGGGGACTAGAGTTTCTATAAAATTTGGCAGTGAATCCTCAATGGGCAGAATTTACGTCCTATTAACAGACAGGGTCATGAAAGGACGGTCACCAATCAATGCGGTGTGTACTGTGTATGAAATGCGAGATGCGTCTTTTGAGAAACTCTGGTATATTCGTGCTATGACTTCTTGTATAGTCGCTAGATGTCATGAATAAATTACTCAAAATATTACTGTGAAATAGTCATGATTGTCTCCCCTGACGTTGCATTTTATCCGGTCCATTCTAATGGTCATGGTAATGTCCATCTCGCTCGTCCACGAAGTCACAGTTGTTTACTTTTATACATATTTGCTGAACTCGCTGGTAGCAATAACTACCAATAAAATAGCACAAAATAGCAATAAATGTATGTTGTATTATAAAAAGTATCTAATAAGTTTGTTTATTGGATATGAAATGATGTATCGAAAGTTTATTCATTGGTTGCGAAGGCTCTTCTACATGTAATTACAATCAATTGCCTAGTTTCATCAAATCATATATGAAATTAACACTCATTTAAGATGTGAATACTTATTTCAAACTAACTGAATATGATCTTCCATACTATGGACCCTGGTCCCTCCATTTATTTTCACCATGATTACGGTAGATGTATCTCTGACTATTCCAAACACCAATTTCGTTTCTTACATTTCAATTCACAAAGTATAAGATTTTGATCAACTGTCACACTGATAAAGTGATGGCGTGCTATATATATTTCCTAAGATTGTTTCTCTGCTAAAATACATTGAAGTTTGAATTACATGTTTCGTTGTTCACATATACCTAAAATGGCTCCCACATTGCTTATATGTTTCTGTACTCATGATTCTATTGTTCTATACATAAGTCAACTAATAATTAATTTGTATGACCTTTGACCTTTATTAATTATAAATACATTAGTATACCACTCCGGGGATATGGTTGTTAGTGAATTTACACTGATGATATGAAACTAATCGCTCACACCCTAGCACCCATACTAGATACACCTTAGTCAAAACGCCAATACTAATCAGATACACACACTACACCTTCAGTGTTCTGGTGTTACTTTCATAAACTATTCAAAACAAGATTAAAAATATGTAAGGTTATATAATCGATTTTGTATTTACTGAGTTCCATTGTATTATTATAATTTTATTTCAGTTTTATTATTTTTGTTTCATCACGATGTGCTTGCAAAAACGAAACGATTGAAAATATTTCTAAAGATATTTTTTTTCTATTTCTAAGACCTAAAATGCCATATACTATTTTGTATGTGCCACTTAATACTTATTACTAATACTACATACTGTGTATGCAAAATCATATGTTAACAGATAAATTCCACTTCATTTAGTAGAATGTTTACATCCGAAAAGAATTTTGACACATAATTTGTATAAATTTAATTAATTATGATCGAACGTTTTCTCAAAAGATGTCGAAAGAAAAGTGTCTGATATCACGATAAGCAACCGCTCCAATTATGGTTTACAGTTCTTCATACTTCTATTCATTTAACATAAATTTCGACTCAAATGTACAAACACTTTTAATATCGATATTCTTTTGGACAAATATACCATTTGATTTATATTCACAAATTTACATTTCTTTGACTAATTATATACTTACAACTAAATTTATATTTACAAATTGTTGATATGAAGACAATAAGTGATAGATTATAACTTGCGTTCAAGTGATAGATTATAACTTGCGTTCCGATACTAAAAAAGTCTTTCTTTCATAAAGACGTTCATTTCTACTCCTTTACTTCTACGATGCTACAGTAAACATTCTCTGAGTTAATTAAGACGATTGGAGATATTATTGAAGGTATCCCTTATTTTTTCATCAGAAAACTAAAAACGTCCAAAAATCTTTATATCTAATATTAATGAAAATAACAGAGGTGATACATACAGATATCAACACATACTTTAACACTAATATATAATGCTAGAAAATATAAAATAAAATGCAGTACAACTACATTGGGTGATTCAGATAAATTACAATACTTTTGTGGTAACTTATCACATACATATCGATCACTAAATTCCTTTGCCTCTAGAACACTTCTCATTCATAGCATACCTGAATCATTGGTAATGGTGATATTATAACATACTCGAATTAATTTGCTTTAAATCTACGTTTGTTTGAGGCAATGTAGCTCTCATTATTTTGATGGCAATTGTTAAGAATCAGAAATAGATTTCTTCTTCCTTTTGTTCTGATACTAAAATAATATCTTATCATAGTATTTCATAACTTGTATCTGTTCCATATGGTATTAATACACAAATAACGCTTATTCATATACATGCAATCGACTTTCATCATATGAATTTCACGATTAAAAGGATAACCTTGGACAATACCCGGTGACGTAAAATTGAATTATCTGCATCCTCATTGATTGATTCAGTTCTTAACGCTAATGTAAAAAAAGGCTTTTCACTTCAATATTGACGTCGATTTCCATTTCATTAAGCACTGCTTAGTTTTTGAACTGGTCCCCGAGAAGCACATTTGTATCGGTATTGCCATCCTTTTCCGGCTGATTGTCGTCTAGATTTATCGGAGGGGAATTATCCTTGGATTTCCCAGGATTCTCCATGCCTTCACCAGATTGTCGCTCCTGTGCTCTCTTCTTCTTATTTTTCTTTCGCCGATCCTTCCTCCGTTTGGCCTCCCCCGTGTAATCCCCTCTTTCCAGTGGTGGCAGCACGAAAGGCATCTTACGACGATGGGACCTAAACCCGGTCTCCCGATAAACAGACCTGTATAAAACACGGAAGAAAGTTCAATAACTCTTGGAAATACAGAGTTTATTGAAACAAATATATAATTAAAACGGCCTATGTTCTAATTGTCGGGATATATGATCCGAAGATTTTTCATTTCTTTATTTTTTTCCAGCCGGTAACGTCATGCTTAATACACTGCGTTTTTTATGAATTATTATATATATTCATGTTTTTTATACAGTTGGCCATTATATCACAATTGTAAGATTCACGTCTAAAAGACATTTTTATGACGGAATAAACTGCTCTATATTTTCAGTGCAATACAGTTTTCTCAATGTCATTGTACAACAAATATAACAACTAGACATTGTCAATGGAAAATATGATGGACTTTTCATCTACAAAGAATTACGGTCAAGGTCATTCATATATTAACAAACTTTTATATCAGTATGATGCAAGTCTATCATTAGGTCTCCAGACCTTCCAGAACTGCACAAGTATTCACTTAAAATTTTTGGTCCCCGTGACCTTGAATATAGGTCAAGGTCATTAATATGTACACACCTGCTGGCCATTTATATCAGCATGTCGCAGACCCAATATCAGGTCTCTAGGACTTTCAGAACTTTACATGGAGTCATTTGAAGATTTTAGTGTTTTTGGTCCATGTGACTTTGAATGAAGGGCAAGGTCATTTATATTAACAGATTTGGTAGCCATTTATTTCAGTAAGTTGCATGCGTAATAGAGATCTCTTAGGTCTTGAGAAGAAGATTTGTTAAAAGGTTTTCCCGAACAAATTGCACTTTTGAACTTTGACCCTTATTTGATGTTTTACAAAAAGTGTTTCGTAAGTTGTATGTTCCAGTTTTGATTCCACATAACAAATCGAAAAATGAAAGATATTTGTTAAGACGTTAATGAATTATTTACATGGACTTTTGACCTAATTTTTCATCTGACACATTCAGACCCCGCCATACAACATGCTAAACTTATTTACAACCTTTCTATTACTAATATTAATAGGCAAAGACTCCACAAAACCCCCCCCCCCCCCCCCCAAAAAAAAAAAAAAAAAAAAAACCCCCCAAAAAAAACCCGGAAGAATAAGAATAAGAAACTTAACAAAACAAATAACCAGAGGTGAAAAGCCCTTATAATATCAATGCCTATGTTCGACTCTATTCACAATGACGTCATTAAACATCTATAACTACATTATTAGGACTTACATGTCATCCATCTCGCTATTAGGACTTACATGTCATCCATCTCGCTACCAGGTGCTGGTATATAGTAAGTGTGGTCATAAGGGGCCCTGCATGAAAAAAAATGAGTGTAATCATAAACTGTGGAATGTTAAATCATTATCTTTATAAATGAAATACAATGAATGTATAAAACAGAAAAGCAAGCACACGCAGCTGCATGATCAGCATTCGTCATAAAATTTAAGGTCAAGGCTGTATCCAAGGTGACGTAAGTGGCAACAACTGAATACCACACAGGGATATGACACAATGAAAATTCTCAAATTGCAAACATATAACTGCTAGGATGTTATATCACGTGTGCAGGATTTATGTTCATTTGTAGTAGTCGTACAAAAAGGTTTGTGAAATCGTTCTTAGAAATTAAAATTTCGAAAATGAATGAGCCGAAAAGCCTTAAATTAATTATCTAGCTATTTTGTAAGTTCTGGTAAAGCTTGCGAATGATAGATATATAAGCGTGTAATTATTCATGTTCACATCATGAATAACCACCCAGAGTGTTGAATCCCTTAAGCTAATACAGTGATTAACCTATTTGTAGTTACCATGTAAATGGAATCTGGAACTAAAATTCAGTTCCAATCGTCCATTCTGTTCTAAAACTATTGCATAAAAATCCAACATTGTCCATTTCAAGTAAAAGTTACTTTAAAAAAACCATCTACCAATTTGCTCTAAAACTATTGTATAGAACCCAACATTGCCCATTTCAAGTAACAGTGACTTTAAAAAATCTACCAATTTGTTCTAAAACTATTGTATAGAACCCAAAATTGTCCAAGTATCAGTGACTTTGTCAGTTGGCATTTTGAGCCTAAATGCAGTCCTCAGATATGAAAGAAGCTTCAACAGAATTTATACATCTATGTAAAAATTATCGTTTGGAAGAACATTTGGACAGACATTCAAAAACAATTAGTAGTGACCTTCAGTTACACCGGCTAGGGATTAATAAATACAAAAATGCATATTATCAGGTATGGAAGGGAACTGCTTTATTGTTACAATCGTGAATCAACTCCATGTGGTGGACAACCAAACACTCACCTTTGGCTATAATCACGTTCAATATAAGATAAATCCCTGAAAGAAAATGAAAACAACAGATTAAAATCGAAATATATTGTATTCATTATTATAAAGAAAAAACAAATCTCTTTCTGATCAAAATGCCCTGTCGTCCGATAATCCTGCCTATATTATTAAGCTTTTTTCATATTTTGTTTTGCCTAATGCCAATGATCTTCATTTTTGTACTTATCTAGTGTCAGAGATCATTAACAGTTCATGGTACATGTTGTGGTTATATATTTATGTACATGTATAAACATTACATGCTCTATATGGCATCGCCAGAACCAGCAATACCATGGACAATGTTTGAGATATCGGTGTACAGGTGTATATCTCAGCAAGGTGCTCCGCAAGGGAATTACATATATACACACGTTTACTTTAAACCACCTTATAACTGTGTAAGCATACACAATAAACAGTTAAGATGACTTGTTTTTTTTACAGTCTGTTATCACGTGACTACCTACCTCGGGTAGTGGCGCTGTTCGTGTGTTCGAGCCGGTCCAAACAGAAGAGCTGGGTCCTTTGTTTTGGGGTAGAGGGTCGATCGGCGATCATCAGTGTCTGGTACCACAGAACTTGGCTTATGTTTAGATTTGGACTTCTTAGTAGTACGCTTAGTCTTCTCGTCTGCCTTTTTGTCTGTGGTGTGAAATATCGTGTGGAGGAGAAACAAAAGAAAAAATAGTAATAAGAAAATACTGAAGTAATTGTACACGTGAGCAAATAAACCAAGTAACACAGTGTATTAAAAACCTAATCTTAAATAACCTGGGTTTAGTTTCACGAACATTCCTCAATTCTGACGAAATTCCAAAACATTGCATATTTTAAAGGGAGGCCTTAACTTAAAATGTTTTCCTTAACTTCTGTTGGGGAATTTTAAGTAAAAGAAATTCCTTAAAGTTAATGTTCAACAGCCAATATAATGGGTATAAAACAGTGGATGGAATGTTGTTAATTTGTTTTTTATAATTGTTTCAGATGACAAAACACACATATATGACGTAAATCCAAATTTCATCAATTCAAATGACTGCAATGGAAGTCTATATAAACTAAACACAGATACTTGAAAGAGTTTGATAGAAAAAAAACGCAGAAGTACATATATTTATCAAATAATTCTAACAATATGAATGTACGAATTTGATATATATTTTACGCTTAGTAGCCTGTCATACCTTTATTGTTCAATTATTTGGGGAATAAGTGTTCCTGGGGTTCCCACATGTTCAAAACTATAACAAACGCTTCCATATAACGAGCATTTTCATTGTCTTAAAATCATTTTACCTTTAACACGTTTTATTTATAGTATAACCTGTTTTGGTGTTATAGCCTCATAAGATAACAAATGTATTCAAGTTAAATCTTAACTAATGATACTAGTGTTAAACCTCCTCATGTGTATAAGTGTATAACATTGGATCTTTACCTTTGTAATATTTACATCCCACACAACAGATGATGAGGATAAGGATGATGAAGATGACTCCTAAGACGATAGCGGCGATGATGCCGCCAGAAAGTCCTCCTTCTTCTGCCGTAGAGGCACCTGTACTTGCACCTGTGAAATATATTTCTTTGTTTAGATTTTTGTCTAATACACAAAAATCGCTGAAATGCAAATTTAACAGATTACTTTGCCGTAGAGGCACCTGAACTGGCACCTGTGAAACAGGTTTCTTTTTTTAGGTTTGTGTCTAATACACAAAAATCGCTAAAACGCAAATTTAACAGAATAATTTAGTTGCAATAAAATTGTTATCTCACATAGTAAAAATTAAAATCGGTAACAGACACACTCTACTTTTGTTAGACAAAATAAGTCAGTATCAATGAATAATGATATTAATTTAAGCATGTTTCCGAATTTCCCATAATGCGAAAACATGAACACATCAAGGCACATCGTTAGTTTTGAGATAATTATGGTGAGATGTTGTGATGAAACTATAGCATACGTGTTCAGTGTATTTGCTTGTGTTTTTTTTACTGTCCCTACGTGTCGCGCGTGCGCAATATTTGGTCTGTACTTATATAGCGAATTTTGTTTAAGTGGTGATTTGAGTTCTTTAACGGATGTTGTTCATGCGTATATACAGAAAACACCTAAAAGAAAAGGAAACATAATCTGAAAATATAAACAATCCGCATTTGGTTCTAACTGCCACAAAATATAAGTTACGAATCTCAGAATATTAATTAAATCAAATTAATAAAACTTACTTTATTAATACATAACACTTCACAGTGTAAATTATTATGAATCCAATGGTATTATCCACAAGTCAAAACAATCAAGACATTAATTACGCATAAAAAAGGTTAAAACATTTCAACATTTGTCTATAAAAATCGACAATCAACATAGTAATATAATATATTATATTTTACACTATTTTGCGTTTATGTGAATGGGGTGTATCTAACATATATCTTTCATAGATGTATTTTCATTTCATCCTGTTTCAGAAAAGTTTCTGACTATGGCATAGATACATATAACAAATGGTCGTCGTTACCAAATTACACTTCAATATGTCTTATAAGCTATTTACACCTGGACATCATCGGCTATGTTACAGAATTATACTGGTGACAATATGGGGCAAACCTAAACAATACCAAACGTCGCGAAGGTATACATAAAACTTATCAGGAACTTACCATTGTCTTGCGGTGGAGCCACAATGGTGAATATCAGTCCCTCGGAATTACCAACAGCATTCGTTGCTACACAAGTGTATGCATTTTCCCCAGACTTTACATTTACTTCTAAATTTGCGCTGCTTCCGACCCTTTGATTCTGGTACGTCCAGACGTATGTAATACCACTTGGTGGGTTAGCGACCACTTCGCACGACAGCACCACCAACTCATCTACGGTGGCATCAGAGTAGGAGGTCTTCGCGTTGGTCGCTAACTCTGGTGGGTCTACAAACAATGATGAGGAATAATTCAAAATAATGTACAAGGATACAGGATTAGGAGAAACAGTACAATGATGATTTGAGAAATGACTATGCAATAAAAAAGTTTGATTTCAATAATTTGATACTGAAATATAAACAAAACGGTTGATTTCATTTCTGACAAGGAAAATAGCCTGCGATGGAACTGCCAAGTGATCGTTGTTTTAGGCATATATTTGATTTTCGCAATGGAGAAAAAAATTCATCCTGGGGGTCTGTCAGAGAATTCACGGCACAGAGATTGATGTTTAGTTCAACATGATAGAAAAATCGTCTTCGCTTTTATGACTTTGAAACATGTCCACGGAAAAACCGAATACTTATTAATTATCTTCACATTAAAGGTAGGTTTCGCTCAGCCAAATAATTTTTTTTTGGTGTAAAATCCGATAAACGGAAGAAAAGATTAAAAACCATATCAAAAATACCTCAATTTAATTTCTTTATGCGTATGAGATTGAACAAATGTGTCTTGAGTACAAAATTGAAGGAAATCATTGATTTACTACAATGTCAGCCAGACAGAATAGTATGCAAATGAAGCTGCGATGGATTGTATTGTTGAAGTTTTGCGCATGCGCATTGTTACGCACTAAAAGTAAAGAAAATGGCTGAAACAAAAGCGTGTGAGATAAAAAAAATATATCTGAACCGGCAACAAAGAGGAAAAAATTAGAATGAAATCGGTATCACCCTAGGATATCTCTAGGGAATGGAATTCAGAGATGACATGTTGCAGTAGAAGAAACAGAAGCCACATCTCAAGCGGAACTTGTCCGGATCTGTTGGGAATCGTGTTGCACGTGGAGAGTTAAATTTCAATAAATATGCCAGCGCACATACAGCCGCAGACTAACTACATATCTGTTTGATATACGAAGCTGGCGAGTGTATGTAAGTAAATTTAAGTGTTACAGATTATATATTATGTATAAACAATCCATCACACTTTGATTCGTTGTTGTTGTTTTTTTACTAAACATGCCGTGGCAAGACTGTCACTTCTATCTGATATTTTGTTGCACGCTTCCGTTTGTTGATGCGGCCTCGTTTTTGAAAAAAATACGTCATGTTGTATGTATAGCTTGACTTCGCTCTATTTTTAGAGGAGTATTTTCCTGGTCAAGCTAGGCAACTGACAACCCATATTGTTCGCTTTATGCATCGAAAATGATCTGAAGATTATATCTATGTACTGAAAAAATTTTCAATTTCGTAGTCTTTATATTTCATTGTTCGAAACCTATCTTTGAAATAAGTTTAAGCAAAGATAACTCGTTGATTATTTATGAAAATAAAAGAAGTAGCATTCTGAATTTAGCGTATAGCCAGTTAATTTACTCGTGGATATTTTGACGATTTTGCGGGACAATTCCTCTGATCGAGAAAATGTTCAATCTACATAAACCCTGAAAACCAGGTCGCGACCATTTAAAAGGCTAAAAATTTGATTTTCTCTTTTCTGATTAAATTCGCTAAAATGTTGACCCACGTAAAAATCAAACGTACATTGTACGTCAGCTGTAAAGAAAGCCTCTGTGCTGCCGTAACTGTTGTATGCCTGACAGAAGTAGGTACCGGCCTGTGCACGGCTAGCTGACGGGATGTTGAGTTGATTCCCATTGAATAATGTGTCCGGAACCTCTGTCCGTGGGGACGATCCGTCCGCTGGACTGAATTGCCATTTATAGGACGCAGTATTGGCGGGATATACAGTGGCGAGGCAGGTGGCTGTGATTCCTCCTTGGTTCTCTCTAACGGTCACTGTGGTGACATCGTTCGCAAACGTGGGAGTTGATGGGGCAGCTGGAAGTACAAGTTATATCAATTTAGGGTGTATAATGTTTATCGATAATGTTACCACCGCAGATATCAGCATACAAAATGAGGTAATGTTTATCCTGAAATAATACAACTCTTTTTTCATTTTGTTCAAAATCATTGACTTCCGTTGTGAAGTGAGAATTTCTTTTTATTTTACATTTTCATGACATCATCCAGAGATTTGTAACAAGAATGCTTGAAACAACCGAATACTTTCCAAATCGGAATACGAAACGGGAAACTAAACGGGATACTGAAAAGGATGCTAAACGGGATACGAGATACTGATCGGGACACTGGACGGGATACGGGATACAAAACGGGATACTGAACGTGATACGGGATACTGAACGGTATATTTAATGACCAGTTTCAACACAATAAACCTGTGTATAGCGACCGCGTATCTAAAAAGACCCCATGTTTCTCACAAATAATTCTAATTGTATAATCATTGTGATTTCCTAAACTTTATTAACGTTCAAACGTAATAAAAGTGCTTTACCGAAAGTTTGGTTACTTTTAAGCAAAATCTACAAAAGTAGTTGAGTTGAACAGATGATTTTATTAAAGACCTATTGAATGTTATTTAAGAAATTCTCTACTTACTGTAGACGGTGACCGACGCCTCTGACGGTGCAGATGTCCCGGCAGCTGACTGTGCGATACAGTAGTATCGTCCAGTGTCGTTAACGTCAATATTGTGGATCCATAGCTTATATGGGTTCGCATTGCCGAGCGCATATTTTAAATTGGTTTGTATAGGCACTGGTGTTTGACCTGTTTGATCTTGTTTATACCAGGAGACGTTATATGACGTCAAGGATGATGTCACTGCACATGATAGATCCACAGATACACCCAGTGTGACGTTTTTGTCAGATGCCGCTGCTACGGACGGCGGACCTGTTGACAGTAAATTAAACAGGAGTGTCACTACAGAGCTACATTGAATCATGTGAATTAAGGACTCATTCTAGTAACTACGCAAATAAGATGATACGTTTTTGAAAAAAACACTTTTGCAATATTAACAAAATGAAGATATCGATATGCACTAAAAAGGTTTTTTTTTCAAATACTGTAAATAAAACGTTTTTGAAATAATTTGAAATTAAAAAAAATCTCTAAGAATGAAATTGACATATTTGAAAACAAAATAGAAAAGTATTCATCAGTATTTGAATAAATGTTCAATTTCATTAAGAATAGTTAATATGTTTTCAATTACAAACCTTCATTCATGCATTGTTAGTATACAACTATATTTATTCAGCGAAGCTACCCAATATTCCAGTGTAGAATAGATAGTGTTAGTCTGGTAAATCTGTCCTTGAATACGGAAACTTGTACGAAAACATGCAGTAAGTCAAAACTTATTGGCATGATTGTGATTGGATTGTTAGTGACATGGATATGTGTTCATCATTGTGTGTTTATCTCATCTGAACATAAAGTAATAGTCAGCTGAAGAGCGCCCACATTATGATTGAATCCCAAACGGTATACCCAGATATTCTGGATACCTAGTGTTGGTAGAGAAAATTTAATATCAAATATCTACGAGGGAGCCCATGGGAAGGTTTTTTTCCCCTAGATTCTACCTCAGCGAAAGACTTGAAAATATAATTATTTATCATCTTGGTAATAAATTATCACAGCTTAAATTTCCATGGAATCTTCTATATCAAAACCTTAAAAAGATGACAATCCACACACAGCACATCTCAAACTTTAAAAATATTGTTTTAACATGATTGGTAAAATGAGATGTTTATCCAAAGTTACGACAACACTACCATGTTAGGTAGTGTGGGTGTTTACCGTGCACTGTGATGGAACTGGAATCTGCTTCAGAGTGACCGATCACGGACTGAGCAGCCACACATCTGACAGTTTTCCTATTGTCTGCCAGAGCAGGGAAGAAATACACTGTGGATGTTACCGACACCAAGCCATTGCCGTCTGGCTGTCCGACCACGTCTGCTTTCATGGGTAATGGTGTCACAACATCGGATTGGTCCACCAATTCCCATTCCACGGACGGCTGGGGATGACTAGCACTAGTTGTACAAGACATTGAGGAATTCTTACCAGCTATCACATCGCTACTGCCGCTAATTGACACGGAAGTTTTCACTGAAAGCAGTACAACATAATCTCATTTAAATCACTTGTTTTGAAAACAGACATTTTCAAAATATAAGCAATTTTTATTAATAATTTTTATTAATAATTTTAATAATTAATTTTAATTTGAAAAATCTAATTTCATGTAATGCACAACAATGCATTACATGAAATTCGATTTTTCAAATCAAAGTTACACGTTAAAATGTTGAGTTAACGGTCCAATATGATGAAAAACCGCTAGTGATTTTAGATGAAATATCTTAATAAGTTATCAGTTTTTTATAAGTATTGCAATGATACTAAACGTACTTTTACACAATAGACAGTTTTTAGTTTTTCAGTCTTTCAAGTATTGTTTTGGCATCTTATTTCTTTATAAATACTTAGAATATGACTGTTGATCTTTAATGTATCAAACTATATTTACACGTAAGTATAAATGTCCTAGTATAAACTGATATGATCGGTGACATATCGTGAACTGAACTAAAATCAAAATAGAAATACGTGATAAAACATGCATTCTAATGAACCGGTGAAAATACAATGTTATCAACCACTAAAGCGAAAACTTATTTGTATTGGAACAAACAAGCATAAATCGTGTTTTGCAATAGAGATTGTATAAATACATACATACATACTATTGTTTTATGATAAATAATTGCAAACTACACCATTGTAAGTATATTATTAACTCCACAAAATATTAAACTAAACATACAAGAGGGGACATGTAAAACCTCTCTGACAACCAATCTATTTACATATATTAGATCAATAACATTCAAAACAATATAGGAAATTAAGTCAAAATCTGAAACAAAACAAAACAAAGAATTAAACAACAAAACAAATGATAGTGGTAAACATTATATAATAGTAAAGCTGTTTATTATATTTTAATCTTTGTTTAACTGTTTAGTTTCTTGTTATTTGGTAAATTTGCAGGAAAAATGCTTCTAAAATAAGAAGAGGAAGACAAAGAAGGAAACGAAAAGAAAGAAAGAAGAAAAGAAGAATAAGAAGGAAAGGAGAAGAAAAGAAGGAAAAGAAGAAGAAAGAAAGAAATAAAAAAAAAACAGAGAAGAAGGAGAAGAAGACGGAAAGAAAAATAAAAAGGAGAAGAAAGAAAGAGGTAAAGAAAGAAGAAATCAGGAGAAGAGGAAGAAGAACGAAGAAAGAAAGTAGTAGATGGAGAAGGGAAGGAAAACAAAAACATGAAGAGGAAGAAGGAAATAAATAAGAAAAGAAGAAGAAGGGGAAGAAGGAAGATAACGAAGACGGAAAAAAAGAAGAAAAAAGGAAGAAGAGAAAAGAAGAGAAAAGCAGGGGAGAAAATTTTTTAAAAAATATATACACATATTCAATTATCCTTATTGACGTTTTTCTAACACCATGGCTTAAGCTATAAAATCATTTTCCTGTTTCAAAATTAAAGTTTAAGGATTTTCACTTTGTTACTTGTTTGTTTGCTTTTTATCAAATAAAAGACAATAAATCAACCATTTTATAGATCCGGATAGTTCAGACATTTATATTTACTATATTATCAAACAATAAGATTTTAGTTGCTTCCGGACTAGTTAATATATCGGTATTAATATTTGTGGAAAAATCAATCTGTCAACGGTATATATTTTCACACTAGAAATGGCTGTAAATTTGATTTTTTCTCTCGAGAGTATGAAACAATGACCTAAAGGATGGTAAGTGCTTTGATGGAAGAGTGTTCATGATCCATTTGCTTTTTAAATTCATGTACATGTACATTATTTTTCAATAACAGCCATCGAGCTCCGACGACATAATCTATATAAGTACAGCACTGAGATGGACTTACGTAAGATGCGTTGACTTTTGCTTTTAATGCGTTACAGCACAATCGTCCACAAATTCTTCTGTTCTATCAATTACAGAATTCTCTCTACATATAGTTCTCTAATGTAAACCCCGTCTGGTGGTGAAAGGGATATGAAAAAAGAATGCTATTATAGACTAAAAACTGGTCTTCGTTTAAAACCTTAATACATCCATTTTCAACTTTTATAAAAGTGTTAACCTATGAATTCACCCAGGCCTAAACTTATATATGTTGTCAATTAATCCAAAGTCGTGAATAGGAGGGGCTCACTAAGAGAGTTTTTATGTTAACAAATCTCGAGAAAAAAATCATATTTGCAGCATATAAGTAATGTGTTGTCTGTCATTCATACCATACACATCTGCCAATGTCACGTTGGTACTCAGCGTTCTGATTTCATTCTCCGCTGTACATCTATAAACCACATTTTTCTCGGCCAGTGTCACAGCCATGTTGTACGTAACTGCTGTTACGATCGGGTCAGAGGTGAAGACTGTGTTATAATTAATCTGTACAGGGATATTATTCCTATACCATCTAAGAGTCGGAGCCGGAAACCCCCCTCTGGATGTACAGACTAAAGTATGACTGTTACCGACAATACTGGTGCTGCCAGCCGGGAAGCCTTCAACAACTGGCTGAGAAGGTTGTGCTGAAAATGAAACCATCAACTTTAATATATTATTTCAATCAGCATACAATTGGGTATAAAAATCAGGGCAAACTGTACGGAGAGAGGAAACTTACATACATTTTACAGTGAGGGACGCAAATATTTCGGAAGAGCTAGTCATATTATGCAGAATATTACTTACATTTTACAGTGAGAGTCGCTGACACGTCAAACACTACTCCCGACTGTGGTTGAGTGACAGTAGCAACTAGTGCTTTAGTATTATATTCAGCCCTCTGTGTAAAAGTGACGCTAGCCGTGGCATTGAGAGCTCCTTCCGTGGTCGGTACCGACACCACTGGTGGTACGTTACTGGGCAATGCTACTCCTCCTATCGCCCAGGTGACCAGTGGGGCTGGACTGACTCTCGGAAAGTTGATGGAGAAAGTCGTTTGGAATCCTGCTGTGGTAGTGGTCGGACCGGTTACAGCATTCGGAACACTTGCAGGAGGAACTGGAAAATCAAATGTAACAAAATCGTATAGCGCCTTCACCTCCGCCTTCTACAGATCTGCCTATCGATTCATTATTATGACTTTCATGATAATCTAATTAATAAAGATAAACATGTCGAAATGTAGTATTTTGCTAATGACTTAATTCATCCTTTACAGTAGATACTATTAAAAGCAGATTAATTACTTGCTTAAAACTTTTTAAGAATCCTTGTCCACCTAAACATCTATGACACAAAAGCCAACAACTCGTTTTATGTAATTGATAATTTATGTATTGGAAATATATTATTTTGAAATGTAACTTTACATTATGTTTATTAAAATTGATCAAATTGTTTACTCTCTCATTGACAATTCGGTTCTTTTTCCAGACACAATATTTTGTCAAGCAGGAAAGGAAGTAGTGATTCAAAAAATTAATCAGCTATTCAAAGAATTATTATAAAGGTATTATGTTGTTTTAATAATGTTTACCGATACTTACTAAACACGGCAGTAAATTGTCTGCTTCTGGTAAGGTTTGCGACACTGTTTGAGACAAGGCATGTAAAATTGGCATTACGGTCAGCATACGCCACATTATAGTTCCACGTGCTAGTCTTATAGATCACTCCATTTTCTGTCCTCATGGAATCTCCTGCGTTTACATTAACGCCGTCTTTCAGCCAGCTGACCGTGGGTGTGGGTACTCCTCCAGCAGAAGTACAACTCATGGCCAAAATGTCGTTCTCATTTGGGGTCGATACAAATCCGCTTATGGCAGGCTGGCCACCCTCTGCTGGAATTGAAATCGGAAATTAATATATTACAGTTCATTGTTTTAATTTGCCTAGGTGTCGGTCTAACTTTATATGTATTATGGGTGTTTTAATACAAAATTATCAGACTCTATTTAAACAGCAAACTTATATAATACTGATTACAGACGTTTACGGTAATCATATTTATTGAAGCTATCATGGAAGTTTAGTATGTGTCATTTATAAGGTCAATTACCCCCTTTTACAGTAATTACATATTTCAGTGGTTGTAACGCTTGGCATGGGAAAGCATTGTATAGAATGATATCCCAGCATGCTAAGTTAACATCCGGTCATCGACAGGTTTAGCAAGACACATGTTTGCAGAGAATTTTGATTTTGACAGATTTCGTAAGTATGCCGAGAGGTTTGGGAATAAGGAAGCGGCGAGGCTCCGGGGCGACTTTGTCTCCGCCCCCAGAGAAAAGAAAGGGAGGAAGGCGAGCAGTTCCTCTCCCAAGAAGGACGGAGACCGTCGCTGGCGAGAAACAGACTCCACTTGGTCTGCAGCCAGAGGTACCAGCACTGCCAGCAGTAGAGCTAGAGAAGGTACATGATGTAATTAATTAGAGAAGGACAGATGAGTTTATTGGGTCTTCATTACAGATGTGTGGATCATTGGGTCTTCATTAGTTTATTGGGTAGAGAAGAGGGCAATACAGAGACTGAACAACTACCTTGAGAATAATAAAGTAGACATTACATGGAGAGGTATTCGGGGGGATTTAATCCCTAAGGTCCGTCACATGTTGTCAGTTAGTCAGGCAGGTCACCCGTCTATGATGATATATACTTGGGCTCCAATGATTTAGTTGACCGCCCATGTGCCGAGTTAAAAGAGGCAATAGCAAATTATATCCAATTGCTCCACCAGCTATGCATGGACACTGTCCTGGTCTGGTCAGATGTTTTGTGTAGGTTGTTTTGGTATGGGACTGGAAATTCGAGGGCAGTTGAGAGAAAGCGGGTACGGATAAATAAGAAAGGTAGAAAAGTAGTGGGAGCTTTTTAGGGGGGGGGAGAATTATACACCATACAAGATATCTTTTGATTGTCAAGGCCTGTTTCGTAGGGATGGTACTCATTTGTCTGATATTGGCAATGACATATTTATAACTGATTTTCACTCAGCACTTGAGACATTCGTAAAAGGCAATGCAGTAGTTTTTTAGCTGCTAAAATTAAAGGGCGTAGGGAATTTGTTGTTGCCAGATTGGGACAGTAAGCGTTGCTTTCTGTTTGGCGGAATTCTGGCAAGTAGGCGGCAGCATGTATCAATAAGCAAATTCCCCTTTTATTTTTAAGTTGTACGGGTATCAAGGGTAGGTCTGCTTGGTTTCTCAAGGGACAAAACTCAGGAGGAAAAGTGATAGGGGGATGTAACTCTGCAAGAGATAGATAATCAATCCAAATTTAGGTGTTAGCTGTAGAAGCCATCACAGTGTTTCATTGGCAACTGCTTGGAGCACACCAGCATGGTGTGCTTACACAAGAGTTGTTTTCGCCTGGTTTCCCAGGGAACAGCCATATAGTGTTGCTGTTTGCTGCTCATTATACTGGTGGGAATTCAGCTTGGTGCTGTTTGTCGGGTAACCATGCAGGTGAGCATTCAGCAGTTTGCTGTTTGCTGGACACTATGCTGGTGGACATGCAGCTGGTTGCCGCTTGTCTGGCACCGTGCTAGTGAGCATTCGGCCGGGGATATCGGTCTTTTGTAGAGTTTCAGGTATATATAAATATGCTTATTGCCACGTGCTACTGCTGTCTTGTTATGTGGCCTTAGTCCAGCAATGAATGTTGTTTGTATGGAATAAGGGTATTGAAATAATAATATATTAAACCAACTTCTTGCTAATTACTCTGATCAGTCATAAACAGGTATCGCGAAATCGAGATTTCGAATCGCGTTCCTATAAATAACTTTTTGAGTGCTTACAGAAGCAAAATGCGATCAAAGTAACGAAGAAGTAGTCGTGCCTATCGGATATGATAAATTAAAAAAAATAATTATAACCAAATTATCGAGTACAATTACATCAGAAAAATTAATCCATATTGACATGACTTACGACAATTGGTTCGACACTGAAGAGGTAGTCATGTGCATGCAAGATGGGCGTATATAGCTACATACCGCCTCAGAAAAACTCTTGTATTCCTATTAGTTAAAATGACGTCACATGATATCCAATATATAGTCGTATTAGGTAAGTAGAAATCGGTATCAGGTTTGGATGATATAGTTATCTTTCTTTGCATCTAACGTCATTAGTAACAAGATGGCGGTCAAGTAACGCTTCGCAACGACGGCACTCAACGAGATGGAGACAAAATGTTTGAATGATAGCGCTTATGACCACTTTTAAAGCAAACCGAGATCGGCAACACTTATTTAGGATTGACCGATCGCCAGGTGTAATATAGCCACGCCTCACGCTCACAAACGCACGTGTTTTATTCAATGTCGGAGCAAACATCGTAGCACACAATACAAAATGCAAAGTCACGTGCGGTTTGATTGACAGCTGGCGATCTGTCAATTATTTAACAGAAATGGACCATGACAACACATTCGGGCCTTCAATGAGGTGAAAATTGTTTCAAGTTTTGAGTCGTTTTGGTTTCCATACTCAGTACATAATGAATTTTGCAGTTACTTCATTGAAAGGGTCTTCGACGGGATAAATTCTTTACACAGTTTGTTAGTGACCTAATACAGAAAAATATTGGGTCAAAAATAAACATGTATCAGGCTCGGCGATACAAGTTTATTTTAGACCCAATATTTTTCCATATTAGGTCACTAACAAACTGTGTAACTAATAACATACCGCCTGTCAGTTAATACTTACATATAACAGAGAGAGTAATGGCGTTACTCTGTATAGCAGTACCGGCGGCGTTTGTTGCAGAACAGCGGTAAGCTCCATTGTCATCAAATTGAACACTGGAAATGGTCAGAAAGTCCCCACTCAGTGAGGTCCTGGCGTCACTGGATATTGCCTCATTTTCTTTGTACCAATTGACAGAATAGGAGTTCAATGATGACGTCACATTGCACCGTGCAATGAAACTCTGATTGATAATGATATCAATTGAATCTGGCGTGATGGCAACCAATGGAGTGCCTAAGGAATTCAAATAAAAATCAAGTGAGGTACACCTAGGTATAAAAGATAAAAGAAATGGAGTGGCGAAGGAATAAAAATAAAAATTAATTTAGGTACACTTAGGTATATAAGGCGTGCTTTATAACAATAAAGAAATACATTTAAAAATTGGATATTACGTTAAAATGAGGACATACACTCAAAGAACACGTATAAAGTATGAAACATAAAATGTATAACGATTATAAATAAAAAAGGAATGAACGCTTCGATTCTTAAAATAATAAGGTTACCATATAATAATTAATTATATTACGTTGATGTGACTTTCAGTGAGTCAATTGAAATCACTGTGAGATGAAGTACAATGTTTTAAGAGAGAACAAAAGAATTCTGTGTTGTATTATTATCATATTCATTTACGATGCAATTGCAACGTGTATATCTTGTGGCAGTATGCATGAATGGCGCGTACCATGGACTACTAATAGCGCAGTTTGAGTCACAGGTGTGGCCGAGGTTCGAGGGTGATATACTAGTAATGTGAGATCATGGCCGTTGTCTGCGAGTGATGGAGCGTAGTACAGAGAAGATATTGTGCGGACTGTGCCGTCAGTGTTGTCAGAGGACACGGATGAGTGATTAGTTGGGAAGTTGTTCCCTACCCTCCAATCTATAACTGGTGCTGGCCAAGCTCGTCCTACCTCCGCTCTGAACTCGTAAGATCTACCGACCAATAAGTTAGGTGAACCTCTGCAAAACAGCAAGTGAAAATTAAACAAGCAAATGAAAGATGATCGTACCGCCTAACAACAGGAATCTATAGAGATAACTTAATAGAGAAACTAACATGACTAATCCCAAAACATTTAAAGATTTTTGGATGGCACATCTAGCAAAGTAAAACAATATTCAAACTAACAGTTTTTCACTAATAAATAAAGAGATAAATCGAAATTGCAATCAATTCTTATTCATTCCATGGTAGCATCGGTTTTTCAATATTTTGACACTGCTTGGTACCTAGTGTTAAACCGTCCAATTCATTATGAATTAGACTGAAATGAGTTATAATATCTCCTGAAATAGATTGAAATAACTTACACATTCCGTACTTTTAAAAATGTAAACCGACCGATACGTTTTCATTGCTAATGACATTTTACAACAATTATATCTCCCGATTGTCATTATATTGCTACCCATTGTACCATATCCCCGAAGGTCATCAACACAATGCACTGCATATCCAGCTTATCCACCCTGTAGAACAACGGGTGAATCAGCCGCTCTACTCTCGGGATAAAGGGAATTATCTCAAGTCCATTTGTTCTGGAAGTTTCTTTTGTTTTATTTAAAGTGAAATCGACTGCTCAATATAGTATAAACCGTCAAAGCACTCACCCAATAATTGGCTGGCTCGCAGTCAATGGTTCCGACGGTAGAGTTAGAATGATGTTCGAAGGTGAAGCTAGAATAAAGGCGTGGTAAAATAATATCAAAACAATATTCAAATATTGGGTTATGGGTTCTGCACTATAGTTCATATATATGTTAAAATATTAATTAATGGACATAACATCTTGTTATAGTTATATATATATCTATATATACATATAATATCACTTACCATAATGTTAAATGGGATAAAAAGGGTTGATTATAGAGCAGATATGAATACTAAACTGACAAAACATAGTGTGTCAAAACAAATGGATAATAAAAATAACGACAAACAGTTGCTAAATATAAACATCAGATAGTAAAAAATATCAGAAAGCAGTAAAACAAGATGTAAGCTGTGAAAGGCTAGAGTGAAATCATTATACTACAGAAACTGCTTGGAAATAAAACAGTAAGTATGCCAAAGGGTTGTTAAATCAAATTCATGAAAAAGTGTCATTTACAATATATGTACACTATATAAATACATGTATAAAAAATTATTTGTAAGTGATTTTTTCAACAAGCAACATATTTCACTTGATATGATTCAATTAGATACAGATTATTTTTTATTTAGTAAACAAACAATGTCAATGTAACAAAATACGTGTCAATATAATTCTGAAGTAAACAGTTGTCATTTTAAATCCAAATTCAGCTAGTGTTATTTCATATATAGTGTAAATTGTATTAAATATCCTTGGATATTAGTCTCTGAACACATACGTAACGGTAATATATGTTAGGTTCACACAGTCTACATTTCAAACATTGGACGTTAAACACAGCCTTGGGTTTTGGTCTTTGTCTTCTCCCACAGTACATCTAAGTTTTATTATTAGAAATTGATAGCACAAATTCAAGAAATCATATGTTATTGTGTCGCCTATCGTGACTACATGTAGATGGATATTATTTTTGCATTCATTTATCCTTAAATATGCAGTTGAAAATTTATTATTTTGAATTTAACTGATTTTTTAACTTTTGTTTTTGGAATACTACTGCTTGTCCACATTTGTATTGACTATAATTATTATGCTTTTAGAAGTCAACAAATGATAATACGATGTTTGGCCTACCCAAGACGTGCTCAAGAGTCACACTTTGTGACCAGTTGCGTACTACATGTTGTGACAGACATGTGTAAACAGCAAAGCTGTCGGCCTGGGTCACTGTAAAGTTGTATCTGTTCTGAGTCACCAGGTTTCCTTGTCCGTCCGTAATTTCTGTGTTGGAGGTGCCGGGGATGAGGGTGTTATTTTTGTACCACCTGACCTCCGGCCTTGGATTACCACCACTGACAGTACATAGCAGCGACTGTTGGGTGAACTCCAAAACACTGGAACTAAAGCCATCGATACTGGGCGGGTCCGTTTCAACTGAAATAGAATAATAATGATCAAAATAAGTGTCTTGCTATAGGAAAATAGATATAATTATTTTCTTTTCATTTTAAATAAGGAATCTTTCAAATTTTACTTATCAGAATAAACAGAATAACTGTTTTGTATGTTACAAAAATACCGTTGAAGAGGAATGAAGGAAAGTCAAATCAAAATTAACAAAGTCGAAAACTTCTTAATATTCTATTTAAATCAAACGTGTCCTATGAAAATTAAAAAAGTTAAAGAAATAAACAAAACGTTTCGACGGCGCCGACATATAAGCTCGATCACACGAACGATATATATCCTTCCATCGATTACAATCATTTAGAGGCAAACCAAACAGCACGGTTTAGTTTACAAATATATAAAGTATACTGAAGTTAAAACGCCATTCAAGTTAAATACTGACCGCTGACCGCGATGTAAATATCATTCGCTCATAAAGAACGATCGGAAGTCACATGATCAAATGGAAAAGTACATCATACAGATTTTTAGGCCCGCTTCAAGTATAAAATAAGCTAGAACAAACGTTTTTTTCTAAACCAAACGTTTTTACGTTTTGTTGTATCGTACACACAATAGCATTTATATAATATATTTCCGAAAAACGATTTCTTTCACATTTGTTTTGGGGATTTCAATACTCTAGATCAACGTATCCAAAATACCGCTATTTGCCTAAAACTACACAATTTTATAAGACAGCGTTCTTTTGGGAAATACAGAATGCTATAAAGAATATGAATATGATGCAACAAACCGTAAAACAATCGGCGAATTGAAACGTTAATTACAGTATATTTTTGTACCCAAAGAGAGCGTTATGTTTGCCGTGTATGCTACCTTTTGATCGTACGGTTTCTCACAACGATATACTTACAGCCTGAAATGAGTAAAATGTTTTCTCACATGAAGCACTAACAAATCACTAAACACAGGCACTAATATACCTGGTGTAGATCGTCTAAAAGCTATCGAATATAGTATTGCATCGCTTTATGAAGTGTACTTGTTGGAAGTATAGAAAGTGTTACAGGACAATGTTCCTAATTTTATACTTTGACAAAATGATATACAATCATTATTTATATTACATATTTGTATATTTGCTATTTGATTATTTCATGACTCATACCTCATGAAAAATACAAGTTTTCCGTTGTGAAACCATCATCAATAAATGAATCGAAAGGGAAGGGGTTATATTAGTCTCACACGCTATATACTACATATTAGTGTCACATGTTAAAACACGTACTTTACAGTAAATAGTAGTGGGAAGAACTATTATTTTGACGGGCTGAAAAAAATCTGAATTCAATTAATTCATCTGTTGTTTTCCTTGAGCTTATGTCTTCCGTACTATTATCAAAATTTAAAAATATAATTAAGACTTCAACATCTGAATTATATCAAGAAGCATAGTATTTTGCATTTTCCGTTACGATTTTGCATCGCGAACTATTGCTTCAATGAAAATATCGCTGACATGATCTATCTGTGTTCACTCCATTCATGCAGTTATAAACATACTTCGAACTTAAAATCTTAAAGTACCCGACAACTGAAAAAGAAAACCTCTAAGACTATTTAAAGTAATTTCGAAATAGATACTTATTCGAGATTATAAACAGGTAAAACGTCAACATTACAAATGCCTCCAATACCTAAAGATGGGTAACCGCGTATTTACGCTGATTTTAGTTCTCCACATATGTAAATAAAACAAGCATTTTTTGTATTTTTTCAAGTTTCATAAGTGACTATGTTACTTCGGTACCAAATTATCAAGTAGCTACATTTATAGATTATTAACGCATATATTTCTTAGTGTCCAACCAAAAAACATTAAGTTACTAGCAAAAAGTTCATTTAATACAACCCCGGAAAATTGAGCGTAAATACGCACGTTACATTTTTGTATCAAACCTTGTCGAAATAATCATATATATACTGACATTGAATATCGCTCATTAATGACGTAAATGTAATATCTAAATTAGCTCAGTATTATTGTTCATGCTTTCATACATCATATGATCATGTTAACATGCATTCATAAATGGTATACACATACATTGTACATTTAGTGTACGTGAAGCGTTAATGCTGAGCCCTGACTCGAGACTGTGATCGAATACACAGGTGACTTGATGTCCGTTATCGGTCCGTGACGGCGTGAAGAGGAAGGAAGAATAGATCCAGTAGGTGTTGCTGCTAGTGTAAGTCAAGTTGTAGATGATACCTACGAAGTAAAGAAAAATCAGCATTTTCATGAGATTTTAACTGATAAAGCCATTTTGCAAAGCTGCGAATGTATTTAAATTAGCTGATACATTGCTGCAATCAGCATTAAAAAATATTTTGTATATAAAATTAATTTAGATAGTTACGCAATAATTTAGTCTTTAAGCTATGGAGTCATCCAAAAGTACCCTTAATATATCCTTTAAAGTTATATAAAAATTCAACGCCAATAGATACAATGCTTAGATTAAAATATTCCCAGCTGTATTTCTTACTTTGCTTCTCCAAGAACTATATGATAACGTGTTTGTTCAGGGCACGATAAACATGAAGTCAATTTGATTTCACTTGGTCTTAAAAATCTTTACGTAATACCAACATCAACGGTATTTTTAACAACGGCCTTTTCTGTGCAATATGGTGTGTGCTGAGTTGCTAAAGGAAACGTTTGTTCGCGTCAGGATTCACTAATGAAACATATTTAACAGTAAATTTGAATGTTCGAAAAAAAAAAAAATAAAAATAAAAATATTTCCAGGAATTTAGTTGATCTAATAAGTCATTTAGTTAACACTTAAATACTCTGATAAATATCATTTATCATTTATTCGAATTTAAATATCAGATTAGCTTTAAACGCGACAGTTATTTGAATCTTGTATAGAAATACCATTGAACTGTCGGACATTGTTGATAAACCAGAATACGCGAGGAGCAGGGTATATTTCGGACGTCTCGCTGTAGAAGGTGTAGGGCGTGCCAGCGGTCACTGTAGTCGGCTGAGTTCCAGACATGGTCATCGTATTGGAAAATACTGTAACAGGTAAAACAGTCCAGATTTCAACAAGAGAAATTAATTAATACTTCCTTGTGCAATGTATACTCATAAAGTTCATGATCAATTTACGCAATAATTTTGGTACATTGTATCCTGTTAGTCAACCAGCTTCTGTAAGATATTTTTGGTAGAATATCAAAATTGTAACAAATCATGCATAGTCCATCAACAATATTAATCTCGCTTACTGACCAGTATATATATTATGTCACATTCTTATTAACGGTATTATGTAGTACTTACTGTATACATCCTGAAAACTTTTCTCTTCACTGATACTGCTATAAGCATTGCTGGCGGTGCATTTGAAAATGGCATTTCTATCGTCATTGAAATTGACCACGAAAGTGATGACGCTATACACAGGGTTGGAAGCGTCATTGCCATACGTCGGTGTCGGTACCACCAGCGGAACTCCATTTTTCTGCCAGGATATAGTCGCCGGGGGAACGCCTCCAGAGGAGTTACAGGAGACGGATACAGTGGTGCCATCTACTACCGACTTATCAAAATCATTCATCTGTGGTTGTCCAACCTCCCCTGTAAACAAGGCCAGTCACGTTATATCGACAAAACCTAATGTAAAGTCGTCATCAGCATTTCAGAAGGTATTTGATATAGTTGATATTCATAATTTATCTTAATATATTAATTTTATTTTATTTGGCAAATCTTGTTTTATCTTTTTTCTGTAACTTTTTTCTTAGCACGCTGAGACAAATAAAATCCCTCCACCTCCATCCCCAATTTTACCTCCTCCAACCCCTGCATGACAAAGTTCGAAGGTATGATTTTCTGGGTTTAGGGTACAAAGGTATGTCTGACTTATAGACTAGTCGTATTTGAATAAATCAAAGAAAACGATCAAAAGGTTTAGCTAAATTTGTCATTTCGGAAAAAACCACACTGGTTATATTATATAGCTATAAAGATTTAGATGTTTTAGCTGTACTTACTGTAGACGATAAGGTAGAATTCTGCTGTAGTCCCAGCCCCAGCGCTGTTCATGGACGAACAGACATACGTCAGGCTGTCAGAGAAATTAGCATTGTTGATAGTCAGAGTTCGACCATTTGCACCCGAGATCTGATATTTGTTTCCATTGACGAGTGGGGTATTACTGCCTTGAATCGTCCAAGTGATGTTAAAAGGTAAACTAGACGTGACATCACAGGTAATCACATAGTTCTGACCCTGTTGTACTTGACCGGAGGTTTGGCTAAATGATACACGGGGTTTGTCTGGAAATGAAATGAAACAATACATCATGATCATTAGGAAATCATTGTTTTTTATTTGTATTAAATGTTTCGTAAATCATTAGGAATTCATTGTTTTTTATTTGTATTAAATGTTTCGTAAGTATCAAAATCTCCTTTACAGGTTCTGTGTTTTCATATGTGATTATAATAACTAAAAACACAAATATAAATGCAATCACAGTTGTAAATATTACATGTATAATCACTTTAGCACGCATATATACCTACATTTTGTGTATTTGTATTTATTCTTTGTTAACCAACAGCTACATTACAATCATAGAAAACTGTAGTATGCTATTTTACCAATTCTGTATTTAACATAAAAAATTTGGCGCAGCAAACATGTAGCCAACGTTAACATCAAAGGCGAAGCATTAAAGAATAAGAAACATAAAGATGATCTTATAATCATCTCCTGATGACAAAATGTGTGTAACCGAACGAAATAACTACTCACACAATATGCTGATTGTAAATGACACGGAGCTGGACGTCGTCTCCAAATGTTGTACACTAAACGTGACTTGTTTTCCGTCTAAGTTTTCCGTCATAAGAACATCGATGGCTGAGGTATATGCATGCACCCCTTCGTTTGTTATGCTTTCTACCACGTAATTGGGAGGTAGGTTTTGGTTGTCAATGCTCCAGCCAAAAGCTGCTGTTTTAGGGTTAAACCTCGGCACAGTACCATTGATTGTGTACGTTTGTCCCTCATAATAGCTGGCAATAGCGTTTGCTTGGTCCCAAATCACGGCTGATTGTATAACTGTTGGTACCGGGGTCACTGAGTGCATAAATTGTTATAAAATTATATGTTTGTAACATTAGAATGTCACATTTCTATAATGTAATAACTGTCTTATGTCTATATTATCATAATCTTTTACATTATATAATTATCATTTTATAGCATATATCATTATATATATTCTATTTTCTCTACAATCATGTTTAGGTGCTAATCTCGTACAATGGAACATATTCTAAATGCTTTTATTGAGTTAAAAAAACGAGATATCTCATAGCGCTTTTTGGAGTCATAGAGTTCCTAAAGTACATCATCACATTTTAAATCAGCAATACCTATAATGTAACAAAATACCTTTACCTCAACAAACAAACTTCAAAATCAAGTTAGTTTGTGTTGGTTAATAAAGATCCTGTTCTATTTCATATAGTTTATTCTTACGCACACATTATTGATTTAGAAACGAATAGATATTCAATTACTTTGAATCACAGATAGAGTCCTGAAATCATTAAAAGGTTAGAAGTCGTTTTTGTTTAACGATTGATAAGACGCGTGACAGGTTAACGGCCTTTCACCAGCTTAGCACAACTAATACTACATTTAAAGCAAACAAATGAAACAAATAACATACAGCAAACAAATATGAGAAAAAAGAGCAAATGAAAAAAAATGTTGATGAGCATATAAACTGACTATGATCTTTCAATAAAATGTATGACATATTTGATTTATGTGGCCCAATAACGACTATAAAGGAACTACTTGGGGTATGTTTATAAATTCCGCTAAAACATCACTAGAAAAAACGGTGTAGATGTTTCATGATAATTTGCTTTGCATGGATCTAAACCAATGTAATGCTTTCATGTCCATCTCTCGATTGTTAATAATTGATACATTGGTTTTATACAAGTCAAATAAAGACGGATACATACAACGAGTCAGAAGGACAGCGTGCACGATATTAAAATCACCTAATATGTCTCATGGCTAGGTACTAATTGCAACATAAAATCTATATGTATATGATGCAATTAATAACAAGGGTAGTGTACCTTCGAGTCACAAACGTTATTGATCACTCTAGTAAAAGTTCTCCGACCGTTTAATTTCTACTGTAGGATAAGGATTAAGCAATGTTAAAGCATAAAAAATTTCTCTGTTGTGTTCTTGTCATCTGTGTGTTGGAATATTACAATAACTTACAATGATACTCATTATAATGATATTCAGCTTACCACGTAAACCTCACGTTCGGTCTGAGATAAATGAACTAGCTGACAATCATATTCACATTAATCATAACTCAGATGTCTATTCATTATCGTAATTTCACAATTTTTTTATATTATACTTAACACTATTTTTTTATTAAAGCCTACCGCCTTCTCGTCCATGTTATTTCCACAGTCATATCAAGCCAGCTAGCAGCATAAAAATTCGTGCTAACCTCAACCTCAAACCAGTCTATAACTAAAACGGTAATCATGCAGATTGAAATTTGAAGATGTCATTTCCTTACCATAGACATCTAGCAGGGCGAAAATTGAAGTGACTTTAAGATGAGGATTATTCGCCTCGCAGATGTAAACCGAACTATTGTCACTGAATGAGACAACAGAGGCGTATTCATTGTAGACCAGGTTGTTTGATTGGTCCTGAGAGGAGGTAGACGAAGCGTCTACGACCACATCAGACGTGCCACGCTTCCAGACTAGGGAGGGAACTGGTACACCTCCGGTCGTACTACAGTTTAACATTAAAGTATCTCCTTCTGTAACTATCCGACTAACGTGGCTCGATGTAATAAAGGGCTTCAACGGGTATTCTGAAAAATGAAAAAGTCACAAAGTGCTAGAAACATATTTAAAAATCGCAGAAGCAATAACTTAAAATTTTTGTAATTTACGGGAAAGGATTGATAGAATTTCGACTCTTCATAACACGGTTCTGCCAATTACAGATTTTTTTTTTTTTTTTTTTTTTAAATTATCCAGTATGCGATTGTAAACTCACCAAAGCCAGTTAAATTGGTTGGCTGACTCATGCCAGAGCTCCCTCCCTGATGCGAGACCCTACACGTGTACAGGCCTGAATCGGTAACTTGGAAGGAGGTGATAGTCAAAGCGGTCTTCGTTGTCGAGAATTTCCCTAAACTTCCTCCAATGTCTAGTTCTGCGCCGTCCTTGTACCAAATAACGTTGTAATCTGATTCCGTCGACGAAACAACGCATGTGACTGTAGGATTGGTGTATAGTTCCACATTTAGATTCTGAGCCGCATTAAGAACCGTTGGAAGCACTAGAAAGAATACACCGCATTCGTTTAACACATGTGTGATGCACACATTGATGCACACATATGAAGAATTAATAAAAAAAAATACGTCCACAATGTCTTATGAAAATACCTGATGCCAACCCTTCGCATTTCGCATTAAAATCAGTGTCAGTATAAAGTTATGAGTGCATTCAATCATTTTACCGGAAATATAACAGTTTGACCAATGTTTCACGAAATTCACTTGAGAAAGGTGAGAACGAGCATTGAATTCATTTTTTGGGGTTAATACAATATTGAAGCAACCAGATAAGAATACTCACTAAATGCGTGAAGTTGAATCATATATATAATAATGAAATCAACAATACTCACAGTGCAGTATTACGGCTTTCGACCTTGTCACCACTGTGTTTGTCTCCAACTGAGTAACATCACATGAAATGTTCTTCCCCATATCACTGGCGACAAAAATGTGTGAAAAGTACGACGATATCCCTAAAGTGTTCGCCGGAGTCGTAGTGATATTAAAAGTGGAACTCACAACGTCTGCTCCGACGCGCCAGCTGAACGATGGATTCGGTGACACGCGGTTGACGGTACACAAGAACACGGACATTTTGGTCTCGTACACCTCCGCCGGGCCAGTCAGGGATACCCCAGATGGAAGTACTGGAATTGAAGCGGGTTATTGTAGGTGTTAGTAACTACCCGTCAACATCCGACATAACTCTGTTTTAATTCGACAGTCAGAAGTATTGAAAAAACACTTTAATATTATATATGTATATATTTCAAAATTGATGTGTTTACTGCATTTGACTCGCAATAAGCCCAAATGACCGGTAGAAAAAAATGGCAAAAGTATGACATGATTAATTTCATTGTCAGTAGCTTATTTTTAGTCATCACCGGGCTTATTGGTGAATAGCAGATACTTTCTTTTTTATTCTGTACCTCAAACCTTTATATTTGAATTTCAATGAATTTTTTAAAGTCTATTGTCAGTCAAATATAGGAATGTTGACAGGTTTTAAAGGTGATATGTCCATAGTCTATTGAAGCAGTGAACAAAAGGGGAATTGGCAGTGCACTAAATATTAGCAGACATCTTGCACTATAGGGTATGCAGTATATATCTATATAGATACATGACTAAATAATACAAGCAGAAATGTAATGGTGTTCAAGAGTGGATTTCGGCAGATTAAGAGATAAATGTGAAAGCTATATTACTTACAATATACATCGGGTATTTTTGTGGGGTCAGAGGTCGCGCTGTTATAGGTATTCGTCGCCGTACATGTGTAAAATGCTTCACGGTCGCTGAATCCAACTTGGAAAGTGTAAGAACTGTGTAGACCGGCAGGAGCCGTCAATACCCGAATTCCGTCCCGATACCACGTGATCACCGGAAGTGGGTATCCGTCTGTTGCAGTACAATTTATCGTTATTACCATGTTCTCTAGTACAGCTTCATGTAGACCTGTGATTACTGGTTTGGTGGGGTTAGCTGAAAGGAAATATTTTTTTATAAAACCTGGCGATTAATTAACAAACATTAATCACTAACCATCCATAATTTTTTTATTTTATTTTTTTGCAATGTCTGTAATATCTTTGCGTTTGCATTCATCTTTGGTACTTCGGATACAAACATATAACATTTGGCCGGAATTCAATTTGTATATATCTAGAAATATGTTTGTTTCGAAATTGCTAATATATTGTTGTCAACAAAAATGCAACATTTTCAAATTAGTGGAATGATACTTTCATTGTTTATTTTGCGTCAGACTAATCAATTCTCATTCCAATAAGTTTTGCAAAGTAACAATGCTTTCTAGACCAGGCATCCGGTACCTGTCATCTACATACAGAGACGAGACCACTTACCAAACACAGTTACCATGACCGTGTTACTATAAGTTGAGTTGCCAGCAGTATTTCTGGCCATGCAGTAATATCCACCCTCGTCACTAACCCTCGCGGCCTTGATGGTAACGTTTGGTCCATTGAAAATATAGAGATCATTGGAAGTCAGCCTGGCTCCTGTCCCAGCCCTAAACCAGTTCACCATTACTCCAAGCTCGGACACAACAGCACAATGGAGCACCTGGGATGACCCCTTCGCTACTAATACTGAAGGATTCGGGATCGAAACTCTTGGCTTGGCTAGAAAGTAAAGAAAAAAAATGCTCTCTTAAAGAAATTTATTGCTTTTAAGAGTGTGAAATGTTAAGTAATGCAGTAAATTAAAGCACTATTGAGGGTTTTAAAATCAAGGGAAACAGTCGGAAAATGTAACAGAAAATAATATTTGTTTACTTCATTTTTGTAACAGTAAAACGTGTACATCGTTCACAAATATAACCTCATTTCGAATAATTCAACAAGAGATATTTAAGGATTAAAGTACCTTTCTTGGTGGTTCTATCGAAGAATAGAGTTGAGAAGGGTATCGATATTTGGAATGGAACGCGAATTTAACAAGAGATATTTAGAAATAAAGGCCTTGCTAAAAACAACTATTGTGACAGTATGCTACCGATGGTATACAGTGATTATACATACCGAATCCGTAAAGCTGTAGTGTCTTGTTGATGGACACTCCAGTGGTATGGGTAACGCGGCAGACTAGATTCAGATTACCGGTGTCAGAATACCGAGCTTCGTGGCTCAGGTTTGAATAAACCCTCCCAGTTCCGTCGGCGTTCTGACCATACTGTGTCTGACCAACCAGAATCTCCTGGCCAAGAATCCAGGTAATGGAAGCAGTTGGGTGTGTCCTGGGGTGTTCACAGTAAAACTGACTTACAAATCCTTCGTACAATGTCGCATTTCCTTGGAGGATGGTGCCCCCTTGTGTTGGAAGAACTATAATAGACAAAAGGGTCAACAACTCTTTGCAATGCTTCAATTCAACAATATCTGTTTTGATATAAAAAAGATTATCAATGGAAAATTGTATACGTTCTAATGTTGACTTAAACTTCCCATCTATCTGAATTTGTTAATGTGAAAGATACTAAGGTTACTCCAGATGATTTAGCTCAATAATTTGATTTAATAATTTAATAAATATCACATACATGGAAACAAAGCTTTATTGTTCAGAATAACCTTTTGCCATATTTCTGTGCAATGCCTTTTGATTAAGTTTATTTGTTGTATTGTTACGTACTATTTGCAAAGACACATTAGCTGTATTTTAGTGTACCAGTTAGATTAACTAATTTTTGTTAATTAGTCAAAGAGAGGTTAATGAATAGCACACCTGTTCCACAAATGTTAATTATATGTTTTGTAAGAATGACAATGGATGTGTCAATGGAAATGATAGAGCATGATATGAATAGACATTATTGGATGTAAAGAATTTGCGTAAAATCGTAATGTTACGGACAATGAGCAAAGAGACCATCAGACTGTTTTAAAAATAAATCAACGACAAGCCTATTGATGTAGGTTATGGGTAATTCAGATAATATATTTTTAACCTTGTAAGTTAAATAAAGTTAACATGACTTGTTTCATTATGCCTGAATTCAAATGATATGCACATGTCTCCTTTACCGGGGTTTACGTTGAGGGCTGATTAGGTCAACTTTCATCGGTAAAAGTAAAAATACATTTGACGATATCAGTCAGTATACGTCATCAAACACATTAACCACTAATTGACCACCGTGACATAGAAGTGGAGAGATAATTGAAGGTGGTTAGATATTTGAACCACTGAGCTGTAGAAAGCCAGTGGTAGGTTGTCTAACATTCACTACCAACCACCATTCACATGCAGATATTCACGACTAGTGGGGCCACTTTAGAATGAGTGGGAACACTAAATAGAAGCATCATACCGTAAACTTGAGGAATTGTGTGGGAAGCGGACTGAGTGCCGAATTCATTCATGGTCGTACAGAGAAATACAGCTGCCGTATCTGTGACGTAATTGGCGACGAAGGTCAGTGTACTGTTGACGAATGTGTCCGTGACGGTGGTGGTGATACTGTTAAATACTGGAGCACCATTCTTCGTCCACGTCACGTTGGGGGCAGGGACGCCGTTACTTGTCCTACAGGTCAGAGATACCACACTGTTCTCGGTTGGAATGGATGTCGGGGCCCTGGTTATCATAGGCAAACCAGGAGGTGCTGTAAGAATATAAAATGACACGTTATCTATCAACGTGATATTTGGAAGCTCACCTCACAAACAGAAATTCGTCAGAAATTGCTCTTTTACAAAAGAGCTTAAAATGCTATAAAAAGATACTAGAAAGTACGTTTCCTTTACATGTAATATTTATTTAGGTGTAGTAGAGAGTACTCTTCGAAGGTTTAGCTAAAGTCTTAGTCTAAAAGTAATATTTATATTTTGTACATTCTTTTTTATGTTCTATACATACCATAAGCAGTCAAAACCACTTGTCTCGATTGGTTGGAATACCCAGCCTCGTTCTGACTTATACATGAGTACGCCCCGTTATCTTCCGGTTCAAAGTCAATAATGGTAAGGTTTTCTCTGACCATGATGTAAGCAGTGGAAGGACTTATTTGGGTGTTGTCTACAAACCACGTGACTGTTACATCCAATGCTGAGATAGAAATGCATCGGAGAGTTTTGTCAGTTCCTATCCTAACGTTGGTGTTACCGGTCTCCAAGGTAACACGGGGTTTCACTGCAAGTATATTATCATAAATATATTATCAGTATGTCTAAAATATCAATGCTGTTGCATGTCTCTCTTGCGATGATTATATATTATCTTCAACAAATCTAAAACGCATTTCGTGTAAATAACTTCAAAAGTTTGTAAATAAATGTTACCTGGCAACTCTTCAACTTTAGATTCGAAACCCAACCATGAAGGCCTGGTGGAATATATTACACCTAAAGTTAGCCATTGCGGCCCCTAATTGTTACAACGTTTTCTCATTAGAATATAAAACGGTATTAGAGTTGAAATTTGGTAATAAAAAAAAAGAGTTTGTGATTTGATCAATTCATTCATCTTTATTTGTAAATGACTTGTCTAAGACAAAATCTCATTGATAATCATTATCAAGATTCAATTATTAGTCAAATGCATGTGACTGTGAAGCGAAGATTTGAAAGGGAAGTAACTCACGATAAATCTGTAGACTCAGTATGACGGACAAGTTGGAGCTACGTCCATTGGGTTGGTGTAGATAACATGTCAGATTTTTATTAACGTCTTCAGCTACAGGTGTAATGGTCAGATTAGAAGTCGTATGAACCGTGACTAGGTCGTAGTTATTGACTGTTGACTGTGTTGCCTGTGACGTCATATCCGTTGCACCAAAGCGCCAATATAAGGCCGGAGCAGGCCGCGCCCTCGCGGAGAAGCATTGGTACGTGATAGGTGTTCCTTCAAATGCCACGATGTTCCCCTGTATAGCTGGGGCCGTGGCGGGGGCTGTAATGGAACAATACATAGTTATATCTTGTTATCTCGAAATCAGTAACAAGCAATTATCCAAAAGTTAGAACTACGTCCCTTGTATATTTAGTCAAATTTTTCACATTTGAAATTATAAAAAGTATCTACAAGTAATACAAGTGTGCACATTACAGATACTATGCACCGTGTAATGTTTGACCCGAGGTAGGACGGAAAACCCAAGGAACTTTTGTCCGAAACCAAAGGTAAAGATTTAGTGTAAAATATCTCTTAGGACTTCACTGCTACCTCGGGTCATTTATTTGACTATTCCGAAAATACTGTTGAAATAATTTATTAACCGACACCCTAATTAGTGTTGTCAATAAAAATGGAAATCATTAACATGCTATTTTCATGAGCAGTCAAAGCAAACAAGTAAGTATCCGTACGCATGAATGATGAGCCCTAGAGATTACTGCGGAGAACTTGGCACAAGCAACAGTATTATGTAGCACCGTTACTGTAGCACACCTGGCGATAGGTCATAGGTCAGCAACATTCACATGGGATGATGACGACAACAGTTAACACTACATAAATCATGTAACAGAGTCAGGTTATAACAAAGATAGTTATACCCATATAAAATAGTTTCTATATACACTCCATTGACAAAAATGCCAACAAATGAACTGTTCCGCGAGCGGTCCAATGAAACAAAACAGTTATCGACTGGGTTTTCGGACAACAAATGATTTGTTGGACCCTTACACAAACTGTTGCCTTCGGCCTTCGGCATCGGGCAACATTTTGTTTTCGGTTCAACAAATTATCTGTTGCCCTCAACCCCAGTCAACAACTGTATAATAGCACGCTTTTCCAACAGAAACAATTGTCATATTATCATCACTATTAACGTTATATCCGAATTTATCAACAAAACTGTATTTACCAAAGACATCGGTGAAGGTCCTTGACGCACTATACACTCCATATGCGTTAAAAGCGTTGACTTTGAACGGCACTTGTATGTCCGCTAAGGTAGGGTTAAACACATAGCTGTTGTATGTAACAGTACCGACAGCTGTGTAGGTATCGTCCACTACGGTACCATTTCTTTCCCACGTCAGGGCAGGGGCAGGGTAGCCCCCGAACGATGTGGCATTGATAACGGTTGGCTGTCCTTCAACTGCTGTTGAGGGAAACACAACGTTGGGCACTCCTGGTAATTCTGCAACCAATGATTTGTATATATGCATTTCATTTGATATAGCACATACATGATAACTTATGGATAAATAAAAGTCTTCCAATCCCCATTACTTGAAAACTACATCCTTTATTTCTGCAAGAGATGTGCTTACCAAGGAAATTTATTATCCACAAATTTCAACCCTTTTGGTAGAAAGTGAAATATTCTCTTCTTGACACGCGGTAGTAAGATGAGACCGAACTTTGGATTATATATGATATGCCTCTTAAAGAATATCTGCCTTTCTAGTGTGGGTCGGCTTAGTGCTCACCATTGTAAGGAACGTTTTATGCCATCAGTAGATATATCTCCGGACTACTGTTGTTTTATGTCCATTGAAACTTACTGATCTATTGTTTAGTGACATAAATGCCAGAAACATTAAGCAGAGCCCCGACTATTACGAGAAGCCACAGTTACGTAAAACACGTGCGTCACATGTATGCGCAGCTCATAACAGGAAGGCAGTCCAAAATGTTGATAGGACGTTATTACAACTGTAAACTATGATATACAACTTTTGTATTTGTAACTTACATCAAGGATTTATAAGTGAGAAGGATTCGTGACTGTCTATTTACATGACTAAACACCACGCGAGACGCCTATGCAAACGGAACACTTATGTAAAGTTTATATAATTTCACAACGTTTATTACTTGCTTTAAGGACGGAAGATGTAGAGGATATGTCTTAAATTTTCGTTAAAAAAATACGACAGCTCATGAAATGACGGCCCGCTTCAGAAAGTAGGACGGTAACCCTCGCATCCGCAAGCTACATCGAAGGCTGCACCGGCGGATTTCAAAAGAAAATCAGTCATCGCCCAACGTCACGGTCAGTGCACAAACACAAAAGCGCCTGCCTTGGACTTCCCCAAAACCCAGTGTGTATTATCCTTCTCATATACGTCCTTGCTTACATCTTACATTTTATTGGCGTCAATGAAGAAATAAACTTACGGTATACTGTGAAGTAAACTGAGGAACTGATGGGAGAGGACCCAGCGGCATTAGAAGCCATACACATGTAGTTCCCCTCATGTTGTAACAGTACTGATGAGAATATCAGACTCCTTTCTCCTATTACGTAGTTCAGCAGCCCGTTTTGTAATTGTGTATTTCCGGTAGTTTCGGATTTGTACCACGTGACTGTGGCCGTCAGGACCGTATCGACGTTACATGTGATGGCGTGATTTGTTCCTATCTCAGCCACGGGGTTCTGTTCCGCTATATACGCTGTTGGGATAACTGAAAAATAAATCATTACTTATCCATCAATCAAAATATCAAAAGACCAGGCAGTTTGTGTTTTCTCCGAATTCCTTAACCGTTCACTGAATGTTTTTGTTCTGACATTCAGCTTGAAAATTCGTTATTTGTATTAAATTTTATTATTTTCATCATACAATAATTTGATATCTATCGTTAAGAAGATATCATATTTAAGAGATATCTCTGAACAGTCATATCATTTTTGTAAATATCATTTTACGGTATGATTTAATTTGGATAGGGTGACTAATAATAATATAACTTGATATGACTTCACAATACCACTAAGATAGCATCGGATCCACCCTTGATTTGTTAAACGTATTATAACTCAAAAGACATTTCATCAAATTTAAAGATGGAAAAGCTCAATAGACCAGACCTTCATAAGTAAACTAATTTTAGATTGTATATATTATGGATATATAATCAACATACGGTAGACCGTTAGGGGATGGTTGGAGGATAGTGGTGCTCCAGGTTGGGTTACGTGGTTAACGTAGCAGGTCAGAACTTTCCCAACATCTTCTTTCTCGATGATAAGTGTCAAATTGGAATTGGTATCAAAAGTCCCAGGCTTTTGTGAATTTTGTTGTTGTGTACTTATGGCTTCTGACGTCACATTTTCGCCTCCAAATGTCCATGAAATCGTGGCTGCCGGATTGTTGGCACTTGTGGTACATATGAAATAATATGTGTGACTCTCCCATAAGGCATTAGCTCCAGTTATTGTAGGAGTAGAAGAGGGCGCCACTGTAAGAACAGTACACCAATTAAAACATCTCATGAATAAACAGTGTTTATAGAAATATGAAAACATTGATGCAGAAGAAATGAAGTATACATCGATTTTTTAATATACAATATATATATTTGTATTATTTATCTAAATTGCCTGGACGATGTTTAAAACCATTTGGTCTATATCTATATAAAACAGATACTCAAAACATTACATTTTCTCAGAGAAAACACGTCTATCTAAAACTATAAAACTCGTGTAACGGCAAACTTATATTTTATTAGTGTGTTATTTTTCTCGTCTGAGGATGTTCTGGTTATTATTCGGATGCGTATTAATCGGTGGAGAAACGTGAGTAGAAGCAGAGCGGAGCATATATAGCATTTTTATATCAGTTACTGTTGTTTATAGCTGATGTTAAATTGTTATACCAATATATATCATCCAATAGAACATACAACACTTAACAAAAGTTTATATATATATTTATTGTAACTACATTGTATAGATATATACAGTTATATACAATGTATTTACAAGATTGACATATACAATAAACATACAATCAATAGATGAAAATTATACTCATTTGTGACAAGAAGAATGATGATGTGTATATTTTTTTACGAAACAAATATCCTGTGTCATGTATTATGGAAAAAAACTACAGCTACACATTATCCCAGCGATTCCCTGCAATATAATTTACATATGCAAATTTCCAAGCGTCAGGTTTACATGCATAGCGATGATTAATTCATGTTTCATTTCTAAAGCCGTTGCAGTATCGCAATTATTTCCCTGTGAGGTGCGTGAAACCCCTTCGAGAGCCCTTTATAAGCTGTTACGATAGGTTTATAGAATATTAAAATTACTTCAAGCCCTAGTTTATATTTATTTGTGTATATAAACAGTTTATATTACATGTCCATATTCAATGATGTCATTGTATAGGCGATTCTTTTCTATTGTCATAAAGCAGTGTGAAATGCAGTTTGCGAATCATATTCAACAACACTAACTCATATAGCAACCAAAGAAAAATCATAACGTGCAAAATAGCGTTCAACACCAACATGCAACGGTCAACTCCTAAACGTCTAATTATAACTACAATGGAAGGTTGTCAGCACCTGTATTTGATATGAGTTATCTCCCCTATAATTTCTCTGATGCATCATATGAAGGTGTACACCTGAAAAAAAAGAGATAAAGAGTGCTGTACTACAAGGAAAGCATTCATATCCACTATCATTTTTTAAAACTTCATTTAATTTACTTCCATTTCTAACTTAATAATTAATGAAAATAATAAAGCATTTATTAATTGTTTAAACTTTCAAATAGTATTTTGAAAATTATAATAATACAATGAATACATAATAAAAACACAATATTTAAAGCGGTAAATGTAGAATACAAATGAAAGATTGGAATATTGACAACTGAAATATTTAACATAAAAACAATATCGATCCCCTTCTTTTGTTAATATTATTTCAATACTTATAATATTCGTTTTTATAAGTCTAAGGAGATTTAAGTTTAAAAACTTTAAACCATATTTATCCTAATAGCATTACAATATGTATGTCAAAAAGACAAGTGCTTGAAATATTGCTACTAATTTTTTTAATTGTGCTTCAATTCTTCCATGTACTCACCCGATGGCAAAAGCCACTTCCTGTGATAATATACATCTAAAGTAAAACAAAGTAAATGTATCAGTTGTCAATAAATCAAACAATTGTTAGAAAATAAAATAAGAAAGCGTTAATATAGACAAATGTATCGGCTGTCAATACTAAGCCAACCATATGCATCTATCATTGACAGCCATATTTACGAAACAAAAAAATAACCATATTGACGATACTAAATAAAAAAGAGCCATATTCACTATACAAAAAGATAAAAAAAAAGAGATCACCCCCTAAAAGCACATAAATGATATATTTACCCGTTGGCGTTACTTCAGACACTCCCCGCTTTATGTGCGATCTGCTAGGTCTTCAAATAAACTATAATAGGCACCAAAAATCACGTTTTTCCTCATTGAAAGGTGCACAAAATAAATAATTAATAAGTAAAGGATATCATCATCAATAGAAAATAATAAATAAAAACTAAAATTAGAACTTTTTGTAGCGTTTATTGACAAATGATCATGTACATATATGTGTGCTACATAATTACTTTACACACATACGAACGTAATATATATATATATATATATATAAATATATAAATAAACACGTATACACACACACGACACACATATATTGTAATACTCATATACATAGATAGATCAGTGTCAGAGAGGTTTTTCATGCTTTAAGTTATTCATATCCTTGTATTATGAGCTGCAGCAAAAGAATACTTCGATACAGGACAACGGTAGATAGAATTCAGTATTTTGATATACATGTACTGTAAAAGAAAATACAACACAAACAAATACGTATGAATAGAGCTACCACGTCAACTCGAAGAGTCGGTTACTGTAACGAAGATATTTAACTAGCTTCAATGAGGCTCTTATGGATTCAATTAAAATTCCTTTTTATTTTAACCTTATTTGGGGACATAACTCAATTTTTTTCTATAATTATTTCATTATATCGTTTACATACATTTGACAGTTACATGCTCATCATGATTTAGTATGATGATATCCATCTATAGCAAGATGAGAATTAATGTGATTGTAGTTTAGTTAGAAGATAATTGAATCATACACCAAAAGTTTATATCAAATATCGTTGGTTATCAGATACTTAATCAGGTGTGAAATACGTTATAAATTAAAATCACATTGAATTATTACTTTGAACGAAAGTTTGTTTACAAGACATAAGGTAAACATTATATAAAACAAACAGATTTGCAAAGGAACTGGAAAATGTGCATTGACTCGGAAATATGGACACAACATGATATGTCGCATTCAAAAATCTCCATTCTGATTTCTTTAGGGAAAGTCAACAAATTTTCGACAACCATTCTCCGATTCCTTTACTATCTATAATTGATAAAGTAATCACTTTGAAATAAATAGTAAACAAACATTTTAACAAACAAATTGGGGGTATTTTACGGTATTGCCAGTCGTATATTCTTTACAGAAAAAAAACTCTGTAATAATATTGGTTTGGTAAAATAAAATTGAAATTAAACCCAATCAAATAGTTAAATTGAGAGGATAAGTATTGATAGATGTCTGTTCACTGTTCAAAATGAAAAAAAAAGTAAAATAAAACGAAAAAATGTTAACAAAGCAAATAAAACAAAAATAAGCAGTTAGTAATAGACACATTAAATACACTGTAAAGCATATCTTACCATACACATCGACAAATGTGCGTGCGGCTGAAGCGTTTCCAAAGAGGTTGCTCGCCTCACATTTGAAAGTTGCACCTTTATCGGAAAACGTGGCCTGATGGGTATACGAGTTGTAGGTGACGCTATTTCCGGTTGTGTACGACCTGTCTACTTCCCTGTTGTTGCGGTGCCATATAATCTCGGCACTTGGAACCCCACCACTGGAGGTACAGTTCATTAACACAAGTGAATTCTCCATCGGAAAAGAGTTGAATGTAATTATCTCCGGGGTGCTAGGTATAGCTGTGGAAAGGGGAAAAATGTTTATTCTTTACGATGTAACATTCCTTCAATTGTGTACATTTTAGTTCAAGTTCTATATTCTGCTTGATCACATGCATACCAAAATAAAACCATGAAAACATTATCATTTCCTACACTGCTTACAAGGGAGTCTTAACACTGCTTACAAAGGAGTCTTAACGAAACACAACATTATGAAGAGCAAATTCAATAACATTAATATGATGAATTTGATAATAAATATATATAAAGACCTACCATAACCTGTAGTCTGTGCTACATTGCTGCCGATTGGTATCGCAGACAGTCCTGCATGGTTTGCTGCTGTAGTATAATAACCGCCATCGTCTGTGGTCTGATAATTCCGGATGGTCAGTGTGGTTACTGTGGCAGATCGTAGAAAGATGAAGTATTTTATGCCATCATGTATCACCTGTGATATGATTCCAGATCCCACGGGAGATTCATGCCACCACGTGACGTTATAGGTTATAGTGGATAGTACGGTATAATCGATGGAATAATCAGAAGTGATCCGAACGTTTTCAGTGGAGGCAGTTGTCAGAGTAACGGCTGGTCTCACTACAAAATAGAAATTAATATATTCTAACATGTATCAAAATACACTGTACAACAAAGTAGAGAAACTAAACGTTTCAGTCATATAATTTGCATATAGGACAAAACAATAGTTATCTTAAAATAGATCAAATACTTTTATGAGATGTTTTCATGACCTTCTAAATAATGATTATAGTTTATAAATATATCAAACATTAGTATACTGTAAACAGAACTTTTTCTATTGATAAAAACAATAAATATCATAGTAAGTATGGTAAAAATGCTATTTAGTTCTATCTGCAGGTTTTGTTTTCGAATACTTTTGTTGTCACGTCATTTAGGCTCTGATATTACTTACTGTGTACGGTAACGATAATTGAGTTCTGCAATGAGTATGTCGTTGTGGAACTGTGTCGGGCTTCACAAGTAATATTCAGGATGTTATTGGCAGCGTTTGGTAAAATGGTCATTCCCGTTACAGTCTTAAAGGTACCATCGATATTTGCCGATATCGTTGATGGGAAATACTGCTGTACGACATCCGTCGAGAACCCGTGCCAATGCAAGTTGGAGGCGGGCAAAGACTCTGGAGTTTCACAGGTATAGTTGACTGCGATCCCCTGGTAGGCAACGTTTGGCCCAGTCATAAGTACCGCCTGAGGCTGGACTAGAAGTTGGTCAAAAATACACACAAATGCCATGCAGCTTTATGCCAAAAGCTCTTAACAAAATTTCAGATGTTGCAAAAGTCCATAGTTCAGAGCATAAACCGTGCTTTAAAGCGTTTAACACAGCACGCCCCTGTGTATCTGGAAATTCTTGTAATTTGGATAAAATATATAATATGGGCTTTACAATTTAATTTGAAAAAGATAACATAAATATCATAAAGACTTTGGATTCCCCAAGGTGTGAGTTAAAGAGATAAAAGCATACTGGCTAAAAGCTAAAAGCATGCAAGGCTGTGGAAAGATGATCTAGGCTTCGCCTTTAATCTAATCGTTTTAACAAAATCATTTAATTAAATATTAAATGTATTGACATTAAACCTTATGTATTGAAATCGGTTAGATATATTGTATTGATTAAAATTTCAAATTTGATCAGTTGTTTAATGTGTTTTTCAAATAAGTTTGTACACTCAAATGTTATGTATTATTTGTTTTCAAGAATTAATATATAATATATATATATATATAACATTGTATGTTATGTTGGTTAATGAAAACAAGAATAAACATATTGTGTGGGCTATAGGCGCCAATTGTCATTTAAAAAGAACTTAAGAAAGAATTTATTGTCAGAAGAAGATTAAGGAAACCCATATCATTAGGTCATTGGTCACCTTAGGATTCTTCGGTACCTTAAGGCATGTATTGACAATAAGCATATATTTAAAAATATATATATATAATTATAAAAGAGTGAGTTAAAATAATATCAAAAAGTATTGTACAGGTCTAATTCGTTTGAATTGTATTTTTTCACATTGTTTATTTTTCATTATTAAAAAAATATACACTGTACTTAGTAAAACGTATGTAATTTTCTGTTAATGCTTAGAAAAGAAAACGTTCTTCACGGAATAAAATTAATATGTTCTTTCTATACAAGGATAATAAATAAGCATGGTCCTTCTGTGATACTGATACTGAGATATGAACTACATATAATTATAAATGTATGGTGTGAATGCAACATGTGTATAAAGAAAACACTTGTGAAATAACAGAACTAATGGCAAACAACAGCTGAAAACATTCGATTTTTTCGATCTGACGCATGCTCCATACTGTTTGTTAACATTATATTAAAAAACTAGATACTGCAACCCCTTCGTATGTACATTGGTATAATACACTTGACTGAAAAATCTTTAACACATAAAAAAACAACAAACGACGTACATTTTGTATTAAGTGCAATGCGTCTACAACTAAAAAATATGAACCTGAAAGAATATTTCCTTTATAATTAAAGCATTACCATAACCTAAGTAAGACACAAAGACAAAGAAAATAGAGCAGATTCTACATGTATAAGAAGTCTACAAGCGGTATTACAACAGATAGAATTGCTGTAAGGTATATAAGATATATCTCAGTCAAATAATGTGTTGTGCATCTAAATAGATTGAAAAGACAAAACAAATACGACACTGTAACTATGGAATCTGTGTAATGTATACATGGAATTAAGGACAAAACTTTATTGTGATTTGTTTTGTAGGTATTATAACATGTATTTTGGTTTCTAGCATTTTTTATATGTATAGATGTATAAGGCGTTGGCGTATGTACGCATTAAATTCGTTTTCGAATTGAATATTTCTGAATTGTGTATTGTATCGTACAAGTATAATATACTTCGTTTCAGGATTTTACCTAAAATGTTAACGCGTAATTTAAGCATGCCTTTATGGGCACTCCTTATGAAGGTACAAAGAAGAATCTGCTAGTGAACGGCCATTACTATCCAAAGCCTGCTATATCACATGCTGCACATTCCTCCACCTGTGATAAGGTCCACGCTTTTTTTATTTTTACAAACCACACCATACAGATCAATTTAGTTAAACTTCTCGCCTACTTGTTTCATTACATGCAGAACACACAGCTTTTCACTAGGTTATGAAGCAAACCGCTTATAACGCTGCGAAATCATAAAACGAGTCGTTCAAGAATATATTCATACCATAGACGGTGATCGGAGGAGTGGTAAAATACTCAGATCCCGCAAGGTTAGACGCGTTGCAAGTAAATGTCTTTCCGTTGTCCTTGAAATCCCCCGTGTAGACATGGGTGTTGACAGTTAATGTGGTGGTACGATTCTCCTGAGAGGAGAAACTTCTGTCCGTGGTGTTATCGGGCAGGTACCAGTGCACGCTCGCACGTGGAAGAGCACCACGTGACGTGCAATTTATGCTCATCGTTTGACCTTCGATTATCTGAGTAGAAAACCCGTCGATGGCAACAGGCCCAGGGGGCACTGAAATAGCATTACAAAACATCATATTCCATACTCCCGCAAGACATTTCCCAGTGATCTTTTTAAACTTAAATTTCAAAACGAAAGACTTAAATTCCAGCTGAAGCTGTTTTGAGAAAACGCATCTTAGTAAGAGTTGGACTTTATCAAAAGGAAGTACATTTGTCATACTGCTGACTCTATTTGTCTAGACTTTTTCAGTAAGATTTTAAAATGTTCTTCTCTAATTCATTGGAGTTTCTGAAACATAGGCACTCCCTTATATGATTTTACAACATAGGGAAATACATATATTTATTAAGGAAACGTTTTACCAGTATTTAAAAATTATCTCCTCTTGATCTCTAAATATTCATCCACTGATTATCATATTGACATTGTTCCAGAAATTTATCCGATAACACAATGAGGCTTACCTTCCATCGATTTTTTAATAGTTTGTGTCAAGTGGTTGCTATGTTTATCCATAAGAGGTTTTTTTTGAGAATTTTCCTGTAGTATTTATTTATTGAAAGTTCTTATGTAGTTGAACTCTTTATTGTTACAAATATAAGACGCAAATTCTTAAATAAAATACACCAGAAAAACTAGACAAACATCGAATGAAAGACAGGTTTACAATGTCCTTATACCAACCCATACATCAGGTTTTGATTTAGCTAATCATACATATGGTTTAAATATTGATTCACCTAAAGGGGCTTCATTTTGGATTTTGGATGTAGTTTAAACAGCTTTGGGCTCCAAAGATTGATGGTATGTTGTACGGAACCATGATGATACTCTCCAGCTTCTCAAAACTACGTTCTGTATTGAATATTTTCTAACCTTTTGATATCTCCAAAGTTCACCCATCCTCAATTTGTATATTTTGATTGTTTTTTACCTATGAACATTAGTTCATAGATTACGTATCCTTTAAAAAGCAAGCTTTGTTCTTCCATTGCGCATAAATCAATTAAATTAAACTCACCTCTTTACTTTCTTCAATTATGATCTTCCATCGGAGGTAAAGTACAGGCTGATGAAGCACGTCAATTCCATTTTTACGAATTTAATTATTTGAAAATACCAATCGTAGTTCAATGTATAAGTATCCGTAACTACTTTCAGTTATATATGCCTCGACATGATGATGTACTAACTAGAAAATTCTTAAATACAATGTATGGCTACTATAATGCAATGTAAGGATACTGACATACATTGTATGGATACTAAAACAGATAAATAGAGATGTTTTGTGTTGACTGCAGATGAAAATGTTTTGGGGGATGAACACGATGATGAATGTGATGGTGATGATGATGATGATGATGATGATGAAGATGACAACTACACACACATGCACAAGAACAAAGACACACGACTACGGTTTGTTAACCATGAAATACCTAAACGCACAAACGCTAAGCATGCAAAAGTTCAAAGGAAGGAGTATATCCAAAAGCTATACTTAAGAAGTAGGATCAGTCTGGTGACTAACGTCTTTTAAATTAATACAAACATCTTCTCAAAGGGTAATGATAAGTTTACAAGATTTGATATTATCGACTGAATGTATGAGATTGATGAAAAAAGTAGTTGTTTTTATAGCGCCGTACCACGTATCTGTCTAGATGTTCTTATAGCGCCGTACCACGTATCTGTCTAGATGTTCTTATAGCGCCGTACCACGTATCTGTCTAGATGTTCTTATAGCGCCGTACCACGTATCTGTCTAGATGTTCTTATAGCGCTATACCACCTATCTGTCCTGCAGCGGCAGACAAGACGTTGTTATAATTTTACATGATTCCCTAGTTTATGGTCGCCAAAGGCAATAAAATTCCGGATCGTATCTTTTCTATTGTCTCCGTTGCCACCGCCTCAGTTTGATACCGAGTTCAGTGTTCGCTTGTTTGAGAGAGGATCCTACCATAGTTTATTATCAATACGCTATGAGATTCTTCTACTACGAGACATGGGGTTTAGCCATTTTGACTAATATATTTAGGCTTGTATCATGTGACCATGATTGTTATATATGTCTCTATCAATATCTGACCTGCAGGTAAGCGTTATAATTGTACCAGCTGTCACTATTGCAGGATTTTAAAAGGCGACTAAATTTAGGATATTATCTATTCTTTCCTTCCTCACTTCCTTCATTCTTCCTAACGTCTCCCTTGACACTACCTCACTTTCGACCTGGAGATTGCCGTATACGAGGAAGGCTCTGGGTAATGTCCCTTAGCCAAGACAAATTATAGTCTATAAAAGAGGTAGTTTATAATCTTGCTTAAATTTCAGTATTAAGGGAGTCAGGCGGCTGGTTTGGCCGTTGTCAGTATAATTTGACTAGGTTGGGTATTTATATAATCAGAGCGGTTAAAATACTTTCGCAAAATTTCAAATTCTATTTACCAATTATAAAACATTTCAGACGTTAGTCAACATCCATACTCCTACTACTTAACAAGGCGATAGTATGAATTGTGACGTCATAAAACATTGACAAATAGGATAAGCTACGTACAAATAAATAAATAAAGCTCATTATAAAACGAATAACTCTATCTAATATCTAAATACTGAATCAGTTATATATTATTAACTGTTAGCAAAGTAACCTGTGTCAGTTTTAGCCTGTTGAACCGTTCCGTCGATCAAATTATTGATATTTTACATTTTACATTTAAAGTAATTCCGGCAGATGATAAAATGATATCAATATACATTTTGACTTTTTTAATTTTTTGTTCTGAAGCTGTATAGGTGGACTCTGACATGGTAAACTTTAGGAGGTCAAATGACTGTTTCAATGCGTCAAATCCTATCCAACAAATCTGAAGTACTGCTCTAAAAATTCATTTTCCCGTGTAATATATTATTCGGTATTTGCAACATACATTGTATTCGCGAATATATTTGCTCGCGATCAAAAGCTGATATTAAATAGTTTGATATTATATTATATAACTACTTTCTAAACATTAATTTGCGAAATATTTGAATTCGCATTTGAGCTCTTTCGCAAAAGTGCCAATACGCAAAAGTTTGTATCTTGCGAAAATAAATTGGTCACAGTACATGTATATTTTTTTTTTAAATTGTATTACTATTTTCCAAACGAATTTCCTATAGAACAACAGAATCCTTAGGATTATTCTACTGCTTTCCTGTCATGATAAGGTTTGAAGGTCAGTGTGTTGTCTATGAAAAGAACGTTTCGCGTTCTACATATTAATACTATGACGTCATTCAGATAGGTATAGCCATTACATTGTCACTAATGAAACAAATCTATCTGTTTATTTATATCCAAGAAAATATGACTACAAACAGGTTAAAGGTTGTGTACAAAAATAAAGCTTCCACGCATTTACCCATACAATGGGTAATAATTAGTATCTTGTGGATGACTACCACACAAGAAGTCTTACCGTAAACCTGTGACAGTGTTGTAGACGCAGAGTAGGTTCCCATCACGTTCGAAGCTGTGCATGTGAACGTCGCGCCAATTAATCCAACGGTAGCTGTGATATCGAATCTAGTTGACACGACGTTGGCCTGCTGAGCTGGTACAGAGAAGACCATATTGGCTGGTCCGGTCCAGACTACGGTAGGAGTAGGGTAACCGCCAACTGATGTACAATTGCCATGGATATTTGAATTCTCATTTACCCCGGAAGTTCCAAAACTAGTACTGATGGTGGGCTGGCCAGGGTCGTCTAAAAAGTTAATAATTGTGACATTTGAAAAAAAAAAGAAATATTGGTACACAATACATATACCATTCAAAACCATATAAAAATGTTCATAATTTTCAATTTACATTTTGATCGTTTGTGTCTTATAAACTACCATTTAAAGTAGACTAATTGCATATCAATGTGCAACAAAACCGAACTGACTACATGTATATTGTTCAAACTGTATGAGATGCTCCACCGCTGACAAATGACATTTTTTCGCAATCAAAAACAGGAGCAGAGGAATAAGTGTTTTTCTTCAGTTACAAAAGTTACTTACTTTACACCATTACCAATTGAAAAGTGTAAGCTTCCAATTTTACAAAAGAGACAAAAATATTAAGAATAATTAATTGCATCCCGAAAAAATTCCGTAGCACTATGTCCTGTGTGGATTGAAGTATTGATTGCTCATGCACCCAAAAGCAATTTTTTTGTGTTAATTAGACATATACGCATATGATGAGTATCGTTTATGCTCTGTCGGCGGTGGAGCATCTTTAAATAATATCCATGTAATGATCACTTTTCTAGATCACTGATCTATTTTAACTACGAGCAGCTATACAGTGAGTAAATCTCAGTTTATTGTAACATATGGTTCTGACTACCTTGGACAGCAGCGTAATTGATTAATTTTTTTTCTCAATCTAGACAGAGATAATCACAATGTTACATCTCAAATATTGTCTTATCTCATCATACAAGCTATACGTCAATGTCATGAAGTCACGACAAAATGCTAAGTCGCAATACGTTTGGACTCAAATGAGTCTTATCGGTCCACATTGTAAACAATAGCTAGCTCATTAACAATAGCGAACTCATAAACAATAGCGAACCCGTTAACAATAGCGAACTCGTTAACAATAGCGAACTCGAAGTGCTTTAAATGGTTAATCAATTGCCCTTTTACTCTTAAATGATATGTTTTACTTAGCAAACCCTTCGAGCATCACGATGATTTTAACTATTATAACTGTCAAGGTGACAGTTCTTCCAGCAGAAAGACTTCAAGATGCTACAACGCCGACAGAGCATGAATGATAAACATCATTGTTCAAAATACCAAGTATAAAACCGAATGCAAGGTCTAGATAACCATATGTAATATTACGGACCAAACTAAGAGATGGCAAAATCTCTCAGAAGTAACATGAAATAAAAACATTACAGAAAGATGAATATAATAGACCTAAAAACCCTAACCCCTAACATATCGTCCACAACCATCACCTTACAGGTTATGTGAATTATACAAATCGACACAGTAGTTACTTAACAAGATCTAAACAAACTTACGTCTGACAAGCATAACGGTCGTCCTGGTTTCTAAGTTGTCTGGTTCTGGGAATGTCTCGTGTTTGATAGTGCATCTGATAGTCAAGCCGTGATCTGCTGCTGACAGCGAGCGTTGAATAGTGATGACAAAGTTGTAGGTCTGTTCGGCTGTGTTGACCGTCTGGGTTGGTTGTGGAATGGAGATCTCACTATTGCTGACGTAACACTTCTGTTCCGTGATAGATGGGTATGCTCCGTTCACATTTATATTCCACGTGCCTATTGCTCCTTCATCGAAATAACCCGCACCATTGACCGGGAGGATGGCTCCGACGACAGGCCTGCCTGGATAAAAAAAATCAACGACAAATGACGAAACGATTGTTTGATATTGACATAAAATATTAAGATACGATTTAGCATCAACATTGTATCAGAAAGAAGCATTCAAACGCTTTGAAGTAACAAACGAACTGTATCATACTCGTTGTGTATAGATAATGATAGGTTAACTGCAAACACGACACTAGACATTTCCATGTCTTTTATTCAAACTAGATATATTATACGACTGATAATTAGAGCTAAGTTTTTAAACTAGACGAACGACACAACTAAAAGGCGACTCAGTAGCAGTATTTAGTGCACTGGTATTTCTTTGTGAGTTCTTGGCACCAGAGTGTTAATTACAGGAAGGCTACTGTGAACTGTTAAAACATCTTTCCTGTTTCCTTAAATATCTTTCAATGAACTCATTGCATCACGAGTTACAACTGAAGGAGACACAGTAGAAAAAGGGTAGGTCTATCATTTTTGAAACAGGATTTACATAGAATATTGCTTTGAACGACTCTCTATATCCGTCAAAGACACTTTTCGACACCCTACTAATAGTTATACACTGTTATCAATATATCATCCCCATTCATCATTTGCTGGCATCTCCAGTAAATGTTTTGCTAAAATCAGGACCTAAAACCTTATATCATATTCCGTAAGGAAGTTAAGTTTGCTAGATCATGAATCATGTGACGTTGCTGTGAATCTAAATAGGAAATATATGTGTTTCCCGTACAGCTATACTATAATGTATATTGGTAGATCCTGATTTACCGAACGCTTGTTAATATTAAATCTTTCATGAATCCCTCCTGAAATAAAAATAACTAAAAAAACGAAAGAAAACAACGAGAACCTTCATGATCTGTTAACGTTACATGTGTTTCGTATGTAAACAACCCTTTAAAATTTGTTAGAGTGTTAATCCCGCTTGATTTTAGTATTGTCGTTTCGCTATTTTCCCGCATTCTGTATCTTTAGTGCTTGTAAAATTGATGTACCTCCGCAATGTTTTACCGCGCCTCGTTTTCAATTGACATGTGGTTCAACAGCCACGCTAAAAGCTGATTATTTTTTGCCAACTCCCACCCTCCCGGTTGTATTACCATGGTGTTGTGCCTGCTTCTTGCTTAAAACACTTTTTTGTAAAAAAATGTTTCTTCTACCTTCCCGGTTAGACCTATATATCTAATGACATTTGCAACACTCATTTTTGTTGTATTCTCAATTTTCAATTGAAAGATACAGGTCTGGTACAATTAATAGATGTACTCTGGAAGTGGTATCCATTAAAGCCATTATTGTTATGTTGTTGCTTCCTTTTATTAGACTATCAGTAAAACATGTATTTATTTTTTGTTTTGAATTAACTCCCTTTGGTCGCAATCTACCAGATATGCAGATTGTTTCCTTAACCATTTCCCCCTCTTTTTTAACGTTTTTTTTTAGAAATTTTTCAATGATATTTTAATAGAATCTTCCCAGCTATCACTTACTTCTGACATCGGTAATTGACTCAGTGTCTTCACGTTGTAATACGCCGTTTGATATCTGACAGGTTATTGACGTGCCCGCCATGTCACGAGACGTTATAGGGATAGATATATAGCCGGTCGTGACTGTTCCTACAGTAAATGTGCTGGATCCAGGTAGAATAGTAGAGCCATCCTGTAGCCATACAATGGTGACCGGTGTGACCGCTGCAGCCATCGTCGTGTTGCAGCTCAACTCCATGTTAAAACCTACGATAGGCGTAGGGTCAAAGCCATATATAGTTGCGATATCTGTGGGTGAACAAAAAAAGAAAAAAATAGATTGATGGTTTTAAAACTGATTTTTAACTGCAAACAGAGCAATACAACTTTAAACAATGGTCGAAGAAAACACAGGTTTCGACGGTACGCGAAGACATACAAAATGTACAATAGTGCACAAATAATGAAATGTGATAAAACACAAAATATTCAAATATTCCTGTTGCTAAACAGAAGGTTAAAGCTGGTATCATAACTTTGTTGAAAATTAATTTTATCACAAAAACTTTTATTTCAAAAATTAAGGTTGAAAAGTAATAAGAATCCAAAATAAAGGTGATAAAAATTTGCCCACTGATAGAGTGATACAGTATACCTAGCTTTAAACAGCTATGCCGAGGACGGACCCCTGTGCGGGACCTTTAGGGAGGATGTGCTACTATATTACTCCATATGATAACATGTAAATTTTGACCTTACATTCCACAATTTAACTAAACTATACCCTTATAAAAGGATTACGTATTTCATGATAACTGCTACTGTAGTATAAAATGCGCTAATTTAAACTGTAGCCAGTCCTGATATATTATAGACAAGAGACGTTGCCAGCATTGTTAAAGACTCTCTAGCATGACTCATTGCGTATCAACAAAAAACCATATCGTGGTTTGTTTAGAAAACATGTTTTTTATAAAATTGATATACTTACTTGCACTAGCCAATTCCACTGTTAGGAGCAGTCCTAGGAATAGACAGCCTCTTACAAACATATTGGATGAACGAGGGGCGATGTTGACAATACCAAATTAAGTTCCTTCGAAATATCCTTATATCATTTTACATTTTGGGTGTCCTCTTCATAACATCACAAGGATCCAGTGTATAATTAACCTGGCAATAAAAAGGGATATTACTATGGTACTAATGTTCAATATTGCCATATATTTTTGTCTGCTTGGTGGCGGTTTTTCTCCGGATACTCCGGCTTTCCTCCACCAAGAAACCTTGCACGTCCTTACATGAACCTGGCTGTTAATAAGACATTACAATAATAAAACCTTATTTTTTTTAAATAATACTCTTAATTTGTTTCAGGAATAGCAACTGTCTCATCAAATAACGACCAGATGATAAGCTCATCGTAGCTTTTTACCCTGTCTTTATGTTATATATCTCTAGATAGATTTTGAAATTTTGCAATCACAAATTAGCTTTGTACAGTCGCTTGCTACTCAACTCTATATAATTAGTAGTAACAACTTGTAAAAATTCAAAACATCACTGTATCGCTACTTGAAAACCCGTGCTAATGTACGGTCACTTTAACTGACAGCTGGGCTGGACATTCTCCTAATATCCCTTGTCATTAGATTGAAGTTGAATCCATTCTATTTATGTCTAGCTTTCTAGTAGAATACCGCCCATAAGATGTAAAGTTTTCGGACTTAAGGGTAACCCTTCGGAGTCTGTTAGGTGTAACAAGGTCCTAAACCACGTAGACAGATTTTAACAGTGACGAGCGTTCAATTAAATGGAAGATGTACACCAAAGATTTATAAACTATACACTACATGAAATCAATGGTGTAGTAAAAATTCCTGTTCATTTGCTATAGAGGTATATTGATTTCTTTTTACCACAATCGTCTTTCTTCAATAGATTTCAACTTAACATTATCAAGGCCGAAGAAGTAGGTTTATGTAACGGTACTGCCATGGAATGTCTTAACAAGAACAATTGTTGCAAGAACAAGAACAAGAATCATTGCTGCCAAGTTTTGTTATTGATATATTTCGGCATTGTTGTTATATTAACAAAGTTTTTTTCCGGTCATTTATCGTCGATTGTGCGAAACATAGTTGAAGATGTGCGATTTCGTACCGTACTAAGGCTCTATATCTCGAATTTTCTGTTTTATTTATGTGTGTCAGTACGTTCTTAATTCATAGCGCATAAGAGTTACTAAAACAGGAGACAGACCTGTGAAAGACATTGCAGGGTCTGTCAAGGTAGTAAAATTTTACAAATTAATGTTCAATTTATAAAAGCGATACATTAATGTGGGTAAAGTCTTAAGCAGTCAACTCTCATTTTCAAGTACATGTACATATGTATTGTCAAATTAATTTCAGCTTAAGCATCACTTAAAATCTTGCTGAAGCCATTCAATACCTAGAAACAATTATAAAGAAAGGACGTTTGTTTGTTTGTTTTATTAAATTAAAGTCATATTAATTGCCAGGGTCATGTAAGGACGGCCTTCCATGTATGCGGTGTATGAAGTGCCCGGTACGTGTTTCGGGAGACTGCGGTATATTCGTGTTGTGCATGCATAGTGGAACTCTTGCCCTTTTTATAGTGCTATATTACTGAAGCATACCGCGGAAAATACCAAAAAATAAAAAGAAAGGAAGGGAAAGAATTTTATTATTTTGTAATGATTTAATAACTTTGTTATTCAATCATTTTGATTAAAACATCATAAAATTTGTTGAATATAAAAATTCAAAACCTAGAAGGTCCTTATTGATATATGACTATTGTATACCGTCACTAGACATCGTGACCTCTACATATAATGTAACATTGGAGTTTATAGCAGAATTATTGAATTATTTCATGAAAAATGAAGCTAATGTGGTTATTATTTCATGAAAAATGAAGCAAATGCTGGACCCGGTCACTATGACCCCGAATTTCTACAGGTATGCTAACCTAAATTTCATAAACATATGCCTTTTCAAGGGAAAAATCGCATCATTAACATTTTAACATCAAATGCCAACTTTAAATAAGAATTGAAATTCAAATATTCATCTTTTGAACTTTGACGTATGGAATTGCTTGGAGACCTGAAAAGAATCCAGGATTTTGAACAGTATATAATATATACTGCTAATTCAATGTATCTTCATGGATACTATCATTTATAACGTATATGTAACAAAGCGGCTCCAATTAATACCTCTACATTTTAATATGATCTTTTCGTTATCTCTTAAATACATTTCTTCCTCTAAACTTTTCTCTTAACACTCACTCGGAGTTACTACGAGAACATCCTCGATATTCCAGGGGCTCCGATCACTTACGATCTCTACACCCCTGGACTATCTCATAGTGAAATTGAAGGCAGCTCAGCGGAAAATATTTGACCAATCACAGGTCAGCAATGATTTCCTTTGAAGACTACAGAGAGAGCGGTGCCCAAAATCAAAGCCACACAGTCAACCACAGTGTACTATTAAACGGCTCTTTTGATGTACATCAAAGGACTAAATTACCTCTGTTGCCTCCAGTTTTACTATGAGATAGTCCAGGGGTCTAGAGATCGTAAGTGATCGGAACCCCTGGAATATCGAGGATGCTACGAGAAAGGCGGAGTCATGTAAGGAGGAAGAGGTATGATTTGTGAGTTGGCAGTAGATTCCGATCCTTTTATATGATGTTCTATAGTATTTACATGAAAAAAAAACTAACTCTAAACCTTCAATATATGAATATGACTCGTGTGACCTTGATTTAAATAGATGTATTACAGCATTTTAGTCAGGATTATTAACCCAAAAATGTTTTATTATCAATACATGACCCTCTTGTTCAGCGATTGTAAACAACATTTTCAATATTTAGGTTTTACAGGCGTTAACTTATCGATAATTGCCAGTTAGAAAAGAACAAACCAGGGGCTATTTATAATGCTGAAAAGTCGGACAAAGATTCCACGTTCAAAAAGGAAATTCATCTTTCAACGTTACATAAGGAAAAGCCACCCGTGTCAACAAACATCTGCTGGTTATTAAATATATGTATGTTGAACAATACAGCGTCTAGCTGTATTGAGAAATAACTTACAGGTGTAGCGGGGTAGGATATCACCCAACTGTTTACTGGTTAAAGTTGTACTGGTATTATTACACAACTGTTCATCAAAGTATGTAGGTTTATATCTTTATTTTAATTTGTAGTGTTTTACCACATTTGCAAACACTTCGTTCAACAGTGCATTTCTCATGTTTAAACTAAGCACTTTCTCTGTCCACTGAGAGGTACTACATGTGAAGTTGCAAAAACTCATTCTATATCTTAATCGTGAATTGTCTATAAACATTAAACTAGTATTTTGTCATTCGGAACCTACTCCAATCGGCTTTACCACATGTTCTATTAAAATTTTGAAAGGAACAACTAAACTTCTAAAGGGGAATTCCCATCGTGTAAAACTGCTCGCAATAACGTCTATAATGTATTTTGGAGTCATTTATTACTACGGCAACTATAGCAATCTGTAGTTTGTATGGAAATAACTAGCAACTGATAACGTCGTCATATCATAGATAGTGAGAACGTTTGAACCTATAATAGGTTATCAGATTCCAAATGATTGACTTAAATAATCATATTTGATTGCATTAACAAATATAAAAGTTTAACTCAATCGAAAGAAGTGGGAATAGCAATGCGAAGTGCAATCCAATCGTGTTGAGCAGAGATGTTAAGAGCCAACGATGACTAAATCAAAAACTTTAAATAAATATCATAAGATGGGATTAAAATGATTCTTTTCAGTATCATTTTAAAACACTATTAAAGAATGTGTTTATATTCTGAACTAATTATTATTTGAATGAAATAAATGGCAAATAATATTTTCTGAGCTGAATTATTCCACCAATGCATTGTACTAATATTAGAGAATAAACATTATAGTATAGAATGTCTGTAATCCAGATTACCATGTTTATAGGACAACACAAAACATCCATTAAATTAGAACTTGCTTTGATTACAATGAGTATGGCATGCAAATTGTATACAGAAAGGACTAAAATAGTTATGAGTACAATTATTGTGTATTTTTTCTATTGGTCTAATATGACAAAAATTGACGTTTAGATCTATTTTGAGAAAATTCTATTTTCAATTCATAAGCTATAGTATCGAAAAATTTTACATATAAAGACCACTGGTTGCCTAGGAATACACAATATCACTGATTATATAACCACTTAACTATTCTGAAAAAAACCCTGCTTTATGGGAACAGCAAAATCAAAATAAAAAAATAAACATTTAAACGACATTACAAATCATTGAACTAGTAGATAGTTAAAATGAAAACATTATAAAAGTAGTATTTAGACTTACCCTCGGCCTGTCGGTCTGTCGAGCGTTGGTCGCTACCTTCACAACAGTAACGTGGAGCTATCAATCCCTCTCGATCAGGCACTACTAGATTGTTAGATAAAACACAATATGGGGCTATGGAATCTCTCATTGTCAGTGGTGGTCTATACAAAACCGCTATTGTCATACCGTAACGCTGAATACACACCTAATGCACGATTGTTTAAAATCCTTTGTTAGTTTGTTTAGCTTTAATATTATGTGAAAAATATTAACGTTTTTTACAGTATACCAGCGGAAATGCAACAAATTGCTATTTATGTCGTGTAAAGTATGCATATGTTTCATATAACCATATCTTTCACCTGTAAATTGAACTTTCATATTCAAGGTAATTGCCGACATAACAAATTGATCTTATCACACATTGTGTGTTTTTTTTACATTACGACTTAAACCAATTATATAAGTATAAAAGTAATAACAGTTGTAATTTAGAGTTATTCGAAGTTTAGCATAATTTTCTTAACAAACATATGTAAATATCACTTAATGTTACGATATTACCATACATACATATCTATACATGTATTTCTTAAGTCGTTGCCGACGCTCCTTAAGTCGTTAAGCTAACAAAACTCTAATTAGGAGCCATAATTAACACTAGGTCAACGTCGTCAACGGAATACACCGATTGTAACAATTTGAATATGTGTCCATTCATGTGTGTTGTTTCTAGTTAAACAAAGCCAGACCGATTTGTTTAGATAGATTAAGATTTAAATCGAATACACTGTGTCTTTGGACACCACATAATGTATGTTTGATTTTCTTCCACACACAAACACATACATATATACTGTTGATCTTTTATTTGATAGCGCGTTCTTAAGAAAATTACATGAGAATGGGGTATGGTAGAGTGTCCTGGTGGTTGTCCTCGACTGTACACTTCAGCGAGATAACACTATTACATATAAAATATCATAATAATCGAGCACTATCACAATGAGACAAAAAAGATTACACCAGAAACTCTGTAAACATACGCACTAACAAGTATAACTTACGATCATATATTGACGATTCCTTGTGAAATGAAGATCTGTGATGACCCCTGGGTTGGTTACTTTATCATTATTTTAATTGGATATGTTTAACGTTTGCATTGAATTATTACTTGGTTTAAGAAGCCTCCGTGACAACGCAGTGTTTAATTGATCCTAACAGGACATTCAAGTTATTCATTTTTAATATTTTTAACGTTATTTTCATCTAAGCGACTTAAGCGTGCCTTACGTGATGTCTTTGTGAATAATCACATTTTAGTCATTTTTACACAACAACTCGCTCCTTGAGACGTTCTTTATAAACTGACGGTCCAAGGACCAGCCGGTGACGGATAAACTGTATTTGTAAAGCAATCATCGTAATTACTTGTAGGCACATAAAAGAAAATATTTGTGTATTAAATGTACCTGGCAATTAACTTTCGGTCACGATCGCTAGATGTATTGTTAAATTAGCCGACTTATAACTGAATTTGTGTATAACGATCTACAGAATTACCTCTATTTGTGATATCAAGGAGCCTATTGTTTAGTAGACCTGGGTAACTCCACTGGTAGCTGTGCGTGTAAAGGCAGGACACTTTGCCGTGTGTTAATTGAATTAAATTGCGCGTATGATTAAAATGGCTTTGCAAAGCATACTTTTTATATATTACGTACATATACATCAGTCAATCTATGTACTAAGTATGATTTATTCACTATAAATTGTGGGCGATCGATGTCTTCCGTTATGATATCTTTTGTAACGGTGGTGCGGTGTGGTTGGGGCGTCTGGATGGTTCAATTGGTCCCCAACCGCGGGGTCAGACTTGCATTATTCTCGATGTATTTGATATCCAACCCTCTTACTGCAAAAGTTTTAATCCTTAATGGAACAAATTTTGCCCCTCTGTTAGAAGCTAATTATAAAGCGACGCTTTTTACTTATCAATCGCATAAAGAAGTAAAATTTAGTTTATTACGTTTAAAGTTAAATTATCAGCAAGGGTCATTCAAGGACGTGCAAGGTTTAGGAGGTGCAGTAAAGCCGGAGCACAAGGATAAAATCCACCGACTAGCTGTCAATACTCAAAAGTTCCCCAGGTGGGTTTCGAACTCGGAACCTAGATGTGGATACCTAGTGATAATAGAAAGGAAAACCATGTCATTTTCTGGAATTGTTACCTAGAAGTGGAGAGTTCATTCAGTAAAAACATAAATTTAGTTATCATATAACCATTTCAATTCAGTGATGAGTTCAGAAATAAAATGGCAGACACATTAATAACTAGGTCATTAACTAGGTCATTATACCAGAGGCGGGTGTAGTCTTGAAGCAGAAAAATCAATCACCTTCGACACATTGGAGGGCTCTTTCTAGTAGTCGGATATCAATCAAGTTACTAAAAGTTCCTCTGACCGAAAAATAGTCCTTGTTGTGGTATACTCAAATTATCGATACAACATTGCTAGTTCTTTTTAATTATTATGATAGTTTAATGTCGATTGTGCGGTTTATCTTTAAATGACATCCCTTACCACGATTATAAATCTAAACGAAAAATGAATAAATAAAACAACTCCAGGTCTACATAGCTGATCTTGCAAAAGTCAAACGGTTTTAAACGATTCTCATTTTAAAGGATATTTGATCTGTAGATTCGTTTAAGCTTGGGCCAATAACCTGATTTTGTTCCAATTAATCTAATTATATACATGTAGAATTGCATTAAATTGAACCGGACGTTTACCACGATGGATTTGGATAATTCATCGTAGCACCAGAACAATAGATTTATATGTCGCGTCTCCGAAAATGTTTAATGTGGCTACTCGATATCAATTTTCAGGTGACGAATTTAAAGTTGCTTTGAGGAGGTCTCATTTAAATCTCTAATAACGGGGAATACAAAGCTTTAGTGTTTCCATCATTTCATTCTCTCATTATTTACACATGACTCTTACAGCGTAGAAATGGGCACTATCTTCTGGTTAATAAATATTCAGTGCTTCATCTAGAAAACCCAATTTGTATTGTTCAGGAAGTACTGACATTATACTGAAGGGTATATCAGGATTAAATGGAAAACACCGACTGTCGAATTAAAAATGCTGCAGATGAAAAAGGGTTTATAAAATGGCAACAACAATATTTATAGGAAGATAAAAAAATTTTCTGTAAATTTGTCTCCTTGTGATATCTCCCTTGATATTTATAACTTAGTTTGGTATGGGAAGTTTAGGAGACCAATAACTGCATAATACAAAATTACCATCAAGAAAAGAAAACCCATTTCACAAGTATGTAACGTTATGTTGTTTCAGAGAATTTTAAGAATTTGTGAGACTGGTAGAAATAATACTAGATTTTAATCAGTTATATTCATTTTAGGGATTATTCCATACGGGATGAAATTAGTGATAAATACTAAAGGATGTAAGAGAATAATATTTGCTTATGAAAAACAAATAATTCTATCTACGATTGGTTCGCTGGTTTCTTTAGAAGAACGTAAAATCTTTTCGTTGGTGTCTGATTTTCTAAAGTTACTTAATATTTATATCGTTTGTATGCTATTTTGATACGTTTCACCTTTAATGCGATTCCTTTGACACGTCCTACAAGGCTATGTCGCCGTAGGGGCATTATAAATTCACTGTTCAGTAATCAGATGGGACAATGATGTAAGAACATCCTATCAATAAGCCAAGGACTAGCGCTGAGCTCATCCAGTTTCACGAACGAAAGTCACAGCATACCTTTAACAATTTCTCACACAATAATTATGTCTGTCTTTGTGCATTTTGTATTTACTGAAATCAACTTAAGATATCGATTGTGTGATCCTTATTGAAAGCTAAACATGGTGCCAAATCGATTAGTCAGGAATAAAGAGCTTCTTACGTGAACTTCCTTTCCCAAGGTCTCGCTCAGTAAATATCTCTTTACATCACACGATTTGAATGCAGCATCATGGTAACAATAAATCTCAAAAGCACAATAGCTACAATCCACAGTTATACACACTATGGCTGTACCGGAGGACTGTGTACAATTGAAAATAAAAAAACACCTGAAAACCTACTTGATTAACCATTTAGTTTTCTGAATTTACACATGCAAACCATTATACTAGGTAAATGCATTTGTAGTAAGGTTGGTTTGGAGCTGTGTGTTTGATACAAATGTATCATCTCTTCGTATACTTATCATTATAACTTACTGTTCGTATACTTACAATTGTATCATTAAAACTTAATCAATTTTCACATATATAGATGTCTTTATCAAATTCAATTGCTAAATCGAAAACATAAAATGGTTGGTGTTGGTATATAAAGAGAGAATATTTGCGTTCATAATAATTCATTTGATTAAATTAAAGTCCTATTAACAGCCAGGGTCTTATAAGTACGACCTCCCATTACCATGCATGCAATATGTAGCGTGTATGAAGTGTGTTGTGTGTGAATTGGGAGCCTTTGGCATATCCGTTTTGTGTCGTCTTGTATAGTAGAACGTTTGTTCTTTTTAAGTACAGTGCTATATAACTGAAGCATGCTGCGAAAACATCAAGCAACACACTCCATCCGGTCACATTATACCGTCACATTATACTGACAACGGGCGAAGCAGTTGTCCCACTCCCTGTTTGCTGAGCGCTAAGCAGTTTGTTTGGTTATTTAACGTCCTATTAACAGCTATGGTCATGTAAGGACGGCCTCCCATGTATGCAATGTGAAGCGTGTGTGAAGTGCGAGGTGCGTGTTTTGGGAGACTGCGGTACGTTCGTGTTGTGTCTTCTTGTATGGTGGAACTGTTGCCATTTTTATAGTGCTATATCACTGAGGCATGCCGCCGAATACACCCCACCCGGTCACATTAAACTGACAACGGGCGAACCAGTCGTCTTACTCCCTGTATGCTGAGCGCTGAGCAAGAGCAGAAACTACGTCTTTTATAGAATTTGGTGTGTCCCGGCCAGGGGACATAACCCAGACCCTACCTCACATCGGCAAGCTCTCAACAACAGGCTAAAAGTGAGGTGGTGTCATGTGAGACGTTAGGGAGAATAAAGTTAGTTAGGAAGAAGAGAAAAGATAAGATCCTAAATTTAGTCGCCTTTTACGATCATGCAATAGGGGCAGCAGGTACAATTCTAACGCCCTTCCTGCAGGACAGACAAAGCAGAAGCAGAAATTACCACTTTTATAGACTATAGTGTGTCTCGGCTAGGGGACAGAACCTAGAGCCTCCCTTGAATGCTCAAACGAAGGCCTAAAGTACGCCCATCGACAACTAAGGTCATTAAGGGCAAAACTACAAGCCATTTATTATTAGTTTTAAAGATCCAAATAGAATATACATAATGATTTCATCTAAGAGATCAGGATAAGCCATATTAGGCAAGTCAGGGTGTCAAGGGAGAGACGTTAGAAAGAAGAAAGTAAGTTAAGAAATAAAATATGCGATCCTAAATTTAGTCGCCTTTTACGATATCATGTAATAGGGACGGCATGTACTTACCTACATGTCAATCCCATGTCTGCTATGTGTTACGTGTGTGAAGTGCGTTGTGTGTGTTTTGGGAGACTGCAGTATATTCATGTTGGTTTTTTTTGTAATAGAGGAACCCCTGGCATTTTTATAGTGTGCTATCCCAATGAAGCATCGAAGACACTAAAGCAAACCCACCCGATTACACAATATTGACAACGGCACGTCAGTCGCCTAACTTTATGCTGAGCGTTAAGCAGGAGAAAGGTCAAAAGTGAGTCGGTGTCAAATGTGATTTTAGAAAGAATAAAGTCAATTAGGAAGACGTGAAACGATACTACCCCTAATTTAGTTGCCTTTTACGACATGAAATATAATTGTAAACGTTTACATCGATTGCGAAACAAGTTATACAATTGCACAAATCATTTTCGATGGCCTGGATGAAAGAGACTTGCAATGGAAACAGCAGATACAATTTTAACCCTAAATTGAAAGAATATGAAAGTATAAATATAGACTCCACTCAGAAATAAGTCATTTGCGAGGAACGCTGTGCTTATGTTGTTGGTCCATTGTCACTCCGCTTTTCAAGCCCCATCCTCGATAGTCTAGGGGTTACTATCTTACAGTAAAGCTGGAGGCAAGAGAACAGAACAGGTAATTTAGTCATTTATTGTAATCAAAAGATTTGAATACCGGTCCACTGTTATTGACTGTGGCTTTGGCGTCGCTCTCCCTGTAGTCTTCGAAGGAAGTCTGTGCAGGCCTGTGATTGGTCAGAGTTTTTTTTGTCTTGAACTGCCTTCAGTTTTACAATGAGATAGTCCAGAAGTGGATATAACGACAGTAATAGCAACCCTGGAGTTTCGAGGATGCTCAAACCCAGAATTAACATGATCATGAATAAAAATCAGCGCTTACTATTCCGGGACACACGGTCTATTTTGGTTATTTAATGTATATGACTATTTTATTGAAATTGATTGCTTATGTACTGTTAGGGTTAAAGGCTGACAATATTCTGGCGCTCTGAGACAAATGGATAAAATACGAATGAAACTTTTCCCACGGTTAAAACACTACGATTACAACATTCTTTTATTCAATTCAACAAAAATATCAAATAATAATTATAATTTTGAACATAAGAAGTTGTGTCAATTTTTTTTTATTTGGTTGATTGATGCTATTTATTTTTTGAAGTTTTTTGGAACCAGTATAAATGTATTGCATGATAAAGGATTTATGTTATTATCGTTCGAACAAATGACTGTGTAACGGTACCACCAACACTACCCCAGGGGTGAAGGCAGTCATCTCCGGGACTGTGGTATCAGTAACACTACTGGTATAGATAACGCTACGTTTTAATTATCTCACGGAGATGAAATCTACACACAACTTCCTGTTTGCGGTGGATTATATCATAGATTTGGATATTAATAATACACATATAAAGATTCAAGGGTTACCAAATACGGTTATTGATTTGTCGCATTGCAATTTGTCAATAAAGTAAAATAAAATAGGCAGTCATAAAAATCAGCTTAGTTCCAAACCATTGAAATGACAAACATGTAGAATGTACTTTAGAATAGTTGATGGTACATGTATTTTATAATAACCCGAGTAGATGTAACTGCCATGAGAGATTTCCCACGCCCTCTTTACCCAAACATCAAGGCCATAATATACCAGACCGTTATAATCAGATTTACACCATTTTATTGAGTAGGCCTAGTCCCCAAATCAGTGCCAGCTAGCGATAGATTGAAAACATGCATGTATAGGGTATTTAACATAACTTTTCTTCAGTGCACAAATGTAGACAGGAGTGGTACTTACCATTTCTCACTAATGTGTCAAAGTGTATAATTCCCCGCTGAACTATTTTTGTCTTCATTAAAGATATGCTAAAATGCTATTACATATCATACGTGTTATTGTGCCTATGGAATTCTATTTTGTAAATCTAGTTGTAGTGTATTGAAAAACTACGTGAATTAATCAATTATATGCGTCTGTTTTTCAAACAAGTAAAAGAAAATATTATATTTATTATCATTTGCCATCATTTTAACAAGCCGAACTATCATGGACCTGTTTAATCCACTGTCGCCGCTATCGGTGGCGATAATTACAGGGGTTAGTAGTAGTAATCACTAGTATCACAAGGGTATACAGGTATAATAGAATCAGAGTTACCGGGATTACCTTCCAAGAGAAATAATATAAAACGAAAAAAACTAACTCTATTTTGTAAGTGACGATATAAATCCAGGCATTTATAAATGCACTAAACTTACTTTAAGGTGTTCTGTTAAAATAATTAAACGTTAATTTTGGACAGAGAAGCAAAGACATATATATTAAAATATTAATCTTTAGAAAGATCGATATAAGTTGCTATATACATGTATATAATGAAGTTCAAGTTTGGCGGTATGTTTCTTCTTTCAAACACAGGTGCATAATGCACCAAGGTGTAATCAAAGCTCCCCCAAACCCTGATTGGCCTTCCCGTATGTTTGCCCTGACGCAAATGTGCAGTGTTACTACACTCACTCCTACATCTGTCTCTTTCCTTCGAATATGTTGGTGGGTGGATCGGAGGTCCCTAATATGATATGGCCAGGTGACTTCTCATAGGATACCCCTACCGTCGTTTGTTTCCTTCCTGGGCCCTTTTTTGGTGAGTTATATGTCGCGCCAAAAGCTTGAGAGATGTTGGGTGTTGCTGAATCGGTGAGTGAGCTGAAGAGAAGTAAGTGATGTGGAATGAGCCAGAGAAAGGCTGTCTGATGGTGGGAGTTAAAACTGAGAGAGAGCAGTCATACTACATGTATGTGAAATGTATTGACTATTTTGAAAATGTTACTATATTGATCATCACTGTTGTTGAATATTGTACAATACTTGTGTTATGAAGATATTTATTTACAAATGGTTAATAATGCTAAATCACGAATTAAATTATATTCTGAATACACCTACAATACTAAAAGTGTCCAGAAATTCAGGAACAGAAATTCTGATTTTCAGTATCTGTTTCGCTTTTATGCTGCCACGTTGTAAAATATATCAAAAGCTGAGTCGTACAGAAGATGTAGTTTGATCCGGTTTCCTGGATTGTTTGATCTGTTCCGGGACAAGTTGCTTTGGAGGGGGTTCGGCAGGGAATAACAACTGCATCCACATTGGTTCAACTCTGACTACGCCCCTGAATAACGTTTTCTTCTTTTATGTCAAGTCGAAAAATCCAGGAAGGGTATTATATGTTGCACATAAACTAGTTACCAAATAGTAGTTTTAAAAGTTCTGTAGAATTACCAATACCCGTGTACGATTTTACATCTCGTCTCTTCCCATCCCGATTTCTCATGGAGAATGTTGAATTTGTATTAGTATTCAACTTGACATTTGGTAGAACTGATACCTCTATTCTATAACGTCTAAATCGATTTGCCAGACACTAAGTTGTAACTAAAAACTTTAATTATATTTATTTTGGAGAGATACAAATTTTTGCTTAATTTCGAGAGAACGCTAATTCAAATATTACGCGAATAATTATTTAAAACGTTTATGAATGTGTACGGTTGTCAGTAGGAGCCATTGATCACGATTGTTTATATTCACGATTTCTATATTGAAAATATCGAAGACGCGAAATATTGCAATACGTAAAAATAAAGTTGTTCTTCCACCGGTAGATGTTGGACTTCGTGAAAAGTGGATAATTCGAAAAAAAAAACGCTTTTTGTTTAAGTATGTTGATCTATTTACGGTCTTTGTCCTTTATCAAGCAGTTTGATCTACAATCTTTATTCATCGTTCCTGTATAGCTGTCAAGGTGCAGGATATCGACATTTTAAACATGTCACAACGACACTAGACAAATAAGTCATGGTCAATTGAGTTTTACACAATCGAAGGCAAGACCTTAACTAGTACACGTAGGTATTTTAAAGATCCCATTTTCTTACTTCAAAGTCAGTATCGGTTCCAGATAATACGACAGTCAATATATATATGTAACAAGGTACCGATCGAGGAAAGTGGGGGAAAAAGCATTAGCCCCATCCTCGCTTTTCAGCAGATTGATTTTATGCTGTCATGTGCATCCTGTAATTTTTTTTCATTGTTAAGAAAACTAATGTCTCCTCATCCCTTCCAACCGATTTAATTTCTCTGAATCCGCCAATTTGAAAATCACAAGCGTCTGCACCTGAGGTAATCTATTAAAGACGGCAAACATCTTTCTCTTCATTAGCGCTCAGCATATACAGGGAGTAGGACGACTGGTTCGTCCGTTGTCATTATAATGTGACCGGGTGGGTGTGTTGCTTGGTGTCTTCGGCGGCATGCTTCAGTGATATAGCACTATAAAAAGGGCAAGAGTTCCACTGTATATAAGAAGACACAACACGAATATATCGCAGTCTCCCAAAACACACAGCCGCGCTTTATACACGCAACGCACCGCATACATGGGAGGCCGTTCTTACATGATACTGGCTGTCAATAGGACTTTGTTAATTAATCAAACAAACAAAAAATCATTAGCAGTTGTCAGAAAAGTTGTGGGATTAAACTGTTTAATTTCATAAGAGGAAGATTTGTCACCAACATATAATACCACGTTCACTTTGTATTTCATGAAAGAAAACTACATGTGCATCTACCTATGACCAGTAGCATATAGTATGGATTGCAAGAGCTAATAAAACGCCAAGAGGACCTCTCCTGCTGTATATAGGCATGAACCGAACCTATTCGGTCACACCCAATGTTAAGATTTCAAAATCCGATGGTGGGATTTCTGACAAAACCCGTTATCTCTCAATCATTAGCTATTCAATAAACAACAATGGGTCTGGTTTGTATAAATTGCGTATTTACATACAGCGTGTATGTGCTATATCATAGCCTCTAGTTGAACGCGCCAAAGATTTCTTATGCAGTGGAATTCGGGTGATAAAACGATAAAGGTGAATAGTTGTTGAGACAATCCCTCCAAATACTTAATCACCATTTGTATACGGTACCACGTACTAAGTAACATTACACAAAACATGTCAGAAATTGTACACAGAGGGTGTAAATAAAACAAGATCAACATTTTAAGATTGAAACAAAAATTCAAATGGATATAAATGAGTAACACGGTTTTGTGTTTAAATCCTTTGCCGTTTGATATGACTACAGAAATCAGGACGTTTAGTTGGTGGATGTATTGGATCTACTATATATGTGTAGTGATATAGTTTGAACTTTGACGATTGCTATGACGAAAACAGAATCATTTCAAGATCAAACTATTCTGGATAACAACAATATAATTATTGGCATTATATTTATCTTCCTCATCACAGAACAAGTTAAGCCTAGCTACCCTCTAAATCTCGGCAAGCCATGCATCCTTTACCTCAAAGTACACCGTGCAAGATCACATAATGAACTATTGCTAGGTAAAATTAACCCCGATGACCAGGTAAAATTGACCCCCATAACCAGGTAAAATTGACCCCCAGAACTAAGTAAAATTGACCCCCATAACCAGGTAAAATTGACCCCCAGAACCAGGTAAAATTTACCCTCATGATCATTTGACCAAGTAAAATCGACCCCCATAACCAGGTAAAATTGACCACCGGAACCAGAAAATATTGGTGCCGTAAAAATGGCCTCCATGTTCACATGATTAGGTAAAATTGACCTCCATGATCACATGACCAGGTAAAAATAGCCTCCAAGATAATATGACAAAAATTGACTCCCATGACCAGGCAGAATTGACCCCATGATGAAGTAAAATTGAGCTCCATAACTAGGTAGAATTGAGCCCCATGATCAGATAAAATTGACCTCCATGATCACAGGACCAGGTAAAATTGACCCCCCGATGACCAGATAAAATTGGCCCCCATGAACAGGTTAAATTGGCCCCCATGAATAGGTAAAATTGGCCCCCATGAACAGGTAAAATTGAACGCTAAGATCCCCACAAAACTAGTTCTGATTTTCCAAATTGTTTTTTAATTGGATTTGACTTGTTGAACTTCCTTTGTCGAGAACATGATGGTTTTAACTGACCTTATTAGAATCCTGTGTCTATTACAGCCAAACTTTGTCCACCTGAGTTAGTGAGGAGCATTCTTATCTGAAGTTTACTTTAATGTATAATGAGAAAAATAGGTTAAAATTATCAGTATATAATAAGTATATCTTCTCAAGGTATCTGGAATTACGATGACAACCTCCAAATTATATTATCTAACTTTTAAACCACCTAGAAATGTTTTATGCTGAGAACTAATTCTAATAACCAGTTAAATTAATGTTTGATAGAAAAATCATGACAGCCTGATGAGATGTAACTAATGTTGGATAGAAATCATTTGTAAAATCACAAATCTGGAATAAAAATCAAACAAAATTATGGTACAAAAAAGTTTTATTAATAATATGATACAAGAAAAAATAAGATAATAGTTAAACAAATTGAAGCATTTGTTTGAAATCAACATATTAAGAATATTAATTCTGGTGGTCCAGTTTGACATAGAATCTAGATTAATGAAACTTAGGTCTCAAGTTTGAAAAGATTGAATTGCAGGCTTTAATTCCTCTTATGCATCACAGATTAATTTTAAAACAGATACACCACACATGGAGTAGGATAGAAATATATAGAAATTGCTGATGCTGCGTACTGGTCCATGCACAGTACCCCTGTATGTCTAAAGCACTTAATAATAATTATCCTTATTTACACAAAACATATATCACTTTTGACACACTGGGTACTGAAACAATGCACTATCATCTGTTAAAACTGGAAAACATACAGTCATTATCAGATACTCTGGCCAACACAACCTCTCATGAAAGGTGTGTTGTACTGTATCCATATTGAATAAAATATTGTTTAAACTTATAATCAACTGAACAGATATAAAGAAATAAGATACAGTGTAAACAAGTATTGAATGTTGGTTAAAAAAACTTAAAAACCATTCAATCTCAAATATAAAAATACAATTTTTACATACAATGTTGCAGTTTATTTACCATATACATGTATATAGAATACTGAACATAATTTATAAACATGATATGTCCATTTAAAGCTGTGAAATAACATGCCCATCAGTAACAATTCTATTTAATGTATCATAATATCATCCTTGAGATTATTATTGTGTAAAATAATACCTATTTGTAATTTATTTCATTAACTGTGTAATTTTAAAATTTCAATCCTTCCACAATTTCTTTTATGTTTCCTTTTGTGTTTAGTTTTTGTTTGTTTTTGATTTTTGAAAAAAAAATATCAACAAAAAGCCGCGAATAATTGAAAAAAAACCCAACTTGAATTCAAAAAGCTACGAATAATTGAAAAAAAACCTTGAATTCTACTCTTATATGAGATAATATATGAGTGAAATACAAATTGAAAAATTGAATTGCTTTAATACGAATACAATGTACTTAGTAAAGCTTTGTGTACAAATGTATAACGTTCAGTAATGCATGAGATTCAGTAAGTCTGCAATGTAATACAAACACTATGATTTAATCTAATCAATGTAACTAATGTCAACAATTCAGATGTTTGTCCAATCTTATTTTGAGATACTTTTTCAAAGCAAACTACAAATACATGTAAAAATCGATAAGGGATGATTTAATATTACAATTGATATTGAATGCATGGACGGAAATTCTAAATAGGGTTAATGAAAAGTTCTAATAGATCCTGAGAAATTTTACATGTACATAAATTTAAAGATATTTTGATATAAACATTACTCTAAAACATTTTGATAATGATCAAAATTAAAAAAAAAAAAAAATCAGTTATTTATGAATGCTCCAAATGACAAATTCAATGATATTTCTTTACAAAGGCTCTACATAATTGATTTAAATAATTAAAACTAAAAATTTGATTCACATTCACCCTGTATTTGTCTTAATAAGAGGTACAAGCTTAATATAGTTTGCTAAGGATATCTAGGATGTATAGATACATTAATTTTGTACCTTTTATATACTTTAGACAGAATTAAGACATTTATAGTACATATATACATCAACTAATATGTTAAAGATGCTCCACCGCTGACAAATGGTATTTTTTCACTATTAAAAATAGGAGCAGACGATTTAGCATTTTTCTTCAGTTACAAAAGTTACTTACTTTAGACCATTACCACCATTGAAAAGTTTGAGCTTCTAATTTTACTTCACGTTAAAAATATAAAAAAATAATTAATTGCATCCTGAAAAAATTCCGTGCCACTATATCCTATATGGAATGAAGTACTGATAGTGCATGCACCAAAGGCGAAGTAAATTATTTAATGTTATTTTTTGTGTTAATTATATATATATACACAATTAAACACCAATTATTGTTCAAATGATGAATATCATTTAAGCTCTGTCAGCGGTGGAGCATCTTAAATCTAAGAAATATGCATAAAAACAAATATAAAATTATTATCTACAACATTCAGACCCCAACATTTTAACATCGAGTAACCATGAATCTAAGAAATATAGATTATCATCCTAATGTGTATATTTCTTAAATGGCACTAAATAAGGCAGTGTAGAATGAACATTGCATTGGTTTCCTTATTACAGGACGGCCGACCTATGGCCATTCCACACATATAGACATCACTTCCTCTTTGCGTAGCACCTAAAATCTATTGTAAAATACAATGCAACAAAGGGTTTTGAGGGGAAAAAAAATAGAGAACAAAGTTCAAAATAACAGTGATTATAATTATAGTATCAAGTAAAATCCACTTCTAACACTGCATTCATTGCTTATAACTTCAAATCTAATCTAAATCCACATCAACCTTTTTTGCCATGGCATTTAAATTTGAAAGTGTACAATCATTTGTGATATTACTGAGTTATCTGCTCTTGTGGGTCTATTTCAGAGATTACACACAGACTTTTGAAGTAACAATCACCTACTTTCATGAGGAGATAACTCACGTATCACATAGTATACAAAGATGGATTCAATATCCGTTAATTTGACACCAATGCATTCCTTTAATTTTAATCAAATATCAACGCTTCATAACATTATTGAAAGTTGTCGTTTTTAGTAATTAAGAAAAAAAATATTTAAAAATAGATTTTTAAACATTATGATAAAACATTTTCAACACATTATCCAGGCGTGAGCAGAAAGACAGAAATCAGAAAAAGAGTTGTCTCCCTTCATCTATTATAAAGCATACCTTTATGTTATCAAAAACACTAAAATAATTATCATTTTGTTTGGAAAATATATATCAAATATCTGATTTACAGTACAAATCATAAAAAATATAACAAAGAGAAGAAACAGAAAATGAAAAGTAAAAGACAAATTGTTGTCATTGCATTGTATATACTTCATTCCTCAGCATTGTATATACTTCATTCCTCAGTATTAAATTTGAAATGAAATTTACAATATAAAATATCTATAAGCACATAAATGAAGAAACATATAGTAACCATGTATAAATGTTTTGATTAAAAAGGACGGAATTTGATTGAAAAAATTCATGACATGGTAACAACAGTTAAACATAAGTCTTATAAATATTTATTAAAAAAAGAAATGACATTCATTCTTAAATTACCTACATTTGTAAAACTCTGAAATATTCATAAACAATGTTTAAATAAATAGATAAGAATTATATGAATGAAAATAATGGTTTAATAGGTTTAAATAGCATATATTGTATATTATTCAGCCTAAATTAAAAATGTTCATGTAATGAAATGTTTCCAATATAAAAAGGTTAATATTCTCATGAACATTGAAAAAACTACATTTATTAATTTTAAGGCTAAAACAACTAACAAGTGGAAGTATTTCATGACTTCAAAACACTGGTGTGGTTATCGTTGAAAATGGTCAGACAAATATTGACAGACAGTTTAGAAGCATTCAAAATATTTCTGAAGAGAAAAGTTACGAAATTATAAAGCAGTTATATATCATATTACAATATATTTAGAGAATATAACATATATCACATGATGTTCCAGCATCATTGTAATAATTCTAAACATAAAATGCAGACAAAAATAGAAGTATAAATTCCACATTCATATCAGTACAAAGTCGTTCCCTGACAGCAAATCATCCCTCTAATCTTAGAGAAAAAAAAAATCAAAATATTAGATTAAAAAAAATAGGATTATAACAACTTCTCAAGCTGCAACATTCCACTTTTTGAAAGAGAATCATTTTTAATTGCTGTTAAATATCATATCAAAATCTGGCGACATGATAATCAGTAAAAAATAAACTCCAACAAAATTTTTCACATTCTAAATATCACAATAGAGAATAGATAAAGAAATATGGTTTAAGACAAGCAGGATTAAGACAATTCTAGTACATGAACAGAATGTAATCAGAAACATCTAACGAATATAAAATTAAATCATATACATTTTGTATGGTATGTATAATGTATCTCTGAACCTAATTTAAAATAAATTAATTAAATATACCACAGTACTTAGAAAAATATTGACAAAATCGTATCACATGTTTTTAGGAATAAGTTTAATTATCACAGGTCAAAATGTTTATTAAAATCAGAGACAATCACATGAATTCTGTGAACCTCATCTGCTATAGAATCAACCATATATATGTACAGTATAATGTATAACAGATCAAGGAGGATGTATACATACTGAGACTTGTATTGCCATCCTCTTTCCCTCCCTTTTTACATTATTACATTGCTATGGTTAGTCTACAATCGTATTACCGGGTAACATCACAGACTTCGGAGTTTATTTTTCCCACAATCATTCTCAGGATTGTCTCCCTTTAGTTGAAGATTTCTCTTTGGTCCATTCCCCTCTTCCTGCCCACAAGAATTTAATTTCTCTGTCATTCCCGATAAAATTCACCCCGCTGATAAGTATCAAAGAGGAAACCACGAAATTAATCAACCATACAGTAATACTTTTGCACAAAATTAATCTGAACAGATGGTTTACATTAGCCAGTAACAAATCCATGATTTGATATCCAATCACCGTTTAGCTATGTATCATTTCCTTCTATACTTCCTTAGCAACTGATCTATGACGTCATAATACATTGTTATTATCACATGACCTCTATTGTCATACTGTACTATTTGTAGACCATGTAAGCTGTGCCCTGATGACGGCCTGCCTTTAAGGTCGAAACATGTCGGCAACCAGCAGCACAAGATGAACCTAGAATATACCATTTAGTACCTGGCTCAGGAGTTGCATCTCTTATTTTTTCTAAAATCCATGATATATAAGTTCATAATCGCACTTTTTATCAAGTTGAGGAGATCCTATGATCCTCATTTGAACAGCTATAATAAATTATCACACCATCACATTTAAGATTCCTCTGTAAAGCCTCACTATAATTACAGAAAAATGTCTTAAATTCTCTCAATTATCTATAAAGAATTACTAAAAGGTGGCCCTATTTTTCTGGCGTCCTACTATTCATCCACAACCAAATTGTTTCGACTGTTCGGTGGACTTCCTTCACTTATATATCCATGTTCCCCTAGATCCTCCTCTTCCCTTCTCTCTCTCCTTGACCTCCTATGATTAGACTCCTCCCTTCTTTCCTTCCGTCTTTGGCTGCCATCTCTGTGCCCATACTCATCCCTCTCCCTTCTTTCCTTCCTCGGTGGACTCTCCTCGCCCTCACCAGACTCACGCTTGTGGTGGTGCCGCTTCTTCTTTTTTGTACGACGTCTCTTCTCCTTGCGGACACTGTCCAGTTCTGTATATGTGTGTTCCGTGGGTAGATTTACTGGACGTTTCCGTTTGGACGTCACATGGTTACTATCATCATAAACAGATCTGTAACAAGGGGAATCGCATTTACAGACACACAAGAATCATATCATAAATTAATCATAATTTAAGTTACCGTATTTGCTGTAATTGGCACCTAGGGTGCTTAGAAATTGTAACAAAGGGGGCACTTATTAGTGGACCAAAATGTAAGTTGTGGACAAAAAATATCAGCCATATTTTAACTCTTTCTGTGCTCATGATACATTTTAGTAAACATGCATATGCCTTTTAACCTTAAAGACGCATTATTATGTTGTGATTTACATGTAAAAGACTCGCAAGTTCATATAATATGGTACAAAATGTTGTTGTCAGAGGCATCACATGCTGTAAAACATTGTTAAATCCATGGGAAGGGGGCGTTTATACAACTTCAACTCTTTCTGCAGAAAAGGGGAGGGGCACTTATAGGGGAAGGGGCACTAATTACGGCGAATACAGTACTTGAAAATTTGAGTGGTAACTGGTTGACTCTTTCAAAGAAATACTGAATCATTATATAAGACAATGTAAAGGACATACTTTTAATTGATGGATGTCATATTATTCTAAACAAAGAATAATTTCCTTAAACATTCACTTTACCATTTCATAAGCTGACTGTGCCTGTTGACTCACAAGTATTACTTGTAATACTACATTTTATATTGCATGGCAAAACATAATTGTACTTAGCATCTCATGTGAATGGTTAATAAATAAAAAGGTATTATTATCAAAATAATGAAAAAAAACCCATTGATCATGTATATAATGTTCTAGGTATAAAACACAAAATTTGAAGTAACATACATGATGGTCCCATTCTCACTCTCAACAGCAGTGGGTGGAGCCCTCAGGAGGAAACGAGACGTGGTGCTCCTAAAAATGAAATGTTTAGTGTAATCAGCTATTATTTAATATACTAAACAAATAAGGAATGTTAAAAGTAATGATCTGTAACTCAATAAATGAAAACTGTATAGGATTGGACAAAATGCAGAAATATCTGATGGGCGAGGGTGACAGTATATTATACGCACCCCTTCCGCATTAATCATTTACAGGTTTTAATCTGCTGATATATCCCTTCTCAATGAAAATTAAAATGTATAAATGAGCAGTACACAGGAGTAAGTTTCATGAATTTTATTTCATCTTTAGCCAAATCCTTTTCATTACATGGTTCTGACCAAAGTGTTCAAAGAAAGCCATTAAAAGTCTATGTCCAGTATTTCGAAACTGCCTAAATAAAAGTATTATACTCTTGAGGAAAATTCTTCAGAAGTGCAATATCTTTTTCACCACATTAGTAGAACTTGAAACTACACCAGTGTTGAATTTTCACTTGTGACCTGACATGGAGAGGAAACGGTAAAATATCTCAGGACACCTTCAAAAGTTTAAAACAATGGAAAGCCTGACAGCACACTAAGGGTACATAACCTATCAACTAAGGGAACAAGGGAGATAACTCTGGTGATTAACTAACCTGTTGGTATCAGGGTAATTTCCACCGTACACGATACCATAACGATTTTCATCACTGTCCATGTCTACATCCACATGCTTTCGGGATATGATGGATGGTTCAAAACCACTGGTGACGGAAAAAAATAAATTTAGTAGAAGAAATAAGAAATGTTAGGAATTAACTCCCCTTATCTTTATATATTACACTTCTCTTTCTTTTTCTACCAAGATGATATCATACTTTCTAACCAGATAAATCTCTCTTTATTTATATCTAATGGGATTTGAGCAAGATGCAACACTATAGATAATGGCAGATACTATATGCTTTCTTTCATAACTGCACAGGCCATAAGTGAGGTGATGGTAAAAGATTCTAGTAGAAATTATTTTGTGTCCAAAAGGGTTTTTGGATCACACATAGATACAGTACCTGTAGGGTCGAGGTTTGTGTCTAGGAGTGGTATATGTCTCAATATAAGCTGGCTGTTCTCTAGGCTTCTCATCAGGTACGACTGTAGGCACAACCCTCCTCTTCTTTTTATCCTTCTTTTTACAGCTTCCTGTAAGAAAGATAAAACATCGTTGAACATATTCTTTAATCCTTCTTTTTACAGCTTCCTGTCAGAAGGTAAAACATCATTGAACATTGTCTTTAATCCTTCTTTTTACAGCTTCCTGTCAGAAGGTAAAACATCATTGAACATTGTCTTTAATCCTTCTTTTTACAGCTTCCTGTCAGAAGGTAAAACATCATTGAACATTGTCTTTAATCCTTCTTTTTACAGCTTCTAAAACATCATTGAACATTGTCTTTAATCCTTCTTTTTACAGCTTCCTGTCAGAAGGTAAAACATCATTGAACATTGTCTTTAATCCTTCTTTTTACAGCTTCCTGTCAGAAGGTAAAACATCATTGAACATTGTCTTTAATCCTTCTTTTTACAGCTTCCTGTCAGAAGGTAAAACATCATTGAACATAGTCTTTAATCCTTCTTTTTACAGCTTCCTGTCAGAAGGTAAAACATCATTGAACATTGTCTTTAATACTTCTTTTTACAGCTTCTTATAGCAAAGGTCAAAATCCTTATCCTTTTTACAATTCCTGTAGCATTAAAGGTAAAACGATAATGATGATCACAAATATGATCACACTGATGACTGTCATAACGATACAAACCTGAACATATACAGCACACGATGATGAGGATGATGATAAAGAGAAGAAAGAGGATCCCCAACACAATCGCGACAATGACTCCTACAGACAGACCAGTCCCTGTATCGCCTGTCGAAGCTCCGGTGTCTAAAAATAGCATGTTCACTTGGATTATTTATAACATATCTTATAGTGTATGACAAGTGAATACTTCAATCTTAACCTGCTTAGAAATTTAAATAGTTGATGTGTGCAAACCATGAAAAGATTAACAAGACACTAACAAAAAAAAAGAAAGTAATGAGAACTAGCAATACATATAGACCATACTATTTTTGTTGAATTAAGTTTTTCATCATGATACACCTGATACATCTTAAAGAATATTTGAAATAATATCTATTGAATTATTAATGTCATATTAGAGTTTCTACCTCTTTCACCCGTGGAAGGCATAAAAGACTTATCTATCCTTTAAAGAAGGATCACAATTTTGCATATTTTAGAGTAAGATCTCCGAAAAGAAATATGTTATGCTCCAAAACAAATGACGTCAGAATCAATACCTACCATCAAGGGCAGATAACTCTGTAATATGCAAATACAGAATAGTCAAAATGTAGGTGTCTCCGGGATGAGAGTCAGCAAATTCACTGTTGACTGGATACAGAAGTACAAACCTGGTTCTGATCCTGAGTCTGACGTGGTACCAGTCACGGTGAAGGTAATGTCTGATGAGGTTCCAATAGAGTTGGTCGCCCGACAGGTGTATGTTGTAGTGCCTGACTCTGCCTGCAGGTAAACAATACAACATTAACTTTATTATTGGTAAAAAAAATCATTTATAGTGGTAGTCAGATGTATATCTACTAAGTAGCTGATATTATAAAGAATAATGTCTAAACAAAGGCTCTGTTAGCAGGTGCTGTGTTGCAACTTCAAGCAATGGAGCAAAACATTTTTTTCTGTCAAGCAAATAACATTTTGTACACAATTCTACTGTCCAAATATTGTATAAGATATTCTGATATAGTGCACTGCTGTTTTAAAATGTTTATTGTTGTGAAAATGTACTAATTAGTAGCTTTAAATGTTGATCCATTTCCGCGGCCTCACCTGAACTGAGTTGACCCTTTCAGTGATACTAAGAATAGCACTGCCCTTGAACCAGATGTAATCCGTGGCTCCAGGATTGGCATCAGTATCACAGGAGAGGGAGAGGCTGGCACCTACAGCTGCTGTCAGGGATGGGTCAGTGACGGCACTCTCCGGTAAGTCTATAGGAGTCAGAGACATTCATTACACAGTTAACTATCTGATAGCAAAATTAATATAGCAAGGGAAAATGTAGACGGTAACTAATTCACCTCTCTAAGCTGCAAGCAAGTTTATTATTAGTTTAACATCCTATAACTGTCAGTAAGAGCCAGGGTCATTTAAGGACATGCCAAGTTTGTTGGTGGAGGAAAGCCGTAGTTCCCGGAGAAAAACCACCGACCAGTGTTCAGTAACTGGCAACTGCCCCTCTATAAGCAAGTACTGAGTGTCTCCTCCAATAGATACAGGGTCATCAATAGGAGAAAATGCAGTGGAAGAATTAGCCTCTAACTTCAGTAACCAAAATCGGCCAAAAATTATTACAAAAGATGTTGTTAATTCTGTTATGTCTGGAATACTTTCGATAGCTTTGGTGTTTTTTTGGTTAATATTTACATAATACATTGGAGAGTTTCCACACACAAAATAAACTAATTTTGGTTATACCTTATATAATCCCAGACTTACATTGCACATCTGCAGTCACAGTAGCTGATGTGGAGCCGAAAGAGTTAGTTGCCGTACATAAGTACACCCCGTCGTCATCTTTCTGGACATTCGTGACGGTCAGGACAGGATTGGTGGAGATCTCATTGCCACCGAATTGCCATGAGTAGCTCAGTGTATTAGTGACTGGTGAAGCGACTGCTGAACACGTCACAGTGAAGCTTTCACCCAATTCTACAGTTACATTGGACGGACTGATTGTACCAGATGTCGGTATAGCTGAAACAGAACATTACCTATTTAGACTAAGGCACTTTCACCACCTTCATCATTCAATAACAGGAGAGCTGGTTCTATGCTTATGAACCAAAGTGAATGTCAGTCATTTCAACAAGCAATTAGATAGCTTTCGTCTTAGTAAGCACATTCTGTAATGATAGGATGTCAAGGTCATTTAAATGTTTTATCATATTTGACTTGTATGACCTTGAAAGAGAGTCAAGGTCAAAGATTTGCTTAGACTTCTTTAGATTATAACTGGTTACTACATGAGAACTTGAGCTTATATAAATGTTCAACTTACTATAGAGTACAACTTGTACAGAATTGCTGTAGGGTGAACTGCCAGCGCTGTTGCTTGCAATGCAGGAATAGCTCCCTGCATCTGCCTGTTCTACAGTGAGGATGGTGATAGTATCTCCGTTTAGGGAATATGTTGAACTAGCAGTCAAAAATGAACTTGACCCATCCTTGTACCAGGAGACAGTGTAACTAAGCAGGGAGCTGCTAACTGAACAGGTGAGTGTAAGGTCACTTCCTGAGAGGACATTACTGACATCTGGTGTGATGGAAACTGTCGGTGGTGCTGTAAAACAATTTCTCTATAAATGAACATGTTTTAATTTAACTGGTATGATCATAATGTAGAGGCATATATAAAACTGTTAATTTTAATGTTGTGTCAATTCACCAGAAGGAGGAACAGAAGTACAATGAAGAGGAGGAGTAAAAGCAAGAGGAGGAGAAGGACAACACAAGAATGAGGAAAAGGACAATGAAGAGGATGAAGGAAAAGGAAGAGAAAGAGAGGAAGGGAAAAGGAGGATTACATGAGCAGGAGAAAGGGAGGGAAAGAAAATAAGACAGCAGTATGGGAGAGAGCAAGACACACAGAGAGATTAAGACAGAGAGCGGAAGAGGGAGCAATAAGCTTACATGAAGTGTTGAAAGCAACACACGTCCCCTGCCATCAATTACATTTTTCTTATCTATGGCAAGTTATTATTGCTTAGTTATGCTATCATTGTATGAAGTTTGAACAAATTCTGTCTCAAATTATGAAAACAAACTATCCGTAATTTTTTTTCTAGATTAAGTTGTCGTCTGGATACGATTTTTTTTTTAACAATCTATTTTTAGTAACAGTGACCATTGTAGTTGACCTTTTGACTCCAAATACAATCCCAAGCTGAAATTTCCCATATGCTACCATTGTGTGAAATTTGATTAAAATCTGTTACAAACAGAGAGACAGACAGACAGACGGGAACCGCAGGGGACTAAAAAAGCAAGAGTGAGACACAGGGTGAGAGTAAGTAAAGAAAAAGACAGAGAGCAATACACCAAGACAGAGAAGTAAGACAAGAACAAGACAGATAGAGAGAGAGCAAAACGGCAAGTGAGAAAGAGCAAAACAGCAAAACAGCAAGTGAGAAAGAGCAAAACAGCAAGTGAGAAAGAGCAAATTTTACAGCAAATGAGAAGGAGCAAAATGGCAAGTGAGAAAGAACAAAACAGCAAGTGAGAAAGAGCAAAACAGCAAGTGAGAAAGAGCAAAACAGCAAGTGAGAAAGAGCAAAACAGCAAGTGAGAAAGAGCAAAACAGCAAGTGAGAAAGAGCAATACAACCAGCAGGAGAGGATGGAGAGGAGCATTATCAATATCTATCATAAATACTTTTAACTTACCATAGACTGTGAAAGTTTTGGTAGTAGTCTTTGGTGAGTTCAGTGAGGCGTGTGTGATCCTGCATTCGAGTGTTTTCCCATGATCGGACGCCAGGGCTGTCCGTGTGTAGGAGCTAAGCACGGTATATGTATTATTGGCAGAGGATATATTGGATGCACCACCAGTGATCACTTCCCCATCCAGGTACCAACCAATACTCGGGGCGGGGTATCCCCCCACGGTCTGACAATACCAAGTGTTAGAATCACCCGCATTGAATGTGCTGGGGCCAGTCATGGTCGGATTGCCGGGAGAAACTGTGAAGAAATGGAGGCAAACATTTATAAATTACACTAATCTTTTTTTCTTTTTTCTTTTTTTTTTTTTGATAAATCTTAGATCCTCAATAAAAAAAATAAAGAGAAAAAGAAACAATGATAATCTTTGTATCTCAATGCATCCAAAGATCTAAAGTGACCTATGAACCTATGAAAAAGAAAGTTTGAATCTGACGTTGATTTTAGGTAGAAAATACATATAATGTAATGTACATATTCTTTATGACTAATAGTCCGAATTGTAGTTTCTAGCTTTATTTTCAAAACTTTTATGCTGGTTTTCATCTCATCAACCATGATATGAAAGTTAATTTTCGGTATGTTAGTTAGTATTTGTATACTATTGTACATAACAAATCTTAATTATTGGATTAATTTTTTAGGAAAGCTTCACAATTTCAAATCTACATACTATCAGCTATTATCATACCACTGCTTTTCCTGGAGACACGGGAAAGGGAAAGTGGACAGACAGAATACTAACAGGACCCACATCCCCTGATGTGGTCTATGGTTATAGTTCCTGGAACTGTGACGTTTGGTACGTACCATAGACAATTGCAAATTGCACACTAGATGACACACTGGCTTGTGTGTTTCGTGCTGTACACGTGAACTGGATTCTGTCCAACTCATGACTTTGCTGCACAACAAACGTGTAGGTATTCACAGTGGTTGATGTACCAGACGAAACCTGTCGAAAACAACCGCCATATAATTATAACGCTCCGAAAAGGAGGTTTCATGTTAAATTAAGTCCAATTCAGTTATGGGTCTAAGAATCATGTGAGTAAATTTCAAGTTTGATGCCCAACGCAAATGAGTATGATCATAAACAGCAGTTTTTACATTATTTGCCTGTTAACCTGTTCATGAGCCATCATGGTCTTCCTTATAACAATCTCTATCTTTTTTACCTGTTGACGAGCCTGTAATTTACCTCGTAATCACCATGCAGCTGTGTCTAAAAATGTATATTTTACCTGTTAATGAGCCTGTAATTTACCTCGTAATCACTCTCCACCTGTGTCTATATCTGCATGTTTTACCTGTTGACGAGCCAGTAATTTACCTGGTAGTCACTATCCACCTGTGTCTATACCTGCATATTTTACCTGTGGACAAGCCAATAATTTACCTGGAAACTACTATCCACCTGGGTGCTATTCTGATACCACCAAAGAGTAGGGTTAGGGTCCCCCCCAACTGATGTACAGGTCAGAGTTTGAGATGTTCCTGCGATACCAGAACTGTCAAAGCCAGTAATACTAGGAGTTCCTGGAACCGCTGCAAAAACAATAATGAGTTTAAATACAGAGTAAGGTTTTGTTTACCATCTCAACAAAGTTATCAGAAAAAGATGGGTCTTAATTGTTTGTACAATGTATATAGGTTATAAATATGAATGTCATAACAGATTTATCTTTCAGAAGTAACTCAGTCAAAATGAACATTTATTTAAAGGTATATATATAGAGAGAGAAAGTCGTATAGGAAATTAATTAGATATGATGTTATGGTAGCCATTTTTGATTTGGGATCAACCAGAGATGTAACAGTTTTGTCATCTTTGTCAAGATCTTATCAGGATCGTTTCATGCAAAAGTTTTAGCTTAGTCGTTCTGATAGAACTTGAGAAGAAGTTAAAAATGTGTTTTCAAGATGGCGGCCATAGGATTTCAGATTGACCCAAAAAATAAGAACACTTGGTAGGGATCATATAAAGATCATTTCATGCAAGTTTCAGCTATATCGCATTTGTTGAACTTGAGAAGAAGTTCAAAATGTGTTTTCAAGATGGCAGCTGTGGTGGCCATCTTGGATTTTGGATCGACGCAAAAAATTAATTCTTGGTTGTGACCATGTCAGAATCATTTCATCTAAATCGCACTGGTAAAACCGGAGAAGAAGTTCATAATGTGAAAAGTTTACGCATGGCTCACGACGATTGACAAAACATGCTGACTATAGGTCATCCTGACCTGACCTGAAAAGTGAATTATAAAACTGAATTTGAAGTATCTAATATTTAACAGTAAGGCATTATTGTAGTAATATCTACATGTATATACTTACATAGTGATAGCACTCGTGACACTGCCAATAGTTTGACTAATAGTAGCACTAAAAGATTGGTGGATTCCATATTATCTGCTTGTTAATGACTAATACTGTTTTGTTCACTCCAAAACTTCAACAAAGCTTTGTATAATTCCATAAAAATTGCTTGCAAATTGCAAATTAGTTGTAAGTCTCCACTCCAAACTTGCACTATTCAGATCCAAGTTAGTATGATCCGAATGATTCGAAATAATCCAGGAATTGTAGGATTCAGAAAACGATAATTTTGTCTCCTGATGATTAACTCAAGTCAGAGAAATCTTCTCCAATCACGTATACACCTTTTCCTGGTTCATCATTGAATCTGAAAATAGAAACAGATATATGAAGAAATATCATTGATAAAAACAGAGTAATGTTGATAAGATTTGTTCGGCCTTTAATCTAGATGACATTTCTTTTAAGATTTGGTTTTATTAGTTTAACATCCTATTAAAAGCGAGTCGTGTAAAGATGTGTCATGTTTGAGGATGGAGGAAAGCCGGAGTACCCTGATAAAAACCACCGATCAGCAGCCAGTACCTGGCAATTGCTCCACATGGGATTTGAACTTGTGACACAGAGGTTGAGGGCTTGTGGTAATATACCCAGACATCTTAACCACTCGACCACCGTAGCCCCATTCTTTTAAGATTTTTGCTTGATTACTTTGATCAAAATAAGACGTACTACATATTATCACCTCTGACTTAAACATTTTAGTATTTTTATAACACTTATTTAGATAAACAATTGCAATCATTATCATCATCACATATATTAGGCTTATTGGCTTCTAATTTTAGTGAGTTGGCTTCTAATTTTAGTGAGTTATATACACGGATTAATGCATTAATGAATTTCCACTTCATTTTATACAGAATGTGTCAAACACTATTACAATGTAAAAGCTACCTATGTCAGACAGGTAATGGCATGTTAAACATTTCTTCACAACTCACCATTACAAATTTTCATACTTTTAATATTTCATTATTAATTTTACTTTAAGAGCAAAACCAAAAAGGTAAATATTACTATGAAAATGGGTACGATAATTACAGCAAATAAAATGTACATACTGAATGTTAATCTGACGATAAAATCGATGGGAGGTGCCACATTCCATAATACTTTCCAAAAATTTCTGAGTCAATTTCAAAGAATAAGTAAATCAAACACTACCTGGGTACATGCATGTGTACGCATGACTGTAACATATTATATGATCACCAGTGTCGTTCAATATAAGGGCTCCACCAAACCCAACACACATGGAAGTCTATTCATGATGTGAAATTTAAAACCCAAAATACATTAACCTAAAATAATAGGCAGTGTTTGCTGAAAAGTCAAGGTAGTTGATTCTTAAAAAGAATATTCAGCTTATACATATGTATGCAGGTAATCAAAGAGAAAAAATGTCTTTTTGCTAAAGAAGGGATGAAAATTGATTAAAAGTCAATTTTTTAAGTTGATACAAAATTATCTTTAATCATCATTCTGATATTTTTAATGATTTTATCAATCAAAAAAAAATCAACCTAAACAACAGTTATCATTATTTAATTTTTGCCTATCGATTTTAACAGAACTGCAATAAAATTTGATTATATAAATATGTCATATAATAAATATCTACTGAAATGATCTATGCAAGTTTGATTTTCTTCTAAACTTTTATAAACAAACATACAATGTATTTAAAATGCTTTCAATGGAAATTGATTACCGTATTTTTGCGCGTATAATGCACATCCGCGGATAGTGCGCAGGTACGTTTTTGAGTTTTTTTTGGAAATTTTTTTTTTTACAAAAAAATCTAATTTTTGCATCTTCATTCATTAATGCTAACAATTGTTTATGATATAAGTAGCAACAAAGATTAAAATAGCACATTAAATATCCTGCCACCCCTCCCAAATGTTATAGACTTGCCCATTGTATAGTAAATATATTTAAATTTCAATGAGTGAGGAATGAACAGGTTACAAACATACTTTTAAAAATAACAATTTTATCTTTGATCTACTCAAACATTCCAAGTATTTAATTGATTTTAATGAACCTTTACAATCATCTGGAAATACAACTACTCCTCGGATACCAATTAAAGTTTAAGTATAGTGCTGTATTGTATTCTCAATTTTTATAAATAGAATAAATGTAATTTTTAGAATGTCTTACCTCTGATTTGAACCATTCATATTGAAGATCAATTCAGACGGGAGCTGATCACCTATAGTCCTCTCCGTCATCATGGTCACATTTTTTCTAATTAGATATACATCACTTTGACAAGTACTTAAAAGTAAACATTGAAAGTAAACCTATTGCAACACACCATAGTGTGTCAAATCAATAAATGTTTCCATGTGATGGAGCATCTTTGCTTTATAGCCATTATTAGTAATTATCCAGAGTCAAATGAAATCCTTGGCAATGACAAATTGTGCTCACAAACAGCAACAAAGTTCTGTACTCTGCCCTATACAAGTTTAATCGAAATTTGCCAAAGTGGCTAATGTAAACAGGTGGAGGACTTAAGACTAATGTTTACTCAGGAGACAGAAGCTTGTATGCATCCTCATTTAGGCTTTGATTGACCGATCATTCATCTTGTTTACATTGAATTAACGTCGCTATTTTGTTAGATTGAAGACTTTCGTTAACAAGGGAATATATTGACATATTTAACAGTCTATTTTACTTAGATGGATTTAATCTAATTTAGCTTGCTATACTTGCACCTGCCATTGAATGTGGAGGGGACATACAATACATCACTATTCATTTGAGTTATCTCCCCTTAATAATCAAATTGCCTTTCATTTACTCACGAAAATCATTAACCTCTATTACTAGCTACCCATAAGTATTAGACTCATTCAACAATATATGTCAATATATAATTACATATATTGTCATAGGAGATTAATACCTATTCTTTTACTGAACTATTGAAATTTTCACTTTATGACAAATTCTTAGAATGAGCTTTTATCAATTCGACAATTTTTAAATAACTTTTTTAAATTTTACATTTCTATAAAATAACCTATTATGGATTTGATATATTGGATGATCTTTTATAATTTTAAATTAAAAATAAAATTCATACAATAAAATGTTTGATGAACACTATAACCTGATTTAAAGATCACTCGGATCACTGTAAAAACAGGTTTATTTCTCTCCCACAGCTCTCTACAAGTTTCAGCCCGTTGTCCAGCTCGGCGTGTAAGGAAATATGTGGTAAGGATATGCCAGGAGACATAGCTTAATAAAATGCCATGGCCCATTAGTTTGGTGAAGTTAGTGTGACATTAGCACACATACTGTGTGTATTTAACTGTATAGATTTGAAGTAGAGGGTAGCGAGACATTTAAAACCTGTATTGCATATTCATGGTAAATATCCTTGTAATATGAAGAGCACAAAACTCCATATAGATCTCCTTTACATCTAGATCTATAGAAGTGAATCCCTTGTCAAGACTTCACCAAAATAGATCTGTTCTGTTCAAAGGAAAAGTTGAATCCAATACAACTGAATTGAAATTACAAATTACATTTGTGTGTATATTTAATTGTACGAGTGAGTACAGCGAGTAGAACTTTAAGAATTAGAGGTATTGAATTAATTTGGAATAACTTTATAGGCTATACATTGGGCTTACCTGCATTGTGAATACCTGTGAGATATAGAGGGGTCAAAATATTGAGCAATATCAATATTAAAATTATAAATACACTAGTGACTGCTTAAAAATGATATTTTTTAGCTTTGTCGAACAAGAATGACATACATTCAATCTTATAAAAGTCAGCTATTTTTTTTATACCTGCATGTGAAGGTTGTGTGCGTGAGAAGTTCCACCGAAGGAATCGTTGAAACCCTCAAGAGTAGGATGTGTATGGATATGATGTACCAGATCTTTTTAATTTGATCATGGTTTTCTATTTTTTAACAAATAAAAGCTACAGCTCTGCATCTTTGTTAACGTACATGTACTACATAGCAAAATAAAGGAACATTCATTTTTTTAACAGCATTCTTTTTGTATCCTCAGTTCGTGTTTTATTAGCAAATATTTACATGATTTTACCTAATAGTTTTATATTGATTTCTCTATAGAAACCATCCTTGCTTTCATCACATAACAGCTAGGCAATATTGTTGAGGTAGTTTGTAAGACCGGTCTCAAACCCACCAAACCAGTCTTATGGAGACGTGGTTCGCCATGGTAGTCCACTGTTTGATTTACTCTGCTATACAAATATTGATATAATGTAAATATTAAATAAGGACAGTATTAAACTGCAATACCAATTTAGTATACCACATTATAACAGCAGACAAGTTCTTGTTTAAGACTATTATGGATATGTAAAGCTATAAATACTTAGGATATATTGTGCTAAACATCTATTCAAAGTCGCTTTAATTTCAGCTGTCATTTCTAAATGAGTAACTAGAATACATTATATAAATATTTTAAACTTAACTTTCTGAATTTTCTTAGGTTCGTTTGGTCAAAACTGGCTTTTCGGTAAACATTTAACTTCATTGTTAAATAATATTTGCCTACCGTCTTATCAAAGCAATGAGAATATTAACAATTCAAACCACAGCAGTGTCAATGACTTGTTGAGCAACTTCTAATCATGATGATATCTACATGAAATCCAGAACCACTTACTAGCTATGTAGGATAAGGGTTGGCGAATCACCAAGAAAGCACAAGGAAAATTGGCTGACAACAACCTTATAGGAGACATCTATATACAGTACATATAGTACACGACCATTTGTAGACCAGACACTGAAAGTGTCAAGTTTCGACAAATTAAGTCATGTTCAAGTAGTTACATATACATGTATATACGTACATGTTCTTGGATCTTTGAGTGTCCTTCGAACATGTCCCATGCATTAAATCTAAGACTGAAATTTTATTGGGTGCAGAATATGTTAGAAAAACATGATACCTTTAACTATGTATTCAGTATTCAATCTACGGTTATTTTTCGTGGGTCCTTTTCAATGGTTTTTGTTAAAACAATGGGTCCCACAGTGTTATAGATACCCATTCCCAGAAATTTCATGGGTTCTTTTTTAAATTCTGTGAGTCCAGGACTCGGGATACGCACATAGATTTATCACTGTGTATTACAAGATAAAGACCTTGAAATATGATATGTAAAACCTATTGTACACTGATGTGACTCAATGCTTGTTTTGAACTGAAACCAAAAGTAAAACGACAATATCTTTTACTATAGTTATCACAACTTAAGGGTCCAACATTAGACTCAATGCTATTCATATGTAGAATTTTAACATAGGACAATGACATTTATTCATGTCTCATTAAAATGTAAATATCCATGCAGGTATACATGTATTGGATATTGAATAATTCATTGCACTCTCGCTAGTCAAAGACACATGAACAAGATCGAGTGTAAGGAGTTAGGCTACACAATCTAGTTATATTGTCAATGTAGAATTGTAGTTATAAATATTACAATACTATCATAATAACATAATACAAACTCAGTCAGATTATAAGTAACTTGACAAAGAAGGAAATCTATAGGGATTGAGGAGCAATTGACTTTGTTGGTGCAATATTTAGGTTCATATCTGTACAAAACAAAAAATTACTTCAAAATTCATTTTTTATGAGATATGGAAGAACTATAAATGTCAAAGACACAAATGATATACCCTATGGCACCCCCACTCCATAGAATATAAAACTTGCAGGGTATGGGAATATGTCATTATCTAGGTCTGAACAGCTGATTTAATGACTTCAACTTATGCAATATCAGGTGCATATAATGATTGGTTGCAGCTCTCAAAACAATATCATGAGTTTAACAGTTCCTTCAGGTAGGGAATCTATATACAATTACACCTACTCAATTCAATTATTTCGCTGCATTTAGACTAGCAGTGGTGGGTAGTGTCTAGCACTCCGACGAGCTGCAATTGTCACCTGCGTCATGTTGTGCAATAATGCAGTTGTGTGATTATATGAGTCCTTTCCATAACATCAAGGGGTTTTTAAAGCTAAGATGAATATAAATACATAAGTGCAACTGATCGATCTGTAGTTGGAGAACCAAAGGACGCAACATAAATGCAAGTGAGGCAATTTATGAAGGATGCTTTTCCCCATGAGTCCTGGACTCACCATCTTTGTGAATGGTCCCCAACAAAATCAATGAATCCCAATCTAAAATATGTAAGGGTAACAGGGCAAGAGTAGTGTGCCACTAGCTGAGCTCAAACCCGCGACCCTGGACTTACTGGTTCGACGTTCTACCAACTGAGTCAAAGAGAAATTACCCCCTAGTGCAAAGCTAGATGGCGACCATATCACTAGTACAATTAAAACATGCTACATAAGTGAGCTCTCACAACAGTCTGTCTCCAATTTATTTTAGGTGTCTTACTAAGTTATATCAAACTCGATGCATTTTTAGCTCAGACACAAGTAACATTACAGTTGCAGCAGTAAAATTTGCTGTCTCCAAGTTGATGAGTAAGTTTGAATAATTCTGGATATTTTGTGGTTGAAGAACTCAAATCCACTAAGTATATATAGTTATCTAGAGCTTGATCAGAGGAAACCTTCGGGTCAGCAGCTATTACATCAAATCATGTAGGAATTCCACAGGATACAAAAGGTAGCCCAAAGCCTACTCTATAAGACTCTTAGTATTGATAAAATGATCCTCTATCGACAAATGAAGTGCTAAACCTCTGTATTGTCTGAAGAATGGATACAAAAGGCCATTAAACTAGTGTCATTACACAGACTGTGGCTATACATTGTGTCATACGATTAGTGTGTACTGTCCTGGAGGCTGAGACAATATAATGGTCCAACACGCTGACCCATAAACAGTTCCACACATCATTATCACCAACATAAATGCCGAGCAATTAACTAAGTGAGCATTTGGTTTTGCCATACAAATATAAACACATGTAAAAAAGGTTTCAATCATCAGATTTTCCCTTGCATGACACGATGCTTCAAGCAACAGATTTCCATAATCTTTATTTTTCACATTAATTTTTAACAATATTGCCTTTTTTTCATTATGCCTTTACAGCTGTAGCGAGAATGAACTAGGTTAATCATTGGCGACAAGGTATATATTAATTCAAGTAACTAGAGAATTCGACTAGTGTTTGGATCAAGGTTCATTGGGTCTGATTTTGTTTGGAACTGGAGGTATCCGGTATGAACCCCGATAAGTCTGCTACATTTTCCTTTTCTTTAATAAACAAGCTTGTGGACTCATTTCAGGCTTTTGGGTAGGTCTCTGTAAGGAGATACAAAACTACATGTACCGCCAGTATGTATTCATGGAATAGCATTGGATTTAGTCAATCATCAGTAACCTGTCTGAGGCAGCTTTCCATACAACAACTGGCTAAGGTTCGGAGGTCCTGGTTTGGAACCTACTCTAGCTGTTAACATTTTCTCCTCTCCTGTTACCTGGCTTTGATGAAGCCATTCAGAAGTTTTGTAGTGACTTTCTGATAAAGTGCCTCATATTTATTAAGTGCAATTATGAATAAATCCCACCGTTTACACAGATTCTATTGTCATGACACTATAAATGATGGCCATGCTAACCTGGGTCTCCAGTAATCCAACAGAACATTAGTAAGAAACAATATCCCCATTTAGTATCTGTGAAAATCTAGTGTCAAGTGGCCATGGTCGGTCATGAAGCTGAACAAGCATAATACAAGCTCACATTGCTACAATTCAATATGAGAATTGTCTATAGATCCTATTGATTGGATACTCTGTTAGCAGTCTGAACACACCTTTATATACCAGGTAGTGTATAGCTCTGATGTAGCCAGGCTAAGCCTAATGACATCTAATAGCATTATCTTAGTGATCAACATGTTCAGGAATGTACTAATCATCAGGATAAGATATTCTGATAAAAAATCTTGTGAATTTTGACCATTTTTTACCAGTAAATGCCACTGGGAGTCCTTTGAGACTGTTGTTTTAGTCCTGTGATAAAAGATCACAATGTGACAAACAATAAATATTAATAATTCACTGTAATGCTGAATCCCATGAGGACCACAGGGTATTTGACTGATCAGAGGGGAGGATTTAGTTCATGTAGTTGCTTATTAAAATTCCTGATTTCATCGAACAAAACATGTTGACATTCAGTATTGATATCTCTCAAACTACATAATTTACGGTAATCATGAATTTTAAACAACTGGGAAAAGCCAAATAAAATCCTCTTTATGAAGAATTCATTCAATTCATTTTTTTTTTCAAATTAAGTTTTTTTGGATGCCATGAGAGCTTAGGTTGGTTGGTTGGTTGGTTGGTTGGCGCAACATTCTATTTAGCTAAAGTAATTTACATGTAAGGTTAAGCTACCATATACAATGAATTGTGTGTGTGGATTTAAGCATTGAACGTCTTTCATTTGGCATTCATATCCAATATGAATGCAAAATGGACAGAGGCAAATGCCATGAAGCGCGCTAGCTCTTTATGTTGAATTTGCCTCTGTTCAGTTGGCATTCATATTGGCTATGAATGCCAACTGAAAGACGTTCAATGCTTATATTTACATTTGATTACAATTTTATGATGAAATCTCAAGGAATTTTGCATCTATAATGAAATAATCATTCGTTATCGTCATGGATGGAACAGCCATTTGAACAGCCGTCTTCCGTGATCGTTGGCACGACAATTGTGACGTCACAATGATAATGACGTCATAATAAGCGCTTGAAGTTCATTGTTTATATGACTGCCAACTGCGTTTGGTAAGGTTACATAGTGGGACTGCATTGAAATGTGTGTGTGGATATCTGTATGTTTTGGAAGGCTGTGGTATATTTGTGTTGTGTCTTTTTGTAATAGTGGAACTGACATGCCCACTTTATAATGCTATCTCACTGTCACATGCCTACAAACACATCAAACAAACACATTCCACCCGGTCACATTATACTGACAATGGGTGAACCAGTTAAGTTGTTGTTGAGCATTTAGCTACAACTTTTATAGACTATGGTGTGTCTCAGCTAGGGGAAAGAACCCAGAGCCTTCCTCAAAGGGGGCACTATCAACAGTTTTCTATGCAATCAATCAGCTAGTCCATGACAAAATTTCTTCTTTACACATTGCATTCAGCATTTAGCAAATTCAATGTCATGATAATTGTAGAAAGACAAAAACTGGAATCCTCTTTGGATGACTGATCAACATCTGTTTAGCACCATGCATGGTTACTGCTAGGCTCAGCTAAACGATATTAATTATTTAAACAGTCTGAATGTGACAAAATAGGTGATGAAGATCGGATAAAAAACAATCGATACTACAGCTTCCAATGGTGTAAAATGTCAAACAGGATCATCCGTAAGGCGGAACACCCAGAAAAATTCAATGGGCAAAAAACCTTTTGGTTCAAAATTAGAAATTCTGGTGATCTTTTAATATGTCATCCCAATGCATCAAATATGAGAGTATTGGTGTTATATATAGGAGGATATATAACATCTGCTAATTGTGCTTGAATCTCTCAGAAGTGTAAACAGTTCCTAGCACATGTACATATTGAGATGTTCCAATTCTAGACCAAGGTCATGCTGAGGTACATACCTGACCCTGAAAGTGAAGAGTGGGTTGAGACCAAATGTATATACAGTGGAACTTGGTTGATACGAACTCGGATAATTCGACAACCCGGCTTAATACGAGGTACTTTGCCGGTCCCGGCCGAATTCCCTCTTTATCTTTGTTTAAAGGCATCGGATAATTCAAATTCGGAAAACTCGAAGAACTCGGATAATACGAAGTACATTTTAGGTCCGAATGACAAAAATCATAATAAAATGTTCTTATAACTCGATATGAGATTTTTTGGACAACGAGTTCGCAGAAAATGCCGATTTTCTTTTTCATAAATCTGCTGTAGAACAGCATTTCAAAAGATATATCTCGGTTTTGTTGTTATAATTTTGTAATTACATCGGAGATTTTGACATCTCTTTTGTTCACATCATTTTACGGCAGGAAACTAGTCTAGATATACCAAGTAAAATATCGTCAGTAGAGCTCGCTTAATTCGAACACTTGGATAACTCGAAGTTTTATCTCGGTCCCTTCGAGTTCGTATTAACCGAGTTCCACTGTAGTCCATGCATGAGACAGCTTTATTCCATTTTAGGGATATCTATACATCAGAGATGGAAGTTAATTATAAGTATGAATGCTGCTGAGGAATCTATCTGTGTGAGAAGTAGAACATGGTGTAGGATATGTAATTATCAACTTTCTATCGTTTTATCTCACATATTTATGACTTATCCATACTAAAAACCATATTAAACATCCTACTTTCTGCTTTAATTTACAAGCTTGTTACGAATCCTTCTCGTTTCATTTCCTGCCCTTGACCATTGATTCAGTCACCCGAAACCAACGATCGATAGGAAATGACATTAAAACTGCATAAAACATATCGTTGGGATGTCATTTTCTGAACAGCTCTATATGAAGCCATAAAATTATGTCCTCTCCTGGAAATCAGATACAGGGTTGTACTACTTCGTATTTTAGTTTTCGTATTGATTATATGAAGTTGAATGGTGTAGTGTGTCCATAGGTGGGAGGCCCATAGATCAATGGTCAAACTTCAGAGTGACACAATATTTGTAACAAAAATTGATTTTTATTTTATCTTGAATTCCTTTCAGGGTCTTATAGTAAACTCTGTAAGAGTGAAGCAAAATAAAAACTAGATCTGTTGCCAGAATGGACGACAAACACCCCGCTGCACAAATTTAATACTGGTAACTCCATTTATAGGGGGTATTGCAGAACATCATATAGTTACTGACCCCTTAATTTTGTTAGGATTCTGTTTTATCAAAATCTGTTCAGTAGATTAGGAGGAGTTTGCCTGACAAAGTTGAGTCTACAGACAGACGGAAAATAAACTAGTAAACACTTGTATTGAAAAGGTTCTTTAATATGAGGAAAATATCATGTAAAGTATTTTGAATGGGAAGTCTTTGGTTTGGATAGAGGGATGTCACATACATGTACTACGTACGATACAGGCCTAAAAAGAGTACCATGATCAAAAGCAGATAAACCCACTACTCTGTTGTCTCTACCAATTGCATGACTGTCTAAAGAGGCAATTGCTGACTAGTCCAATTTACTGCTTCATTCTTTTTATTCTGTTTTGAAAGCACATGTATCCACCACAAACACCACACAAGACAATCATACACATACATTGAGATGATGACCATACACATGGTGAGAAAAAACCCAGGTGAAGAACAATTAAGATAGGACTTAAACCTGTGTCCTTCAAACTCTTTAAGAGACATTTAATACAACAGATCATGACCAGATCTAGAGTTAAGGGTCATATACGTCAACTCTGTCACCCATAACATACTGAGGTGTTGTGAGTTAGAAATGTATATAAAAATCCATATAATATTGAACCTGCAGCTCTGCAGGAAAAACATTTTATGTCAATATTTTCAATTAACTTGTTATCCAGCAGAGTCTATTCATTCTTCCTTTCTCAAGAATAAAAGTCACATATCATTTAATCCAACAGTGTATATATCAAAGGCTTTCTGTTTATGGTTGTAGAATTTAGTGTTTAATTCTGGTAACAGGCTTTTAAAAAGTTATCTCCCTTTGGTAATAAACCAGTAGCCTCAATAGGCTTGACACATTTATATGAACAGGTCATCTATGAAGTGAAAGTTCATGACCTTCAGATTCAATATACCGGAATAGACATATATAAATATAACTATTTTAAAGTGAAATAGTTTCCTTAGTGTTTACCAAATAAGATAAATAAATGCAGCATAAAACCATAGTGTGGCGGAACTTTTTATAAATAATTAAGTCAAATATTTGCAACCTTCTGCAATTCTAAAAATTAAACATAGGTTGATTGTTTTTGTAAACAAAATCATCAATTTCCTTGTTAAAGTTTTAAAACAGATATAGGCAGTATACATCTCCTTGCCTAACACCATGAAATTTTATAAATACTTTTTGTGTGATATTTGATAGAAAAATTAAAACTCTCTGGTTATTCATGTCAAAAAGCTCACAATTTTATGAAAATTTTTTAAGAGATAAAGCCATTACAGCAATTTAATTACAATATTCAGGGCTTAAGATCATAATTGATAAAGGGCTATCTTTGAATTTGATTTATGAGTTTATCATATTCAACTTAATTACAAGCTTTGACATGATGGTAGCTCAATATATATTATATATACGTACATAGAACTGCTAAAAGAATCCGGTTGTTTTACAAATCATCTGACCTTTCATATCAAATTTCACATATTTGTCATTTAATAATTATTTGCTTTTAACTGGTTTAGTTTCAACAGTGTCAGTCATTTAAGGATGGGAATAGATTGGCTATACCCAGTCCACACTACCCAGTACTACTGGTAGTTTTCCAGCATCTTTTATAATACTGGATTATCTCCCCTTAACTACCACTATTTTATATTGATTTTCAGTATAAATTATTCATAACTAACATTGAATAAGTTTGCTATGACAGTGGCACAAACAGATACTCTAGGTGTAAATAACATGTTTTGAAATTTGAAATTTATTCATTCATAGGGTCCTCAGAGATTACATTGAAATATCATTGCTGAAAAGAACAGTATTACATGTATACCTATAACTAATTATATGCCGTACTAGTTTAGTTTTACAATCACAAATAGAGCAGGTGGAATATTTAGATAATATTGATAGTTTAAAGAAAGTATAGATCTCAAATTGAATTAAGTACTAAAATTATTCTAACTTAGTAATTAAGAATTAAAAATAATTTGACAGTGATAGAACTTTAAAAAAAAAAATGTAAACTTATATAGAAACCCATATTATAATTTCCCTGTAATATTTGCTGTTTTCCCAAAGAAAATCCTTCTCTTATAGTAAGTTATTGTGTTAAATTCTATGAAAACTTTTTAAGATGAATTAACTTTAAAGGTATGTAAGATCAATATTTAAAAATTTGGTATTCAGATTGCGTTTCTGTATATCGCTCATATTAAAATTATCCCAGTGACTCTCATTGCAACTCCTGAAGGATTTTTACGAAAAGCATACCAAAACTCAACAAGATTACCACGTACAGAAAGGGTTGATTATATTTTAATTTAGATAATCTGATTTAATATTCATACAAAAAGTCAAGGTTTAATAAACAAATTAGTTACATCTCAAAACTTAAAGGCAATATATGATAATAAACAAACTTCTTAACTCCTGAACAGCACAAAGGAACCGTTTTAAACCTTCCCCAATATTATCTTATCTGGTTTAAAACACAGATTAGATTTACATTTAAACTTCCCATGTGTTGTTATAGAGTACAGCTAGTATTTTGGTGGTGTGTATAGCTTATACACAGATCAACATTTTTAAGATTCTTTTTAACCTCTTTTTAAGGTCATCGGACAGACCTAGGCAATATTCTTTAATTTTAATCAAATAAAATCTACAGAAGTATATTTCTATTTAAATCAATTTACCATTCTTGCTTTAATTAATATTTTATTAGTTCAAGTTTTTTTATTCTTGAATATACAGATACTGATTTAGGTCAAGAAGTATTTTGCTTAATTTAGAGTGAAATTTAGTATATATATATAGGGTATATACATAATGTATATACCTAATAAAAACTTATAATTAGTAAAATAATGTTTATATCTGTTATTTTAATATTTTTATATAAATCCTTTTCCATTTTTCACCTTTTCAAGCAATAATTATATAAAGATTACATGTAGAATTGGAGCCTAATATAGCTACAAAATATGTAGGTGTCAAATACATGTTGTATAATCCATCATATCAACAACATGAAATTATTAAACAAAAATAAACATTAAAATACATATTATTATAATTTTTGCGTTTAAGTGTAATCTTTGATGATTAACTTTTTCACGTATAATTTACACTTTGATATATGACTGCCTCATCAATTTCACCTGAAAATGACTGACATTATCACTATAAAGTATCTATGGTCACCCGTTAGTTATCCTATATATACAGGTAGATAACACTATCTACGGTACGACGTACTTACAAATCACACTATCACTTGGATAACTGTTAATTAATTCCCTATGAAGACACTTTAGTCTATAAACTTCATACCTTTCTCGAATAATACATTCCGACGATCTCCTCGACAAAAAGATTCCACAAAAATGACTTACCTGTGTTATTCTTACCTGGTTACTCGCCTCAGCCGCTGAACGTTTACAGTCCGCCATTTTGTTACTACGACAATCGCAGACGACAAACATTCGCACGCGGTGACAGAGAAATCGAGATGAGTGAAAAAGCAATTATGAGGCACCGACAGGGAAACTAATTAGGCACTTGATCGATATTACCTGTATGGTATTAATAATCTATTAATTAATTTCCGCGAGACATTAAATCCCCTTTAATCCAATTAGCTACTGGACTTGATAACGTAATTTAACATTCTAAATTACACAATTTTTGTGTTGAGCTTGTCTTTGCATGTAGTTGTGTGTTCAGTGTTGCGTGACCATGTTAAGAAAGGTCCTATTTATACAGGTATGAAGTGGTATTTCAATGACTAGACTACCGTTATATATACTAAAGGAAAGTAGATATTTACGTAGGTGGTGTCGTTGTCCGGACCCAATCGTCTATGTATGTACAATAACGGTCGTTTAATTATAACGAAAGGCAGCCTGAATGAAAGGAAATATTATTTTAGTGTGAATATCATATTTATAATGAACCGGACAGCTTTAAGTCTTCGTCTCAGTCCTGATCAGACCATTCTAGCTACATATACATGTATAGGGATTAAGCATCTAAAAGTGTGCTTTGCAAATTCTATTTCATCCAAATAGAAAAAAAAAGTGATTATGAAAATGAAAAATATTTTCAGCTGAAATCGCTAAAAATTTCTAGTTCAATTAAAACTACTGGGTATCAAAATGGCTTGTCATTATTGTTTTCAACCTAAAAATACAAACCAAGGACGTATACGTACATGTACATGTAGGCGGGGACTATACATGTAAAGTTAAATTAAATATGTACTGTACGTATACGTCCTTGACACAAATGTTAGAATTGAAATCATTAGAAATTCAAAGGAGGGGTAAAATTAGAACAGCCACTGACATTGACCTTTTGTAGAACGTTTTATTCAACCGGCCGTATTGCAGTAGACTTATAAACATCAAAATAATTATTAATCAATAAATCAATCAATTACATCTATTACTAGACTATTAGAATATTAGCATGCATATGCTGTGTGATATACATGTACATTTGTACAGTGTAAATATTATTTAATTGTTCAGATTATACTAGTCCGCCAAACCTGCCTATATTATTAGGTTTTTTAAAAAGTTTTTTGCCTAATATAGATATTAGGCAAAAAAAAAAAAAGGGGGGGGGGGGGGGGGTCTAATAATATAGGCAGGTTTATCGGACTAAGATTTTACAAGCAGTGTCTTAATTGGCCAGTGGTCACCTACGAGAAATAATCGTTATACATGTATATGTACATTATATCAGATCAAAGGCAATCACACGAACAAATTGAATGCATCCGCTAAAAGTTATAAGCCGATCGCCAAAATGTCTGCAAATGATCGATGGTACATAATTTCCCGTTGAACCATTTTTTGTCTTCATGAAAAATACACCAAAATAGGGGTTGGTACCTGGGTTCGGCAGAGTATACGATATGATACCAACTGCACAATTAATTTATTTTTAATGAGAAAATATGGATGTAGGCGACAGTTTTATTTCCATGTACGTGTATTAATATATAATGTACAGATTATATATTGCACGTGAATTGTAAAGTACAGCTGAGGTCTGAAAAACGATCAGAAATTATTACCCATTGCCCTTTAGATGGTTTTCCAGCAATATTCCGATCGTGGTTTCTGTGTTCACGACGAATTTTGAGATACCGTTCGAGACCAAACCACATTCATTATTCCTGTTGTTTGTGGATATTGGTGTGTTATTTAATTGTTTTATCATCTTAACTGATCTATATTTCACGAGATTTCCGCAGTGTAGGTACAATGCTTTTTAATGTAAATGTATCTCGTCGATATTTTGCTCTGGAAACAATTTATGATACACGTAAATCAAGGATTTAAGTTAACTCTCCATACATCATATATAATAAGTAAAAGAATTTATCATCATTTGAACAAACCAAATTTAGACTATCATGGACCTGTTTAATCCTAATTACAGGAGGATTTAGTAGTAGTAACCACTCGTATCGCAAGGGTATACAGGTATAATAGAAAGAAATCAGAGTTACCGGGATTGACTTCAACGAGAAATAATTTACAACGAAAAACGAAAAACTCTATTTTATAAGTGACGATATGAATCCAAGTATATTTATAAATGTACTAAACTTACTTCAAGGTGTTCTTTTAAAATAGTTTAACGTTAATTTTGGACAGAGGAGCAAAGATATATGTATAAAAATATCAATTTCTAGAAAGATCGATTTTAGCTGCTATATATAATGAGATTCACGTTTGTTGGTATGCGTCTTTTAGTTTTTTTCAAACACAGGTGCATAATGTACCAAGGTGCATGTAATCAAAGCTCCCCTAAACCCTGATTGGCCTTCCCGTAGGTTCGCCCTCTATAGATAGACATTATTCTCTCTATATATGTAATGTTGTGTTACACACACACACAAATATTTATATATATATAAGTAAAGAGAGAGAAATGTCTATTAGAGCCTGTGATACAAATGTAGAGTGTACAAAAACTTACATTTGTCTCTTTCCTTTGAATTTGTTGGTGATTGGATCAGAGGTCTCTAATATGGTATGGCTACATGACTTCTCAAATTAAAAGATAGTCAACCTGCAATTGTTTTCTCGTGGGACCCCTTTTTGTTTGAGCTTGAGATGGGTGATCCTGAATCGATGAGTGAGCTTTATTTTAGTGGTGTGGAATGAGACAGGGAGAGAATGTCTGACGGTAGGAGTTAGAAGTGAGAGCTAAGGAAGGGTAAAGTAAAAAAAAACCCGAGCCCATACTAAATAAATGTAAAAGGAGCGGGTCGGTGTGACTTGTAAATAGTGTTAAATACGGTCTCTGTCACTCAGCTGACGGAGCATGCTTCTTTGGCTCAGTCTGTAGAGCCGTAGATTTCCACGCCGGAGACCCGGGTTCGATTCCTGCTCGGGGCACTCAAAAGGAATGTGTAATTTCCCTGTTCTTCTACATAAATAATACTGCATTTCTCATCACTGTTTTTGGATATTGTACAATACTTGTGTTTATTTATATACAAATTGTTAATAATGCTAAGTCATGAATTCAATTATAGTCTGAATACACCTACAATACTAAAAGTGCCCAGAAATTCAGGGACAGCAATCACGATTTTCAGTATCTATTTCGATTTTAAGCTGCGTCATTGTAAAATATCTCAAAAGCAGAGTCGTAGAAAGTTGATCCGGTTTCCTGAATTGTTTGAACTGTTAAGGTACAAGTTGCTTTGGAAGGGATCAATTTGGCAGGGAAATAACATTGCATCCACATTGTTTCAACTCTGGCTACGCCCCTGCCATGACCTCAGTACAATATGTCCAAGGTGTACAGTGTATGCTAGGCCTGTAAATTCTATTTGATACAGACCTAATTCAAGGTTGAAAGTGATTTCCAAGAACCTTTTTGGAACAGATTTTTGATAGTACTACATATCTAAATCACTTATTCTCAATGATATTTAACAAAAGAAACCCTCAACACAACTTCACCAGAATGTAGCTAACCAGCTCTCCACCACAAATAATAAATCTAAACCATCATTTATTGTTGGCAACTAGGATATTTCTGGACTGTTTTCTTCTGAAATTTTAAACTTTTAGTATGAAAACACGACTGTCAGCTGTTCATATGGCATGGCATTATTTATAAGCAAATTATCACCTAATCGAGAGGAACAACAGAATTTTTACAGAAAATCAATTGTTAATGAAAAACCAATTGATATAGATCTATAGAGCAATTGATACAATGATCAAATTTCACAACGAGCTTTGCAAGAATTGTCAATACGGTTTTAGCGATTTTAACCAAAACACAAATTGCCTTACAGAACCAAGTTCCCAGTTCCTATTATTGTCAGAAAAGTTTGATCTACATTTTGTAGGTAATCCTTTTAACTTGACTCATTTCAAACCTTCATCCTCCAAGGGGTTCAGATACTAGGAGTCTTGGTCATACATGTGTGTCATACCATATGGGTCAAGGCTAACATCTCTTGGACAAGGTCGTGCTTAGTAAACAAGTGTCAAGGTCAAGGTCACTGTAGATCATTTTAGTATTCATTGTAAATACATCCTATCTATAGGCTTTGTTCCAAAGGAGATTTGATGAAATAAAACGTACATGTACATATACATAACCAAACACCAATATAGTGTGTTACTGCTATAGTTAAATGTAGTTTCAAGACCAAATGTCAAGAACATCATACTATTTTCAGAAAGGCTTATGTTAACAATGTACAGTTGTATGTAATTGGTATGAACTGTCAGGAGTCTAAACCATAAGGAATGAGGACATCTACATACTCTATATATGTTGTTCAAATACAGTGGACAGTTATATAAGATTAGGATGGGTTTAAACCCAAAGGATTTAAATCTCAGTCCACTTGTGTCACTATCAGAAAAAAAAATCTGTCATTAACATATAATATTTCTATTGATGTTGTAAATGCGATTAAAATGTATACTGGTAATTTCCTTGTAGATGGTGGATTGGGCATTATAATTGTACCTATAATGTTTCCTTTGGGCTCATTGCATGATTGTACTAGGCGAAAAAATTTGGGATCTGATATTTACTTTTCAATAAATATGACATTACAAGTATAAGCATAATTAACAACCATGTACATGTGTGTCATTATTGAGGAAGATTTCTCAGATGAAAAAAAAAAAACAAGAAAAAACGTCTCAATGTCAATTGATTAAGTTGCTAGTTTTAATAACAAATGTACTCACTAATACTGTAATGACTTTTTATAACTACATTCAATGCAGAATGAATGTCCTTTTGAACATGATATATTATAATGCAAATCTTACCTGAGCATACTACATGTACATTCATGTATAGTACCAAATATTATTCACAGAAAAATTGTGTAATCTACACCAAAAGATCTTATAATTTCTAGGTATTGACATTCTAGTCGTTGGAAACCAAGGAAACTAATTTCATTTCTCAAACTCGAACTACAAAAGCTGATAATGAGTCTAATTGATGTGTATCCTTATACAGCAGCATGGGTTTAAACACTACATTAATTACTCAGGTTTTGTTATATTTGAGCAATCATAATTTATAACTATACATTTATCTAAGACTACAGATATATATATATATACAAGTATACATTAAAGTTCCTTTTCACATGAATTGAAATAACGATAACATATAGAATTGGTGATTCAGCACATTCCGTACTAGATATTAATGCAATGAATATTACAGGCATATACATACCATATACAATTGTATTATAATTTAGCACTAATGAAAACTTGTATTTTCTTTACGACATTCCAGACATTTGTACTGAATTTAAAGCTAATTATCACAGATGCAAATAAAATTAAACTATAGAGATTATAAGTAGACCCATTGATAGGTGTAATTTTGGTTTATAAAACATGTCAATAAGATTATAAGAACAACATTATGTATTCTAGATTTTATTACACAAACTAGATTTGATGGTCATGAAACAAATATTAATTAGCGAGCTTTGGTTTTAAAATGGAATTTCATAATCAATCACTGATAAACTGTTGGAGTAATTATACATTTTTAGAATATAGTCTAGCACCTGTATAATAAGTCATTTTAAAATGACAAATTGTAAAAATATAAAGTGCTCTTATAAAAATTTTGACATTAAGGTTGAATAAAATTTGCTAAATATTGATTTTACAAATTGAAAAAATTCATGTTTAAAACATTTTATAGCAATTCTTACATTTAATTATCACAGGTACCATTTTACACATTCATTTCAAAAATGAATCATTACGGCTATAAACTGTATTTTAATTTTTTAGAAATAAGTCTATCAATGTAAAGTAACAATGAATGGTATACATGTATATCCAATATATGTTAAGAACTTGTTAGCTGTAAAGGTATGTATATCATGAATGGTTTTAATGATATATCACATTTTGCTTTAGAAATTACTATGTACAAGATTAAGTTAAAGACAATCATACATTTTCTACAACAACAACATTACATACATAAACATAACATATAAGTACAACATCTTTAATCAGAGTTAACATAAAGAAGTATGGACGAAATTTTTTTTTTTTTTGCTTGGACGGAAAAGTATTATGCAGCATAAATCATAAAAATGATAAAAAAAATATCCCCAAAATTCCAAATATGCTTTTACTTAAATCATCACCAGTATATTATTCAAAATAAAAAACTTTCTGTGTAAAATGTTAAAAAATGTGTTTTATCACTTATATCCAGATATATACAGATAGACTGGGAATTCATGTTGATTGATATCAAATATTTATCATTACAACCATGTAAGCAATAAAAATATAAAATAATTATCACACTAATACAACATTCATACCCTCTTCCAATTTTATATCAACATTATCCACTCCTAAATCTACATGGAATAGCAGAACAAAATTAACGGAACACAGAATTACAATGAACCACAGTACTCTCTAAACAGAAATATCTGTATACAGTATAAATTAACATGATCAATTCCTATATCAACATTTTGATAGACCTGTGACTTGTAACAGAAAACAATTGGCTTTGCACCGTTAAAAAATTATAATGATCCTTCCTACCAGGTCGAATCCACTTTAAATATTCATTCTTACATCTACTTTTAATATTGTTTGGAAAGGAAACTAATATATCACAGACACAGAAATAAACTATTATATGGTACATATATAACTGAGACTAGAAAGTTGTCTAACATGTAGTTTCTACACTAAAATTACATATCACATAATTTATTATCATCTTCCAATAGAACATTCTTATTTTCCACACTTGAGTGGTATAAATGGGACGAATAAATTCAGTTTGGCAGTCCTTAGTGTAAAATATATAATTATGCTTTCAGTTATGTTAAGAGTATTTTGATTTGCATCAACACTTAATTTGCTCTTAAATACAAAAAGAATTGCAGCATATAAAAATTATAAATATTATTATGCTTATGTTTGAAGTTATACATAATATATTATGTCCAATTATATCAATCAATTTAGTTTTGCACAAAACAAAAAATGGATATTATAAAAACAGAAAAGGAGAACATTTTCCCCCCGATATTATTGATCTATCAATTCAATGTAAAACTTCACAAAGATCACGTTCATATTAAAAACATGACATAAATAATATACCTCAAAAATCTTTGACTGGAACACTATCAAGGAGTTATGTCCCCTTAGTAATATCATACATGATATTCAAACAGTGACTTTTATATCGAGGAATTCTATGTTTTTTTTTTAAATTTTTTTAATAAATACCATTTATGTAAATATTTTCCAAAGAATAAACACCTCAATTAGATATATTGTACAGTGTAAATCCAATACATTTTATCATAGAGTTATGTCCCTTTGGTAGAACATGTGTGTACATGTACATAAAATTACAGCTGGAAAGGTGTTCCTGCTTTCAAGTGAATGCAAACATTGAGTAAAGCAGTAAGACTAATCATAGATGACAAGTCGATCATGTATCATATACACTAAATAACATACCCATGACTGGTATAAAAACAGGTCTGCATCCACCAAAATGATATTTGCAAGGAAACTGTTTGACCTTTTAACGGGAATAACTTAAACAGTTAAACAATTTTTTGGTTGGCGAGTTCGTTGTTGTATAATTGTCCTTTGGTCGTAGCAATGTTTGTATATGTAGTATCCTCCAATAGTTGCTGTATGATCACTAATTGTAGTAGTATTGTTCACTGTTATCAGCATTGTTGGAGTAATTACGGTAGTACATATCCCCGTTTGCTATAATGGGTTCACCCTCTGCTTCTTCACGTCGTTTCCTCCTGTGTCGTCGCCGGGATGTACTACGATGTTCCCTCTCTTCTCCCTCTCCCTCCTCACGTTGCCTCCTCCTCCTCTTCTTGCTTCTCCTGCGTCGTCGACGTTCGTCGTCCTCAGCGGTCGTCGTGGCTTCTAGAGTATACTCTAGCGCTGGGAGATGAGCTGGGGCAGCACGATGGCTACGGCGGTGCTCCACCAAAGTACTGTGAAGACATATGGTGTTGTGAAGATAAAATGTATGATTCTAATATTGCCAACAATAATATCTTGAAAATTTTAACTTTTATTTTTTAAAGGGCATTATCCAGATTTCTTTTAAGAAATGTTTTAAAACATATTGATTCAAATATTTTTATTTAACTTTCTGGTATTAAAATCCATTTTCTTTTGAAGTTTCAAGTAAGATATACAGTATATATTATTGTTCAAATTTAAAATGATACCAGTTAAGAGTTTTAAGTTCTATGATATATAATAGCAGAAACACGTACTCTACAGTTCCACCATCTATTGAGGTCCCAGATGGTGGAATGGTCTGATATTTCAAAATGTCGAAATTCTCCTCAGCACTGCAAAGAAACAAAACACAAAGATACTTAATATATATCTTCCTAATTCATAAATAAATTTTCAAATAAACAAATATATATATACTGTAATGAAGCAAAAACACTCAGATAGATGAAGATTGTCCTAGCTTGTAAAAGATCACGCTTATAATGCAACAAATTGGTGTCAGATTACCAGGGGTCATGGGTCAGAGAGGGTCCAGCTGCACGTATTACTGACTGATATATACATACATGACAACGTCCTGACGAGAGACTGCGGAGGGTTCCCTGTATGACTCCCTGTACACTGGCTCTCTGTAGACGACGGGTTTCTCCTCCCTGTAGACCACTGGTTTCTCCACATACCGAGGTATCTCAATGGTTCGTATAATCTCCTTCGGCTCCTCCTTAATCTCAGTTGGTTGAATCTTCTTCTTCTTTGTCGTCTTACCACAAACACCTAAAATTTGAGGAGGAGTTTGGTTTTTGATGGTCATTAATAGTTCTTACTTCATAAATATAAGTGATAATTTAAAGATTATAGAGTTGTTTTGATAATTAAACTTCTTGTGTTAATTTTGTTTTCATAAAATGATAATGAAATTTATTGGGTTTAGAGATATATAAACAACCAATTCTATTCTCTGAGTCTTTGTGGTAATGATATAAGGTGGAGACTGGAGTCTTATGTTAAGTTTATATGAATTAAAATGGGAGATATAACTAAAGACTAATAAAGAGGGGAGATAACTGAAGACTTAATCTGTTAAGTTAATGAACTTTAATGATACAAGGGGAGGTAACTAGTGACTTACCTTTCATGCAGCAACAGCAGACGACAAGAAGAATGATGAGGAGGATGAAGAGGATAGCAAGGACGATGGCAGCAATGGTGCCCGATGTGAGGCCAGTGTCGGCAGTAGAGGCTCCTGTGGCTGGCGCAGCTGGAAAGTTTAATAAGTCGTGATGATTAATTAAACAGAAATGGAGTGTGAACCTGTATCGCTGCAACTATTCTTTACAGAGAACCCACATATGTATACTGTAATTTTCTTTTTCATTATGCAAACGAATTTAAACAATTTCAGATTGAAGACTTTACTTTATAAAAGCAGGAATACAGTCAGGTGTAGAATTCAGAAAATGTGAAGTTGTCATGGTAATGCTGGATTTTATGTATGCATTGCGTTCATTTTGAGATACCAAAATACAGATGTAGTATGATTTACGGTTGATTAGCAACACTTTCCAGTGATTTTAATGTCATATTTTGAAGAAGTAATATTTGTGATGTACATCACACCCACCAGAAATTGGAACTAATCAACGATGAATTGTGTATTACTTACGTCATTTTGGTCTCGAAACCTCCATATATCGGCAACATTATATGGCCACAGTGACTTCAAGAGAAGCATATTTTACAAAATGTTAGCCCTAACAAGGAGATGATTCCTACCTGAAGTTCCAGAAATTCCTGAGGAGACAGTAAATGGGATGGCTGCAGACTGGCCGATGTCATTGGTGGCGTAGCAGGCGTATGTTCCATAGTCAGAGGAGGCACTGATTGTCACGGTGTATGTCTTACTAGCGGCACTGGTGAGAGACACGCCATCCTTAGTCCAGGAATAGGACGTCACCAAGGGGTTGGACACAGTGTCACACGACAGAGTCTGGGACTGCCCTGAGCTTAAAGTAACCGAGGACTGGGCACTGGTCACTGTACTCACTGGACGATCTGGTCAACAGAATAAAACAAGGTTAAAAATACATACACAGGACAGTCAGGTCAATGAAACATTAAAAATCAGTTTTTCATAATGACCAATTTTATATCATTGAAATACTCAGCTATATTTCCAGGAGATGAAACTGATAGCTAGGATATCAAGTGAAATTAAACTGAATACTTACACCTTACTGTGATAGTAAGGGTAGACGAGTCAGACCCCTGACTATTGGTGGCTGTACATCGGTAAACACCGTCATGGCCACGGTCAATGTTGGAGATAGACAGTGTGCCAGTACTACCATAGACTTGGTTTGTGCTGACCTTGACCCAGCTGAAGGTTGGGTTAGGTGTTCCGTCGGAGGTACAAGTAGCTGATATAGACTGGTCTTCATTCCGAGTCATTGACGCAGGGGAGACAACTGTATTTTGTGGTGCATCTATAAATAGAATAAAATCAAATTTTGTATTTGTTTTTAAATGGACATCATGTATGTTTAACTTGAAGGCTATTTTGCTAATTCCAACCATATAATTATTCACTATACCTTTAGCATCAATAACCTGATTGTCTGAAGCTTCAAAACTAGACTTTAAAAGGGATTTCATGTCAAATGCCTGTATTTGCTTTTGATAAGTTTTAATGCTCTGTATCATTTTTAATTTGACTGTGAGATCATCTTTTAACCGTATTCACCATAATTACGGTACCAGAATATCGGTGACTTACATGTGACAGTGAGGCTGGTCAGACTGCTCTGTCCCGTGCCGATACTATTAACAGCGTTACATCTATACGTCCCCGTGTCACCGGTCTCCAGACTACTGATCACTAGTGAGGGGCTGCTGATGGTGCCTCCACTGTACCGTGTGTTTCCAGACGTTACAATAGTGCTACTCGCTCCATTGACTACCTTAGACCAGTATAAGGAGGTGACCGCCGGAGACGCCGAGACAGTACAACCCAGAGTGGCTGTGCCACCAAGAGCCACACTGTAGGACGCTGAGCCTACGGACACAGTCGGGACATCTGTAAGGGAGATAAATGAGGGATATATTTTATAAAAGGACTAAAAATTAAAATTGATTAACATTAATCTGAATTAAATATTTCAAGTAAAGAAAAAGGCCAGTTATAGTATATACATGTACCGATTGAAATAAAATTATATATAAAAAAAAACAATTGTGAAATTCAAATATTATATATTACTGAAATAGCAAATGAAAAAAATAATATATGATTTCATAATTCAAAAGAAAATTTATAAGAAATTTCATTGCACATATTGTTTTCTGTGAAATATAAATTTAACAGAATTAAGAAATAAATCTTCTAAAAAAGAAATTGTATTTAATGTTCTTTGACTAACGTTAATATTTACAAAAGATAACAATTTTGCTGAGATACAATGTAATACAATAAGTAAAAGAAAAAAAACCTAATTGTTACACAGATGGTAATAAACACTGTCATTATCTCATAATCACAGACAATGAATACAAAAACAAAAAACAGTTTTATTGCAAAGGTGTTAAGTGCCTGAAAAATAATTAAATTATAATTAAACATTCATGCAAAAACAATATACCCAAAACCAAACTAACAAGCAAATGCATCGTAAGCAATTAGTGATTTCATAAGCAAAGCAACTACTTGTTGGAACCAATTCCCATGATTAAAACTTTCAGAGAATTATTTCTCAGACAATATGCTTTTTTTTTTTATTTAGGCTTTTAAAATTTTCTGCATTTTTTTTCTGTAACATTTTCAGATAATGTAGGTTGCATCATCTAAAATAAAATAATTTTGTTTTTCTGAGAAATCTGATATCTCTGATTTGATCTGTCAAGGATTCCTATAGCTAGTTAAACACATAGAGCTATCTGGTTCCATGCAGCTATATCTGGTAATAACCAAAGCTTTAAGCAAATCTACAGATATGTGTATTTAATCTGCAACATATTGACTACTCTTGGCTATCATTATAACAGAGAATATCTTTGTTGGTAGGTAACACATTGGGCCATATTTGTATGTTTGAGAAGTATAGAAGTAGGTCATTAGGTAAATGCTGTAATTTTGTACGCAGATTAAAATCAGCCCAGAGATAAATTTAATCAAGCTAGAAGTAAAAGCAAATTAATAAGCTGTAAAAAAACAGAAAATAAAAACAAAGTTCACATCGTAAATTTGATAATGATGAAACATTATAGAAAAAAAATCTTAATTTTATTAACAATAAAGGATCAATTATTAATAATTAATGCAATAAGCATAAATAAAAGTTTGAAAATAAAGTTTAAAGTAGATAAGATATTTTTTCCAGATAACAATTCAGAGGACATCATAAAATAAAAAAAAAAAATTATTAAGCATTATCAAAACTGTCTTCTTCTCTATATCTGATACACATACAACTAATAAAATATTTCCTAAATCTGCAAATTTACCAGTAGTCATGCAGGCATGCTGTATTGAAATGTAAAAATACACAAATTTAATGTTTCTTACAGTAAAATGAATGCTTTAAACTGTTATATGATCAAGGAAAATTTTAAACAAAACTAAGCTATTTAATTGGTTAAAAACAAATATTTCAAAAATTCTTAAAAAGTGTTCATGCTTGATATTATCATGCCACAATCTTTAGTCTAAACATATCTTTTGCTATTGTATACTATTTTTGTTTTAAACTTCAAACAAAAAAGAAACAAAATAAAGTAAATAAAAACAATACTTGTAGGGCCTGTTTTAAAACAAAAATAAAGCAAGTAAATTTAAAGTTCAATCTCACGAACAAGCAAAAAATATATAAATAAAAAAAAAGAAGATTTTTTTCCCTCATATCAATGCAGAATTGTTTAGATGGTAGTTTTCATTAATTTTTTTAAAGATCAAATTTCCTGTGGAGTGAACAGTAAAACAAAAATCATTAACAAAGAAACCCAAAAAAATGAAAATATCTTTTCTTAAAGATCAAGATCAAAAATTCATATTTTCCCGATGATAGACTGTAACTTCAAATAACTTCTGTTTAATAAAGTTTATGACCACAGATTCAACATTCCAATAAAAAAATGTCATAATCACAAATTCAACATTACAATAAATAAAATCACATAATAACAAAATCTACATTAGAATTCAAAAATCACATATCACAAATTCAATATTCCAATTCAATGCCACATACATGTTGTAACCACAATTTCAACATTCACATTAAAATCGACATGACTACAATTTGAAACACCTTACGGATCATTCCTGTGTGACAGCACTATACAGAGGATATCGACACTGTGCATACATACCTCCTTGTTACGTACAGGTACACCTGACTGCTCGTCCCTGTTCCCACGTTGTTAGTCGCCTTACAGTAGTATGAGCCCTGGTCCTCCAGGACCGCCGAGGATATCACCAAAGATGGCGAGCTCAAGGAACTCCCCTGGTAACCTGAGCCAATCGTCACAGTGGAGGTGACACCATTTGAGCCAGTGTGCTCCCAGAAGACTGAGTTAGCGGCTGGGGTGGAGGACACACCACAGTTGAGGGTGACAGAACTTCCATAGCCAATACTGTAGGAAGTCTGACTCACGGATACAGAGGGGATATCTGTACAAAAACACATCAGAGATTTTAATAATAGGCTTGTAAATACAGACTCAGACATATGATATAATATACTATAGAGGTGAGGTGTGGATTGAAGTGGTATTTGTCTGTGGAGAAAATGTCTTCACTGTGCAGAAAGAATTTTTTTAATAAAGTTTCTTCAGTCGCAGTACACAGGTCCTGAACGGCTTTGAAGAATTGATGACTCAAAAGGAAGCAGGTGGATAAAAGGATGTATGTTGAGACAATACTTACTTCCGGTGACATACAGATACGTCTGGCTACTGCTGCCCTCCCCTACACTATTGGTCACCACACACTTGTAGTACGCCTGGTCACTAGCGGCCGCAGTATTGATGGTCAAATTAGAGGAACTAAGGCTCCCTCCTCCATATTTCGTTCCGTCGACTGTGATCGTAGAGGCAGCACCATTAACAATTTTCTCCCATCTCAGTGCAGTTGCCGTCGGACTTGATGTGTAGGAGCAGGAAAGAGTGATCGTGTTGCCAATGACAACAGTGTAGGTAGAAGATCCTACAGTTACGGCCGGCGTACCTGTTACAGGAGAAACAAGGTCAAGGTCAAGCAGTCCTCTTATACTATACCAAATACTTTTAAATATGTTTACTTTTCAAAGTTTATCTTTATTGTCAAAATTTGAAATTTCTTTATCCAAATACTGATTGTAACCACTTATTAATAATGAAATGCTGATTGTAACAGAACAAGAAATAGAAATACAATTACATGAAAGACATAAAAGCTTCATTTCAAGATGAAACCTGGATAAGACAGGATGAGAACCCTCTACTTCACACCCACTTTTGTTTCTAATTGAAGCAATTAAATATGGTTCATAAAATACAAAGCTACTTTTAAATGGATACCAGCTTGACTGGAGAGCTACAGACAAACTTACTGCCAGAGACGGTAAGGTAGGCTTGAGAACTTCTACCAATGCCCACACTGTTCATGGCTGTACAGACATAATAGCCTTGGTCACTGGTGGCCGCACTGATGATGGTCAAGGATGGTGTCCCCAACTGACCACCAGAAAACGTGGTCCCATCAATGGTCAGTGTAGTGGTCACTCCTCCGTTGATTCTTTCCCAGGAGACTGAGGTGGCTGCGGGAGAGGCGGATATGCTACAGTCGATGGTCCTGGAGGCTCCCTGTACCACACTGTACTGTGATTGGCTGACAGTTACTACAGGAACACCTGGTAATCAAATTTACATTGTCAAACTCTGCCACCTTATTTGTTAGTTACCTCCCATACCCATAAAATTACCTCACTTTACCTAAACTTCTGCATTCCCTTCTTTATCATCCAGAGTTATCTCCCCCTCTATAACAAATGCTTGCAACAGTGAGATAAACACAGGAGCTTTGTTCAATCTATAAAGAGTTACCTCCCCTTTGTACATCCCACTCTCATATACTACAGAGTTACCTCCCCTTCAGTGTATTGTGATATTGAGCATCCTCAAAAGAGTTACATACCTCAAATCTCTACATAAATATCTCGTCTAATCTATCGTTAGTTAACTCAAAAGTTCAACAGGAAGATTTCCACTAGTTTTGTACAGATACGACCTCTCCAATATCTCAATAATAATCTCTCCTATGCACAGATCTAGATTATTTTCCCTAACTATGTTCAGTTAGCTCCCCTCCAATGTTGACAGGATTATCTCCCTTAATTATGTCTAGTTACCTCCCCTACATTATACTTACTGCCTGTAACTGTGAGGTAGGTCTGTGAACTCTGACCTGTGCCCACAGAATTGGTCGCCTTACACACATAATATGCTTGGTCACTTGTTGCTGAGTTACTGATGGTCAAGGATGGCGTGGTGAGGGATCCTCCGGACAATTTGGTACCATCCATGGTCAGTGTAGATGCTGCACCATTTACAATACGTTGCCACACAATAGACGTTGCCGTGGGTGATGAAGACACGGTACAGGGGATGGTGATAGTGCTGCCCCTGACAACGCTGTACGATGTCTGAGGGATGGAAACTGCTGGGATACCTATTCAACAGGGAGAAACGAAATATACCGTCAAACATCACTATACATAGAAAGCTTATAAATCAAACACATCTAAAGAAAAGTGATCTGTAACAGGGAAACCTGAAGTTCTTGTGTAAGACTTTTTTCATTTTGTTTTTGTCAAATATCTATAACATATCTCGATAGTTAAGTTGAAACTGACATGATCATATTTTATAGTGTTTCATGACAGTTATAGCCATTTTTCAAGACGACAAAAAACCATCCTCTTCTACTCACTCTCTCTCCTTATACATCAATCAATGTCACACATATTAATCCATATAAAAGTAAGTTCTTGTGCCATTAGGATTGTCAAAATACAGACATTATGTCATCATCAAATTATTAATATGTTAAATTGCATCACAAAAAGAAAAAAAAAATGAAGACGGATATTGTAATTCTTTATTTCATATTAAAAACAAATAATTCTGAAATGGAATGCAAAAAAAATGATTAATGAATATTACATCAAATTAATGATACATATTGTAATTAGATAAAAAGTTAGAAAAATGCATTACATGTATTTCTTTAGTCCGATGTGTTTTTTCATGTCATGTGTACAACATAATGGTTTCGCGAATGTAAAACAATGTTGATTGGGTACAATAAGTCCCCGATTTAGGTATTTGTGATGGCATATTATCATCTTACTAAAATATGACGTCACCACTGCAAGGTGGGACTTACTCTATACTTAAACCAAGTCATTTTACAGTTTTAAATCCTTTGATTAATGTTTTACACGTCAGATATTCATCTGATGCTGTTCAAGCAAGATGCTCCACATTTTTCTCTTAAAACAATCTATAAGTATACCCGTATGTATGTATTATAGCAAAAACTTGACACTAGTAAGAATGAATCAGTAAAGTCTAAATGAATCAACAGTCTATCAAAGAGTTAATACCAAAAATATTTCTCCGTGTGTATGTGTTTTTATTTATTCATTAATTTTATTTGTCTTTCCTTTAAGTCTTGCAATTAACTTTTCAAGATCGATGAATTACACAAATTATATCTTTTCATATCCTGATAGAGTCCAAAATTACTTCAAATGTTTGATATTCCTTGGACATATATCTGTCTATCAAAACAATACCAGCATGCAAACAAATAAATATCATATATAGATCCGTCTACATCAAATGAAATAGGAATACCTGCAATTTAAAAATTCGGATATCTAATAAAGAAATAGAAGAAGAACCCTTGAGCATGCCAGTACTTACCTCCTGTAACGGTCAGATAAGTCTGACCACTCTGACCGGTGCCCACACTATTACTGGCCGAGCAGATGTAATAGCCCTGGTCACTGGATGAAGCCACCTGGATGGTCAGTGAAGGTGTGGTAATAGATCCATCGAAATAATTAATCTCGTCAATGTTCATGGTGGTAGTGGTGCCGCCTATTATTCGCTGCCAATAGAGGGCGCTGGCTGCAGGAGTGGCGGTGACGGTGCATTCGAGGGTTATTGATGATCCTGTAACTACTGAGTAGCTGGTGGCTCCCACGGTCACGGTGGGAACATCTGTAACATAAACATGTGTCAACTTCAGGGAAAGCATTATTGATGAGTTGATTTTATTTTTTATTAATGTGTGAACCAAAATTTACTTTAACAAAGATTACTTCAAATTATATGTCATTTAGTCAGAATTGTTTTTAATATGATAAGATATTTCATGCATTTAAGAAATTGATAAAAGATTTTGAAATGATCACAGTACAATAAATTCTAAATGCCACCATGTCTCTATCAGACTTATGTAACATCATACATGTATATGCTCCCAACATAATACAAGGAAGGAGCACAAATATGAACTTCATAATTCACAAAACTGGTTAGTGATCATACCTCCTGAAACAGTAAGTACTGTCTGAGTGCTCTCCCCTACACCGACCACATTGGTGGCAGTGCACACGTAAGCAGCCGCATCCACAGTTCCTGCGCTATTTATAGTAAGGGAGGGTGTGCTGACAGAGGCCCCACTATACTTGGTCCCATCCACGCTGATCACAGTTGTGGCACCACTAGAGATGCGTTTCCAGGTCACTGCAGTGGCTGTCGGGGTCGCAGACACTGAGCACTGGAGCGTGATAGAACTTCCTTTGGTCACAGTATACTGATTTTGTCCAACAGAAACAGTTGGAATAGCTATGGACAAAAGAAATAAAAAAAATAAAATAAAATAGTACATTTTTATTTAAATTGAAAATTAATTTCGAAAATTTTAGAAAGTGCTGAACTTTATTTTGATTACAAACAGCCTTCAATTACAGTCTGAGATAAATGAAAGATCTTTTCTTCTACTAGCTGTCTGTAATGGTTTTCATATACTTACAACCCGTAACAGTCAGGGTGGTTGAGGAGCTTGAGCCCGTCCCCACACTATTAGTAGCCTGACAAACATAGCTGGCCTCATCATTACTGTCTGCGTTGTTGATGATAAGAGATGGTGTCGAGACACTTCCTCCGTTATATTTAGCACCATCTATAGTGAGGGTACTTGTGACACTGTTTCGTGTTTTCTGCCAGATAACAGCGGTGGGCGCGGGGATCCCCGATATGGTACAGGATAGGGTGGCGGTGGTACCTGTAGTCACACTGTAGCTACTCTGTCCTATCACCACACTCGGTATATCTGTCAAAACATAGTGAATAAAATAACTAGATTTTCAAAAATGTCAAAGAGTAATAAATTTTGTTCTTAAGCTGTATAATGATTAACATTATTATTATCTCCCCTGTATATTGTTATTATCTCCCCTGTCTATTGTTTTAATCTCCCATGCATATTGCTATTATCTTCCCTGTATATTGTTATTATCTCCCCTGTGCATTGATATTATCTCCCTTTATCACCTTGCGGAAATATCTATAAATAGTCCTGACCTACCTCCTGTGACACTTAGAGTGATTGACACACTCTGTCCTGTGCCTACTGCATTAGTAGCCTTACAGATGTACGATCCTGTGTCGGTGGTGGCTGCGCTGTAGATTTCTAGTGATGGAGAACTAACAGTAGATCCTCCGTAACTCACTCCATTAATGCTGACTGTGGATGTGACCCCACCAATAGTACGCTCCCAGAATACTGCTGTAGCTGCAGGTACAGCATTAACAGCACAGTGGAGCGTGACTGCGTTACCAGTGGTGGCTGAGTACGAGTCCTGATTGGCTGATACGACAGGAGTATCTAAGGAAAATCAACAATGGCAGTTATAATCAACAGGAGACAGGAGTATCTAAGGAAAATCAACAATGGCAGTTATAATCAACAATGGCAGTTATAAACAACAATGGCAGTTATAATCAACAATGGCAGTTATAAACAACAATGGCAGTTATAATCAACAATGGCAGTTATAATCAACAATGACAGTTATAATCAACAATGGCAGTTATAATCAACAATGGCAGTTATAATCAACAATGGCAGTTATAATCAACAATGGCAGTTATAAGATTAAAACTAAAAATAACGTTCTGATACATTCTATATAATTTTGATTTTAAATGATTTTTATGAATTTTTATTATATCTTAAATCAACTTATTACAAATAAGAATACAAAATAAACATCAAACTTACTGCCTGTAACTGTTAAGAAGACTGCGTTACTAGTTGTTGTTCCGACAGCGTTTGTTGCGGTACAGAAATACGAGGCTGTATCACCACTGTCGGCACTAGTGATAATCAAAGACGGACTTCCTATTGTGCCACCATTGTAGTTGGTACCGTCAATGGTCAAGGTGGAGGTAACTCCATTCAAGGTCCGTTTCCATGCCACTGTGGTTACTGCAGGCGTTGCTGACACCTGGCAGTCTAGAGTGACCGACTCACCAGTGATAGCCGAGTATGTACTCTGACTGACCGTCACCGTTGGTAGGTCTGAGAAAAAAAAAATTGAACATGTATTTGGCTGATAACTTAAGACTACCGGTAAACCAAAAGTACTTACCGTGTATCATTATACACTGAATAAGATTAAATTACCATTAGAGTAATATTCTGTAATAATGAGGTCACAATGTATACCTATCTGCAGGGGAGGTAATATGCAAAGACAGAATAAAACTCAAGGGAAAATTACTAGAATGATTCTTAAAAATACTTTCTTAAGTCTACATGTTTCAAAAAGGACTTCTATGGAAGAAAAAGATATTTGGGAAAAATGAACACCTAGCTGGCTAATTCTGTGATTAATGGTGCACAAGGAAACTTGTTAGTGCACATAGGGCAAAGCTTATAACTTGACATGAAGTCAGTTGTCATCCTTGACCGGGTTTTTTCCCTGAATGTTAACACTGAGACTGTCACATAGACTTAATACCTCCTGTGATGTATAGGTACGACTGCTCACTCTGTCCTGTTCCGATACTATTGGTAGCACTACATCGGTAGGTTCCCGAGTCAGTAGTTACCGCGGAGACGATGGTCAGGGATGGTGTCCCCGTCGTTCCTCCTGTATATTTCACTCCGTTGACATTGATTGTGGTTGGGTTACCATTGGTGTCCAACTTTTCCCAGGTTATCGAGGTTGCAGCTGGTACAGCACTTACTGTGCAGCCAAGCGTGGCCGATTGTCCAGTAGTGAAGGAGTATGTTGTTTGTCCAATCACAACGCTTGGTACACCTAAAGAGATTCATGATTTTATTTGTTACATTATTTACTTCATGGTTGAAATCATAAAGTCAAAAGCTACCAGTAGATATAAAAGTAAAATCAAATTAGGGCTTACTGTCATGACAAACACTGGCTATCACTAAATTTTAAAACAGCAGGAGCATACATTATTTGTTCGGATAAAGTTTAATGGTTTATCCTGGAACAATTGTAAAAAAAAAAAAAAAAAATCCTGTAAAACAGAGCTTGTTTACTAGTGTTAATATGAGCTGAATTAATAGTATACTAGTTTATTAGAAATACTAGAAGTAAACATTTCAAATCTGTCAGAGTACCATATCATAGCTTACTTCCTGTAACGGAGAGATAACTCTGTGAACTGTCACTTGTTCCGACGGCATTAGTGGCCTCACAGTAATAATACCCCTCGTCAGTATCGGCTGAATTGGCGATCGTTAGGGAAGGGTTGTTTATTGTAGCTCCAGAGTATTTATTGTTCCCCGATGTAGAAATTGTCGTGGTAACGCCTCCTCGGATCTTCTTCCACACTAAGGCGTTGATGGCAGGAGAGGCTGATACAGTACAGGTCAAGGTTATGGATTGGCCAGTTGTCACGGTGTAGGTAGACTGACCAATCGAAACAGTTGGCAGATCTGAAATATGATCCATTGATATGTGAATGGCATTTTAAGTGAGATATTTGAAATATTGCCAATATTCTGACCAATTCAACTAATTTTTTGTTTATTTTTTTATAAAATTTATTTTATTGCAAGATATCTAGCTGTGGTCTTTAACAAATACATCAAATGATAATTTCAAAGATGTGATGAGATCATAAAGTGTCTGTGATGTATTTTATATCTTTTGCATATTAATTTTTGACATATTTTTGTTAAAGATCTATTAAAATATCTATTTAGCACCCTTACTATCTTTATTGTCTGCTAGTAATTGTCCGTGTTAATCATGCAAAACTAATAAATATAAATAAACAAACTGCTGATTTCTATTTCTAAAATGTCATGCAGAATTGGCCAATACAATGAAGGTAATGGATTCATCAATCAAGATACAGATTTTGGACAGGTATTTCCAGGTTAAAAAAACAACTTTAATAAGAATATTAGAATGATGCCATGACGAATTAGGAAGTTTGGTTGTTAATTATCGTCAATAAAGGCACTGTATTAGGCATAACAGACTGAAAAAATTGTTTGTTTAAACTTCAGTTGACGACAAGTACTACATGTATAACACTGACGGACAGAGGGGAGAAAAAGATGGATACAAACTGACAGGAAAGAAAAAACAAGAAAGAAAATTTAGTTGAAAGGCAATTATAACAAAACCTAGACACACAAGGTTATTTGAAAAGTCATGAAGGGAAAAGTCGAGATGACAATAAAGCTCCACACAAAATGTATGAGACTCACTTCCTGTAACCTGTAGAGTAGCTGATGAGCTCTGACCAGTGCCCGCGGCGTTGGTGGCTAGACAGATATAATCACCCTGGTCACTGCTCTGGGCATTATAGATGGTCAAGGATGGACTACTGACCGTAGCACCACCAAACTTTGTTGAGTCGATAAATACAGAGGTTGTCACCCCATTGATGATACGTTGCCAAGCGATAGCGGAGGCAGCTGGAGTGGCGCTGACCGAACAGTCTATGGTGACCGTGTTTGCGGTCAGTACACTATAACTGGACTGGCTAATGGTCACTACAGGGATAGCTGTGGAACAAAGAATTTTCAAGCACATGCAAATTTTATATCTAATATATACTTTAATGCTAAAAAGACAAGCAATTATCTCAAGATCAAATTTTGTATCTAGCTATTAATTGAAGCATGCAAAGGGTCGAATATAATTAGATTGTTAACATAAAAAAATTCTTAACATTTCATAATTACATAAAAGCAAATCTAAAGAGATATATAAAGAACACATGTATTTTGCATAGCTTATACATGATCTTTCATTCTGATTAAATCTTCAAAATGACATGCAAATCTTTGAGGAAATCGGAAATATCAAATAGCATGCAACTATTCTAAAGCTTATTGAAAAATTGTTGAAATTATACACCTCCCTCCCCTTCTATGACCTCCAATATTAATCACACACATCTTCAATATATAAAGTTTCATTGAAACCCTTCCAGTAGTTTAAGAGGATAAGCTATATAATCATTTTGTAACAAAGGGGCATATTTCTGAAATAGGTAGATGTATCTTGATCCGATATAGCTTAATTACGCACACTTATACTTTATAAGCATTTTTGTTACCAGTTTCATTGAAATCTCTCCAGTAGTTTAGAAGAAGTAGTCAGTTAATCATTGTGTCTATATAATGTACATGTGGCCACTGTTACAGGAGGGTATAATTATCTCCCCTTATCAAAACATCTGCATCAGGTCTTACTTTTAAATTATCTGATTCTCAATTAAAGAAAAGTAGACATATACCAACAGAAATTATCATAAAATATCTAATATCTCTGAGAGATCTTTAAAAATATACTTACTTCCTGTGACGTAGAGGTAGGTGGCAGCACTAGTTCCTGTACCGACTGAGTTAGTGGCAGTACACGTGTAGTAGCCCTGGTCGTTGTTATCAGCGTTATAGACAATAAGAGAGGGATTACTGAGGACAGAACCACCGTAGTTCACTCCGTCGATACTCAAGGTTGTTGTGACCCCATTATGGGTGAATTTCCAGCTGACGGAGGTGACTGCTGGAGTTCCGGAGACGGAGCATGGAATGGTCTTCGTCAGACCAGTTATAACCGTGTAGTCGGTCTCGCTGATGGTCGCTGTTGGGATATCTACAGAGGGAGTAAAACAATACTGCTTCTCAGATTCAATTATCATAAATATGCCTACATATCTCAATAATTGGTTCAACCCATAAAAATTAATATGATAGAGACTAATATACATTTTTTTTGTAATCAGCTAGAAAGCAATCAAAGCATAGTTTTAAAATAAAAGCGCAACTAAACACATAGAAAACTTTAAAAAGAATTAATTTTAAATGTCCCCTGCAATCTTTGGAAATAAATTTATTTTTATTTGATTTGAGAATATTTTTTTTTTTTTAGATAATTCAAATAAAGCTACTGAGATAAAAGAATTTTTCATTCATTGAAGTTTAAAATCCTTGAAGTAAACGCGTAATTTATGTATGATCTCACAATTTTCTTTTTCCTGTCTAATCCTGAGCGTTGTAATTTTTTTTATCCAATATGGTACTCGATATTGTATCCATCTTATGATTTTATGTTTTAACTATTCTCAGAGTAAGCATAAAGCTGTTGAAGTTGCAGGAGTTTAAAAGTAAAGGATGTTTTTTCCTTGGTAGTATTCTACAGTTTCTGGGACAAAGAAGATACATTGTTATTTAGATGGCTATAAAACAGAAAAAGAAAAAGAAAAATAAGCATGTAAAAGAAATAGTATAGAGAGGATTAATGTATGTTATTAAGAGGAAATAAGAATACAATAGAAAAGTTAGTAAAAGGATTAATTAGATTAATTTATATGCTATTAAGGATCAATTAGAACTATTTATATGCTATTAACAGGATAACTTTAAAAAAAGGTAGAACTCTATCAGCTATCTATTGGAAAATTATCATCACTGGTTTATTTACTGTATTCGACCCAATAAGTACCCAGGGCGCTTAAATATTAATAAAAATGAAAAGGTGCTAATAAGTCAAAATTATTGCAAATCTATACCTTTTTATGTAATTTTGGTCCTTATTTATGCATGGGCAATTGAAATTGAGGCCTCAAAAAGGGGGAGGGGCGCTTATAGGGACATGGGCGCTTATTGGGTCGAATACGGTAAGTTAACTTGTGTACAGATAAGATATCAGTTACAGGAAAGTAAAGGTCAATTATGTCACTACATACAGACATAGAAGGAGACATGGGTTAAATGCTCAGGGATATTTTCCACAGGATCATCCATTAATTAGATGGTTATTAAAACATCTAGTTATTTGTGAAGAAAAATGTTTAGGATTTAATTTTGGGCCATTTTTGTCTAACAGAGATACAACTCATGTGGACAAAAAAAAAATTAATCTCCTTTTACTAAATACTAAAAATACCCCCAAGAACCTGGTATTTGATGCTTTTATACCTGTAACCATGAACCTATATAATATTTTCTTTTCAAGGTACCTTACCCACCCATATATACAAACATTTCTTAATGGAGTCTTCAAATTTAACAATCGGTTGCTATACTGATTTCAGAGTCTGGACAAGTAATGAGCTGGAAACTTAAAACATTAATTAAGGTTACGTTTCATTCTATGACCATATCACAGAAGAAAAATTATATTTGCACAGAAAATAATTAAGTGCGCCATCATGAGATTTTTGTCATAAACAGTGAGTGTTTGATTACTGTTTTAAGTACAAAATTCCATGGAAAATAAATGGATTCCATGGAAATTCCTTGGAAAGTCATCTAGACATGGAAAACTCATGGAGGCAGGCACATGATTGGAGTAATACTATTGTTCATTTATATTGTTTTAAGATGAATTAATTAATCATTTTGAATTAGTTAAGAAATTGAAATAATTAAATCGTCATACTGTATCACCTTATCTGCAAGACGAGAAACATTACACTGTATTTGCCATAATTAGCACCCCTCCCCCTATAAGTGCCTTCCTTTTTATGGAGAAGGCGTTGAAGTTGTATAAATGCCTTCATCCCATGGATTTAACATTACAACATAATAGTGCATCTCAAAGGTTAAAAAGTATATGCATTTTAACTGTAACAGATAAATAATGCCTTGGTACAGAAAGAGTTAAAATATGGTTTACATTTTTCGCCCAAAATGTTCATTTTGGTTCACTAATGATTAAGTCCCCCAGTTTATTACAAATTTTTAAGTGCCCTTGGTGCTAATTACGACAAATATGGTATACAGAAAAATAAAGTGATTTACAGTAGATACTACGACAGGGTAAACGCAACATGTTAAGGGGAGACAATCAAGATCCAGCAGTATCTTAAGGCATAGAGATTAATATTCTAGAATAATGATGGAATTATGAGATCCCAAAAACATTGAATACTCACAAGGAAAATCATTCGGCACCAAAAACCGAGATTGAGACGCATAACTCAGGAACTTGAGCAGGAAAATGGCCGCTTTTTATTTTGTTTATAGACATAACACGATTTTTCGGAATGGCACAATATCATGTGTGAAATATTTCCAATGATCCCGTAAAAAAATATTTAGAAAATTCTGACACAATACTATTTTAAAATTTTGATGAAACTGCTATTTCTCAACTTATTCCCTATCCTTTTATTTTGAATAGTTTTTTATAGTACGTAATTGGGGCATTGAATTCTGGAGATTTTCACATTTATAAACAAGTTTTGTAAAAGATGGAGACTTCTTTCATTAACAAGAGATATTTTGATAAGTACAAATAAAAAATTAGTAAAAAGTAAAATAATAAAAGTTTTCAATACTTATAAAATGGTTCTAAGTATCTACATGTAAATGTTTACAAATGACGTTGATCTAATAAATAATTTTGCATGCAGTTACTGGTACGCTGTTTGATCCTAATGCTTAATACCTTCATTAGTGTGACAATAATCTATTTATAGACATAATTTAACAAACACTCATACATATACACCCATACAACACACTATAAATGTTCCTAATAACGTAATGGTTTCGTGCTGTTAACTTCTGCTACTTAATATAAACAATAGCATGCACAGAACAGAAATATTTTATAAATCATCTCAACAAATTATCACAGTCCACCATTCCATAATAATAGTGATTTAGGTCAGACCATAATCATTTTATTTTAGATTTTCAAACCCCAGGAAATAAAAGCAGTTATGATGAAAATTAAACACGATATCTTATATTTTCCAAATGTGACAAAAGGGAGATAACTCACTTCCTGATACAGACAGGCTGATGGTGGAGCCAGATCCCGTACCAATGCTGTTTGTCGCCTGACAGACGTAGGAACCAGTGTCGGTACTAGCGGCATTATTGATTACGAGGGTTGGACTAGTGGTGGAGCCACCGGAGTATTTTGATCCGTCGATGGTGATGGTGGAGGTGGTTCCTCCCGAGGTTTTCTGCCAGGAGACCGACGTAATCGCTGGAGTGGCAGACACAGAACATTGAAGCGTGACCTGGGAGTTGGTGTTGACAGAGTACGAGGTTTGACCAACAGTGACCACTGGTAGATCTGGATATAAACAAAATATATAATGTCAATGAGGATGAAAAATGCATTTATTATGATACATTCAAGATTAAAATTTGTTTTATATCTTTACACAATTATGGCTTAAATATTGTCTGATAAATTGATTTAATTTTTTTTTTGCAATAATCTATAATACTGCTATGTATTATAGCTTTAAATCAAATGTATCCTTGTTAACCTTGTAACCTTGTCCACAAATATAAATGTATCTATGAGATTCAATAGAAGGGGTGATAACTCTACTTACTTCCTGTGACCGTCAGTGAGATTTGTGAACTTTGACCTGTGCCAACACTATTCACTGCGAAGCAGGTATAAGTTCCCGAATCAGCTGAGTTAGCGTTAATTACTGTAAGAGAAGGGTTGGATGTGGTGGCGCCACTGAAGTTAACGCTATCAACAGTCACGCTAGCAGTTACACCATTCTGTATACGTTGCCAGTAAACTGATGTGATGGCTGGGTTCGCTGATACGGAGCACTGGAGCGTGACTGAGGTTCCAGTGGTGACAGAGTAGGAACTCTGGGTGACTGTCAGAGAAGGTACACCTATATAAACACAACAGACAATTGTTAATAGAAATCATAGAATCCCAGATAATCTCCTTTCTTAATAAAATTTGTTTATATTCCTTGCGCTTTAAATGAAACGGTAAAGAAGCAGGATTAAAGAACTTTTATTATTGATATAATCAAGTTATTTTCCTTTTACCTTGTGTAATTATTATATACACTTCCAGACACGGTGAAGAGTGACCACACTGCTCTGTTCTAAAAAGTTACCTCCCCTTACCCTAGATAAGGTGACACCATTACTCGTCTTCCAGTCCCCCTACCCTATATATACTTTATATTCACTGCCGGACATGATAAGACTGACCACATTACTCTGTCCATTTCCTTGAGTTACCTCCCCCTACCCTATGTAACATATGATACTCACTGCCAGACACAGTAAGAGTGACCACACTGCTCTGTCCAGTTCCTACACTGTTGGATGCCTTACAAATGTATGACCCAGAATCATCACTATTGGCGTTAAGGACGGTCAGTGTAGGTGAAGATGTAGTTGACCCACTGTAGGCTCCTGTACCGATGGTCAGTGTTGTGTAGACGTTATTGATGAGTTTCTGCCAGAACACGTTAGTAACACCAGGATTGGCTGACACAGAACATTGGAGTACAGCGTTGTTTCCCGTGGTAACGGTATAAGATGTCGGCGAGGCTGTCACTGTCGGTATACCTGTGAAGAGACAAGTCAAGGCATTAGTAAAGGACAATAGATTAGGATTATCTTGACGTCTGGATTAGGATTATCTTGACATCTGGTGAATTAAAGCCTAAAACTCATTATTCTTCTGAATCAGTTCTTGCATAATGATATCAAAAAGAACTCCAATTGAGTTTAATATGAGCAGTTTCTAAATTTGAGTTAAAAATAGGGAACTAAAATTTCTAGACTTACTGCCTGTGACTGTTAGTGTTGTAGAACTGCTTTGTCCCGTCCCGACAGTGTTTGTTGCAAAACATGTGTAAGTGCCCGAGTCCCCAGAGCTAGCGGTGATCACAGTCAGGGAAGGGAAGCTAACTGTGGCTCCAGAGAAGTTTATGTTGTCAATGGTGACGGACTGTGTTCCAGAGCCAACATTTCTCTGCCAGAACACTGAAGTGTGTGAAGGATTGGCTGATACTGTACAGGCTAGTGTGACGGATGTTCCCGTGGTAACGCTGTAGGACGACTGAGATATAGCAACACTTGGAACAGCTGTAATTAAAAACAAGTTTTATTTAAAAGTGTTTCTTTGTCTATTTTGTAATTTCATTGCTACAATCCTTTATAAAAATAGATCATTTCACCAAAAACAATACTGTAGTATAATTATCGTTTCTCACTGCCTCCGTTCTTTATTTGAGGTATTTATATAACAAAAATATGTCACTGTACAGTAGTCATGATCATGCATGAGCAGACCTGCATGGTTGAACACAACATTTAGAATATACATTTTAGTAATCTTACTATTGATAGTCAGCTCCATTGATTAGTTTCCAAACTCAGACAAGATCCTTCATTTTAATTTGATTTTTTTTTAATTCTCAAGAAAAAAACATTATCCTAGTTATTTGTAACAACTTACTGCCAGAAACAGCCAAGACTACTGTGTTGCTAGTTCCTGTTCCGACAGCATTAGTCGCTGTACACACATAATTGCCATTGTCACTACTAGCCACGTTACTGATGGTCAGTGATGGTACAGATGTGGACGACCCTGAATATTTCGACCCAGTGATAGTCAATGTTGTTGTCACCCCATTCTGTGTGCGTTGCCAAGCAACAGATGTAACGGATGGATTCCCTGATACCTGACAGGCCAGAGTGACTGACTGGCCGGTGGTCACAGCATAGCTGGTTTGAGAGACAACCACACTGGGGAGACCTAGAAAATCAAAAGATGTCAAAATTATTTTCAATTTTTTCATTTTTTTTCTTCAAAGCTTTATAGTTGTTACTTTCAACATTATAAACCTTTCTTTTCCAAGGATAATACAGGAAATGACAGTCACAATTTATTTTGATAATGGTTTAAAGAAAAATAATAATCCAGTCACCAAACTGTATAGCAGAGATGTAGAAAGTTTAGACGTATCAAAAATGGAATGTGAATACCATCAAAGATTGAGGACATCATGTAAGCTTTATATTATAATATAACTTTATTTTGGGCCAGATTTAGAATTGTTCTCATTAAAGTAGTCCTTACTTCCTGACACGGTCAGTGTAGTTGAACCGCTCTGTCCAGTTCCCACGGAATTGGTAGCGAAACATGTGTAGGACCCTGAATCACTCGTGTCAGCAGAGATCACCGTGAGAGAAGGGGAGTTAACTGAGGATCCAGAGAAGTTTACATTGTCAATAGTGACAGTCTGTGTGCCTGAGCCAACGTTTCTCTGCCAGAATACTGAGGTATGTGATGGGCTGGCCGACACGGAACACGACAGGGTGATAGACGTTCCCGTGGTAACACTGTAGCCGGACTGGGAGATAGATACGGTCGGAACACCTGAAAAAAAAGGCAGATAAATACATGGCTTATATCAATTTTTCATCTTTTTGTAAGATAAAAATAATTAATGCTGATTGATTGCCGTTTTAAAGTGTTTGTTAAATGGGTGAGACGCAAATAGACAACTATTTTTCTTTAATTTGGTTTTATCAATTGATATTCACTTGATTGGTCAATAAAAACAAGCCTGGCTACATTGGTATCATATTGGCACTTAGAATTGTTTATACACCTCAGAAGTAATAATTGGGGTAAAGCAATAAATACACGTGGTATTCACATAAAAATAAATGATTTGATAGAAATAACACCTACTTCCTGACACACTGAGTGTAGTTGCACTCTGTCCAGTACCGACAGAGTTAACAGCAAAACAAGTATATGAGCCAGCGTCCGAACTACTGGCCGAGTTCACCGTGAGAGAGGGAGTGCTAACCGTCGCCCCGGAGAACTTGACATTGTCAATAGTGATGGATTGTGATCCTGACCCAGTGTTTCTCTGCCAGTAGACGGAGGTTACTGTAGGGTTACCGGACACTGAACAACCCAGGGTTATTGACGACCCTGTGGTGATACTGTATGCAGACTGGGTCACAGATACACTTGGTATGCCTGTAACAACACATTGATAGCTTAAAATATCTGCTGTTACTTTATGAGGTCAAATATTTCACAACATTAAAAGCAAATAGAGCACGATTTAAAACCAAGGCATGGAATTTTTAAAAGCAGATTGCGGCTTAGAATGGAATGTAAATTTTTGTGAGATGTACCATAGTTTTGGTATTGTGTCAAAATTTTTACTATTATCCATTTAATTACAGGAGGTCTTGTTAAACATAATAACTCAAAGACCCTATTTAATATTGGTATCCATAACCCTTCCGTGCTGTATAGAAAGTTTAATGAATGTATTCATGGTGAATGATTCCATCCTTTTTTAACATCTAAATTAGTGACTGGTATACACTTACTTCCAGATACAGACAGGGTAGTGGCACTACTCTGGCCTGTCCCAATGGCATTGGTCGCAAAACATGTGTAGGACCCAGAATCGCCAGGATCAGCAGAGAGGACTGTCAGGGAAGGGGAGCTAACTGTAGCTCCTGAGAAGTTTACGTTGTCGATAGCAACTGTCTGAGTTCCAGAACCAACGTTTCTCTGCCAGTAAACTGAGCTATGTGATGGATTGGCAGACACAGAACACGTTAGCGTTACAGACGTTCCTGTGTTGACACTATAGAAGGACTGAGAAATACTCACAGATGGTATATCTGGAAACAAAATGTCACCATATTTAATATAACATCCTTAAAATCACGCTAAAGGCTAGATATTGCCTAGTCACCATGTCAAATAAAGATTTGATAAATTTACATGTATATGAGACCTTATTCATTTATCAAAATATTTAATCGAAAGGATTTTTCACTTCACAAAACAACTTAATATGACTAGACTAGACTTACTTCCTGTGACAGCAAGAGAGATGGTACTACCCTGTCCCGTCCCCACAGAATTCGTGGCAAAACATGTATAGGTACCAGCATCTCCCGTATCGGTAGTTATCACAGTCAGGGAAGGGGAGCTAACTGCCGACCCGGAGAAGTTCACATTGTCAATGGTGACAGTTTGTGTCCCTGATCCAACATTTCTCTGCCAGAACACATTGGTGTAGGAAGGGTTAGCAGACACGGAACAAGACAGTGTGACAGTTGTTCCCACAGAAACACTGTACGAAGTCTGGGAGACAGTCACTGAAGGAATGGCTGAAAGAACACAATATAAAGGTAAGTTCAACTCTTAAATCGAAAGCATTGAAAACAGATACTAAGATCTTCTATAGATCGAGTTTAAAGAAATTAAAATCCTCTATAGATCAAGTATAAAGAAACTGAAATCCTCTATAGATCGAGTTTAAAGAAACTGAAACCCTCTATAGATCGAGTTTAAAGGAACTGAAATCCTCTATAGATCGAGTTTAAAGAAACTGAAATCCTCTATAGATCGAGTTTAAAGAAACTGAAATCCTCTATAGATCGAGTTTAAAGAAACTGAAATCCTCTATAGATCGAGTTTAAAGAAACTGAAATCCTCTATAGATCGAGTTTAAAGAAACTGAAATCCTCTATAGATCGAGTTTAAAGAAACTGAAATCCTCTATAGATCGAGTTTAAAGAAACTGAAATCCTCTATAGATCGAGTTTAAAGAAACTGAAATCCTCTATAGATCGAGTTTAAAGAAACTGAAATCCTCTATAGATCGAGTTTAAAGAAACTGAAATCCTTTATAGATCGAGTTTAAAGAAACTGCAATCCTCTATAAAGATTTGAAAGAAATATACATATGCAGTTTTATCTTGTAATTACCACTCATGCTTGAAAATTCAACTTACATCCAGTGACACTAAGAGTTGTAAGAGCACTCTGTCCAGTTCCGACGGAGTTGATAGCGTAACATCTGTATGTCCCAGAATCTGCACTATTGGCGGAGATAACGGTCAAAGAAGGGGAGCTAACTGTAGCTCCGGAGAAGTTTACATTGTCAATGGTGACGGACTGTGTCCCTGTACCTATGTCCCTCTGCCAGTATACAGAGGTATGGGAGGGGTTGGATGTGATAGAACAGCCCAGGGTCACGGTCGTCCCCGTGGTAACGCTGTAGGAGGACTGCGACACAGACACAGAGGGCACGTCTGTCAAGGAACAAAGGTTTTTTATTTAGGAGATTTCATCATTATGTATTGAAGGAGGTTTAGAAATCAGATTATCACTCAAGTTCTCAGGTACATGTAGGTCTGACACATGGAGAATTATAAATCAACATATTCAATTTTTATTTTGGAGGGGAGGGTGATTGGTAGAGAGGGTATTGGGAAAATTTGGGAAAACATACCTATATTACTGAGAACACGTACGGAAACCAATTAGTTTTTTTTTCGTAATTACAGCAACTTTCACCTATGATCTTCTACACACAATGTTTGAGAAAACTTGTATTGTAGATTTTTATTATACAAACACAAAATTTTACCCATTAATGATGGAGCTACCTCTTCCTCTAATACTTACTTCCTGACACCGTGAGAGTCGCCTGTGAACTCTGACCTGTCCCCACACTGTTGGTTGCGAAACACTTGTAGATACCATTATCTGACGTGGAGGCACTGTACACCACAAGCGATGGTGAGGACACAGACGATCCCCCGTACTTGGTGTTGTCTATACTGATCGTGTTGGTGACTCCATTGATGGTCCGTTGCCAGAACACACTGGTTGCCGCGGGAGACGCCGATACCGAACAGATGAGTGTAAGGGTATCACCAACAGACGCTGTGTAACTTGATTGACTGACACTGACGGTTGGCACGTCTGAAAGAAATCAAAAATATTAGGAAATAGATGTTTACTTTTCTATTAAATTGAAATCTTAAAAATTCAAAACTACCAGTAAATAATGACTACCAGTAAATAATGTCTGTTTTAAGTACTTACTTCCGGAGACTGACACAGAGATGACAGCGCTCTGACTTGTTCCCAGGCTGTTCGCTGCCTTACACAGGTACGCCCCTGAGTCACTAGAGTCAGCATTGTAGATCAATAGGTTGGGAGAGCTAATTGTAGATCCTCCATAATTTGTGTTGTCAATTGATAACGTGGAGTAAACGTTATTGCTGTTTAGTTTCTGCCAAAATACAGATGTGATGGCAGGACTACCAGATACAGAGCAGGAGAGTTCGACTGTCGACCCAACAAATGATGAATATGATGTGGTGGTTACTGTTACTGTAGGGACACCTAAAATTGTAAAATTTTATAATTTAGTGGTTACAAAAATGGAACACATTCTAGTTTCTCAGATTTTAAAATTATTCTGAAAATAAAGAGTTTATAATCCATTTCCAATTTAGATAAGAATAAGATGTATATCACCTGCAAAAGTTTCTCAGCTACGTCTGAAATAAATCCAGCTACGTCTGAAATCTAAACTGATTCAGCTACGTCTAAAATAATACTAAAATGATTCATTTACGTCTGAAATAAATCTCAACTGATTCAACTACGTCTGAAATAAATCTTCACTGATTCAGCTACGTCTGAAATAAATCTTAACTGATTCAGCTACGTCTGAAATAATACTAAAATGATTCAGTTACATCTGAAATAAATCTAAACTGATTCAGCTACGTCTGAAATAAATCTTAACTGATTCAGCTAGGTCTGAAATAAATCTAAACTGATTCCATTAGTAGTTAATCTATATCAAAGTGACATCTGTATCCGATTGCGGTTGACACTGAAAAAAATATACCACTTTATTTGAAAAAGGAAGAGGTGAAATGGAGAAAGGGAAGTGTTTCACGGGAGTTAGAATCAAATACACATGTTAGGTCAAGAACATACAAACAGTTAAGTTCAACAGAGGTCAAATTATATCTGATTGATCCTTACACATGCACTATATAATTTTATTTGGATTTCAGTTTAGTTTATTGGTAATAAAGTTTTTGTTTACATTTTTTTTTTTTTGTAATTTTATTTTCATGATTTTTATTGGAATATTTACCACATTAATCAAATATGCACCATTTATTGTCAAACATTTTTTGATTCCAAGTGTTAACAGAGTTTTGAGTATTACACTAATACCCTATCTTGAGGACAGAACTTCAGATAGTACACAACAAAATATCTTCAGGGTGATTTGTGATATACCCGAGTAGAGATTTTGATAATAGTTAAGTAGTAAAATACTTTAATAATTCATACTTTAATATATTAAAGTCCCAATATCTATATCTGTCTCATTTGTTTTGTGTTTTAGAAGAATTTTGAAAAGAAATCCTGTTTACTGCAAATCAGCCGACATTGTAACGTCGTTGCCGAGAACACAACGTGACTACTGTATCTATGTGACATCTTTCCTAACTCCCACAAGAACAGGCCATGAACTTTCGGACTTTAGTTTGGCAACGATCATAACTTTTATGACAACCACTTTCAATAACTGCTGTACCAAAGTTACTAAAAAATCATTATAAATATTCTTGGTATAACTTCATTTTTACTACATCTACAAATACATGTAGTAACAATATCATGGTTGGGTCTAAGTTGACCTTTTAGCGGCAATAGTAATATAAATGTGTGACATTAAGTAGAAAACTTGAGACATAGAAGTGAGATACTTGCTACCGATGACAGACAATGTAATGGTTCCACTCTCACTAATCCCGATACTGTTCACAGCGTAACAAACATAGTTTCCCTCATCCTCGCTATTGACATTGTTGATGATAAGCGTTGGTGAGCTGATAGTACCGCCCTCATATTTGTCTCCATCGACATCCAGTGTGATGACGGCTCCGCTCGACATCGTGCGTTTCCAGTATACAGTTGTTACCTCCCAGCCAGTACTGGCCGAGACTGAGGCTTGGAGTACGGCACTACTCCCAAGGATAACATCATAGGCCGAACTATTGATGGCTACTGACGGGATATCTGGAATAGATATAATGTTACACATGTGATATAAAAGATTTAATTAGGTTTGGATGGCTGAAAACTGCAAGTACTCCAGTTAAAGATTTCATATAAAATTTCAATTGACATCTCTGATTCCACAATCCTTACATGATGAGATCATTGAAAACTATGAAAATAATTCTGAAAATAATTATGAAAATAAGTTTTTTTTTAAATGATTCAAAATGATCAAACAAATAATATCTATATTACAAACATCGCAACAAAAAGTCTTTTTACGAGATGAAATATTTGGGAAAGAAATATTCATATAAGTTTGGGCTGCATAATGTGCAAACTAACCCGCAAAAAAGTTTTCAGTGGATGACTTACTTCCCCTTACTGTAAGGTCTATGATGCCACTTTCACTCGTGCCGAGGCTGTTTGTAATCCGACAGATGTAGCTCCCAGCGTCAATACTATCCACATTGTAGATGACGAGGGAGGGAGAACTGACCAGACTTCCGCCGTAGTTGATCCTGTCCACAGTAATGTTCTCCCGGGTAGTGTTAGTATACATCCTTTGCCAGAGAACAGAGGTTATGGCAGGGCTAGCGGTCACATTTACCATTAGAGTGACCGATGTTCCTGAACTAACGTTGTAAGCTGACTGGCTGATAGACACAGAAGGTGCTGAAGGGACACACAGGGAGAGAAGGAAGACAGAAGGGAGAAATAAATGGTGCTCATTATCAGGTGAACAGTACTTGAACTTGATCAAAGAATGGGGTGTGTTACTTATCTCCCTTTATTACACAACCTTGACTTTACCTGTCCCAAACTTATATTTAAATACATGCAGCACCATTTTATCACCACTGACACAAAAATTATCAGATCAACCGAAACACTGGACAGAGGCTTATTTCCCCTTTGAATTAAAACTAGTAGTTTTGAACAGTGATCTCCCCTGATTTGAAATTAATCTGGCCTAATTGTAGTTCATATTCTTTGAAGTTTTGTTCACATACTGTCCATTGTGCATAAGTCAAAGTGAAAGAGGAAGGAGAAAAAAAGAAAGTGCCTTCTAAAGCAGCTAGGTCAGCATCTTTTCTAAGCAAACTAAAAAGAAGCACATAGATAAAAATAATAAATTAATTACAGTGTAATAATTAATATGAAAAATAAAATCACAAAATTTTGAAACTTTATCAATATTCCCAAATTTCATTTACATCTTGTTTTCTGTCCTGCAATTGATAAACCACAAAAACTAATTGAACTAATTCAATTATCATAAAATAAAGCCAATTCCATTTGAAATAATGAATACATACTTGAATAATATTTTGGAATATTTTAAGTACCGATAAGTTGCAAAATGACTTCAAAAATTAAAATACAGTAATTTGAAAATATGTTTTAGTCACAAAGTTCTGTGATTATGGTATAATCATATAAACCAACTTAAATTCAATGAAACTAAATTTTGCGCTTTTTTACAGTGATTTGATTTGAAACATTTTCACAGCAATTTCTTGTGGAAAATTCTCACTAGCTACAAAATTTGCAAAATTTAACTTCATGTAAAAATAAGTTGGTAAACATAGTATGAACTGTCGATAATATAATGTTATATATCCATTTAAAAGCAGCTCATACGTCAGTAGTCAATTTCAGCAAAAAAATAGAGCATATGTTGTATGTACATCTACAAATGTACAAATGCATTGTAAGCATTTTGTTTACATGTGCTTGAAATATATGTTGCAGCCTGTGACAATGCAAGTTTCTTTGAGTTTAACTTATGCAGTAATACACAGGTACAATTAAAATTAAAAGCAGGATTTTTATGCAAACCATGTTAGAGCAAGCAGTCCTGGCTACAATTGCCTACAATGTTCCCAAATCCACAGGTGTCAGCATATGTAAATTAAACATGCAAGCATTGCAGTACAAGCAGTATATATATATAATGCAGGTACAGAAAGCAGAAGTGTTCAAACCTTGGTTGTACGAATTATGACACTTTTCAAAGCACTCACTAACTTTGAACTGTGAAAACCTTGTTGATAACAAATTACTTTCCTATCTTCTTTTCTAATAAAGATTTAATTTCAATTAAGAATGGAATTGAAAATGTTATTCTGGAAGTCTATAGATAAACACACAGATGTTTTCTTTGTAATGTGGGGCTAAAATAATATTCAAATGTAGGACCATAGATAGCTTTGACAAATTCAACTACAAATAAGCCAAGGTTTGCAAGCCAAAACCATTACATACTTACTTTAGCTGCCATACAGATGCCTAAAAAAGAATTCTAATAGACTTACTTCCTCCTGTCACCGTCAGCTGGATAAAGCTTCCTCCTCCCGTTGCTAGGGTGTTTGTAGCAAAGCATCTGTACGACCCGGAATCTGACGTCTGGGCATTGCTGATCTGGAGCGAGGGCGATGACACAGAGGATCCGGAGAATCGCGTGGCAGATGTACTGATAGTGGAGGTGGTGCCGCTCTTGATGACCTCCCAGTAGACGGAGGAGACCGTGGTGATGCTAGTGTAGGAACAGGCCAGGGTCACGGAGGATCCCGTCGATACACTGTATGTGGTCTGGGTCGTGGAGATGATGGGAGCACCTGATCGATACAAGTAGAGTGTATATCATGTAGGTGAACAAAGAGCATATGTGAATCTGAACAAACATTTGAACAATCATTTTCAGTTGAATTTTAAAAGAAACTGACGAAAATATGTTTTAATTTGAGTAATATGAGATCTAACTCAGTCAATTTCAGGACAAACCATATTATCTATTCCAACTCTCTTGGGTCTTGTCAAGTAAAACTATAGTTATCAACTTTATTTGTTCTACTTCGAATGGTATCAAGTTATACAATTTATGTAAATCAGCTCTTGATGGCCCGGATGTAAGCGCACGAGGGGTCTTAGTGTGGGAGGAAACCGGAGTGCCCCGAGAAAATCCATGTGACCCCTAACCTTTTCAGGTCCATGCCAAGGATCAAACCCTGGCCGGCAAGGTGAAAGGTGAGCGACTTAACCACTATACCAACTGATCACCCTATGTAAAACTGACTCGGGATTGACTCATATTAACATGACGTTTTTGCTTATGTAGTTGGCTGGTTCTAATGCAAAATAATAGAAGACCTTTTTTTATTAAATTTCCAAATGTACAATGCGTGTAAGGTATATTGTATTTTTTTTATTCAGTTAAAACTCATAGTTTTCAAAAACTCAGAAATGTGTTTGAACTATATCTATACCTATATAATATTTTTTTGAAGGAATACATAATTATGTGAGTTTAATTAGTTACCAATGACAATATTAGTTCAATTTGATACTGGCTTAAGAGTTTACCTGAAGAGACGATCAATGATATGTTTGGTCCTGAGGTAGTTCCAGCACTGTTCTGGCCATAACACCTATATGTAGCTTGGTCATTATTGTCGATGTTGTATATTATCAATGATGGTGAAGCCACTGACGACCCACCATAATTTGTGTTGTCGATGGTGATGGTCGTCGTGGCAGTATTAGTTATTTTCTGCCAGAATATGTTGGTTGCCCCGGATACAGAACATTGTAGTGTGGCGGTGTTTCCTTGGACGATGGTATAACTTGTCTGACTTACGGTTACAGTTGGTGCTGGAAGAAAGAAAATAAAAATTAAAGATTGAAAATGATTTTCCTTAATTTTAAATCTAGACAAAGATTGATTTTTTTTTTTTTTTTTTTTTTGGAAAAAATTAATGCAATAAGGGCACTGATATAGGATTCATTTTTTAAGCTGTCTCTACCAGTCTCCTACTGGACTATAACATGTAATTGATCAGCTTTACTAAGTATGACATGTATTTATATAGAAACAGGTAAGATTACTTAAGAGGATTTAGAAATTTGAATTGAAAAATAGTAAGACTTTAAAACTACCAGTATAATGGAAAGTTTTACCACCTGAAACTTATTTTGATTTTATAAAATTGACCGACATGTAATGTCATAATTTAACAGATGCTGAATTAAAACTAACTTTAAGGGGAATACAACCTATACAGATTAGAGTTCCTAAAGTGAGCTATACTATAAGCCTGGCCAGTATTGGGGAGTATGATGTATACAATACTACAAGCCTGGCCAGTATCGGGGAGTATGACGTACACAAGCTACAAGCCTGGCCAGTATTATAATCCTTTATACAATACATTGAGGCTACAATGACAATGTATAGTAGGTAATATGTAACTGGCATTTTGTAGGGTATTTAAGGGATTAACAAGGCATTAAATTAAATGTTATATGCTCAAAGGAAGGCATTACAATGGCACTTTCAGTGAAAACATTGATTACATCATTAATTATCAGGCTCATATTTTCACTTCTCAACTGTGCACTGTTTGAAGCAGTTATAATTATGGTCTATAAGCATCAGGGTAGAGTAGAACCTGTCTGTAGTGAACACCTCTGTATAAAGACCACCTGCTTAATAATTAAGACGCACTTCTTTTTGGTCCTAAAAGTGTTCAATGCACCACAATTTGACCTTTGTCTGTATCATCTTTGGACAGGTTTGAACGAACAGCATAATTATGATGGCTTTGCAGTCTTGTTCAAAACCAGAATACTTTTTGGAATAGGTGCAATATGTTTCCATCATGTATGTATGATTGTATGGGCGCGACCCCTGAAAAAAGGCATATACTTCTGAATATAATAACCTTCATATTTTTCATATAGGAGATCATTTTTTTTCAAATTTCATGATTTCTGTTGCTACAAATCGAGGATCATGTAAGTGACATTGTTGTACATTTTAGAATGTGGTACTGCTGGTTTAGCAGACACTATAATATACTTCTTTAGTACTAAACTAAATTTGATGGAGGACAGGTGGCAATACAAAAAGCATGTGATAGGTTTAGGGATGTAAGATTATGGATATTGCCTGTACCCACAAGTTTTCTTTAAAATTTTCATTACATGCATATACCGATTATGTGATGCATTAAAATCTGAAAATTTTAACCCAAAAGTCAACTTTTCTACTACTGTATTACAATAACTTAAATATGCTCTTTTTTTGCCTTATCTTACAAATGTTTAATTCTAAAAATATAATTTTTAATTAGTTAATTAGTACAGCTAGACTTTGGTTCAAGCCTTATTAATGGGATTGATAATGAATGATTCAGATTGTCTCCCCCTAGTTTGAAAACTGCATGTAGTCAACAGCATGACAGGTATAGACAGAATATCCACCCAACCCTATATATATATGTAAATTGTTCATAAGATTTTCTCAACAGAATTCTAAAATTTCTTATTCAAGATTATCTCCCCCTAGTTTGAATAAAATTTCTTATTCAAGATTATCTCCCCCTAGTTTGAATTTAGAATCATATATGTTGCAGAGATAAAAATTATGAAGTTTTAGTTTTCAACTTTAGCAATGATTTTAATTTTCTAGAGACCAATGATATGGAATTTCAAAATATTTTACTATACAATGACAGGTACATAGCAGATGGTGAAATTATTATATTTTGGGTTTATCATATAAAGTCAAGCATTGTATTTGCATGGATTATGATTGTAATGCATATGATTATATATATATATAATGTGTTTCTAAAGTATAGGATAGGCTAGCAGGTAAGTATTATTCTACTGTATATTCCTAATTTGGCATTTATCATATCTACTATTGAGGTTTATTTTCCCTGTGAGTGATATATACATAGGATCCTACCTGTACAGGGTTACAATGTAAAGCCATATAACATACAGTAGTAAGGCTGTGTTGTCTATAACAGGCAGGTATACTATAGACATTGTACCTACTCTGTAGGGACAGAGATATAGCTGGGCTGTCAGCACTTCCCCCACTGTTGGTACCACGACAGATGTAACTGCCGACATTTCCACTGCTCATGCTCAGAATGGTCAGAGAGGGGTTGGGAAGGCTCCCAAAACTGACCAATGCAGCATTGTTTGCTACAGTGTTCCCATTAAAAAGCCATGAAAAGGAAGTGGCACCACTTGTGGTGCATTGTAAGGTGACCTGAGAGCCGGAGGCGGCTGTGTAGGAAGTCTCCTGGATTGTCATTGTGGGTACAGAAACTGTAACCAAGGCAACAGTTTTATCATAAACTTTAAATGTAACCAAGGTAATATAAACTGTAACCAAGGCAACATTTTTATCATAAATCTTAAACGTAACCAAGGCAACATAAACTGTACCCAAGGCAACAATGAAAGTTTAATCATATCAAGGGACTTAATTTCATGATTGAGATATAAATAATTATTTGATCAAAAACATGCAAATATTTCATATACATATGAACTTTCAAGGATAAAAATCAATATAATTTGTAATGCCACGGATGCATGAAATTTATTCTAATGAACATTAGTATTAAACACTTGTACCACTCATTATATTTGCAATTACAAGTGTATTATTATATGTATAAATGTCATTTCAAAGCATACTATATTATCATTATGATATCTTCTTTAATTAATTAATACATTGTACTTGATATTGAATAAAAAAAAGTTCAGATGCTACTTATAAAGACTAAAAACAAATGTGATAAACTCAAATGTGATGTTATGCAATCGACGTAATACAGTTATTGAAAAATACTATAACAAGTTATAAAATAGCAATACAATTAACATATTACATGACAATAAATCAAAATCATCATCAACAATTTTAAAAAGACAATAGGAAGATCATAACAGCAAAACAAGAAAAGCAAACAGAATGGTTATATAAAGTCAAAGCACATCAAAGGTTGTACAGTTGTCAGGACAGGTGTACAGGTATAGACAAATGGACAGGTAATGGACAGGTAAACAAGAGGATAGACAGAAAATCTACCTGTATTGTTTACATCAGCTGAGAAATCAAAGGTCAAAAGGCAAAGGTCAAAAATGTATGGATACTAACTAAAAGGTGAGAGTACTCTAACTGATAATGATGATGCCAATTCAATTGAAATATAAGCCAAAAAGCATGGAATATATGAACATCTTTAATATTATCTGTTAAAAATAAAAGTGTAGATTTTTAAGGTTTCATCTCATTGAAAATTAATATGTTAAAAATATAGCATAATCAATTTTTGGCTTATTTTCATATCTTGGAAGTATAATGGAATGTGAGATGCCCTGAAACATGCTTATGATATAACATCAGTGTCAAGATATGTTCATAGCGTTCTACAGTGCTTCAACCTGAAAACAATAAATTATTGTTAATAACATTATATTATTAATAGTCATTTTCTATTTTATTTTTTATGATGGAAATCCTCAAGTTAAAAAACAGAAGCGTTCTGAGTTGTTTCTACTTCTGTAAATATATAATTCAAGGAAAAGTCATTGTACATTTTAACAATATTTTCATAAGAGCTGTTTGAAAAATTAGCCAAGTTGGCCTTTGGCAGACTTAATTACTAACAAGAACTTAGGAATGGAGCTCTAAAATCACCAAAAGAATGCTCATACATCCAAAATAATATTTCTAGTGCTATATCTATTATAAAGGATATAAGCATTATCACTGGTATCATATAACATTGATTTCACCCATTAAATTTTACATCCCTTGAAATTATCAAAACCTTGAATTTTCTTCCATAAAAGATTGTCCCTATAATGCAGAAATCATCAATGCATGCAGTTGCAAAGTGATTATAAATCAAATTTAAAAAATTGTACAAAAAAATAATATGTTTTCTAATCAATCAATAGATATGAACCATTTATTTTAAGAAATGATGATTTAACCTGTCAAATTTAATATTCATCGCGTGGCATACATGTCCCTGTAAATGCCAAAAGTGTAAAGCACATGCATCACAGTGTATATATATGCTGTTCTACGCATTCTATACTACACATGACCAGTGACGATACATACCACTACCTGTAAGGTAACCAGTTTAAAACATTAATTAGGACTAGTTAATGTGTCACCATATTCAAATATTTCAGAGGTATACCACAGATTGAGAAAAATAATGTAAAAATACACAAGAGGTGTTAAGTGTAAAAAGAACACAAACTCCACCACCAACCCAACCACATTTATTCAAGGAATAAACACACTTTTTATTCTGAAATCCAGCAAACTATGAAATTATGATATAAAATTAATAGTAATGTATGAATATGTATGGCTGTTGCCTAGTGCAAATCAATTTTGCTTTTGTTAATTGAAATACCTGACTTAAAATTTTCCAGTGGAAACTCCATTTGATTTAAGGAACAAGACTATAATCATAATAGCATTAAATTGGTCACCAGATCAGACCATGACCATGAATGAATCATTGATTGGCAAAAACACTGTTTTGTGATCAAACTAAGATGATTCATTAACAAGGCTAACACAAAAGGTCTGTGTAGAAGTATAAACATTTGACAACTAGGATCAATGTAGGCAAAGCTAGGTCATTCTTTTGAAAATCATACACAGTACTGACATTGTAACATGATGCTGGAAGCTAAGATCTCATTTCGTTTGACCAAAATCTGTGACAGGAAATTAATTTAGATTCAGTTACTTCCTAAGGAAAATTTACGACTAAGAAATTCACAATTTTTGTTATGATTTGCAAAATTTTTAATCTTAAACATTTATCATGAATTTTGATATTTACTAATGCATCAACTAATAGCAGAAGTGCAGTTCTTACCCGCGAGTTGGAGTGTTATGGATCTCTGAATTGGAGACGAAAGTGTTTGTGAATGTTCAACCTGACACATGAGCACCTTTCCATTGTCTGCCGAAACAGGTGTGTAAGTCAGTATACTCATTGTCAGGTAGGTTGTGTCTGTATTCTGGGATATCGCTGTGGATATACCAGATATAATGGGGTTAGAATCTAAGCTCCATGAAAACGAGGGAACCGGGTAGGATCTATTGGTCAGACACGTCCATGATTCGCTGACGTTGGCCGTCACCAACGAGTCTCCTTGTATAACAGGATTTAACGGTGGCACTGAAAAACAGAGACACAACAAGCTGGTAAATATTGGTAAACAGAAAATAAGACCTTGTAGTTCATTCAGAGTGGTCACATTGTAAATTGAGTTACAAAATGCAATCAAATTACATTAACTATTATATAAGTATCAATAAGTATCCACCAGCTCACAAGTTATATTAGGCTCTAATTCCTTCTACGTAGTTCTGACACATTTAACACATTTTAATTAATATTCTGGCAGATCACTATTGTATTTAATATACATCCAACTCATTTATAAAAAAAACACCAAAAAAAGAACAACAGTTATTTTAATTGACAGCCTGGAGTAATCCAAAGTAACGAGATGTCAGATAGTCACATAAACTTGTAATTCCATAGTAGCTTAAAACTCCTTTTATTAGATAAATGATGAAACAAAGATTCCCCCTCAGATCTGCTGATGTTGATATCGATATTGCAAAAGTTCTAACTAAAGCACAAGTTTAACATATCATGTGACTTACCGTAAATATCAGTGAACTGTTTAGTCGCTGTCAGTGGTGTTGTGGTTGCCGAATTCTCAACTTCACATTTGAACACTACATTTTTATCACTGAACTGAACAGTTGTACTGTAAATATTTGTGTGAACCGCGTCACCAGATGAGGAATCCGTAAAATATGTGTCATCCACTAGGACGTTATTCTTGAACCATTTTACCGTCGGGGTGGGCGTCCCGCCGGTTGCTATACAGGTGAAGTTGACTGGACCCTCTTTGATCGTGCTGACGGTCGGACTAGGTATACTGGGGCTACCAGGGGCAGCTAAAATGTTATCAACATTCACAGACAACACCGAAATAATTCCCTCTGATAGAAAAAAATAATCAGGATGATTTGACATTTTCATTTCTAATTTTTTGTTTTTGTTCAATTGTTTGTTTTGCTATTTTGCTTTCCATTTAACTGTACGTGACACAATCTTTTTGAAATTCAAAGATTTTTATAAAAATTAAAGACCAAAAGCACATGGTAATCATTTTTGAAATTGTTTGTCTATCAAACTAATCCTGATCAATTCTTTCCTATCAGCGATACTTAATCCTTTGGTTAATGATTGAGTGATCGATACCTGGAAAAAAAACCTCTATGATTGATAGATTTATGAATGGTGAAATGAAATTTTGAAGAATTTTGATTTAGTTAATGTCAGTATTTCAGATAATATCAGATGTTTAAGACAAAGTTGAAGGAAAATTAAATGTTACATCTAAATGTATAATATACACACAACAACAGAAAAACAATAGATATCTTGTTTAATATTTGTGAAGTTAACAGAAACCCAAATATTACAAGCCACTTAAATTAATTATTTTTGAATTTGAAAATAAACAATTATAAAAACAAGATAATTTTCATCATTTATTAAGTCTTGATTTAACATTTGGGTATCATATCACTGAGAAATTCCACATGAAACGTGCATGCTACAAGAAGGCCTGGCAACAAATGGAAACTATCAGATTATCTCCCTTGTTCCTACATGAATTGGTACAGTTAATAAAGGGAGATAATTCACTTTTAGTTTCTCTTTATCAAATACATGTTGTGATTCTGGTGAATACAAAAACTAAGAAAAGATAAAGTATATTTTATTGAAAATTTAAATGAAACCACAACATTGGAATGGAAAGACAATAACCAATGGCTTAAATCTTAAAGGAAAATGAATTTCAGAATTGCATGGGTATTATTTGATCACCAGATCCAAACATTCCAGGCCTCCAAGACAGTTTTTTACACAAAATTAATAACAAGAATCATTAATTTTATACAAACATGGAAAAAAGGCTAGTCAAAATAAAAAAAATCTTAGAAAATCTACAGATTTCTTGTTTATAATCAAAGTTCATTAGCATATGAGTAGAGAAAATGCTGAATGAAAGCTATAAATCTGTGAACATGAGTATATTCACTGTAGCAGTCAGAAAAAAATCTAAATCATGAAGTATAGATCTATACTTACTTTGTGATAGAACTCCTGGGACGAGAATCAGTAGAACAGCTAAAGGAATCCTCATTGCACAGGAATATATTGTAGTCCGATCCATTTTACGAAAATATAATTGATACACTCGTTAACTTAATCCAATAAAGAATGAATTTGAAGTTCCACTAAGAAGAATGCATCTCTGTAGAGCTGACGAAATAATCCTTTACGAAATGTTCTCTTGGACCACCTGGAATGAAGACAAAAACATGTAAATTTTTATATAAAAATATAAGTTTTTCAGAAGCACATAATTAACTTAAGTTGAGCTGGTTTTGTTTTAAATGTCTGAAAATGAATCAGACTATAAGTTAATAACTTGATTAATTAAAACCTTAAATTCATTCAGATTAAACAATTCCTTTTTCCTGTTTTATGGAAGTATTTGTAAGTCATAAAAGTACAATACAGGTTGAACAGGATTCAATGAATGAAAATTTGATAACATGCTCATATACAACGTAAGTATTAATTCAGCATGCTCGCATAATAGATTCAAGGTCATCATCAAGCAGCCTCCAGATTCTGGAGTAAAATAAAGGGAAGTAATTCAGACAGATCAGAATGAAAACACCCAAGATAATGTTATATATTGTTGAGGAGTAATTAAAGGAATGAGATAAACATTGGCTTTTATCTTAATTATCTCTAACCATCACCATACGATTGGATTAATGATATCAAACACCTAAACAGTACATGCTTCTCTATAGTGATAAGTATTTTTCTGTTGAATTTCAAAAATATATAACTACAATCTGCCTAATAAGTGACCACTTCTGTATAAAGACCGCCAGCCAAATATTATAGTCACCACTTCATAGGGGTCCAAAATTGGTCAATTTCAACACAATATGTTTATAACGATCACTTGGTTGCAAAAGTGTTTTTTTTCTTTGTCTCTTGAGGGGTCTATATAAACCGGTTTGCCGACTCTATATATGGTATCGTGATGAATTGGATTTCATTAGGATATTTTTTAAAACTTACATTCAAAAGTAAGTTGAAATATTAGCTTTGAAAGCTATATTTATAAAAGATCTACCAAACTACGAGTCTGAGAATAACCTGTTGTAGTTCTGACATACATAATTATAATCCTATATAGATCTGTGATGGTAGCTAGGTTTGTAGGCATGTACACACATATATATATATATATATATACAGTGAAAGGCATTATTTACAGTAGACCTATAGCTGACTCAACAATCCTCCGAGGCGCTTGTGTTAAAAAACGGTGGGTGTGTTACCTAGAGATTCCGATCATATTGAATATGTTTGTGTAGTCCTAATCGGGACAAAATAGAACATTGTGTACATTGAGAATAAAGAACAGGTTTGATCAGTATGGAAAAAAAACCCAAACATTTTAGATGCACTTAGAATGATATTACCTGGTATATATACATGTATACATATAGGGAGTCCATGTCCCAGAACATTTTAAGATCGCATACATATACATTGTATATATAATGATGTCTTATACATGGGTGAAACTTATAGATATCTCATCATTTCTATCTAAATTATGTTTTTTATCTAAAAAGTAAAATATATATCAATACAAATGTAGTTTCAAATTTAACCCAGCTATACGCAGGAGTCATTGCAATGACTGTAAACCTTCAGACTGAAATTCATGTCTCGTATTGAATATTTCTATTCGCATTGAAAATGTATCTTTATGAGTAAGAATTAGTAAGAGTTAGCTATCTGTTCTTATCTTAAGTAAAATTTGTTTATAACGAGCATGCTTACAACAAACTCGTGGTAATAACTAAACAATTTTCATTCCTGTCTAGGTTCAGATACAATATCTTCAACATGTATACATTGAATATTGAACTATGCTTAAATGAAGTAATTATGATGGTCCCCAGAGGTTCGTTATAACTGTGTTTTACTGTAATCAAGACTCAAATATAACGATTCACTCGTGAAAATATTCATATTTACAGTAAGTCAGTAATATGACATCAAACGAAACAAATTATAAAGATTCCATCTACATGTATTAATAATACTATTCAACAGTATACAAAGTTATGGCGAAGTGCACAGAGGGCTACATTGTATATTACAATGACAAACATCAACATCATACATTTTACAAATGTAAACAAGTTTGTTTAAAAGACCAGCATACGGTGGAATAAATTTCAAAAGATAATTGCTCAATGATTCCTTTTATATGAAATCGTTAAAAGGTAAAACTGATATCGATCAGTTGAGTGACATTTGTGAGAATATGAATAAACGCGATCATTATATGAGGAATTCATCGAGCAATGTTATTTAATAATCCCAAACACATACCAGTCCTGATCAATATGTTTTCATCTAAGGCATCAATTTTACCTTAACTGAAAAAGGAAAACATTGAAATGAGACTTTAATGACTAATTATTTGGATAACATGGGATATATGGATGAGGAGAGAAATTTATTTAGAAGATCCTTTATAAGGTACAATCAGTACCTGTGAGGAGGGGGAGGGAGAGGGGGGAGGGACATTCTATATGTATGCTCCTATACTTGTCAGTTTGTCTTCTATATCAGGAAATAATATCTGCTATTCCTCAAGATACATGTAAGAATTGTCGCCAGAGCGGCAGAATAATACCCCTGCTTCACCAATTTAGTAATAATGCTATTAAATAGGGGACATTGCAGAACCCTATAGAGTTTACTCCCCTTTATGTCAGGGTTCTGTGTACCAAAACTTATCAAAATCTGTCAAGTAGTTTTAAGGTGGAGTTCATCAGACAAAGTTGTGTCTAAAGACAGACAAGATGGACAACCTGATTCCAGTATACCAACCAACCGACCCCAACCCCCACCCTTACTTCAATGCAGGGGGTATAATTAAGGAAATAATCATGGTTTGCTTCTGTTTTACATCCTAACATTTTTTTATATGACCAGTACCTGGTGACTACCCCACTTAGGATTCAAACTTGAAACCACCTGGCCACTGTGGTTATATGTTCCCATGTAAATTAGAACTGTCATCCAATGGACCCCCCCCCCCCCCATTCGGCCTCCCCTGTTTTGTAAAAATTGAGCATAATACATATTGTTCACATATATCAATACTGTATTGTCTTAAACAAGTTTCATTGAAATCCCTCCAGTACTTTTGGAGGGGTGGCCGTCCTCTACTACATTGTAGTTTAGTTTGGTTTTATTAGTTTAATGTCCTTTCAACAGCCAAGGTCATGTAAAGATGTGCCAGGTTTGTTGGTGAAGGAAAGCTGGAGTACCCGGAGATAAAACCACCGACTAGTGGTCAGTACCTGGCAACTGCCCCAAAGGGATTTGAACCCGCATCCCGGGTGGTAATATGTCAGGACATCTCAACCACTTAGACACTGCAGCACCATATACTTCATTATAAATCCCTACAATAGTCTACAGAACTAGTACGGGTAAACATGGATAAAATAAACTAGGAATCAAAACACCTGGTACCTGCACATAAACACAATACATGCATGAACATATAGCATGTCTAACTGCATTCATGACCTTGAATTGCGTGCCATATACCTGTTATAATGGGCGTGTTATTAAAAACCTTAAACCTGTCAATATTAGTCTAATTGTGCTCATATTATGGGAGCTACGATAATGGTGATGTCCTTGGGTGATGAGATAAATTATCGTTAACAAAGACCAGGTGTCTCACCTGTACAGGTGTCAATTATCATTTAAATACTGATATAGGAATTTTTTAAATATAATTTCAATTTACTTTGAGGAAATTAAATGAATTAAAAATAATTTTTTCATACAATAGGGTATTTAATTCACTTTTTATTTCTAAATATAGTTTTTCACTTACAAACAAACATTATACTGTAATTTGAAACTGCTGACACTGATAAAACATGTGTAAAAACATAAATGAACATGAAGAATTTGATTAGCCTTAATTTACTAGATGTCAATATTAATTATGCCATCATTTACATACCAGCAAATTAATTACATCCAGCTTTAACTTTTCTTCAAATCTAATTGAAACTTCATTAAATATATTTCAACCAATCATTTTTCTAAATATAAACATGCTTTTGCTATTAATATATTTTGTCGTTTAATTTCTAACATTTGCCTTTTTACAAGGATAGTCAAATTGACTACCAATAATAGTACCATCCAAGATTTTAAGTTATTCAAGAGTTTTCTTTTAATTCAAGTATTTTTAAGGTTTGGTCGGGGTCATCAAGTGCTTAAAACAACTATAATTAATATCTCAGAGCTCTGGATATCAATGATTATCTATAAACATTCTGTATATATTCAGATACATATAGTATCAATTGTAACAGCTAGTTTCTCAGCTTATTTTAACTGGCCCATGTAACTATGAAATTCCTTACATGTACATTTTTTTTACTTCAATTTCATCATGACAAATCAGTTAATCACCACCTACATAATGTAATATAATAATTATTGGACACAGTTGAACTTAAAGTCAATTATGATATACAAAAAAGTAATCATTTGAACAAAGAGCTATAGTTATACCATAGTTGTGGTTTAAAAAAAAAACACTTTTTGGGTGGTGGTACAGTACATGTTCATTGTATAAGAAAAGTCAATCCCAAAAAGAATTGAAAGGGTATGTATGGTAGACAGTAACATATGGCAGTCTGATATTCTTAAAATGTATCGTGAAATATTTCACATTTGAGTTGATTATTGACACGTTTATATTCTGTGAGAACCAAACAAACAAAAATATTGGAGTCTACACAATAACAATTGATATAAGTATAGATTTACTTACATCAAATTAATCATTTTATAGGTACATACTGTATATAAATATATATATATACAGTACTCTTTACCTACCACTGAAACGTGTCCCTTAAATCCAATATACCGGTACATAAATTAACGAATCCTCACTCCTTATAAACACGAAAGTATTTCCCTGGTTAAATGAATCCACGCTTCACCTCAGATTTTTAGATAGTGTGTAAATAATTATCATTAACTATAAAACAGCATACCTGTATCGCTGCGAGTGTCACCAAGGCACACACTCCGACACACACCAATACCGTCTGTGACTGGCTCACTGACATGTTCCTACATATCGCACTTTCGCCCCCCATTACAATTGTGAAAAGGCTATAGCTTATTGGAGCTTACAAATAGACCTTTGTTGTCCCATGGGATTAAACGTCGCACTGACCAGAAATTTCTCTGGTATACAAGCTCAATTTCTTTTTATATATACACAAAGAATTATCAATTAGTCCTTGGTATAATAGTAACAAAATATGACTGTATCATGTTAAAATCGAAATGTATGGATAAACCAATATTCAAGTGGTATGATTTTATAGTGAAAATAAGAGTGAAAACTACAATTAAACTGTTAAATATATTTAACCTTCTGAGAACCTTAATTTTAAATGAATGGCTTAAACAGGATTTTTGTTTTGTTTATACTGTAAGCTAAGTTGTCTCCCTTGTGTACCCTTTATTAGCTGATCAAAAACTAAGTTGATCTTTTTACTCCTTGTCAATTCAATTATTTTATTACCTTGAGCCTTTCGGCTTTGTATGTATGTTATACATGTAGCTTGGCCTGAGTGAAAGTCTATTAAAGTCTTGAACCTCTTGAAACTCTAAATTCTATGCTAATTGATAAATGTCAAGACCCAGTAGTAACGGAGTACACAGAGAAAAACCACCTACCAACACACAGAAGTATCCTATTCTATACACAGAACAAGATGTACCATTACAATCGAACTTGGAACCAAATGAAGAAGAACTAATTGATATCACCCATTGTTCAAGATGACCATCCATTCCTGTATCTTTGTAATGAAGATTTTGCCAATATGATTGTCTCCTTAAATTATGAAACTGATCAAAAGAAAACTGCATTGTTTTATATTTGATTGTTTGTTTGTTTGATTAATTAACGTCCTATTAACAGCTATGGTCATGTAAGGATGGCCTCACATGTATGTGGTGTGTTGCGTGTATGTTGTGTGAGGTGCATGTTTTGGGAGACTGCGGTATATTCATGTTGTGTCTTCTTGTAGAGTGGAACTGTTGCCCTTTTTATAGTGAGTGCTATATCAATGAAGCATGCCGCCGAAGACACCAAGCAACACACCCCACCCGGTCACATTATACTGACAACGGGAAAACCAGTTGTCCCACTCCCTGTATGCTGAGCGCTAAGCAGGAGCAGAAACTACCACTTTTATAATCTTTGGTGTGTCTCGGCCAGAGGACAGAACCCAGAGCCTTCCTCACAGGGGCGAACGCTCAACTCAAGGCCAAAAGTGAGGCGGTGCCAAGGGAGTCATTAGGAAAGATAAAGTCAGTTAGGAAGAAGAGAAAAGATAAGATCATAAATTTAGTCGCCTTTTACGATCATGCAATAGGGGCAGCAGGTACAATTCTAACGCCCTACCTGCAGGCCAGCATTGTTTTATAACATTTATATGTATTAAAATCACTAGTCAGGAAGTCTTAAATTATAAATATAGCAATTAAATTGGTGTAGATAAAAGATGAAACACCACAACATTATCATCCAATAAAGCTAACCAGTATTATATCACAGCATGTATCCACTTTATTAAATCTGATTTAAATAATTGAACTATCTATTAATCTGAGCATTCTTATAACGATTACCAGTGTCTACCCTGAATGTACATGTAATGCGTATAAAATGATGGGACTTTTAATCCACTTGACATTTCATTAATAATTAACGGACAATTCTACAGGATAATTAAGTCCTCTAATTAGTCTGCAATATTCTGCATGCTTCATTCAGTGATTTCAACAGAAACGCGCTAAGCAGGAGCAGAAACTACCACTTTTATAATCTTTGGTGTGTCTCGGCCAGGGGACAGAACCCAGAGCCTTCCTCACAGGGGCGAACGCTCAACTCAAGGCCAAAAGTGAGGCGGTGCCAAGGGAGTCATTAGGAAAGATAAAGTCAGTTAGGAAGAAGAGAAAAGATAAGATCATAAATTTAGTCGCCTTTTACGATCATGCAATAGGGGCAGCAGGTACAATTCTAACGCCCTACCTGCAGGGCCAGCATTGTTTTATAACATTTATATGTATTAAAAATCACTAGTTAGGAAGTCTCAAGTTATAAACAAAACAATTAAATTGGTGTAGATAAAAGATGAAACACCACAACATTATCATCCAATAAAGCTAACCAGTATTATATCACAGCATGTATCCACTTTATTAAATCTGATTTAAATAATTGAACTATCTATTAATCTGAGCATTCTTATAATGATTACCAGTGTCTACCCTGAATGTAATGAGTATAAAATGATGGGACTTTTAATCCACTTGACATTTCATTAATAATTAAAAGACAATTCTACAGGATAATTAAGTCCTCTAATTAGTCTGCAATATTCTGCATGCTTCATTCAGTGATTTCAACAGAAACTTTATTGAATTGAAAATTATTTAATTTTAATTTCCCTCTTACAAATAGAGACAAGGTTTTAAATGTTTATTTATTTTTTGGATTATTATACAATACCAATATTAACAGCATCCTACCTGCACATGTATACATCACTGGAAATTAATTGATATACATGTACAATGTACATGGTATCCCGGTGTCCTATGTAGCCACTGTGCGAACAATTAAGCTTTATAGAGTGTAGCTGATAATTACAACTACATATTACATTAATATAGGGCTCATATTGATTACCTAGGTAGCATTGCTAGCTACTGGACTTTAATTAGCACTCTGATATACTTACAGGTACATTACTATATACCTGTGAAACACCTTAACGAGATAAATAAATACAGGTATATTCTGCTACCTGTATAGGCCAGAGATAAAATATCTGCCTCTCAAATTAATGCCCTACTTTTTCCAGTATTAATTGCAAACTTTAATTACTAACATATTCACATGTTAACTGTGGCATTAATTAATACAGAATTAGTCGGCCATCTGATTTATTAATCACCCTATTGTTTCGTTGATATACCATCTCTTCATTTTTATAAATTGTATATTTAGTGCTTTATTCATTCAATAATATGACTTTTAATATGAATATTTTTTGATATGAGCTGCTTTTGGTTTCTCTTATAAATAAGAATTAACGTTTAGTATAAGTATAAATCAATAATTTCTATATAGTTCCATATTCAAGCAGACATCATGATCACAACAATTTCTGATTGAAAAGCCAAGGAGTTGTTTGTAGCTTTTAATTTAATTCTAGCTATTAAACCAGTTGAGTAGATATTAACATCAAGAGAATATCTGTCAGTGTCAGCCTCTTAGATAGGTATTGGTATGATCAGATTTCATTTACATGGACTAGTTTTCTGCCTATACAAGTAGTTGTTTGTTCCCTGTTCATATTTCTCATTCACAACTTATCTGAAATCACTTCTTCTATTGATGCTGCCGGAATCTTTTGTTGCATTATATATTTGAATATTTTATTTCAAGTTTTCAAAAAAGTTGTTATCTCATAAAGTATAGGCCCAGTCCTGGCATTGTGCAGTAAAATCATGTAGTTTCATTACATACCAGGTATATTCCAAGTTTGAAATTGAAATGCTTGAATTTTTACATGAATATATGAATCCTCAACAAAGAGCCACAAAGCATGGCATTTTATGGGGGAAATAAAAAAAAAATTTCGACTGATCAACTTCATCTGATTTTTAAGTAAAGGTCTGCAGCATGATAACTACATCTTAATGCAATAATATCTAAATAATGGTTGTTACATCAAAACAGCATAAAACATTAAATATCAACTTTTTAAAAATAACAAATTAATGTCTAAGATTACTAATCCAAATTCCTAAAAAAAAAAAAAAAAAGGCAACCTTTTCCCGTTATATTGACAAGCTAATCTTTCTCATTACCAAAATAATGAAACTATCCAATATTTTGATTTGTCACCATGGTAACCAGATCTAAACAACTGCCGAGGAATCACAAGTATATGTCGATCACCATGACAACCAAACAATACCTATTGGATGGAGGCTTCACTGTAACATAAGATGACATTGACTGTATGACTATATTGAATTTCTGCTATATTTACCTGGCTTTTAAATAGATTGTAACATTACCTGTTCTATATCTAGTGTCAATGTATAATACGTACTACTAGTAATTTTTTAAAATCCCAATCAAAAGGGTCAGAGCACTTAAATTACATTGTACATACAATGATCAGTAAAAATATCAAAGTTACATTAGGCCTATAGATATCGGTATCGAGGGAGTTCAAAATTAAAGCCACACATTGATGCTAGGAAACCAGTACATGAACATATTTGCTGTCTTTATCAGCAAAGAATGTGAAGAAATTTGTTTTGCTTGATTGTAAATTGGCTACTAATAAATTGTCCATAATTCAATTATTCTACAATAGTCTTACAAGTCCCCAAACAAGAGATTGAAAGTGATTATTAGTACCATCACTGGACATGGGCTTGTTATGACATGAATTTAAAACATCATGACAATTTCAATCGTTCTTTTTTAAGGCCAAAGAGCTAGAATTACCACCTTGACTCACCTTGCATTTCTTATAAATGGCAATATCTTATTGTGTTGTTTTTGTGTTTTCTTTTGTTATATTATGTAATGAGAAAGGAGGGGCCCCTTTGAAAATTGGACATTTGTTTTCAATACAGATATGTGGGAAAAGAAGTAGTCTATCTTGTCATACTGTTTGTAGGAATCAAATTACCTGAATTAGTAAATATGGGGCAAAATATTCTAAAGCTAGTCAGTCTAATCAAAATTACACTTGTAAATCTGTCTAAGTTAAATTAGATTGACAGCCAGTGTATCATAAATATATATATATAAAAGTTAATAAAAAGTATTGTAATTAATACTGACCTGGCTGAGGCACATGAAGATATCCCTAATGTCGGTGAATGTTACCAAAGTGACATGAAATGCATGTATATAAGAAATTCACTTTCCTGTGTATGTTTATATTCAATAACATGTAATCCATTTTAGTGCTATATTGTAGCTAGAAAGAGAAATGTAGGTGTCTGTTCTAAAACAGTATAAAATATGCGGAATCTGATGAACAGATCTAAATGTAGCTATGGGTATAGTACTTATAATCCATGTAAACAAATAACAAACCATATGCATATTTATATCCTTAGACACTTTGAAATGCAAATATTTGTTTCCTTCAAACTTTTCCTATCACCTAATTTGCATAATTGATTTATAAAATTATCTGTAATCCCATAGCTATACATATTGTTAGGTTCACCCAAGTTCCTGTTTACAGGGTTTTAATAGTCAAGTACTTACAACTTGATTTTTTGATTTTCAAATATGCTATAAATAGTAGCTGGTATATATGTCATCAAACCCTATAGCCAATGGCAAATTCTGTACATATTATACATTTGTAATTTAAGGTTTTGTTGATAAGGAAGCCTATAATTATATCTAAAAATAGAATATGGATCATAGAAGTCTAATTGCAATTAAAAAACTGTTTCACTAAAACCTGCAATAACACTTAAACACTACCACGTACCTTTGCTTTTTTTTTTTTTAATTGTAAAGTATGATATTAGAAATGGATTTCATGTTTAAGAAGTTGAGGAATCTAGCTTGAGTCATTGAAAACCACCAACCCACCATCAACTAGTACCCACATGGCAACTGCATGCCCCACATCAACCTCAAACATCCAATCCAAACTACGATGACCTTTATCTTGATTAGAGGTCAAGGTCATTTATTTGAACAAAGTCGTTGATACAACCCGCATCATCTGAGATTGGTTTAATTATGATATGATCTTCATAACATTCAGTTGAATTTTAGAGCATTGATATTTGAAAATGACCGTAAAATATATAATATTATTTGAAAAATCCACTTCAGGAATTTTGGTTAAAAATCATAAAGATTCATGATCACAAACTATTAACTAAGATTTAGAATATCTAAATTTTGTAATTATATATAATGAATTTTAGCTTTTATCTCACTTTCATTGCAGGTAACCATCCAATAAAGGATTACTTTCTAGTAATTATCATGCTATGGTTACAATATTCATAATACATTGTAATTAAGTTTCTTGACAAAGAAGATTTCAAGTTTTTAAGAAAATCAGAGAAATTAATTCATTTCTTGTCTTAAAATGATAATACAATTAATGCAGTGTAAGTGCTAAATGATCCCATATGGACCCCGATCAAGGCTCCACACATGATGTATATAAGTGCCCTCTGACTATTATGTAACACTATAATAATAATGATAATACAAATTCCAATATACAAAGATCAGCTCACCCAAGTAAAACATCAATTCTTCCATTGCTTATTGAAATGAATGACAAAGCTGTAATCAATTTGTAATGAAAAGCATTGAGGTCTATAAAAAGACTTTTATATTGGAAATGTGACAATTATATTTCAGCGAGTCCTGTTGTTGAAGTCTACAATTAGATTTAGATTGCTTTCCTGTATGCAGGAATCACAATAAAGGTAAAGTTTAATTGCAAATAAAATCTAATTTCAGCATTAATGTTTGCCGTCAAATAGAATTTGATAAAGGATGATAAAATAGTTATACTCACCCTTTTCTTTGATGAAATCAAGAAAAAACAACAAGGAGGTATGAACTTATATACCCAATAAAATTGACACAATATCAATTTTATTGGGTACATAAGTTCATACTGCACCTAAGGTCTGCCTTTAATTAGGATTGTCTCCCCTGTCTATAATGTGTGTGAATGTCTGTATGTTTTGGGAGGCTGCAGTAAGTGTTATGTCCCTTGTAATAATGGAAGCCCTGTCCTGTTTATTTTACATCTCACAGAAGAATATGTGACCAAACCAGGGATCAATCTAGCTCAGATTTATTACCGTTTATGGGTAAATTTCCCCTCAAGGAATGAATTGCCCTCTGGCCTAAAATTCCCCTGAAGATTTAAAAATTCCCCATTTGAAGCTAAAAAAATACTGTTTTTGTATAAGAATTTTCCCTGTGACTTATTTTTCATTAAATTTTCTAGACTTTTGTTTGCAAATTTCTTCATATTTACATGCAGCTACTGCATTTTTTATGATAAACTCAAATTGTTCATTATTGAGCTTGAAATCTTGCTTTATTATAAATCTTAAAATAAAATAAGTTGTTTTACAGTACTTTTTCATCAAAATTAATACAATTTTGGGCCAAAATAAGAAGATTCAAATTCCTGTTTATTTTACATCTCACAGAAGAATATGTGACCATACACATAGCATTGTATATCTCACACTCATTCTATCATACTGAGAATTGGCGAACCAGTCGTCCTAATCCCTGTGTGCTAAGCGCTCCGCAGGAGCAGACACTACCACTTTTACAGACTTAGGTGTGTCTCAGCCAGGGGAAAGAACTCTCGAGCCTATCTCACAATGGCAAACACTCAACTGAAGGCCTGAAGTGAGACGGTGTCAAGCAGACAAAGGTATAATTCTGAAGCCCTTTATGCATGACAAGAAATGAAAAATATTAACAGATTACCTCCCTTAGTTTTAATGTAATAAACCTAAGATTATCTTCCCTAGTTTGATATGCAAGAGACTTATTCATTATCTAAGAATGAATATCATGAGGGTTATCTACCCTTGTGTAAAAGTAAGAGATGTTAATAGATTATCTTAATCCTTAAGTTTGCTACATAGATGTTTTATGATATACCTGATATATATTTCGTAGCAAGATACAGAAGAGAAAAAGGGTTTGAATAGGTTATTCATTTCCTGGTAGCTTTTATACATTACACAGTGGTAAACAAATGCCATTCCATTGTCAGGAATAACATGGAATAAGAAGGATTAACACTTTAATAAAGGATTCATTTTAGCTTACATCTTGGGTAAGTGTACAGGGATTAAGTATTTATATTTATTTCAAGGTACACATGCAGTATACCACTACACAAATACGCTGCACAGTGGTATAGAAATCCCACTTGTATGGAATGTTAAGCCGGATGAGACTGATTCAAATGAAATTTTATAACTTCAACAGAATGCCACACCAACAGAAGTTTCATTTAAATACATAACAGGGATTCAAACAGACATATATGACACTTACTTTGATTTTTATGGAATTTTACCATAGACATTGAGTAAAAGTGTATAGCTATTTATATTGTACATGTGTATGTGCAGACACAAAAATATTACATCACAGAAACTTAATTGTTTAAATCTGTAACGGCCCTGTACTCCAGCTAGATGAATGCTGATAGGTCTTATACCTATCGGGTGTGTGACGTTTTGGGGGTCTAAAGGGGAATTTGGGTGATTGCATATGATTGTTATCTTGGGTTAGAACTTTTTATGGTGTTTTTTGTACCTCATATATAGGCGGATAGTTTGTTATTTAAGGAGGACCATTAAGGCAAATAGTTATTGATGCAAATTGGGTAGGGGTACATCAGTTTTTCTGCAATATTTGTGGCTTAATTCCCTCCCGGTTCCTAATGGTAGAGCTAAAAAATATTTCCCAGTTCAAGCCTTAAATTTTTCAAATACAAAATAACTTGAAATTTATTCAAGCAATTTTTGATGAAATACAGACAGTGATTTTGTTGAAGATACAGTGTATTTAACCTTTTTTCTTACTAATTAAGTTGGGACCATTTGGCCCTTGTGTTTTGTGTTTGGGTAACTAATTAAGTTTGGACTATTTGGCCCTTGTGTTTTGTGTTTGGGTAACTAATTAAGTTGGGACTATTTGGCCCTTGTGGGTTGTGTTTGGGTACTAATTAAGTTGGGACTATTTGGCCCTTGTGGGTTGTGTTTTGGGTACTAATTAAGTTGGGACTATTTGGCCCTTGTGTGTTGTGTTTGGGTACTAATTAAGTTGGGACTATTTGGCCCTTGTGGTGTTTTCGGGTTTTCTTTGTGTACTAATTAAGTTGGGACTATTTGCCCCTTGTGAGTTTAGTTTGGGTACTAATTAAGTTGGGACTATTTGGCCCTTGTAGGTTGTTTGGGGTACTAATTAAGTTGGGACTATTTGGCTCCTCTCTGTTGTGTTTGGGGTACTATTTAAGTTGGGGCTATTTTGGTTTTCTTGGTTTTCTTTGTGTTACTAATTAAGTTGGGACTATTTGGCCCTTGTTGGTTGTGTTTTGGGTACTAATTAAGTTGGGACCATTTGGCCCTTGTGTGTTGTGTTTGGGTACTAATTAAGTTTGGACTTCTTGACCCTTTATGGATTGTGTTTGGGTACAAATTAAGTAGGGACTATTTGGCTCCTGTCTGTTGTGTTTTGGGGTACTAATTAAGTTGGGACTTCTTGACCCTTTATGGATTGTGTTTTGGGTACTAATTAAGTTGGGACCATTTGGCCCTTGTGGGTTGTGTTTGAGGTACTAATTAAGTTGGGACTATTTGGCCCTTGTGGGTTGTGTTTTGGGTACTAATTAAGTTGGGACTATTTGGCCCTTGTGGGTTGTGTTTTGGGTATTAATTATGTTGGGACTATTTGGCCCTTGTGGGTTTTGTTTGGGTACTAATTAAGTTGGGACTATTTGGCTCCTGTCTGTTGTGTTTGGGGTACTATTTAAGTTGGGGCTATTTGGCTCTTTTGGGTTTTCTTTGTGTACTAATTAAGTTGGGACTATTTGGCCCTTGTCTGTTGTGTTTGGGGTACTAATTAAGTTGGGACTTCTTGACCCTTTATGGATTGTGTTTGGGTACTAATTAAGTTGGGACCATTTGGCCCTTGTGGGTTGTGTTTGGGGTACTAATTAAGTTGGGACTATTTGGCCCTGGTGAGTTTAGTTTTGGTACTAAATAAGTTTGAACTATTTGACTTTTATTGGTTTTGTTTGGGTACTAATTAAGTTTGGACTTATTGGCCCTGGTGGGGCAAGTTTGGGTACTAATTATATTTAGACTACTTGGTCCCTGTGGGTTACCTAGATAAATGTTGTAATTATGGACTGGTTAATAATGATTAACTTTTAGTCAGAGCCTGGGTGGTATATGTACCAGACGTAGTTTGACCCAATGACAATCACAGATATAGGCTTATTGTTGAATCCAATAAGCTTTTATTATTGCTACACATTTTCTATGCCCATAATACCACCTCTTATATATACGATATGATTACAATTTATATGTTTACAATTTATATGTTTTAGCAGTCGTGTACAATATTTAAACTCTATTGCTTTTGATAATTAATATTAATTTCTATTAAAAAATAGTTGACATCATTAATATCATATAGACATGTTGACATTGTGGACATGATGATTCAAAAATATTAACTGTACCTCTAACATTGACGGAGCGTATAAGCATACTATTATAAGATGGCAAATGGAAAGAGACCTTCCACTATTTCAGATAAATATAATGGCTCATAATTAGATAACCAAACCTTCCATCACTGTCTATTTGAAACTCGGCATTGATTTTTCATATCAGGATTAACAGTTTCATCTGATCCATGGCCATATACATGTACCAGTGTGTGTACATGTACTCTTTACCACTTAGCGACGTTTAAAGAAAACCTATAAAAAATGTCATTACGCTTCACTTCACTTACCTGCACGAAATGCTATATACAGACAACTTCCCACCGCGATATTTCACATAAAACACTTCCACACTACGATTTATCCGGCTATGTTTCTGCTGACCACTGTCCACTGCTGTTGCTAGTAACGTCCGTCAACAACTACAGGCCGCCATTTGTCACCTTGATGTCCAGTGTGAGGCTTCACTATGATTGATTCGTTACTAAGCGCTTGGCTAGGGTTGGCACAAACGCTTGTCGGTAACTGGGGGTTATATAACACCTATCTGGGGTTAAATAAATATAAAAATTAAGCCTCGGTCTGGACACAACCAGTGTCCAGCGAACTCGGACATTTAAATATTTGACCATAAAATAGCTAAGTATACAATACACGAGTCGCGCAAACTGGTTATTTGTAAGTCCAGGTAAAATAAGCTTAACGCTTTCTGAATCAGTTTAAAGGTAAAAAAAATCCCAGTGAAAATATTCAGGTTAAATGATGCGTGAACGATATCGGAAACATTCACCATACTTACAGTAAGTATCATACATATATATACATGTACAGTATATGATGAAAACTTCTGAAGACAAATCGAATCGATCATGTTTTTCCTCTGTTAAAAAAATCATCTGTCATTTAACTTGGTGAGTTCTGTGAGAAGTAGTAATCGCTTGACCATGATAATGATCAATTTATTATACATTTGTGGTATGATTCATATGACCTTTTTCTAAATGTATATATAACACATACGTTTTCAGCTGCCTGGTACCTACAATTGTACAGCGTTGTGTCCCTTAGAGGCCTGTAATGATGGACTTTGCGGCTATTTAATACGGTGGCTGATTTGTGCCATTTCGTCTTTTCGCCCCGTTTCGCTTTCGGGGCGATTTCGCCCCGTTTCGCTTTCGGGGCGAAAAGACGAGAATTAAGAAACCTTAATTTTCGTCTTTTCGTCTTTTCGCCCCGAAATTTAACAACTTTAAATTTCGTCTTTTCGCCGCGAAAAGACGAAAAGACGAAAGGGATACACGCTAATTAGCGACTATGATTCTCGTCTTTTCGCCTTCAAAATTCTCGTCTTTTCGCCCCGAAAAGACGAAATTTAACTAACCTTAATTTTCGTCTTTTCGAAAATGGGGCGAAAAGACGAAAATTAACAAACCTTAAATTTCGTCTTTTCGTCTTTTCGCCCCGAAAAAGACGAAAATTAACAAACCTTAAATTTCGTCTTTTCGTCTTTTCGCCCGGTCGCCCGGAAAAGACGAAATTTAACAAACCTTAATTTTCGTCTTTTCGCCCCGAAAAGACGAAAATTAACAAACCTTAAATTTCGTCTTTTCGTCTTTTCGTCTTCCGGTCCGGTGTAGAAGTCATTTTGAAATCTTTTTATCTTAATATTGATTTAATCGTTCAATATGGAAGCATCAAAGTAGTTTATGATAACAATCGATTTATTAAATTGATAGTATTACAAGTATCTTCATCAATAACTAAGATTAGAAGTTTTAAAACAGAAGTCAACATGTTTGTTTACAGCAGTTACGTAGATTTCTCACACGTGGCATATGCCACGTGCCACTAACAGATTCATTTCCGCAAATCCTTTAGCGTGATTGATACATTTTTTTTTAAATTCATTAATATCTTATTTTTTGTGTTCTAATCGCCCTCTTTAGCAATTACGCTTATCAAAACATTGCCGTGTATATGTAAGGACCATAATGAACTTAAGATGCTAAACATAGCACTTACAGGAGTTGCCTCCCCTACACAACTTGAAAAAAAAAGTTGTCGGCGGGTATTATTTGAAAGCGTTTGAACCACGGATAAACTTGTTAACAAAATAATTTATGAAAGACAACTCGTGAAGACTTTGAGTTTAAAGGAAGGACTTGTACCAAGAAATTGCTCAAATACAGTTAATTATAACAGTCAATCAGTAGGTACAATGTACTGTGTATTATTTGAAAAGACATTTTGACTACATACATGACATGGTCTTCATCATAATTGTACATTAGAAATTACATTATAATCTCCGTCGTATATGAAAGATGACAAAGTATATCTGTAACTTGTAAATTTTTCGGGGCGAAAAGGCGAAAAGACGAAATTTAAGGTTTGTTAATTTTCGTCTTTTCGGGGCGAAAAGACGAAAAGACGAAAATTAAGGTTTGTTAATTTTCGTCTTTTCGGGGCGAAAAGACGAAAAGACGAAATTTAAGGTTTGTAATTTTCGTCTTTTCGGGACGAAAAGACGAAAAGACGAGATTTTTGAAGGCGAAAAGACGAAAATTAAAGGCGCTAATTAGCGTGCTTCACTTTCGTCTTTTCGCCGCGAAAAGACGAAATTTAAATTTGTTAATTTTCGTCTTTTCGGGGCGAAAAGACGAAAAGACGAGAATTAAGATATTTAATTTTCGTCTTTTCGGGGCGAAAAGACGAAATGGCATAAATCAGCCACTGTAATTTAAAGACATAATTATGTCTGTATTGTAAAATATTATTTCCATAAACTAAAATTCACATTGAAACGCATGTCTCTCTATGTCGATCGTTCTTAAGCCTGGCTGTTAATAGGACGTTACCTTTATCAACTCAATAAGGATGCATTTATCTATGTGCAAATCTTTGTTGCAATACGATTAAAACACGTGACCACATTCCTATCCCGACTCATAAAGGTACTATTTATATATGAAATAAGAATAATGATCAATGTTTATAATCATATTTGTCTTTTGTACAGTGTCATCACATATAAAAACACCCATACAAACTGGACACATGTATCAGATACACTTGCACTGATCCCAATGCAGCTGGTCTTTCTTATATGAAACGGTGACTAATCAGTTTCAATGAAAAATGAATTTATTAGGGAGTTTTTAAAAATGTCAAGTGTATAAATGTTTGTCCAATTTATTTGACATAGCTCCTTATGTGATTTGCGCGATAGTGAAAAAAGACACATATTCATTTCCATGGGTTTAAAATAGTTCAAGTTGATTGTCTTTGGGCTGTGTGTATTACACTCGGGCCCGAACAAATTTGTATTTAACTGTACAGTACTTCTAAATACCATACTACTGTCGTTTATTTGGATATTTGCTCAGTCAATAATCATTTTCAAAAGCATGACGAATACCCTGGCTGAATAACTTCTACCAAACAACCAAGCAGTCAGGTTCAAAAATGCAGTAAATATGGGTTCGTGCGGTTAACTTCCATTGTATACATTTAAATATACACAATTCATTAAAATCATGTTTTTCAATTGTATTTGTGTTTATCGCTACATGTTTTAGAAATGATTTTTTAACATTCATATTTTTATTGATTTTCATAACATACACAGTACAATATTACTTTGGATAAAACTAAACCTTACACTGCAGTACAGACATTATACATTACAATGATTGCATGTGTATTATTCAACATTCATGTAGAGAAGAGGTGACAAGCAATACACAACATGTGCAACACAAGACCAATATCCGTCTAGGTTATAATATGTATATCACAAAAACTGTCAAGCGCAGATAAATCATATGATTTAAAGTAGTAAATGTTCTTCTTTTGTCCTTTTGTCTCTAGATCGTTTATTAACATTTAAGAAAAAAATTAAACGCCAGCTTATCATTACAACTGCGTTAAAGATTTCCTCAGGGGTGCTGTCTTGAACCCGACATTCTTCCTGTACACATATTGAAAAATAATAATAGTTTGTATTCACCCTTTTTCACCTGACTCACCGTCTGTTTAAGCTTAGAGCTTCTTGATTACCTTGATTGAGCGTTCGATTTAAAATATACAAAGTATTTAGGTAGTCTCCGTTTGTAGTTAAAACAGCATCGTGTACATGTAGTTGTATAATACAGATAAAAGACACACACATATTTGAAGCAGCCGATTCCTTCTGACGGTGTTCCATTATATCATTAATGACAATCAGGGTTCAACTTTAATTTATATATCCTTCCATTTCCAGAGCGAATTCAACCTGGATTTGAACATTCTAACCCAAGAACTGAAGACGAATTTTCGAGTTGTCTCCCCTTGTCCAGTTATCATGTCCCTCAATCTTAGTTAAAATTCTGTATACTTGAATGGCATTATATCGTTTTCTGACGAATTTTCGAGTTGTTTCCCCTTGTCCAGTTATCATCTATTATGTCAAACATTTCTTTTCCTGTCCCATCACTCTTAGTTTAAACTCTATATATGTATTTGAATGACATCATATCGTTTTCGTCTGTAGCGATGGTGGACCTAAATGACACAGTCTGTAAGACAAATCTTTAATTGGTTTTCATGGTTTTAGTTTCTCAACGTTGTAATTCGCAAAAGAGGCTTCGTCTTTTTTGTATAGTAACCTCCACATTGACACAGCATACTATAAAATACAGTCGAATAAGGTTTTGAATAAGGTGTCAAACTAATTTGGTTTTATTAGTTTAACGTCCTATTAACAGTCAGGGTCATGTAAGGACGTGCCAGGTTTGTTGGTGGAGGAAAGTGGGAAAAACCACCGACCAGCGGTCAGCAATGGTAACTGCCCCACATGGGATTCGAGCTCACGGCCCAGAGATGGAGGGCTTGTAGTAATATGTCGAACCATCTTAGCCACTCGGCCACCGCGGCCCCTATTTTTCAAACATTTCCATGCCTGTGTATGTAAAAAGTTCACTACGCCCAAATCTTTTTATGGCTTTTCTTCGTCCATGTTGAAAATTGGATTTTGATGACCGAAATGGACAACTTTACATTTCCCAGCGTTGAATTTCAACTGGCATTCCAGTGACCAATTTGATAGTTGATCCAAATCTGATTGGAGTGAGCTTCTTCCAACACTGGGCTTACCACCAACATATATCTTTGTGTCGTCAACAAGCAATTTAGTAGTATACTCTGTGACTTTGGGGGAAGGTTGTTGATGTAGACGAGGATCATTACTGGTCCCAGTGCGCTTCCTCGGGGGAGTCCATGTGACAGTGCACCAATCTGTTGTTTTTCCATTGACCTTCGTTGTTTTCAATTTTCCAAAAATGCTTTCGCTCAATTTAACAGATGGCCACAAATTCCCATAGCTTGAAGTTTGATCAATAATACTGTTGTGACACAGTATCAAAAGCCTTCTGTAAGTCTAGATATAGCATGTCTATTGTCTACTGTGCTACCGCAGTCCAGCTCTTTGGTTACACCATCCCGGACTTTAGGTAATTGTAGAGTTGTTGTTCTTCCCTTTAGGAAACCAAATTTACAATTAGTTAGTAAGCTGTTGTTTTCCAAAACGTGGTCCATTATACTGTCCCTTAATACATATTAGGCTGACAGGTCTGTACTTACTGGGTTCTTTTTTAGTTCCCTTTTTGAATACGGGCGTTATAATTTTCCTTCATTCATTGATTATTCGAACAGGATCTTCAGTGGTTTGTATAGCAGATCTTGACTCGTATCAGACTTTTGGATGAATTTCGTCTGGCACCGGCGTTTTTTGAAGTCAAACTGACTTAGTTTTTTTCAGTACTTTGTCCTCTGTAATATCCACATAGCTTATTTCCACAGTATCACCAACCTTATCTTGCATGTCTGGAATACGTGTTGCGTGTATGAAGTGCGTGGTACATGTTTGGGAGACTGCGGTATATTCGTGTTGTGTCTTCTTGTATAGTGGAAATCTTGCCCTTTCTATAGTGCTACATGTATATCACTGAAGCATGCAACCGAAGACACCAAGCAACATATTTCAGCCCGTCATATTTAGTAATATTGACAACTGGCGAACCAGTCGTCTACTCCCTGTATGCTGTGCGCTTTTGTTAATTTGTTTGTTTGATTAATTAACGTCCTATTAACAGCTATGGTCATGTAAGGACGGCCTCCCATGTATGCGGTGTGTTGCGTGTATGTTGTGCGAGGTGCGTGTTTTGGGAGACTGCGGTATATTGATGTTGTGTCTTCTTGTATAGTGGAACTGTTGCCCTTTTTATAGTGCTATATCAATGAAGCATGCCGCCGAAGACACCAAACAACACACCCCATCCGCTAAGCTGGAGCAAAAACTACCACTTTTGTAGACTTTGGTGTGTCTCGGCCAGGGGACAGAACCCAGAGCCTTCCTCACAGGGGCGAACGCTCAACTCAAGGCCAAAAGTGAGGCGGTGCCAAGGGAGGCATAAGAAAAGACAAAGTCAGTTAGGAAGGAGAAAAAAGAAAAGACCCTAAATTTAGTCGCTCTTACGATCATGCAATAGGGGCAGCAGTTACAATTCTAACGCCCTACCTATAGAGCCGATGCTGAGCGCTTAGCAGGAGCAGAAACGTCCACTTTTATAGATTTTGATGTGTCGCGGCCAGGGGACAGAACACAGAGCCTTCCTAACAGGGGCGAGCGCTCAATAGAAGGCAGAAGTGAGGTGGTGTCAAGAGAAACGTTAGGAAGAATACGGTTAGGAAGAAGAGAAAAGATAAAATCCTTTAAGTCGCCTTTTTCGATCATGCAATAGGGGCAGCAGGTACAATTCTAAAGCTCTACCTGCATGTCGCTGCGTTACCTTGCCCATATGTTCCACGTGTTCTTCAGAGGTGCTAGGGTCTATAACGCGGTCGTCGAGATATTTTTGTACCTTTGCTCTGTTAGTGCTTTCTAGCTTCTAGATCACATTGATTCTTAATAATTCATTCTGTATCTGGGCTGCGTATATAAAATATCACACAGGTGTGTAGTGTACATGTTAAAAATTGTTATATACGGGATAGTCACTAGTCATAAAAATCTGGGTTAAACTTTACAGAATTCCATTTCAAGTGTATGTTCCGTCTTGATTCGAACGCGTTAGACAACTTGTTCCATGTCTTGGGTATTCTCAAACAAAAGGAATATTTTCTACTATCCGATTTTTCCATAGCATGGCTAGACTTTGAGAGAATCTGACAACGATGCACATTCATTCTTTTGGATCAATAATTACTTTTTATGGTTGTATTACTGCTCCGAAGTTAGCGTTAGCTGCGATTTAAATATCGAAGCGTAACAATCATGGTAAACATGCGATTTTCGGACGTTTTGGTGCTTATATGCCGAATGTTCCATCACGTATATCACAAAATGACGCTAAAGCACAGCTCAATTGGTCAACTCCGTAATTAGTTATTGATATTAAAACAATTTCGCATTGACATGGAGTTGACATTTACGATCTTTAAATCACAGAATGGACTCGAAATATTGGGTACGGAGTATACTTTTTGGATATGGAGTGGACACATTTGGATACGGAGTGGCCAATTGTAATCTCAAGAGACACACGGAAAGCCACAGACAGGAAGCATTAAAGTGCCCGAACTGCGGCAAAACTTTTACTAGGGCCGATAGCAGAGACGATCATGAGAAATCTGTCCGTCGCTCTGTGAAATATCCTGCAGGTAGGGCGTTAGAATTGTACCTGCTGTCCCTATTGCATAATCGTAAAAGGCGACTAAATTTAGGATCTTTTCTTTTCTCTTCTTCCTAACTGGCTTTATCTTTCCTAATGCCTCCCTTGGCACCGCCAAGGATGGGATGTGTCGCTTGGTGTCTTCAGCGGCATGCTTCAGTGATATAGCACTATAAAAAGGGCAACAGTTCCATTATACAAGAAGACACAACATGAATACACCGCAGTCTCCCAAAACACGCACCTCGCACAACATACACCCAACACACCGCATGCATGGGCGGCCGTCTTTACACGACCAAAGCTGTTAAAAGGACGTTAATTAATCAATCAAACAAACAAACAAATTGTGAAATATCCATATCGACACTGTGACAAGCAGTATAGGTGGGCCCCTGGACTTTGAAGACACATTGCGAAAGAACATCCTTACCCATGATTACTATCTACATATTTGATTGGAACATTTGCAGGACAGATGTTTGTATTAGTGCAATATAGCCAGTCCTTTACTTTCCTTTTTGACACTAGTTCACTTTGATGACTGTCTGTTCTTAAAAGATATAATTTACATTTTTATTTGATTTTCAGAATTTACATAACCAGGAGTCAGGAATAATTTTGATCAACATTTTGAAATCTCACCTTTCGGGACCTCATAATCCTTAGGAATTCATTAAAAGGTACAGTGTGTACTCTTGTCATGCAAATTATGATAAGAAAATTGTGTCTGATGTCCTCATTGCATGATATCGTAAAGGGCGACTAAATTTAGGATATCATCTTTCCTTCCTAATGACTTTCTAACCTCCCTTGGCACCGCCTCACTAAGACCTTCAGTTGAGCGCTTGCACCGTTGAGGAAGTCATTGGGTTTAATTTTCCCCTGGTCAGGACGCCATTGTCAATAAAACGGGAATTTTCTGCTCCTGGTCTCAGGATCATGAAACAGTCTTATATTTAGCCAATCAAAAATGACGTAAACATTGACGGTAAGGTCTAAACCTAAGACTGTTTTAGACCTTTTCATGATCTTGGGCCTGCTTAGCATAAATGGAGTGAAAGACTTGTTTGTCCCGTTAGTATAATGTAATCTGGCGGGGTGTACTTGTTTTATGTCTTCGGGAGACGCCTCATGGGATATCATTATAAAAAGGGCCTATTAGAAATAGTAACAGGTAAAGTATATCGTGGTTTCCTGAAATTGTAATCTATCCGTCCTGGCAGTAGATCCAGACTTGACAAAATCATATAATGATGAAATCGATTGATATTATAATAAAAGAAGAAAAAATACCATGACAAATCAATCTGATTAAACTACAGACCCTTATAACCACTATGTTCAATATAGGATCTGACAACATCTCATCAGGGGTCATGTTCGGATGACTTTTTTACCACGTGTCACAGAACAAATTCATTTTCTACACCCTGCAGGTAGGGCGTTAGAATTGTACCTGCTGCCCCTATTGCATGATCGTAAAAGGCGACTAAATTTAGGATCTTATCTTTTCTCTTCTTCCTAACTGACTTTATCTTTCCTAATGCCTCCCTTGGCACCGCCTCACTTTTGGCCTTGAGTTGAGCGTTCGCCCCTGTGAGGAAGGCTCTGGGTTCTGTCCCCTGGCCGAGACACACCAAAGTCTATAAAAGTGGTAGTTTCTGCTCCTGCTTAGCGTTCAGCATACAGGGAGTGGGACGACTGGTTTGCCCGTTGTCAGTATAATGTGACCGGGTGGGGTGTGTTGCTTGGTGTCTTCGGCGGCATACTCCAGTGATATAGCACTATAAAAAGGGCAAAAGTTCCACTATACAAGAAGACACAACATGAATATACCGCAGTCTCCCGAAACACGCACCTCTCACAACATACACGCAACACACCGCATACATGGGAGGCCGTCCTTACATGACCATAGCTGTTAATAGGACGTTAATTAATCAAACAAACAAATTTTACCACGTGTCACAGAACAAATTCATTTTCTACACATTCCTATGTCAATTGATATCTCCATTTCGTCCCAGTATACATAAACATTTAGCTTTGTTGTGCTCTTTGGGCGAGATGACTATATACAAGAAAATAATTCTGGCAGCTTTTTCAACTATTTCGTCCCCAGTCAAGATTCTGGCAGCAGCAATTTGATTGGCCATTTCCAAAGGCCACCAGAACGTGACCCCTCATTGGATGTTGTCAGATCCTCTTATCAGCGTAGTGATAATAAGGATCTGTATTTTAATCAGCTTGATGACATATGAAAAAAAAATATGGTAGAAGAAAATTATATATTGGTCAAAAATTGATAAAATTATACCATATATTGATAAGATCAAATCACATAATGATAAAACCATATAATATAATGAAAACACAAATCCATATAGTCTATTTGAACAATACAAGACAGCTATGTCGGTTATATTAAAAAGGTGTTTTATTTTTTATTACAACTTGAAGTGACAAGAGGGTATTGATTTTTAACTTAATGGAAACAAGACAATTTTTCTGCTTCTATAAGAGACCAAAGCATACCTGATTGACATGTACATAGGACTCATTCTTTCCGGTTGACTGCTGTTTTATAGGTCAGAGGTCACGATTCAATTATCTCTCAAGTGGAGAATTGTGAATTTTTCTGTCTTAAACGTTACTGACAAACATCAAAATACACCAGAAATATGTACTTACAATTATAGAAATAATTTATAATTTATAAAAACAAATGCAAATTCTGGTAGTTCATCCCTTTTATGACGACTTGGCAATGAATTCTAAAATCAGCTTATCTAATATCAGCTTTTGTTTATGTTAATGGTGATAGACAGGTTACATTTGTTTTTACATTTATAAATATTTCAAGAGTTTCAACGCGTGCATGATGAAAGAGTTTGGTAACAAATAAAATATACACTGTTTGTGGGTCATGGAATGCGTTACAAAATATCATATAAATATGTATTAGTTCTGGTCCCCACGGTAAGCTATACCTCAAAACAACCAATATAGCTGCTTAAGGCTCTGAAGACAATACCTGACGTTGTATTAAAATGGGCTGTATCCGCGGACCTGTTTTACCCTTTAGACTATAAGGTATCATATGGCGTAATGTTGATTTATAAGGAATGTCACAGCTCTGATCCAATAACTGAATTATCAATCTTTAAACATCATAATAGTAAAATAAAATATAGAAGCGGTGGTTTTACTCCGGGTACTCCTTTACCTGAACATTATAAGTCATTTAATGACCTTGTTTGTCGACGGGACGTGAAGTGGTATTCTAACAATGATCTGTCCGTTTTTACGTTATCACAGATAACAGTGTTAAAATGAGGTAACACAATATAATGTTTAAGAATAGGAAAATTGAATAATTTTCATATCAAAACGTCTTCCATAGAAACATATTAAGCTGACAAATAAGTTGGCCTGATTAAGGTGACAGTGTTTGTTTGTTTGATTAATGAACGTTCTATTAACAGCCAGGGTCATGTAAGGACGACCTCCCATGTATGCAATGTCTTGCGTGTAAGTGTGCGAGATGCGTGTTTTGGAAGACTGCGGAACCAGTCGTCCCACTCCCGTTATGCTGAGCGCTAAGCAGGAGCATACACTACCACTTTTATAGACTTTGGTGTGTCTCGGCCAGGGGACAGGACCCAGAGCCTACCTCACAGAGGCGAGCGCTAAGGCCGAAACTGAGGCGGCGTCAAGAGAGACGTTAGGAAGAACAAAGTTAGTTACAAATGTAGGAAGGCGAGAGAAGATATCATATATTTAGTTGCCTTTAAGATCATGCAATAGGGGCAGCAGGTACAATTCTAACGCCCTACCTGCAGGGCAAGTGACAGTGTACACACCGTACTAGCCAAGGAAACGTCACACATGAAATAGTCACTGGTCAATATCGTTACAAAATGTTAAGAAATTGTGGTCTCTGTGACTAAATGTAATACTTATAGTGATATAATATGAAGGTGTACCAGTGGTTGTGTAACAAAAGCATGAAATGAATCATACTTAACATGACGGAAAAATTGGCTGAGTGGTCTCTATCATATAACTAAATCTAAGCGGTGTCTGCAACACCAATATAGTAACGAAAACATTTCGGCGATAAATCTGCAAAAAAATGAAGAAGAAAAAAAACTTCCAAAGTTTCTAAAACTATACAACTTTTGTTCTTGAATTATACAATAAGCTAAAGATGGCAAGGATCATACAGGAAGACCACCTCTTCATACAAGTCATACCTGTGTGTATAGGAGACTGTATGTTTCAGTGGTAGACAATTACTTGAAGTCATCAATACATACGCGTAACAGCGGCGTGCATTGTCGATGGCGTTCCTGTCATAATGGCGCACTGAAATGTAGGATGTAACTGAGATTTCATAATTTGTTTTTACTAAGTATGGAAATATTACATGGATCTGTCAAGTGGACAGGGATATCTCGACCCTTGTGAACGATTTTGGCCAACAGCCCTTCTTAAGCCTCGGGTTGACGAGCAACAATCTTACATTCAGATATCACTGTCCACTTGACAGACCCATGCAAGATTTTATTAGACAAAGATATGTACAATGTACTGTAGTAGCATTGCTATGTTACAACCCAATCTGGCAGACAAATAATAATAGTGTCGTCCTTTTCTTGGAACATGGCAAGTCATTCTATAGTAGTTCTTAGATGGATTATTATTGTTCTTTGAGTATTTCCATATTGTTTCAATGATATTACACACTGAACAGAATTACTGGTACTGTTTGTAAACGCGCTTATATATTTTCTGCGGTAATAAAAAGAAGTACACGCTCATTCGGTTTAGTGAATTAATATTTTTTGTGCATCAACGAGCGAAACCAAGTTATTATTAAACAGCAATTCAATTTCGTACCAAAATGTCATTTGCAGGATAAACAGCGTCGTCAGTCGTCATCTCGGCTTTCCTAAGTCTCGCACCAAAATAAGCATTGTATTGTAAAAGACTAACCATGTGTTCTCTATATATTTACAAGAACTTGAAAAAATGCAGTTTGAATAATAATTCCAATGTACCTATAACCCAGTTTGAAAAAAAATATTTCAGAATGCGTTAAATATGGTGCAAAATAACGCAGTTTGAAATAATTCTTCAAAGTGCGTTGAAACTGCATCATATTTAACTCACTTTTCAAAGTGCATTGTTACAAACTGCTTCAAAAAATGTATTGTTTTAAAGTGGATGGTAACATCGCTGCCCTATTTTGCTCGATGAAGGTAAAGTATCGCACCAGTCCCTTGTCAAGCATAACACAACGCCCAGGGCGACCGTAAACCCTACATCATCACAGTCGTGACATAATTTAAAATGCAGCATTCCTTACACTGTGTACTGTGGTACCATCAACAGCGGACGTATCTGCCACTTCTCACCAACAGTTTCTGTTGAAATATTAAGTATTGTCTTTCACTTTGAGTTTACGAGAAAGATCTTGTTGAACCCAAGACGCAGTTCTTTATTTCTGCAAAAACGGCGGTATCATCTGGCGGTTTGATAGCTGATTTTACCGACAATTTGTCTTTTCAAAAGACAGCATTTGTATTTCGAAATTTCCAAGTTTGTGTATATCTCGAATCTTAAATAAGACATACACGTTATTTTAGTCATTTGAAACATTGACTACAGAGGATATGAATCTTATACAGGTTTTAATGATTTATACAGTTTTTAGTCCATTTTTTGGCGTGAACGCGGAAATGTGGATGTCATTTGTAGGATCCAGGGAGGCTACATCCTGTACCGAAGAGTTTGTATTGTTGTCTGGTATAGGCTTCATACAGTGTCAGAAGCTATGTGCCCGTCTGTCCCTCTGTGATGTGTTACAATACAGAAAGAACCAGCTGGAATGTCGTTTATATGAATCCAGTCAGTGTCAGAGCTCCAACACTGGCGGGGATTTGTACCTTAAGAGGGTCGAAATTAATCAGGTAAGAACATATAGCAATATATATATAGTGTTACTTCGTTGATGTTAGGGTTGGGCAATCTATAGTTTTACATTAGCGACACATTATAATATGACATCAGTAAATACATGTATTATTCTCGGACACTTTCTGACAAGCCTACAGTGTATTTGTTTAAGCATTGATGTCACTATTTTTTTTAACTTCGTTGTTTGCAAACTGTGTGAATCCCCGTAGCATAGCGGATTCTCATAAATATTTGCAAATGAAATTTATTTCATAACCCGATGAAGTTAAAAAATAGTTACATCAATGCTTATAATTGATTTTTCATACTCCTTGATAACACAAAATACGTTTAAACGTAGGATTCCATTGATTTATCAAAGGACTACCTTTTCTAAATCAATACGCAACGTCGAAGTCTCTATTGTGACGTCTTGATACCGTCGGATTTTCACACCATTCTCGAAATTTTCTTCATATTATATGGAAAAAAAGAATCTATCAATCAGAAAGTCGAACTTAGTATAAAAACAAATAAAAATTAAGAATATGTTGATTGATCATATCTAAAGTTTTTTTATCATATGAATTCATTTCGTCATAACAGTCTGCAGGGTGTCCCATAACGCATGTCACATTCTCAAAATGTTACAGCTTTTGACGTATATGACCATCACAAAACATATTTATAGTATATGAAGACAAGTTTGATGTGAAGTCTCTCCAATGGGACCACATCTGCTTGAGTTAACCCAGAAAAACTAGTAACCCAGAGATACCAAAGAACCTGGATGTGGGAGCAGCTGACGAAGGTCAGAGCAAGATCTTTGGCCTTCTCGAACTTCTCCAACGGTGGAAGGTCAATACCATGAACCGTGTTGAAACAGTTATTTTGGAAGACAACTTCCTGAGAAGGAGAAACCTCGGAATTCTATCTGGAAGGAATGAAACCGATTTTGAGTAAAAGATTGATCGTCGAAATAGATAGTCGAACATCTATTCCCCTGGAGTGAAGATACCCCACGACAACCTGGAATTTCCGTGCCGATTTCTTGATAGGAATGTGGAAGAATGCATCTTTCAGATCTGATGGGCCAGCCCACACACCCCTCTCACCGAAGCTATGATGCTCATAACTGCTGGGATGCTACGCCGAAACCATTTGCCATTCGCAGGGTGGTTGGGCGGCACAAGGACGGTTGCCCGTAGACACCCATTTACTCTAAGCAAGAAGGAAAAGGAGACCGGAAACCGGAACCATGACCAAAAATCCAGAACCCCGAGGAAGACCCCTGGGAACAGAACCAGCAGACTCAGGAATGGAACTAACAAGACCGGGACCAGGTAACTGGACGGATGGGAAAGTTGGACCAGAGTTGATGCTGGATTAGAAAGCGGCGCATCACTTATTCCAGTGGAAGCGAAATAACAAAAAGGTGTCGGTTACACCTGAGCCCAAACTCGAACGAATAGGTCCGGAAACCAAACCGCCCCCAACACCTGAAATGTAGGAGCCACTGACAATGTCAGAAACCGGCGGCTGGTAGTTCCTACCCGAAGACAAGCACGGAAGCTTACGGGCATTCCCATCCAAGTCAGGATCAGACTGCCCCTTTCCTTTTCCAGAGTCTCTTTTGGAGAGTCGGAACCATCCCAGATGTCCACGAGAAGCCCCTGTGGACAGAAACCACCGAAACAAGAACAGAAACAGGAGTGTTAAAAACTGTACTCGAAACCTACTTCTTCTCCTCCATCAAGATTAGGACGAATACCTCTTACGTGAGGTGAGGAAGAAACTCGTCTGGTCATGAGCCTCAGAAACTGAACAGAGCTCACAAGGGGAGGATTCATGACACGGGCGACATTGGGAAGAAGCATCATGTGGAAATGTGGAATGACGGACCACATTGCACGCATGTAAATACCTGGGTTTGTACAAAAAGGCAGAAATGTAGTCCTATCTCTGCATAATTTACAAAAAGATTTTTTTTTTTCAAAATTCCTCTAAATCATGAAAATAAATCAGACAGATACGGAAATTGGGTCTTAAACTACTGAAATGTCATGGTTTATATTCATGTTCTGTTATATAGTTGATTCCCGTAGCGTGTGGGCGGGCTGAGTGCACGGACAGCTCTTGTATCAGACTGACCAGTGGCCTTCTTATCTGTGTTCTTGATAAAGGTAATACTTGTTCATCTCTTGTAATGTAATGCGGAAGACGCTTTTAACATAACACTATTGTTCGAAGGCTTAAAGCTGACAATGCAAGTTGAAAAGTACACATGTGAGATTAAAAAAATAATAAAGTTGTTTTCTTTTTTTTTTCAAAATTCGTTTCTGAGATAACCCTTTGTCGCAGTCGCCATATGGTTTTAACTCTGATTGGATATAGTATATAACACCGGGTACCGACCCCTATTTTAGTCTAGCAAAACCATAGTATTTTAGTGGATTAGATGTGATGAAACCTTTCCGTAACATTTTGACCTAGTTTTAAATATGGCGGCTGGTTAGTACAAAAAACGAAATGTGAATTTAAGCGGGCAGAATACAAGTAAAAGTTAAGGCAGATCAAGCGTTTTGAGGACTTTGCAATTCGTTTTTTCTATTTTCCGGACGGATTGCTGTCAACATGAAGTTTTGTCTGGATCATAAAAGTTTACGTTAGAAGATGTAAATATTTGTTTTTAGATGGATTTTACGGCTAATTTTGTCAAATACATTGTACTTGTTAATCTTTTTGATTTTCATCTACTTCCATCATTTGTGTTTTTTCACATATGCATCAACAAATACATATCACTAGAAACTAAGTGTGTATCCAATTCAAGAAGCTGTCAACATTTCCTTATAATGGGATGCCTAGAAATAGGTCGAGACGGAGAACTTGAATGGCTATCACGCCTTGTCTTTCTTTCTCCCTATATCTCTAACTTACTCACTTCTATATAAAATCTATCTTTCTTGTGTCTCTCTTCTCTTACTCGTTATAAACATACCAAAACAACAACATCACATCATTCATAGCATCCCACAATAGGAAATAATGTGTATTATGTAGCTTCGCCTCTTCTACGAGAGCATGCAGTCCATGTTGTTCTACAATAATCACGTTATAAACATATACACCAAAAAAAAAAAAAAATCACATATGATCCCTTCCCCCCAAGCACTCTCCTATCCCGACCCCAATCCCTACCATCTTTTATCATTTTATTATTCCTTTACTATCCATCGTGATTTGTATACAAACCTCTGTTTTAGTAGGACAGATCAACAGTCTCACGAAGAATTGTGCATGTATATAAATCACGTCACCATATTACTCATTCGTCTATTTTAACAATCCCTGCACGCGCTATAAACACCACACTTTATCAATCTACCTCTTTTTTAACCTTTAACCCCATCTGACAACTTCTTAAGATATCCAGGTTTCCGTTAAAACTGGCATCTAAGATTCCCACTTTAAAAAAATAAATTTCTACCCATAAATAATCTAAATCTAATCTCGTATTTCCTGCTTTCCGTTCCACTATTTCAAACTGTCCTTGACCACTTCTATGTCCTTTGGAAGGGACGTCAAATCCGGGGTCCGGTGTACGGTCAGTCATGCCATCCTCTTTAAAGATCCTCTGGTGGTATTCGAAAAGAGAAGGCTTATTGCAAGCTGCCACATAGTAGGTTGTAGGTTTTGTTATGTTGATATAGATTATGTAGGGTAATATAGGCATAGACAATTTTGTGACAGTCCAAAAATAACCAGGTTATTTATCTATATATTTATTATTATTATTGCTTTTATTTGTTTATTTATTTCATTAGTGTTTCTGGCCCAAACAATTTAGAACTATTATTACATACAGTAAAGTGCGAAATTGTCTCCCTTAATATCCCCATCAAATCCCCCCGCACACACACACACACGGTGTCCTAGGCTCGGTTATAAAGCCCCATCAATCAAACACACGTGCAATCAATCGAACGCTCGCTGTTCAAGGTGTAACAACTAACACCTGACCGGCTCTAGATCTACTGTTGTATATACCCAAGATGTATTTACCTCATACTTTAGGCTGTGCCATAAGAATAAAACGTAATGAATTAATTCATACCTTCTTTCGGAAATTCTGATAGCAGATCACATTGTCAAGCTAAAGATAAACACAACACTCACCTGACAACGTTTTATTGAAGTTATAATATCGTCAGCTACATTGTAGTTTCCAAAATATACCAATTACGAGCTAATTAAACACTTCGATATACACTAGATATTACACACACATGCACAACACATGCGTGTGCCTTCGGTAGTTTATATGCATTGTATGGAATCGTCACTTGTTCGAGACAAGTGGTCACGTGCACGTGGCCAGTCGAGTACATCGGGTATGAAATATATAGTATACGTGGAGATATGTGGACGGATTAATTAGGATTTCTATGCATTTGTATGGAAAGTTCATTTTGTGACACATCTAAACGACAGCTTAGAAGAGTTGACATGTTTGCTTGCTAAAACAAGACGCACAGAGATTTACAGGTAAGGGGTTTGTTTACGTGATAGTAGGTGATACACAGTGGACAACTGCTAGGTGTCTATGAGCACACGTGTGTCGAATCACCCGCTTTATATAGGGGTCGGTAGGCGTATTGTATTCAAGCAGAGTTCAAACAAAAAGGCGACTGCCCGTCCTTAAGAAACGCAAGGGGTTGTCTTAGAAACGAATTTGAAAAAAAACTTTATAATTATTATTTTTTAAATCTCAAATGTTTATGTTTTTAGCTTGCATTGTCAGCTTTAAGCATAAAATCGTGCACTTTGTGAGACAGGTACGAAATTTGGTACACCATTAATATGACATTATACAAGGTATTTGAGAAGGGACCCCAAGCAAACCTAGCAGTACTAATGTTCCTATTTGCATTCAGTCACACTGAAAATATAGGTACGGAACAAAATTAAGATTCTATATCAGTTAGTTTTCAAGGTATTAGAATTAAAACATTTCTATTTCGGCCATTTTGAAAAACAAGGTAGCCAACGGCTTTTACCAATTAGATCTTAGTTATGGTGTACCAAATTTCATACTTGTATCACAAGGTGCACGATTCGGCCAAAAATGGGGCTTGAACCCCCGGACTGCTATTCAACTTCAATGGTATAGTCGTAAAAGTACGGAATTCTTTATGCGAACTTACATCAAATGCCTAACTGAGATCTCGATTGAGTAACATCTAACCTAACCATGTTTTTATATTAGTTACAGCCTTGTTATCCCAAGTGGCACCGGTACCTCGACCTGTTGTCGGCGTTGATGGGTCATATTTTGTAGTTTCTGTGAACCGTCTTATTCCCAACAACGAGGCAGAAATTGAATGTCAATCATACGGCGGACGACTTGCGATTTTGAACTCGCAAAGAAAGATTTCAATATTGAGTGGCATTCTGTCAGAAAAAGGCCGTAAGTTCAACTGCACCGAATTCTGTACTAATGAACTTCCTAATTCAGTGAGTTAGAACAGAAACAAAAGATTGCATGACACTTTTTCATCCTTGAAATACTATATAATTAACCTATTTTCTCTCTTTATTGTGGATGCTACAAGACATCCTCTAACCTGCAGATTTCCTCATAGTTACTGTGGACCTACATATTTATCGGAAAATCACATTTCCTGATACACATGTCTAATTTTGACGATTCCATCACGATAAAGGCTTACGTTGTCATATGTAAAGGGAAAAACAATTTGTTTGAAATTGTTTCGAAATCTAAGTCGACTTTGTAACTAACAAGGTAACACATAATTCAACGAGGTGTATTTTGATATTTTTTTTTTCTAGTGGAAAACGCTAATGTCGGAGCTTATCCATCCGGTGACGGAGTAGCAAAATGGGACACAGGGGAAGACGTAACAACGCAAGTTATTACCAGTGACCCCAATAAGAAATGTATTTGGCTTAGGGTTGATAAAATACTCTATGACAGTAACTGCGCTGATAGTCAGGATTTCGTTTGTGAGTATATGTAAAAAAGGTACTGATGGTAAAGGTGTTAGGACACATAGAACAACACGTTATGTATGATAAAGACGAGAAGTACCGATGGTAAAGGTGTGAGGACACATCGAACAAAACGTTATGTATGATAGGACACATCGAACAACACGTTATGTATGATAGAGAAGAGAAGTACCGATGGTAAAAGTGTAAGGACATATCGAACAACACGTTATGTATGATAGAGAAGAGAAGTACCGATGGTAAAGGTGTGAGGACACATAGAACAACACGTTATGTATGATAGAGAAGAGAAGTACCGATGGTAAAGGTGTTAGGACACATCGGACAACACGTTATGTATGATAGAGAAGAGAAGTACCGATGGTAAAGGTGTAAGGACACACAGAACAACACGTTATGCATGATAGAGAAGAGAAGTACCGATGGTAAAGGTGTGAGGACACATCGAACAACACGTTATGCATGATAGAGAAGAGAAGTACCGATGGTAAAGGTGAAAAGAGCAGTTACGATGCTAAAGGTGTGGGGACACATAGAACAACACGTTATGCATGATAGAGAAGAGAAGTACCGATGGTAAAGGTGTTCGGACATACCGGTATCGGACAACACGTTATAAGTATCATAGGAACATTTCGTGCGTTTATTGTTCTTACATAATTGTTTCTAATTTACCAGTAAATGTTTTGATATCTAACTATTCAGATCTTCTGATCTACCTTATGTCCTTATCTTTGTGGAATTACCGCCAATTTATATAACGCTCAATTTTTCACTTGACAATCAAAGTGTTTATACTGTCAATATCTCTACCTGAGGCCATGTTGTCATTAACAGGCTATGGAAGTTGTCTTTTTTTATCAAAGCGTATAGCAAAGTATTTTACAAAACTTTAACACTGTGATCTATGTAAAAAAATTAGTTGGTCGGTCTCTATAGAGCAACTCATGGCAATTCTTGCTTTTTATATAACCTTCTCAAGCCCATTCCTAACCATATCAATCGGGAATTAAGACAGCATATTAAAAAAATCCAATAATTTTCTTTTTTTATTTAGGAGTCGAGACATTTTAACAAAAGCGTTACAACGTAGGGGAAAATATTGAGGCATTAAAAAGCGAATGCCATTTTGATGACACATCTTCGCTCATACCTGTAATGGGAACCATTTGCCCGAGATACTCTAACTCTGTCACCAGACTTAGACATTATGGCAGGTAGATGTCTGGTGTAGGGCCAGAGCGCACCGGCACTTGAAAATCTAGAACTAGCCGACACCGTTTGGTATCGAGCCAGGCGATCTCCTATTTAGACTGACCACCAAGAAGCGTCACTCGTCTTGTTTTTTCATTAGATGAAAAATGTACCTGCCCAAATATAGCAATTCGTCGATTTTAGAGGCGATTTGCATACTATGAGGAGGGAGTTTACAGTTACGGAAAAGAAAATATCTGTACTGTATTGACATAATATAACTTGCATTATGCGTGATAATCTGAATCGGGGATGACCTGGCACGATACCAAACGGTGTCGGCTAGTTCTAGATTTTCAGGTACTAGTGCGCTCTGGCCCTTCACCAGACATGTATCTGTCATAATGTCTAAGACTGATGTCAGGGCCAGAGTACCTCGGGCTAGGGAATCATGTGCTTTGGGCGAATCAAGTTTAGTTCTGTCAGCTAAATTCAGGTACAAAATACGTGTATTAAGACATAGCAATAACATTGAAACGTTACTATGTATACATAATTGAGATAAGTTTTATAACGTCTGTTGTCCTAACATGATGTATAATAGCAATCTTCAATTATTTTAAATAGTAAGTTATATTAGAGAAATGTTGTGTTCTCAGTATCAAGAAGAACCAACAACATTTTCTTATTTTTCTTTCTCTTAATCTAACAGTGGCATGCCAGAGTGAAATAGTACTATTAAAGGCAAGAGTTCAACTGTCATATGGACACACCTGGCCAAAGCACACGTGCAAACCTAAATCAAGGTAGAAATTAATATCTTTAGTTCAAGATATTTTTGCTCGTTGCGTCTTTTGTAATTCTAAACATTTTGCGTTTTGAAGCCATAACATCACTTATTATTATTAACGCATATTATTGCAGAAATCAATGTCAGATGTTAGGTAAATGCCACTGTCACACGTTGTGGAACCATTCTCCTAATCCCCCTATATCTAGACTAGACTATAAACATAAATAAATAAATATACATACATTTGTGTATAGTTGATGTGCTTACAAATGAAAATTGTGTACATGTTATAAAATATCAATGTATATTTTGTTTTCTAAGTTTCAACAATAAGATATTTCAAATAGAATAGTAATCAAAATTTAAAATGTAAACTATCATTATTTAGAAACGACATGAAAACGAAACGCGTTAAAATATAAATAGGTTTAATGAACATATAGCCATATCATGTACATGGTGTTTGGAAATGTAACAAAATCAGAGTTAGAGAACACAATTAGCGGCGATTTGGTGATTGCAGTCCTGGAGTATAGGGTCGAAGTGGAGTGGGGAGGGGCAGTGCAACGCCCATTTGATTTGGTTGGAGCACATATAGAATCTGGTACAGTCCCCGGGGTAGGCATAGTTACCATCATCACGGCCAACACAAGAGAAATGTAGAGGCACTTCTGCAATAATAATAATAATGATATTTATTCAGGTAAAGTAACAAATATACATACATGTGACGGTTTGGTTGGACATAAGATATCAATGCATAGATACAGCACAAATGTTACAAATAAACAAACATTATACATGTTATACCTGTAAATCTTTACCTAGGATAACCCATCAAAGCAGGCTTACTACCAAAGGAGCCCCCATATAATAAGTAACCATGAACAAATGTAAACTTTAGTTACATAAACATCACTAGAATTATTTTATCTACTACATATAAAAATCAAACATTTTTTGCGACGAAAAATTAGTATTATAAGAAATTGGTTACAGCACAGGTTTACGACGCGCAAAAAAATAGAAATAAAAAAAATAAGCGAGTTTATATGGAGGATCTACACTTCAGGGATGCAATTGTTAGATGGATGGCGGTTTTCTTCGGTCTGTGCTCACTGGGGAATCGTGACCTTGGGATAAAGCGTGTACTTTCCCGACTAACGATTTTTACACGAATCCTCGTATAATGATATAAAATGCAATTCAACTTTCGAAACAAAATTATATACCATAGTGACCAGTAAAGAATTGTCTTCAATGTAAGCAAGCTAAAAGATATCCAAATGGGATTATTTTTGTGATGTTCAGAGCATTTTAAAGATAATTAAGTAAAGACTGGATTTTTTTTCTTTTGTTTTGCGCGCGTCCTAAACCTGTGGTTACAGAGAGATAATAATTAAGTTTGGTATACTTACTACAGTTTGGATCATCACTGACGAATTCACAGCGATCATTGGAGTCATTCCATAAGAGGTTAACCGGACATTCCTGCACATGAGTTATTCCGTTACTACATTTGATGTACTCGCCACAGCTGTCAGGATGTCTATAACCACCATCAGGCTTACCAGTACAAAAACCTGTGAAGCAAAAACAAACATTTCTCCTGTTTATTCCCATGTTTTAAATACACAAACGGGTATCCAGATAGAATCATACCGATTTACCCTATGAAAAGCCAAGGTCACATATATGTATTGATGTCTGCATATTGTTTCTGATTTACGTTGATAATAACTAAATTCTTAAATCTCTAACAGCAAAGGATATTTTCATGGTGTCCACAACTACATCCTCACAAAACATCGACTATACTGTCATAGTTTGTTTGAGCACCATTTTATCCAAGTGAATTATTATATACATACACAAAAGATACTGTGCAAGCTATAAGGTTGGTAAACAAGCTTTTATTTTGCATTAAGTACACACTCTTATATCTCAGCCAGAGCATTTTTCCAAACAACGCTTTCGACACAGTTCAGATTATGTCAAGGTATATATCAACAAAATCAATCAGAAAAAACCAAGATGAAATATGAAACATGAAATATGTTTGCGAAACTGTTTACTTACCAGGTGGCGCGGGCTCCGAGGTCACATGACCTGTAAACCGAAATACAACGTATTAAATAATTCGAACTTGTCGAGTGCAAAATTAACATGTCGACAAAAATAAACCTACACATGAAATAAAACATTGAGAGGAATTATATAGATGTTCCCTGTTATGTTGGTCATCGAAGGAAGTTGACGGCCATTTTTGTTACAGACCATCAAGATACTAGTCTTATAATAGGTAGGTATAATGGCAGTAATTATCAATTACCACAGTTATCTACAAAACCAAAAACAATTTTAATTGTCTAAGACATGCTAAAGCCTTAATGTTGATTTGTTAACAAGTTTGAAAATTACATTCAAGGAAAAAATACAAATATATATATAAACATGTATCCTGTTAGCAAATGATAATAAAAATATCTTTATTATACGATTCAAAAGTAAAGACCCAAGTGTGTGCGAGGTGCGACAACGTAAAATTAGTCTGTGTAAAAACGAATAAAACACAAATACTCGACCATTTATCAATAGTGTTATGTGCGTGCTAATTAATAAACTAATTAAAATCGTAACAATATTTCAAACAATTTCCTGTGACAAAGCAAACGTACACTACATAATGTAATGGTTTTAGAGATATACCCTTTTGAAGAATAACACTATACTGGTTAGACAGCTATATATATCTATAGTGTCTATATCAGTTTTGAACAGGAAAGGGAAGAATTGTGTGCCTTAATTCATTATTCTAATCATTAAAAATCATGTATTTCAGTATATCACTTCAGGATAAAATTATCAGATCATAAACTTAATATAAAAATACAATAATAACACAATCGATATAATCGAAATGTAAAGTAACTTACAGATCATGCACCCTAGACAGAATAACAGAATAAAGGAAGCAGGCTTCACTGCAATCAGCTGGTTCCGCACCATAATTTCGGTACCAAAATTATACTCGGTGAAAGTAAACACACTATGGCTGATTACATGGGTATTTATTTGACATGGGGTAAAACCCTAGCTGCCTGCGTAATTGGTATTTTAAATAAGACTTTCATTTACTGGTAAATGGAATAATATGCCTCCGGCAATCACTTTAATTTAATTTAATACAATTAAGTAATAACTGCAACATGTGCCGAACCCAAAGGCATTTCATATTAGGTTTCCATTTCAAATCTTGCCGCTAGCGTTATTGTTCTTTCTTTACGTAATCATGTATACTGTACGTCAGAGCGTCCTCTCATACAAACATATTTACAAAGGCGATAATGATTGCAATGTTATTGAAGTCATGTACAGTTTTGGAACTGATTACCTTGATCACCTGCTAGATTCTATTTTCATTATGGAGCAATTTAAACACAAATCAACAGTTATAAACATAAGTATACAGTCAAATCTACCTTAACGGCTACCTGTTCAAATGGTAAATTTGTCAATTTTAACACGATAGAGCCTTTATAATATGTGGAAGACAATGTTGACACACAAACATAACAGATTTCAGTATTTCGTAGAAAATATACAGTGAATTTACAAATAAGTAGACTGTAGTCAAAGGTAAGTTTTTTTCCCATAAAGTTACATAAAGAGGAAGCTGCGTGGGGCATATTGGTTTTACTATGCCCCCTCTTCTTATTCGTCCGACACATTTCTCGAAAATTACACGGATCTTAATTTATTATCAATTATAGACCTTTGTTCGGGTCGATGTGGTGTTATACCGCCCTGGTAGAATAAATAATGACCGAGGGCGTAGTTCACTTGACGAATGTTTAGTGAATTATCCAATGCATGAGTTTTTGTACAAAAATAATCAATATAACGTATAAGTTTATTTTCCAAATCTAGCTTCAAATTTATTTGTTGTATTTTATATGTGTATGTACATCAAGAGTTAACTTGAATAAAAATATTACTTAAGCTTAACTAATTACAAGAAGAACAATAGCTATATGACGTCATCCTGAATAATTCAACGTTGATAGTATATGTTTAGCTTGGTCGTGAAACATGAAGATACATTCCTGAAAATTAAGCAGATAGATCGATATCTCCTGGATGTTTTTACGAATGGCTTGCGTTCTAATTGTAGATTCCTTTTTAATTTACCAAACCAAGATATCATACTATAAAAAGGACAAATCATATTCTTTAAGATTTGCTATTGTTTCAAAATTGATATGCATGCTGTCGGCATTTTGGGTTAATTGTATAGACTTATGGTGTCTTCTGTTACCTCTAAATAATCGTGACTAAATCTCGTAGCCTGCTGGTTGCGAGCGTGTCGCCAACATTAACACTTCTGTTACAAACCTTACACACAACCTGCTTATGTCGTGAGTTTTAACAACTACCTAACTAGTGTAACATCTCTCATCCATTTCGACCTTTGTATCTCTAAACCCACTACGCTCGTTGATAATTTCCGCTTGGAGAATTTGCGACTGTCGTCGTTTCAACTGGTCTGCATGTATTGCTTATAATACGTCAGTCAATTTGGATAGTACCCTAAATGGTCCACGCCATCCACAAGTCAACTAAGGGCTCAGTTCTGCTTAAACATTTGAAAAGAACACACAAAGACTTCATCACCTGGTTTAAATTTTTCACAAGGCAGTTTGTTGTCAGGATTCCTTTTCTGTCTTTTCAGTGTTCCTTCCATATGGTCTCTCACTAGCTGTTGGATCCCCCCCCCCCCCCCTAGTTTCCTGAAGTTGCCACGCCCACTGATTCTTTGAAAGGGATATCTTTCACGCCTCTGGGTATGGCATATCTAGAGGAGTGCCAGTTTTTTCTGCCAAGCATAATAAAGTTTGGAGTACACGACGTAAGGTCGTTTTCAGCTGTACCATCATAACATAGGGAAGCTGTTGGTCATAATCAGTTTGATGTTCATTGACTACTGTTCTTAGCATCAATGTTCGAAATTAGCATCCGAAAATGTCAGGTTCGGAACAATAGAAATATTTCAGGTATTTAGGTCTAGAGTCTATTCGATCAGTCTGACAACATGATATTTCATAAGGAGATATCACTCTTGCAAATATCAAATTTGTATAATGAAAAAAAAACATGGTTCAAGGAAAACTAATATTTTAACAGCACTGGTTTGAAAAAGGCATTTAAACTTTAGGCGATATTATAAAGGAGTCATTTTTCACTTTTGAAGAATTACAAATGTTTACAAATATCATCTTCATACGGATATTCATACGGATATTTTGAAATATTATGGAATAATAAAATGTATTAGAACATGTTTACAAAGCAATGGTATAAATGATTGTAAATTGGGCCGTCCGGTTATACCAAGCAATAACCTATCAAATGATAAGAACAAAGAAAGATGGGATGAAGAGTTTGGTATAAATGCTGATGATTGGATTGATATTTATCATTTGCCTTTCCATACTACTAAATGCTCAACTGTAGTGGTTAAAGTTTTAATTAAACCACCATATTTACAGTTTGCACTGACACGGGCTCAATAACCATGCTTTCTAGTAAAATCATTAAGTTGTATATCCTGTAATTTTCACCATCAAAAACTCTCATAAAACATACAATGTCTGAATTTGGATGCTTATATATGATGGTTCAGATCCATGAAAGCACCAAAATACTATTGACATGGCGGTAAATGTCGCATGAAATATCACACGTTTTGAAAGAACCGCCACAGTCAACGCCATGTTTCAAACTTTCGGGTAATATCGGAAAACCGAGTTGCATCACGTGACCGACATCGGCGATACCCGTATAGATCGCAACCTCTCGAGCCATATCACGTGGTCAATATCGGCAATACCCGAACAGATCTGAATAGATCGGAACAGTTCGGATATTTCCGAGCTATTTTAAACGTGTACACGTTAAAAATCAATATTTCAATTTAAATTTTTTAACAACTTTGCGAATGCGAACTTTACAAAAGTCGGTAAATATCGAAATTTTAAAACTTAGAGAGGCGGAGAAAAATATGTAGAACATTCTTATTACTTTTTTCTATGCCAAAAATACAACAAGTCACAGACCATACATCTTTATCAGTGTATAATGATAGCACAACACGCGCTGCGATTCTATTGTAACAGGAATAGTCGCTGGCGTAGCAACGTGGGGTCATGACCCATCTTTTGGTGGGGACATATGAATGACTCGATTCCGATCAGCAGCTCAATCGAATTCGTTGACAATGACGGAAGAGAAAAAAATATGGGTATTCATAATCAATAAAAAATATGTAACTGCCGCGAGAAAAAAAAAGTTTGAATGAAATGGGAAATGCTAGCGAATCTACAAATTACCTCCTTATATGTGTGTGATTTCTGAATGACAAACCATGTAAAAGCTTTTTGACAGCCGTTAACTTTTGTCTGAAATATTATCTTCAAAAATATTTAAGTACTGGAACTAGGTTTATAAGTTATTCCTAATTGTTTGAATTTACCTGAATGGTTCCAACTAAAATTGCTTTCTGGAAAGTTTTACACACAATAACCCCGTTTTGCCCCAATCCAAACTGCTTTTTTTCAACATTTATTCTAAGACCAGAAATATTACCAAAAGCATTCAAAAGGTGTTGCATGGCCGCATTATACGTATAGGAACAGTACTAATTCCATGAATAGATTATTCATGCGACTACTGCGCCACCTTTTGTAAGTTTTACGTCCGATTCCTACTTGTGCGCCTTTAATGTATGATATTAAGGCATACAAAACCAAAAGATAAATTATTTTGGTGTAATAACATAGCATTTCGTATTGTCTTTTTAACGATATACAATACTTCATTAGATCTGTTGGGGTTTTCTTGCAATTTCCCGTTTCGCTCTTAATTTTTCATGAAAATAGAGGAATTTCATTTCATTAGTTTTTAATAAATTCCTCATATAACAATGACAAACCCCGAGTACCCTAAAATTTTAGCAATCGAAAATATCTTCGTATATAATTATTGACTCATGAAAATATTGTGTAGATGAACTACTGGGTATGCCGACTTTTTTGCACTTTTGTACGTCTACCCCCTTTATTTCTTACCCAATATCAAAGTACTGATAGTACTGATAGTTAAAAATGTTAAATGAAAGCTGTCCTTCTCTCGGCTCTATTATGTATCAAAAGCCGCTTTAGCGACGTCATACTTGAGTAAAACGTATCCCATGTAAGTTGGTGTACCAAAGTTCGGTCAAAATGACATGTATACAGTATTGACATTTGACCTAAATCTAAATAAAAACTTGTTTTGCATATATATCACAAAATGTTAATTTTAGGGTCATATATTGAACTAGACAATATGTTAAATAAGGTCAACATGATCTATATTTCCTACACCAATCGTCAGAAGTATTTCTGTCTTCAGGGGTTTATTTTACTTATTAATAAGCAAATGTTCCGTTTAGCGAAACGTATTATGGTATATCGGTGTAACTTATATGTTGACATGTCATGGATAACTAGGATTTTATTCTTCAGCCAAACAGCCCATGTCGGACTATTATTCACACAATAAAACATGGTCAAACTATATAGTAATGAAAAAAAGAATCCAGTGGACTGAAATTGCTTAAATTTTTGGGGCACCAAATAAGATATTGCACTCTAGGAACTTTTCAATTGACGTTCTTGGTGTCTGGTATATTTAAAAAATGTTACCATGAAAGTAGGTAAAGTAAACAAATCATGCGGAATATTACAGGCCCACTATCTGAGTTCTTTAGGCCTTTCACATATTGAAAAGCTGTTTGAAGATTTTCATATATTTGACCTGTCTGAAGCCCTTTATTCCAGCATACTGCAAGGCGTCTTAGTTATTGTCAAGAAGTTGTTTATGTTTGCCAATTAGAACCCTGTGACCTTCAATTAACATCAATGTCATTAATTTGACAAACAACTTTGTAGCCCTTTATTTAAGAATATGTTAGGTCTAACATCATGTTTCGATGCCTTTCAATTATTGAGAAGAAGTCGTTTGAATGAAAAGTTAATGAACGAAGGCGCACGAAGTACGATCACTAAAGGTCACCCTGACCTATCGGGCAAGATGATTTAGGAAATTTGCCCTTCATCCAAACATGCTACATGTACAATACCAGGTCTCTTGTCCTCTTAGTTATTCACAAGAAGTCGTTTAAAGATTTTAGTCTATTTGACTCATGTGACCATGAAGGTAGGTCAAGGTCATTCATTTAAACAAACTTGGTAGTCGTTTAAGCTATCATTCTACAGTCCCAATATCAGATTCCAATGCCTCTTAGTTAATCACAATAAGTAGTTTAAAGTTTTTAGCCTATTTGACCCTTGTAATTTAAATGAACTTGGTAGTCTTTCATGCCAGCATACCACAGGCCTTATATCAGGTATCTAGGCATCTTAGTTATTCACAAGACATCTTTTAAAGATTTAGCCTTTTTGAATTATGTGACCTTGAATGAAGGTCAAGGTAATTCATTTCCACAAACATGGTGGCTCATCATTCCAGCATTCTACATGCCTAATATAAGTTTCTTGGGCCTTTCGGATATTAAGAAGAAGTCGTTTGAATGAAAAGTTTATACGAACGACGAAATGCGAACAGCGCACGACAATGGACAAAGCATGGTGACTATAGGCCATCCTGACCCTTCGGGTTAGATGACCTTATGACATTAAAATGAAACGCGGTCCTGCAGGCAGGGCGTTATAATTGTACCTACTGCCCCTATTGTATTATCATAAATTTAGGATCGTATCATTGCATCTCTTCTTCCTATCTTAATTTATACTTCCTAACGTCTTCCTTGACACCGCCTTACATTTGGCTTTCGGTTGAGAGCTCGCCCCTGTGAGGTAAGCTCTGGGTTCTGTCACCTGGCCGAGACACATCCTGCTTAGCGCTCAGCATTAAGAGAGTAGGACGACTGGTTCGCCTGTTGTCAATATAATGTGACCGGGTGGGAATGTGTTGCTTGGTATCTGCGACGGATGTTTCAGTGATATAGCACTATGAAAAGGGCAAGAGTTCCACTATAGAAGAAGACACAACATTAATATACCGCAGTCTCCCATATCGCACACTACGCACTTCATACACTCAGGACACTGCATACATAGATGCCGTCCTACATGATCCTGGCTGTTAATAGGACGTTGATTTAATCAAACAAACAATGAAAACAATTTTATAGAGTCAAGAATGCAGGAATCGGTCTACCGCGAAATTAAACTGTTGATTCGCTGATTTTCACTGACGTACTACTACAGCTATAGTCATTTAAGGACGGCATCCCGTGTATGTCCTTTCATATATTCTATGGTGTTGCCCCATCAAAGGACCGAACCAAGATATTTCATCAAAGATTTTTTCCTAAAATTAATTTAGTAACAATAGTATTTTTTTTAAATAGTGAATCTGATATAAACATTGACCGACCAATTCTACTATAAACTAAATGATATAGGTACTTCGGTCTCCTTGTGTTCTAAGAAGTTAGACGAAAATATCTAGCAGTACTTTGATATCATGGAAAAAAAGGGATAGACGAAATAAACCTAAAAAGCGTGGCATAACCAATGATTCATCAACTTGAGCTGTTTATGGTGAAACAATGATAACCTGAATATAATTTTAAACATCAAAATTTTAGGGTACTCGAGTAGTGCCTTACTTATTCTGGTGCTCGAACGAAAAATTGAAAACTTCAAAACGTCGTATTTTCTGTCAAATTTGATATTTACCTTCGATTTGTGATCAAATGATATTGGATACAGCCAAGTGTGGTATGTCGTTAAAAAGGCAATTTTATGTGGTATTTTTAATCACAAGAAAAACGTGATTTAATTGTTTTTACTATGACTTATGCCAGGTAAAAGGCCCAATAGACATTAAATTTACCAATGTTAATGTAGGGGGCGCTGTAGTCATAATAATGGTCCAATTGGGTTATAAGTATTATAAACATATGTGTATTAATGCAATTAACTAATCTAAATTCAAAAATCAAAAATTTATCGTGGGCGGATTTTCACCCTATATGCAACACCTCCTTTCAAGAAGATAATTTAAGGAGTTTGGATCTTCAGAAAAAGTAAGACGTGTGATCTGCACATTGGTTTATCCAAAACCTTCTTCATACCTTAGATTTATTATTAAAAGCTTTATTTATAAAGTTTACTCTTGATAAACATTTGGGAAGATCATCATATAAATAACTATTCTTTACATGAAATTGACAATAAGTCTATTCCATATTTAATCACTACAGGAGGACGTTAGAATTGTACCTGCTGCCCCTATTGCATGATCGTAAAAGGCGACTAAATTTAGGGTCGTTTATGTTCTCTTCTTTCTTACTCACTTTCTTACATATACAAAGACACCACCTCGCTTTTGGCCTTCAGTCGACCGCTCGCCTCAGTGCGGTAGGCTCTAGGTTTTGTCCCCTGGCCGAGACACACCATAGTCTATAAAGGTGGTAGTTTCTGCTCATGCTTATAATCAGCGCTCATGCAGTATTAAGGAAGTGAGACGGCTGGTTCGCCCGTTGTCAATATCATTTTGATGGTATGCATCATTGATATAGCACTATAAAAAGGACAAGAGTTCCACTATACAAGAAGACACAACACGAACAATGCGCAGTCTTCCAAAGCATGCACCATTCATATTATCATAATACATACATAGGAGGCTGTCCATACATTAACCTGGCTGTTGATTGGATGTTTGTTTAAGCAAAAAAAAAAAAAAAAAAAAAAACCAAAAAAAAAAAAAAAAAAAAAAACCTATTCATAACATTATCTTATTACTTTGATTATTGTTTAGTTTTACTATTGGTAACACTAAAGTTTTGCTATATATGTTGTTCAATTTTACTATGTATAACAATATATTTTTTATATTTATAACAATATATTTTTACTATATAAATTGATTATAGAAAAGTTCAATTTTACTATTAAGAAAAATGTTTTTTACTATACATATTGATTATAGTTTAAATCAGTTTTATTATTGATAACAATATATTTTTACAATTTATATGAATTAAAGTATAGTTCAGTTTTACTATTTATATGAATTTACTTTTACTTTATATATTGATTATAGTATAATTCAGTTTTACTGTGTATAAGAATTTATTTTTACTTTATATATTGATTATAGTATAGTTCAGTTTTACTATTTAAAACAATATATTTTTAGTATCTATATTGATTATAGTTTAGTTTTGTTTTACTATTTCTAACAATATAATTTTACTATATTCATAGATCATAGTTTAGGTTTACTGCTTATTGCAATAATATTACTATTTTCTTTTCTTTATTTTTAGGAACCTTATTTGAACCCATCTTCAGAAGACAAATTACAAGACAATTTTTGTTAAGCACACGTTGTCTTCGAAATTTATTTCGGTACTGCTGAAGTGTACCATACATAAACATCATTGTTCATGTAGATATGCCGAGATGACTCACAAGAAGATAGTATTCCGGAGCGCTTGCTCATGTAAAATATTCAAAAAATAATACATGTGTATTTCATATAAGAAAAAATAATATCACATATGTGTACTAATATTAAACAGATTATCATTTTTCGGTCAAATAATACTATTCCACTACGTTATAAAATATAAAGACGAGCTTTTATGGTATTCTGTATCATCACCCACGATGATCGACGAACCTTTCAAGTCTTTGCAAAATTATCATCTGTACTAATTAAAGGATAACAAAATGACGACATCATTCATGGTTGTCAATATATCGCAGGTGCCCGTATATATCACATATACTTAACACTGGCAAAACGACAACATAGATCCAACTCAATGTCTTTATCAAATGGGGCGAAATTAAAAGAAAACAAATTGAAGTGGTACTATGTTTATTAGACGTTCAACATTAATGACTGTACAAGGAATTCCTTTTAACAAAAAATGCTGAGACAAATACTGAGAAAGTCCACTTTAAAGTACACAGTTTGCGTCCATCTGGTAATCACAAACCTTAAGGGTTGGATTGAAGTGAGTTGGAGCTGGACAGTCCATGGCCCATTTGATTTGGTTGGAACACATGTAGAACTTGGTACAATCTCCCGGGTAGGCGTAGTTACCGTCAGGGCGTCCGACACAAGAGAAAGGGAGTGGGGTGTCTAAAATGACAAATGTATGCACGTTTTCTAATTGTGTATGAAACACTTGTAACACAAGAAAACGAGGGGTAAATATATTTATATTACTTTCGTTTAAGACATAATCAGAAAACATTTTTCAAGAATACAAGAATAACATCTGCCCAATACTATTCAGCAAAGGCAAAATTGTTGCCCGTGGTTTACTGCCGTTGAACTCTATCTGTGAACGCCGAAAGTGTAATACGATCAAAGACAAGTACTCCGCGGCGTCGAGAATCAAAACGTTTTCTCATTGGATGGTTCGTTTACAAGGTGGCCGGGGCCAAATATGACTTGAAGGGTACGTGGGTTTGGATGTTAGTTGATATGTCAACAGAAACATTTATAATATTCTAAGATAGATCAAATTATCGTTGGTATTATAAATTCTTTATTTGATATCGTAGTCGGTTTGACACAGCGTCTACACTCAGCAAGGAGCCCTTAGCTCGTATTAGCGAAGTTAGCGGTATTAGCGAGTTACAGTATGGTGCATACAAGAAGAAAGGCATAGAGATTTAATGGTGCTATGTTTTCATTTATCGAATGCTTCAGAAAGTGTTATGTAGACGGCAGTTTTCTGTGTCATTCGACTACCCGTTTTTGTAACTTGTTGATCATCTAAAAATGTATTTCCACATTTAATAACTGACTAACCAGCAGTCGTAATTTTTCAATTCTGATACATATACATGTACTAGGAGTTAACTCAATGGATCCTATATAATTTTACTGTTGAATGTATCATTTCTATACTTTCCTGTACTTTGAACAAAGGAGTATTTCTAATATTTGACATAATGTTATTTACAAATTGATTATGTATTTTACAGTAATTTTATTTTAAAAAGACATAAGGGTACAGAGAAATTTTCATCATGCTTGAACTTCATTGTAAAGTTTATCTCAAAGCTAGTTTTGTACGTTAGTCAATCATCATTCTGTTTGATATTTGCGGTCATTTGATATATCACCATTGGTTTTTTACGGGAGAAGACGGATTATAAGTTCACAACTTGTGTCGGATCCCATTTGCATATAACGTGCAAGTAAAATATGTTTTCAAATTCTTTATTAATCCCGGCTTAATTTTCATTATCGACAATGAATTCGAGAAGGTCAGGAAATTCATGATCTATACATAAAATCTACCCTGCATGTAACTCAAGTGTGGAGATACACACGCATGTTATGTACGACCCGTAGTACTGTACGTACATGTAGAAAACTTCATCTTACATCTTTGGTATTTTTGGTATATTTTACCTATCAAACGGAAAGGTTATAATGTTGTCATATGCATAGGCCTATAAAATCTAACTTTAAATTGTAGGCCGTTGTTTGTGAGACAAGGACAATTAAAACACGCGATTTATTTAAATTTTACCTCTCAAATTTGACCTGGATATAAAAAATTACGATTGCAAATTAAAAACCGTTAGGATTTCTGTAATAAACTGGTACAAATCACAATGTATAAATTGGGAGTTTTAAAGATGAATGGCAGATACGTATACCATAACGGGAAATATTGATACATACCGCGGAATGAAACTTATTGAGTTATAGTTCTTGGCTGCTACGCTAAGCATGATAGAAATTTTTTTGCTGCAATCTCATTGGCTGGCTATATAAAGGCTCTCTTCTCGGGACGCATCGTAATTTATGCGTGGCGTCAGCTACGCAGCAGAGACACATCGAAAAAGGGAAGATCTAGATTGCAGCATAGGCCTAGCTCATGCATATTTTATCAGGATCGGCCACCGTGATTATTAATTAGCAGCCGCTCAAGGTGTTTGTCATAATGGGGCTTATATCGTTTTAATGACGGTACTTAATTTGTATAGATGTGTAGGATGATTTCGAAAGGAAAATTATCGCTCTTTGCAACGGTAGTAACCGTTTTTATGACGATGTACTAGAAAGTTGCTTTTATAGCCGCTAAAGGTATCTAGAGCTCTAAAACGTCTAAAAATAGTCTTAGGGCACTTTGGTGGGTGCATGATTATATAATATGTAACTAATTCTCAGATCCCTGTGTTCTGTTTATATTTAACAGCTGTCCCCTCTGATCACATTTTGCCATTAATTTCCCTATTAAGGTAGACATAAATTAAATTTCACCTAGCTCTGGCTGTCCCCTTTACCAATCCTTATTTACTCCAATAATCACCCTTTGTCTATGACGTGTGAACAATGACAAACACCAATTATGTTCGCGATATTGCTAACAAATGATATTTGTAATTTGAGTACAGCATTTCTTAATGATTTTCACTGTATAATGACCACCTGCTTAATAAGACCAATTTCTTTATGGCGCAAACAAAATGGTCAATTTTGCATTATATGACCTTTTGTTGTGACCACTACAAAGCCCAATTTCTCTCTTTCGTCGTTCACAGATAGGGTTCAACGGCAGTAAAACTGATGAAAAAAAATTTCAATTTCAGTCATTACATATATTGAAAACTAAATAAGATATAGAAACTCTATAGACGATTGTTTGCTTTATTGTTTATTGTAACGACCCATCGACGGGCTGTCATTTACGGCCGAACTATTATCTTAAAAATTAAGAAACAAAATGATCACTATTATAAAATATTTGAGATAAATTGTAAGTCATTAAAATACTATATATGCATTATCCGCGTTAGACATTTACTTACTACAAGAAGGGTCATCAGTGCTGGAGAATTCGCACCTCTTAAGGTTGTCATCCCACACAAGATTTACTGGGCAATCAAACACAGAGGCCATTCCATTGCTGCATTTGATGTGCTCGCCACAGTTGTTGGGATGCTTGTAATCACCGTCCGCTTTCCCACTGCAAAACCCTAATAATTTATAAATTAAATGATGTTACGTCCAGCGTCATAAAGGATGTACCAGCAGTAACAGAAGAAGTATCAGCAGAAGCAACCAACAAGAAGACTGCTAGTAATTAAAATATGAATAGCCCTATACATGACAAGAAGCCAACAAGAAGAATTCAAACGATAAAAACACTATTGTCTTTGGCATCACTAGGAGTTAGGAAGAATAATGCTAGTAATTATAACACTTGACATAACAAGGAGCCCCTAGAAGTATGCTAGTGAGTTAAAGTTACACTTGCCTGCGGGTGCTGCAGTAGCTGTAAACAGAAAATTAAATAAAGACATTATATTGTTTTGCATTATTTCATGTTATGGTGCACTATATATTTTATCTTTTACTTATTCCGTATTTGCATATTACAAAGTTATCTACCCTTGCGTGTAGTTATTGATTGTGACGTCATGTGCTTGCGAGCGTAACGTCATACTTTCGGAGAAAACGACGTGAATTGCGCTCACAAAATAATGACGTAACAATCGATACCTACCCGCAAGGGAGCTAACTCTGTAATATGCAAAGACGGAATATCATTATGATAGATCATTCTCATATTTAATGCTAATTAACAATATTTGGGAGTTTAAAGATGCTCTATCGACGACAGAGCATCAACGATAATCATCCTTTGAACAATAATTGGTGTTTAATCGTGTATATATCTGTCATATTAACACAAAAAATGATATAAAAAAAAATCATTTTGCTTTTGGTGCGCAATGCATAATCAGAATTTCATTACTCCGACAATATTCACAGAAGTATTGTTATTAAAGCAAAACATCAGCTGAAACAACTGCATTGCAATAAATGAATTAATTTTATGAAGGTCATGGCGAATATACAAAGTGAACGATATAATTAATAGAAATAACGTGATCATACTATTAAAACAACATATATACCGAGTTATGTTTCTAGTACGTTTCTTCGGGAACACGTTATTTACTTCAAACTATCACACAAGTGAAAAGTTCAAACTTACTTTACTTCAAAATGAAATCATTTAAAATCACAAACATCAATGTCAGTATGCCTCATTATGTATAGGTATGGAAATGATGGTAACGAAAAAAAAAGTTAAATTTTATCTGTATTTTTTGTTGATTACATGTATACATACACGAAATAACATCAATATTTGTCCGAATGATAAATATTGTTTACGTAATGTGGGAGGTGAAGCAACTTTCAATGGGTTTGAATTTTACTTATAAATGTATATAGTTCATTATATGTTTAATGACAACGTTTTTAAAAGGATTATGAACAATATTTTTCCTATCATAAAACACTTCTTTCTGAATATTCAAAAATTGTTGTCTAGGCAATGTTTAGCTAAGCACCAATCCGACATCATTTTCATTTTTATGATAATGCAGTGGCGTTACAATGAAAAGTAATATAATTATATAAGACTCGCTTATTTTGGTAAGTGAATACTTTTCACAATAGGATAGAAGGCGGCTTAGTAATGAAATATTGAATAACTTACCAGATATACATGCGACAAAGGAGGCAAACAGGATGAGAGCAAAGTACATCATTGTTACACTTGTGTTAGTATCAAGCTTGCCGGCGGTCTGCAGATAATATAGTGTATTCAATCCAATGAAAGTTGTTTATAAAGGCATTCGAATGGCCTGGAACTAACTTCCCACATAACCATTTCAATTAGCCTTTCAATTACTGTAAAATGGACAAATGTGCCATCGGCAATCGCCTTTTGGAACTGTCGACAAACATCTAATACATTTGAATAACTTTGATACTTTCAAATGCACTTTGAAAAGCAACGTTGTAATATCAAAATCAGCTCTAAATACCTTAACACCGTGTAAAATTTAGCGACTCTATTGAGGTTTAACGATACCTTTTAGAAATGTCGTTAATGCTACTGTGTATGAGTTAGGATGAAATCATTGTTATATAGTATATAACGTTGATGTTGCTGTCAACAATTTTTGACATCAATGAAAGCTGCTTGAAATATTGTTGTAATTCTAGTTAACTTCATCTTATAACCCTCACAAATATATTATAGGTATCAATTAAGGACATTTCGTATTGAACTTAAAGATGCTGCTCCGCCGACAGCGCATAAATGATATTCATTATTTGAACAAAAATTGGTGTTTTATCGTGTATATATATGCCTAGTTAATACATAAAATAATATGAATTTATTTTGCCTTTCGTGCATGCGCATTCAGTACTTCATTCCATATAGGATATAGTGCCACGGAATTTTTTCGGGATGCAATTAATTATTTTTCAAATTTTTAACTAATGTTGGAAATGGTGTAAAGTAATTAATTTTTGTAACTGAAGAAAAATACTGAATCGTCTGCTCCTGTTTTTGATAGTGAAAAAATACTATTTGTCGGCGGTGGAGCATCTTAAATGTTGCATTTTATCACCTTGGTTGATTTAAATAAAACCGAGGGCGTAGTCGGACTTCATCATTAAGATTATACTTGGGAAGCGGTTTTACACCATATTGACCTGATCATACTGTGGTCTTTAATTTTCATATTAGATGTCATATATGAAAATATGTTATATGCCCCGACATATGTTATATGTTCGCACAACATACACGCAACACACCGCATACATAGGAGGCCGTCCTTACATGACCATAGCTGTTAATAAGACGTTAATTAATCAATCAAAGAAACAAACAAACAAATCCACTATTTTCGCTGGCTAATATCAACGTATGTTTTTCCTTCGATTCAATGTAACTTGAATTTTGAAAATAATAGAAAAGCAACTAGAACACAAATATGGCACCTAATATCAATATGTGTGTAATAAATGTAACACTGAAGGTAACTAAATTTGCAATACTGTTATAAAAAATATCGGGCAACATCGTGAATGTATTGCTACATAGTGCAATATGCAATGTTTTTCACATTACCACCACAGAAAAAACACCATACTGTAAAACAATTATTTCATCCAGTGGTATGTGGTATAATAGAAGAATTACTAAAACGTGTATTTAAGCATAGATCTTATTATTTAACACATTTTATTATTTAAACACTTTCTTCCACAGTGCGTTGGAATGTATCTTTGTAACGTTTAATAAAACAAAATTCATGTAAAGCTATCGTTATAGAACCAGTGAAATTACTGTGTCTTAAGTTCCGATTACTAGGCTGATATGTACTCTGTCACCTTCATCAAACAATGTTGTAAAAAACTGTCGAGATCAATGTTCATAAAACATTATGCATTAATATTTTCATGTGCCGATAGAACCCGATCTCTTGCTACCCTCTATCTTTTAAGAATGGTAAATTTCAAAACTCATTTCCAACCAATTTTAAACATGTTCTTTTTATATATAAAAGCAGCAGTTTAACAGTTTTGCTCAAAACCAACTTCTTTAAAATTTTGAGAGTTTCCAATAGTATTGTATATGTTAAATAATTAACTAATGAAATGCATGGCATTTGACGGACTCTATTCCTAGCATGTCTTTGTTCTGAAAAGGTGATAATGCTTCATCCATAGAGAGTGTCCATTAACATTGTAAAGTCGATTAATCTAAGTTTTAGAGTGTAATAATGCAAGACTATTTTGTATTGAGTGATAGTTTATCGCAAATGAAAGAACTAGCGTTTATATTGTAGTCATTGTTTTGCTTTCGGAATGACGGGGCTTGAAGAAAATAAACCCTGATAAGAACTGAGTATTCAGTATGTTTGTAGTCGTATGTTAAAGACTGGATGTTTATTTGATTAGATGAAGACAGTTAGCATAGGTAAATTTAGTACAATTTGGCGCCCGCTCGACATATGTTATGTCGTCAGTTAAATCATTTTAAGTGAATCTGAAATTGAAGTCCAGCAAGAAAATTATACTGAAGTCAATAAAATGTGGCAAATGTCCAACATTGAATTATTCAAATATGATTGCCGTAGGTCATTTTCTTTTCATGTTCGGTCATATTGTGGCACCATATAGGTAATATTTAAAATAAACGGCGTATAGGACAAATAGGTACAAAAGAACTTAGAACTGTGAACGAAATAACCAAAAACCAGATAAATTTGCTATCTTCGTCAAACATTTTCAAAACGTGTGTGTTCTCTTGTTATTTATATATTAAATACAAAAAATATTATATATTTTATACCTTCATATTTAGCTGGTTGAAAACAATACTAGATTCACAGGTTCTCTCTGCTCTGTTTTCGTCGGCATAAATTACAGATAACTCAACAACTTTTTTGTTTGTCAATAATAGCATTAATTAACTTGATGCCAATACAAGAGAAGATTTTTTTTTAAACTTTTATAACAAAACCTAAAGATGGGGGAAAACAATTACACAACGCCGCAGTACTAACATGAACATGATACTGAATGAAACATCAAATTACGCTTAAATGAATAAGTACAATTCTGATACATGTAAGGTGGACAAAATTATGACGGAGATGAGGAGGGCGAACAAATAAACATAATTATTGTTGTGATGCACAGTCGTACATAAGTCTTTCAAATCACGTGACCTATATGAATAGGGCTTATCTAATACGCCGAAAGAGGATACGTATTATGCCGGAAACAAATTCCGGAATTTACAAACAAGCTTACATATAAATAATTTAATAAAACACATTAAAGTAAAAAGGCTAAACAGAATGTATACATTACTTTATGCAAGGCATAAATACAATTATACCTTCATATCTAGCTGCTTGAAGCTTGTTGTAAACAATACTAAATGCATAGGTTTTCTCCGCTCTGTTTTGGTCGGCATAACTTATATAGATAACTCAACAACGTCTTTGTTTGACGATAAGAGCATTTATTAACTAAATGCCAATACTAGATAAGAATTTTGCTTCATAGTATTACCATGTAGTATACATGTATTCCTAAACATTTATAACAACACCAAAAGATGGGGGAAAAACAATTCCACAACGATACAAACAAATATGAATGCTCAATTTATCTAAAAAATACAATAAAACATTACTAACGTTGAATGGCGTGGAACAATTACATTTTATAGTTATAAACTTTTCTTGTTGTGAGTATGGTGTTATAATGACACATTAATATAACCTAAAGCGTAGCCTGAGGTGATTACAAGGTATTTGTATACTACAAAGTATTATTGTGGGCTTGCCGAATCGAAGGACCGTAGTTTTATATCAAATATATGAAGTTTGCTTTAAAAAATGTCAATAACATTTATTTCACGAAAAAAGACTAGAAAACCAATTATTCGAGGATATTACAGAGTTATCTGCCTTGTTAGTATGTATTGATTATGATGTTATGTGTTTGAGAGCGTAGCGCCCTAAGTTTTAGTGAAAACGGTGACGATTTTGCTCACAAAATAATGACGTCATAATGGATACCTACCCGCAAGGAAAATTACTCATTGTTTGAAAATTTAGATAAATGGATATGTATGTACATCAACATGTACAATGTTTAAAGTTCTGTGAAAATGGTTTGATCTCACTGCGTGGTTCTATGCAATAAACTGTCTATCAATCATTACCTCCGGACACTTAAGACTAGACAATTATGACTAAGGCATTTAGATAAATTGTCTGAAATCACTCTTGTTGTCGAGAGGTACATCTTGTATATAATGTCCATTTTAAAAGAGGGTTATATAACAAGACAAGAAGTAAGAGTTGTAAGTAATCTTACATGAGACGAGTGGACTGATAGAATCGTACATGGGTGTTATGTAGATAGGGATATCTCAACTCGATACAAGAATTTTTATTTACCGTCACATATTGAGTAACAAAATAACATTAGCTCTGTAGAGCTATTATTGCGACAAATAAAGTAAGAAAAATAGTATACAATGCCGCATGCAGGCAAGTAAAGCAAGTATGTATAACAAAACATTGTTTAAAGGCAAAAACATGGAACTAAAATAAAACAGCACATATTATGACTATGAGTATTACAAAAAAAATCATATAGGTTAAATTTAAGGTTAATAATGAATACTAGTATACCACACATGTATTACTAAACATGAGATATAAAACACTAAGAGAGTGTATTGTACAAGGACATCCGAGTACAGGTTTTTGGCTAGTCAGCCTGAGGCTATTCCTTAGCAACCACGGTGCAGTATGGGAGAAAACATGGCTGCCATATATACAGATGTATGTGTGCTTACCGGCATTGTGGATACCAAGGAGCAGGATATGGTATATAGATATACGATAGTTAGAATGACGATAATAAGAAGAATTGTGGTGATAACAATGAGAATAGAAGTGTGTACAGGTGTGAATGAAGGATTTTCAAAATACTTACTTTAAATTTAGCCATTGAGAGTGGTTAGAAATTGGAGTATATCTTAAATACAGTAACTTAATTGTTGTTCTTTATCAACTTGATATAGGTCAGAACTGCATTAACCGGAGCTTTTTTGAAGTTATGGTGTTGGGAAGGGCGTTAGAATTATATCTGCTAACCCCTGTGCATGATACCGTAAAGGCGACTAAATTTTTGGACTTTGTCTTTTTTCGTTTGAAAAACCATGCATTTCCTTCTTCTTAACATATCATTTGACCCCTTCTCATTTTCGGCCTTCAGTTGAACTATCACCCATGTGAGAAAGTACTAGAGATTTTTTCTTAAGCATGGTAGCTTCTGTATCTGCTTAGCGCTCGGTATAAAAGGAGTTGGACGACTGGTTTGTCCGTTATATAATGTGACTGGTTGAGGCATGTTTGTTCGATGTCTTCAGGAGATGCTGCAGTAATATAATACCATAAAAAGGCCACAAAACCAATATCCCAACGAGACACAAAACAAATCTACCGCAACATCCCGAAAACACACGTTAAGACACTGTCGACGAAAAGTTAAGGTGCACTACTAACCAGAAAAACACAGTAAGATCACTACATTGTTTATTTGATTGTTTTAACGTCCTCTTAACAGCCAGGGCTATGTAAGGACGGCCTCCCATGTATGCAATGTGAATCGTTTGTGAAGTGCGAGGTGCGTGTTTTGGGAGACTGTGGTATGTTCGTGTTGTGTCTTCTGGTATGGTGGAACTGTTGCCATTTTTATAGTGCTATATCACTGAAGCATGCCGCCGAATACACCAAGCAACACACATCATCCGGTCACATACTGACAACGAGCGAACCAGTCGTCCCACTGCTTGTTTTTGCTGAGCGCTAAGCAGAATAAGAAACTACCACTATTATAGACTTGTGTGTCTCGGCCAGGGGATAGAACCCAGAGCCTTCCTTACAGGGACGAATGCTCAACTCAAGGCCAAAAGTGAGGCGGTGCCAAGGGAGGCATTAGGAAACATAAAGTCAGTTAGGAAGAAGAGAAAATATAGGGGCAGCAGGTAAAATTCTAACGCCCTACCTGCAGGGCCACTACAGACGTTGCGATCGGTCGAGTCTGACTTCATAAGCCCCGCCCCACAAATAATACTGGCAGTCGTGATCACCGATCAGATGTGATGTCGTAGTGACATGACCTCTCATGCACCAGGTACGGTGTACAGGACAAACAGTTTGCAAACATCTTGAAAAGTAAAATATCGGGAATGCTTGTCAAGGAATTAACCACTGAAAATTCAGTAAATTCTGCGGGGTTGAGTTTAGGTGAATATGGTGACACTCTCGCGGTCGCCATACTTCCTGCCTTCACTTCGTTCCCGGCAGAATATGAAACCCCATTGCCAATAGTGTTATAAGCCCCGATATGATCCACAACTGCCATTTTCAGGCTGATTAAAATATTTTTCGGATATCATCCATATGTAAATGTATTGTTCTGACAACTATGAGTAATATTAATTCATAAAACTGCCCTTTATAATGTTTTCTTAACTGTAACAGGTAAATTCCATGTAAACACAACACACATGATTCTGATCAAACACACTGCCATGTTTGATTTTCCAGAAAATGGCGACAAAATGAAACACCAAAAAAGTTGAACAGTTTTGTAGATAAAAAAATCGATTAACTGGAAATAAACATTACGAAACTGAATAAATGTAAACATTATTTGGAATTTACCCAAAATAATTTCTATAATTCAAGTTAAAAGTTTTGTGAAATTTATATTTCTTTCGTTGAAAAAAAGTTGTAGGAATTCCATATATGGTTATGTTGCCATATTTGGAGCGCGAGACTTTCTAACGAGAAGCATATCATGGCGGCCAAGTGAGCCTTGGAAGAAATGTGAACCAAATAATCAGTTTATGTTAGAAATGTTGGATATTGTTGAATTTAGTTGTACATTTACTTAACACACATGTATCATTCTTCACCACAGGATTCTTTGAAGCACTACGCGTATGGTCAATGGGACGTCTGTACATATGTAGCCTATGCGCGGCAAAACTGGCATAGCTGGAGAAAATAGAAGAGTTTATAAAAATGTGCTGAATTTCCAGAATAAATTAACAGCTACATTTACCGCACTCGTGTGTAAAGATGCACCGGTAGCTAGGCCATCCACATATATAGAGGAAGTAATGCAGCCGTGCCTTTCGAAGTAATCTTGCATTGACAGAAAAAGGATTTGTTACCTGATAAGTCGTACCAAACCATGGTCTTTTTAAACTGAAGTTTTATTGACTTCCAGCACACTGACATCGTCTTGTCAACGCGTTATCAATTAAAAGTGGCAGTTTTTACCGATATTTACCGAATCATGTAAAACGTACTTATTGTAGCAGTGCAGCGCTAAATTTGGAATGTATCCGTATTGTTTTTGTATTGTACCATCGAAATGTTCTCACTGATATCCCCGCTAATAAGACATGATTTTCAGATTTCCGCATTTGCGGTAAAATTTGACCGCGCTAGAATAAGTACGTTTATAGTAATACTTTATCACTATAAATTGTCATTGGACACTTTCACGGACTTTTCACTAACAAGGTATTATGGTCAAGGTCATTCATTTGAACTAACCTAGTAGCCAGGGCTCTTTAGCTGGACATGCTTTATGTCAAACATTAGGTCTCTAGGCACTTCAGAATTTGACCAAAAGTAGTTTTAATGTTTTTTTCGCCCATGTGACCTTGAATTAAGGCCAAGGTCATTCATATTAAGAAACTTGGTAGCCCATTATATAAGCATACTGCTGGCCAAAAAAACAAATCTCAACACCTTCCAGAACTTGACAGGAAGTTTAAAGGTTTAAGGTTATTTGGCCCATGTGACCTTGAATAAAAGTCAAGGTCAACCATATTTACAAACTCGCAATTGATAGCCCTGTATATCAGCATGTCACCTGTCCAATAACAGGTCTCCAGGCCTTCGAGAACTTTACAAGAAGTTTCAAGATTCAGGTTTTTTGACCGCTGTTGAATGAAGGTCAAGGACATTCATATTGACAAACATAGTAATCATTTATCATAGCATGCTAGATGCCCAATAACAGGTCTCTAGGCTTTTCAGAACTACACAAGTCGTTCCAATATTTTATTTTTTTGGCCATTGTGAACTTGAATGTAGGTCAAGGTCATTCATATTAACAAACGCGGTAGCCATGCTATATGATTAATAACAGGTACCTATGCCTTCTAAAACTGGGGAAGATGTTTTAATATTTTTTTAAATAACTGAATGTACTTTTGAATTTTTGACCCTTATTTCCATCATGAAGTTGACATTTACAGGAAAGTGTGACACTAGTTGCTTGTTCCATTTTTATTACGTAACATATAGAAAAAATGAAAGAAATTCATCAAGCTATTAACGAGATTTTGAAATCAGATTAAAACAGGAAATGAGGTCATTATGACCATTTTGGATTTTTGACAAACATAAAAATGCTGCTGTCACACCTTCAACTCATGCCATACAACATATTATGACACGTTCATTGGCGTACCATTTTGGAAATATACTTTGTATACAACTTTGAATACAGAAAATATAGTGATAAAAATAGAACAAAAACACCAACAGGTGAAAAGCCCTAATAATTATTCGTGTGTTATGACATAACAGGTTAGGAACAGTCACTTTGGTGGATGGTTAAACGACGCATTGCCAATTTTGGCAGCAATGAGTGCGTCGGTTTCTGCAATCGGGGTACCGTTGCTTATTAAAAAAGCACGATGCGTCCCGATTGAATCTACAGTTCAAAGTTGGCAGTACAGACAGAAGGAGTATTTCAAGAAAAACAAATTCATTTCTTAACAACGTATTTATTTGCACCAATCAACTGCAAATGTTAAACTTTATTCTATTTAATTTTTAAATGTTATTGGTTAAATACAAAACTGTACGAGTGATCGAGTTGAGTCGAATATTGATGCTCGATGTCAATGTTTACACCGTGAAGTATGTAACACCATAGCAATGCAATAGACACTAAATTACACGATTTCTTCTGGTCAAATGTCTTTCTTTGAAATCAATTTTACACGAAAGAGCATAAAGCAAATATCGGTTAACACTTGACCTGGAATGGACATAACGTTTGTTTGTGAAATTGACATTTTCAGATCAAAATATTGTCATATTGATATTTTGCCTGTTAGTATGCATTATTCATCTTTCTGTATACTTCAGAGCCTATGTAATTACTGAGACTTCCATACTCTAGATATGTCGGCAGACACGTCTCTTATCGGCGAACATGTCATCTGTCGTCTGACACGTAATCTGTTGGCTGATACGTCATTTGTCGGCGGACACGTCATTTATCGGCGAAAACGTCATCTGTCGGCGGACACGTCAATTTGTCGGTGGACACGTCATTTATCGGCGAACACGTCATTTGTCGGCGGACACGTCATTTATCGGCGAAAACATCATCTGCTGGCGGACACATAATCTGTCGGCTAATACGTTATCTGTCGGCGTATACGTCAACTGTCGGCGAAAACGTCTTCTGTCGGCGGACACGTCATTTGTCGGCGCATACGTCATCTGTCGGCGGACACGTCATTTGTCGGCGCATACGTCATCTGTCGTTTGACACGTAATATGTCTGCGGATACGTCTTCTGTTAGCGGACACGTCATTTGTTGGTGGACACGTAATCTGTCGGCGTATACTTCATCTATTGGTGACCCTAATCTGTCTACTTATACGTCATTTTTCGGCGGATACGTAATCTGTCGGTGGACACGTCATCTGTCGGCGGATACGTAATCTGTCGGTGGACATGTCATCTGTCGGCAGATACGTAATCTGTCTGCTGACACGTCATCTATCGGCGGATACGTCATCTGTCGGTGGACGCGTAATCTGTCGGCGGACACGTCACTGCTTCTAACACAGTCAGCGAAATTCAAATTGTATGCAGTATACTTTTTTATATTTACCAAATTCTGGGTTATCTGCCCTCGATACTCTAGGCTTTTGTTTGGTTTTGAGCGTTATAGTGTTATAACTTTCAAAGCAAATAAAATAGATATGTATAAATCAAGAAGCGATTATCGATGCCCACTCCAAAGAGTTGATAACTATAATGTGCAAATAAATAGGAATTGTTGCAATAAGAATGCTGAAACCACGGTAACAATCAAATGGTCACGTGGTAATTTGTACGTGTAAAATTCTAATTGATAAACTAATTATACCGCGATGGAAATTATTGTACCATCATGTATATGTCAAAATGAAACAAATAAATGGTAATTGAACGATCGCTTTCTTTCCATCAGCCGAAAACGAAAGGGAATACATTGATAATTACATATTATACATACTACCGTTTGTTATTCAAACGTTGCTAAATTACGAAACTTTTTAAAAGCATAGGGCGTGTAAAATGAAACTGTATCAAGAACCAGGTACATGATATTTATTCGGTTCATTTGAAACCTAATATAGATATAATACCACCTTTTGTCCCATTGAAGGCCGATTGTGTATGGGACTGCAAATCAATGGCGTAAACTGAATTAGGATCACTATCTCCAAGCTAAATTTGATGGTAGTATTGTTGATTCTATTGCATGATCATGTACGATGAGTTGCCGTGTGATAGTTTAACACATTTGATACACCTCAAACGCCACTGCTTCTTTACATGAAGTAACAACAAACTCACGCTTGCTCTGGTGTGCAATCACAGCCCACGGATGTTTTATTTTGTCCAGTTTCCTCACCAAAACTCTTCCCTGAACGCCATCAGGAAAGATAGAGTGGATATTTCCCGATTGGTATCCACACACCAACACATTAGCTTCACTATCAAGGCAAACCCCTACAGGGTCGGAGAGTTGTGAATGGGTGTAACGGGTTTCCTCACGGCCGTCAAGTGTATGACCAACTACAGAGTTGCCGCTTCTGTGGTAATATCGGCGGTTGTTTTTACATACTCCGATACACGTACTTCCGGTTGTGGTCAATTGGACACTATTTACTTCCTGTCCACTTTCTTCTAAAATCTTCACTGAATCAACCGTTACCACTATTAGTTTGCCGTCCAGTAAATCTATACCACATGTTAAAGAAGGAAATTTTGTTCTTCCAATGACATCAAGATGCCCTGAGGCAAGAGAGCACTTCAGAATCTCCTTATTAAACACTGCTACATACAACTCACTTATCTTGTTGCCTCTGGCAATATCTGTCGGGCATCCGTCAATTGCATATTGCTTTAGATACGTATAGTTTTCATCAAATAACAAGACTCTTTTGTTATTACAGTCTGCCATTACAAGCCATTTTTCGTCGACAAATGTACCACCGGTTAGCAAAATAACCTGTTTTCCGCCAAGAGTTTTTGACTCCACGGATTTAATGAGACGGGATTTCACTGTTTTCATTTCTGATTTTGTTTCTTTTCGTACTATCAGTCGACCTCTGGTTAATGATCCTATCATATCGGATGAGGACATTGAATCGCCTAGTGACGAACACGCTTGCATTTTACGTATGGTCTCTAAGGCTGCTCCGGTCGTTGTCAACGCCTCTTTTGTTGCATCTGATATCTTAGTAGTTGTCGTTACGGTGCCAACAGAAGTCAACGCGTTTATTTTATCAACCGTGTCCTCTACCTCGAGTTCTAGACTGAACAGCTTGTGAGCCTGAAGTAGTCGATGTTTCATACGTTGGTAGTGTCTCGTCAGTTGAACACTTACTATGTTGAGTGCTATGAAAGCCTGGCGGGAATCCACGTGATTCTCTAAAGCAGACATTAGCATTTGTGTGTTTTTGATGTTTGTATAAAATTGTTCTGCGTTCTCTTTATAGTTCAGAAGATCTTGTTTATTTTTCTTGTGTTCCATTTCAACATCGTGATTAAATCTTTCCTGTAGTTTATCAATTTTTTTTCTGGCAGTGTTGAGCTTTGCAGACATCGTAGCCGTTATGTGTTCCTTATCGCGGTCAAGCATAGAAATGGCGTCATTGTATTGGCGCGTTAGTGTTTTGGATTTATTTTCTAGACTAATCCACATGTCACTGCAGGTCGCTCTGGGTTCTTTAGAGACGTCCTCAATACTCCTGACGTGCTTGCATTCTCTGTGTGAGACCGCTAAACAAAGAATACAACACAGTGCCTGATGATCCAAGCAGTAGATTTCTAAAGTTTTACCGGGATGCTGAAAGCAATTTTCATAAAAAGAAAGTTTCAGGGGTAATGATTCAGTGTTTTGAACATCGCGGATATCTATGACTCTGTGATCAGTCGTCTTTTTATTCCGTCGATGTGCGATTTTACAAGACGAACAAAGGGCCTCGGTGCAATGCCGACACCAATGCGTCGCCCTAGTGTCCTCGCCGTCTCTCCGACACCCCTCACACACAACTTCATCGCCTCGACCTGGTTTCACTGAAGACGTTACGTCATGTGGAAGAAAGGAAGCCCAGATGCTCGTTGAAGATTTTAGAATACTGAACTGGTGGTGTGTCTCGCAAACAGGGCACAGAAGTCTTTTGTTCGTGTCAGATTCAGGGTGCGTAAAGGAGTCGAAGCAAGGAGGACAGAATGAGTGAAAACAGGGTAGATCACGAAGACAGGCATTGGGCTTGAAGCAAAGAAGACATTTGGCATAGTCTTGAACCTGTTTTGTGATCTGCCGTGATTGGTTGATATCGGCCATGGTATGTTGTGACTGGTCGACACTGAGTTAAGTTGTTCATGACCTGTCAAAGTTTGACAAAAGCTACTCTGTTTCGGCAACGTCACCTGAAAGCAAAACATAATGGTATATTAATATTTTCTCAACTTTTTTCACCAATATTACGATATCATAAATCATGGACGATTACTACACACCATGAGAAGCTATCCCTTGTCCGTCACAGAGACTATAACGAATTCTCAAGTCCCTATATCCATGTAGATGTAGTGTACCGGGATTTCCTTATTAATGCGAAAAGTATTTCTGGAATGTAATTAAGAATCACATTTCGTGATAAAGTAACTTCCCTGTTACACTAGAAAAAAATGCAATCCTGTACAAAGAGGTATTATGTTAAATCGGTCATTCGGAAACTTGTCCGATGAAATATGTATACAGACGTACATCGCAATTATATCTTTTACTGGCTGTTGACACCATACCTAGGTATCTTATGACCAAGATGAGTATATGTACATCTTGAATAGTATATACTACTACCGTTTCATACGAAGCCACAATAAGCCACAAAAGGATCAGACAATTCTAATTACTTATTTTCTACCAAGTATCGGCCAGTTTATCTAAATATTTGACAAAATAATTCTAGAGTGCGCCTGTTGATTTTGAACATGAAAATAAAAAAAAAATAAAAGTCGATAAAATAAGAGAAAAAATACCATGTAATGTCAGAAGGAGGGTATAAGTTTGCGTAACTTGTATCGCTATATAGCCATATTAAGACGACCTCCAATTAGGAATGGTTTGCGCCCATATGCTTCGTGTAAGTAAATAAAAAAAACAAGATTAAACATTACGTTTGTGATACATGTATCATATGAAGAGAACACACTTAAAACTTTGCCTGGTCACTTTTATCAATGTTTAAGTTGATATACCCCAGACATTCGATTTCATTCAAAATATCTCTTCATTGGAAGTTAGAAGTAGAAGTACGTCACGGGTAAGATTGAGATGTATGGAAGATAATAAAATAATAGTAGTAAAAGCCATTTGATATATTTATCCTAACCGGCTAAGAAATAATATTTACGAATGAACTTCACGAAATGCATTTTGAATGCACATTTTCATCAAAAGACTTATAAGTAGATATTATTTCTTCCATTATCGTTATAAAGAGTGGTTATTAAAGTGAATACATACCTGCATCCATTTGGGACGTAGTTAACGACTTATTACACCTCTGACTGGCGAGCGATGTGAAGTGACATCCGGATTCCTTATCCTGAATAGAAAGCAATGACAGACACATGATAGTGGTGTTTACAATTCTCTAGATAGCATCCCACAACCAGGTGTACGTGAAAAGGATACAAAGTTTGTCTGATGCACAGGCACTCGGGGAGCAGCTATAATATCCAAAAATTCCAGTTAGGGATATATCCTTCCAACTGCTTCCTAAGGATGAAGATATTTTTGTCATGTTTTTGAAATAAATGACTATTCAGAGAGTTGGACTCGACTTGTAATTGTGCATAATACTGTATATTTGACTCTTGTGGGTGCTAAAACTGTAATAGGCAAGTGCTTTCTGTGAATGTTGATGATCAAGATATGTTTTAAAGCAGAAGTAGAAGAATTGTGGCGAAAACCGTTTATCTCACAGCAGGAAAATAGAAACAAGTGTCTTGGACACTTAGATAAATCTGTCACCTTGGTAAAAACTATTTACAGAATCGAGATGGACAGCAAATTTGTACAAAAGTTATCTAAATATTTACAACAATGTAATACGATATGATGGTTATTTCTAAATACCAATATTAGTTTTTGTACATGGGGAAAGATAATGACTGCAATGGACAAACAATTAGATTATGTAATGAGTGGGTAGTTGAGGTTGGGGGTTGGGATTCCTGCATGGTCAATAAATAGTTTTTCAAAATAACTTATTTTAGTACATCTGTAATTATTCTAGCTGCTTCACTTTTCATTTTTTCGAGTTTTTTCTCTCGTTCTTGGGGTATATTACCTCAAACTATATCTCCATACTCCATTATGGATCTGATGAATAAAAACAATGCCTGCAGGCAGAATTTATAGAGTTTGAATTTTAGAAATCGCATAAGCTTTAGTTTTGGAAAGACTTTATAAATTATATGGCTGACATGATCTATCCACTTACCACTGAGAAATAGACAGCAATGTGCTGCTGAGAGGATACTCTAGTAATAGGCACATGGTTCATGTGACGGATGTGGTGATTTGGAGGTTTTCTTTCCCTACATACATTTTCGGATTTATTTTGATTTTATTTCATATGGCAGATATAGCATGTGATATGTGATATGAATATGACTTTTACACAATCATATACAAAGATCTGTCGTCGGCAAAAAGTTTCAAAATGGAATAAATATCAGAAACAATATCATAAATAGAACAGAACTCCGGGGTTCTCCAGCATAAATAGAGCTGTTATTGATTAAATTTGTTTTCTGTGTGCTCTGTCCGTTAGATGATTTTCAAACCAGAAAAAAAACGATGCGCGATATTTTCAACCAAAATCTTGTTGTTTACATCTGGTAAAGTAAAACAAGCCTTGTTTCTGAAAAAAACTGTATCGAGAAAATAGTTATTTTGTTGACCCACAGTGACGTCACGAGGCTGTATTGCATGGGTAACCATGTTATTACATGTAATACAGCCTCAGACGACACGAGTGTATTGCATGAGACCAGCCAGTATTATACCCATAGGTATGAGATGATATATGGTATCGTAATGGGTGATCTAACAGCGATTCGTCAATATATGTCCGTTGATGTATCGAATGATTACTAACAAAACTTAGATAGAATATAGACGAGGCATTTTCAGAAAAATGCGTACATTTATTTACTAGTTGTGTCAGGAAATCTTTGTCGATATAATTACATAAATAACTTTTGTGGAGATGAGTCTGAAGAGGATTTATATTAAAATTCCTATTATAACAATACCTTAGATACCAGTGTGTTAAAAGCTCAATGAATGGATAGCTGTAAAACGTCTAAACTAGAACGAGTGATTTTTATGAGAGACTTAATCCATAAACTTTCTACCCCGTCATTTAAGTGTTGTAGTAATTAATTTATCAGATACATTCCCCCCCTACTATGTCATCGCGATAAAAAAATACAGGACTATGTTAACCAGGGATACTTAAGGATATGCTATTGTCTGATCAGTGAATGCCAAAATACTACTACAGTAACATACTTATTGTGTAGTATGCCCAAATTGTGTTTTACTAAGATTTTAACCTTAAAATTAAGAAATAGAAATGCATTACTATTCGAAAACTCTTCAGACAATCAGACGAAACAGGCGAGACGGAATTAAATATTGGACCAGGATTTGATTCGATGTTCCCTTTTATAGCAAATAAAAAAGCTATTAAACACAAAATAAAGCAAGAGAGAAGGTGCAAATAGTATGATTACGTTTTTATTAAAACAATCACTGTCAAGTATGGGCAAAACCTTGACTACGTGTAAGTTGTATAACATATAGGGCTTTAAGGCGTCGTTATAGCTGGAAATCAAACACTGAATATTCTTTGGTCTTATTACTCTACACTGTCCTCCAAAAGTTCCATCACACATGCAGTTTTTACGAATACCTACATCACAAAGTACAGGAATATGTAAATTTCACTAATACAGGCATCAGCATATATTATTTATCAACTTATTTATATTCTCTTACTCAGTTTAATGGGTTTTTATTTTTATTTTCGAGGGTGTTCTCGGAGATAAATTGCCAGCAAATTTTAACATATGTTATAGAACTTTTGGAGGGCACTTGTACATTAGAACCTAGTCTCGCTCCGTGTATAGTACTGTGGAAAGGCATTATGTTATGTTATGCCTGTAAGGTATACATTATCAAAGTTGAACAATATATATCCACTAGTCACTTAATGGTAGCAGTTACACAAATACGACAGTTATAGAATAATGGAGACAAGGATTTCATAGTAACATTTTGATGAATTAAATAAATTTCAAAAACCAAGTGACAAAAAAGGTCCAACTTTTTTTGTTATATATTTTTTTCTCATATAGATTTTTGGAAAAAGGAGTTCATACCACAGAAGAAAATGGAAGAAAACATATGCCCGTGTGATCGTCTTTGAGCTATTGTCATTCAAAGATACGAATATAGACAAAATATTGATTTTCATGGGAATTTTGTCGTCTTATACACACGAGATTAAAGCGATTGAGGTGTTGAATATATATGGATGTTTGGTGAATTTATTTCAAGAGGTTTTCTTAAAAATGTATCAGATAATACTAATAAGACTCATATTTTTTCTCAGAATAACAACATTTGCTTTCCCTGAGCTATAAAATGACCATTTTCAGCCATTTTTGCCAAATATAACACTTTATAGGAAAATTTCTGGTATTACACTTTTGTAAATATTTTGCATATCAATATGGAAAAGGTCGCTCTTTCTCAATTAGGCAGAAATGGGGGGTCCGGCCCAGTTTAAATTTTTCAATATTTAAGAATAAAAATGTAAAATCCGTCTTTAGCCAGACTGATGTTTTACACAATCTATCAGTAATTTAGTAGTATGGTAGTAGTTGATGAGTCCAGCGTTGTTTATATGGATTCGTAGTTGCTCACTGTGCATTGTTTATTTTTAAATTCATTTTCATTTTTAATCTTAATTTCTTTTATAAGACAATTTTAGAAAGAACTGACCATGAACACATTTAAAAAGTAACACTAAAGCCTCTTTATTTAATTATGTCATGTAATCCTTAATAATCCTTAATCCTTATAAGTTTGTGGCTGTGAAGCTTTTCCTATGAGTTATTATACCTTTGAGATGAAAATCCAATCGTAGGTTTCATTAATATTTGTGGCTCTTTGTTCAATCTGATAGACTTTATTCCATTTCCTAGTAGTTCATTAAAGACCTTGGTGCAAACAAAGTAAATGGAAATATCACATTATTTCCCCAATGAAAATAAACGTTTTCGTATAATAGTATAAGTAATTCAAAGAATCGATTTGATTTTTATGATGTAACCCTGGTTAATACTAGCCGCATTATGTCGCTCGGCTAGAAAGCACTTCTTTTTAGCTCGATCGGTTGAGCATCAGATTAGTGATCCAGAGGTCCCAAGTTCGATCCCTAGCTTAGGCAGATATTAAATTTATTGTAAATCCTGCACCCTGTTACATTGGCGCCTACGTAGGGACTCGGGAATGATACTTCATGATCGTTGTGACCCCTAGAAACCTAGACGAGTTGATTCCTGGAGGGAGATGTAACCCTGGTCAATACTAGGAATCAGAAGATCTTAGCTATCGTTGTCAGACTAGTAATCAGAGTCCGATCCTCCCCCAGTTTATTATGTAGACCTGCAAACTCTAGGGACGAGTTGATTCCTGGAAGGAATCGGGACCCCTAGAAACTCAGGCGATGAGTATGTAACCCTGGTCAATACTAGCTGCAATAAATTGCTCGACTAGAGAGAACTTCTCTTTAGCTCAATCGGTTGAGCGTCAGACTAGTAATCCAGAGGTCCGAATTCCATCCCTAGCTGAGGCAGATATTAAATTTATTGTAGATCCTGCACCCTGTTACATTGGCGCCCATATAGGGACTCGGGAATTATACTTAACTATATTTGCGAAGGAATCGTCGTAACCCCTGGAAACTCGAGGACGAGTTGTTTCCTGGAGGGGGGTATGCAACCCTGGTTAATACCGCCCGCAATATATCGCTCGGCTAGAGATATCTTCTATTTAGCTCTATCGGTTGAGCGTCAGACCGGTAATCCAGCGGTCCCGAGTTCGATCCCTAGCAGAGACAGGTATTAAATTAATTGTAAATCCTGTTACAATGTTATCTATGGTAGGCTCACATAAGAAGATATTTTTCAGGATAACTGAAATGTTTTATTTGGCGGCCGCCAAATAATTATCTGGCGGCCACCACTTAATTTATCTGGCATCCTCCACTTAACTAACTGGCGGAACATTGTAACTACGTTATATATTTGTTGTCGTACACGGAGTCTTCAGTGTCCAATGGTCCAGCATATAAGGACAGTGATTGTAACCCATAGAATTTCGAGGTTAAAGCAAAACTACGAAACTAAAATCATAATATGTTTATACATTGAAAAATAAAAGACAGTGCTTCAAGTTCAGCAAAAGTTAAGCAACTCAGTAATGAATCTTGTTGTTTTGATGATTATATTCATGAACTTTGGGCTTGTATGACAAAATAAGCCAAGGGATGCAATTAATTATTAGAACTTATCAATGGAGGTAATGGTGTAAAGAAAGTAAATTTTGGACAGAAGAAAAATGCTTTTTTGTCTTTTTTGTCTTTTATTGAGAAAAAAATCTATTTGTCAGCGGTGGAGCATCTTTAAGTGATTTATGGTGTCATAATGACACCTATTGTACTGTCCTTACATGACAATGAACAGCTATTGTACTGTCCTTACATGACCAAGTCGTAGTTCTATGTGTAAGGGGAAGCAACTCTTGCAAAATTTTCTCCTGAAATCCATTTGTCTTCATATTTTATTGATTATAGGGAACTTCAACAGCTTTAATAAATTGTAATTTTGCTGCGATCTTTCGTCATAGTAGTATGCCAGATGATTTAGCAAACCTCGTTTAACCAACATCGCCTAGAGAAACACAGGTGCATCCCAACAAGAATTAATGTTGCTGAGAATTGTTCATTTCACTTCCCAGGGAGACATATACATTTGCGGGTAACGAGATGATTTCTTGCAACTAGTTTTGTATTTATCGCCACACGACATATATATGTTCCGAATGAGATAATGAGAAGGTTCGTGGAGCTCGTGGAGCTCATTAAGCCAACCTTTCCAGGAGAAACAGAGAGATAATATGAGATGATGAGACGGCTCGGTTGGCCCGGCTCTGCTCGGGCGGCACAGTTAGGTCAACTCGGTTTACCACGGCTGCACTCGGCTCGGCTCGGTTGAATCCGGCCCATATCGCAAGGAGAAACAGAGAGGCTGTAAAAAGAGTTGTTCTGTAAAACTACTTTATCTCTCTCTTTCTTCGACTAGAAAAACAGAAATGCTGAAAATGAGATGAATTCGTCTAACTCCTTATGTGCGAATCGACATATGAATTAGAAATTTAAGATTAAAACTGAGATGATTTAATCAAACTACTTAAAACTGCATCGGCAATGGAAACACAACGTGAATGAGATATTTCCCAGAACTCCATAACAACGCATCAAAAGCAGATAAAGAGATGCTGAGAGTTAGATGAATTAGCTATGCCCGTATCGCCAGCAGAAGCACAGATGATGAAAGTAAAATATTTCTGGAAACTCGATAATCGCATATTTTCTGAAAACTCCTTCAATCCGCATTGCCAACAGAAACAAAGCTGGTGAAAATGTGATGATTTCGTTGAACTTGTTTAGGCCGGATTTTTACAGGAGAAACGACCAGGTTGTGAATACACATTTCTTTAGAACTCGATAAGCCGATATTTTCTGGCACTTCATTAAGGCCACATCGCCAACAGAAACAGAGGATGCTGAGAGTAAAGTGATTTTTATGCCTGCATCACGAGAAGAAACATTAAGACCGCATCGCAATTCGCAAGAGAAAAAAGTGATGTTGTAAATGAGGCATTTTTTGGAACTCCTTAACCCGATATTTTTTTTAAAGACTTCTTCAATCCGCATCATCAACAAAAACAGGGGTGCTGAAAATAAAGATGATTTCGTTAAACATCTAGCGCCGCATCGACCGGGAAATCGTCAATGATGTGAATGAGATTTTCTCTGAAACTCCTTAGGCCAAAATTTTCTGTAACTCCATTAAAAACCGCATTCCAACAATAATGTTGAGAGCGATATATTTTCGTTGAACTGATTATGCTCGCATCGTCAGTGATGAGAGTGAAACATCTTTGGGAACTCCATCAGTCATTTTTTTCTGAGAGTCCTTAAATCCACGGAAATGCTGAAAATGAGATTATTTCGTTCAACTCCTAACATGTAAGTGTGTATCGACATAATAATTAGGGAGAGAGGCTAAAACTGGGATGATTTCATCAAACTAATTAAATATGCATCCCCAACGGAAACACAGCGATACTGTCAATGAAATATCTCCTGGAACTCCCTAACACCACATCAACATTTCGTTGAATTAGCAAAGCCCGTACAGCCAGCAGAAACACAGATGATTAGAGTAAGACGTTTCTGGAAACTCCATAAACCTGATATTTTCTAAGACTTACATGTATTTATTCCGCATCGCCAACAGAGACAGAGATGCTGAAAACAAGATGCTATTTATTTAAGCTGTTGAGTCGCACCGACCAGGAAATCATCGATGATGTGAATGAGATAATTCCTGAAACTCTTTAAGCCAACATTTTCTGGAACCCCATTAACACCGCTTTGCTGACAGAAATAGATATTTGTATAGATAATTCAAGGACACAAATAATGTTTTGAAACACAGTTGAAGAATATTCATCAAATTGTGATCATTGAATTGATGTTGTTTTTTCTGAACATTTTCAACTTTACTGACAATAGGGAATGAGTGTGACCGCCCAAAAGTAGCAGAGGCGGCTTAAAACCTGTCTCGAAAGAAGAAACGGGATGCTGTGAATGAGATACTTCTTGATACTCTTGAAGCCAAAATGTTCTGGACCACATTTAGGACCGCATCTCAACAGAGATGCTGAGAGGGAGATCAGCAGAAACTTAGATGGTGAGAGTGAACATCTTTGGGAACTCCATAAGTCATTTTCTTCTGAGAGCCCTTAAATCCGCATTTGCCAACAGTAACTGAAATGCTGAAAATGAGATTATTTCATTCAACTCCTTACACTTTAAATTTTAAGTTTTTGAAAGCATTTCCAAGAGTATCTCGATTAGATAAGTGAAGAAGATATTTCTTGAAACTCCTAAGCCAATGTCTTTTCCAACTTCTTAACCCCCGCATCGTCCGGAGAATCAGGTATGTTTGAATGAGATATTTCTTGGAACACAATAAGCCAATATTTTCTAGAACCCAAATAAGACCGCATCGCCAACAGAAATCATACATGTAGATGCTGACAGTGAGATGATTTCGTCGAACTCATTAAGCACTGATCGCCAAGAGAAGCAGCGATTTTTGTTAATGAGGCATTTCTTTAAACTCCCGAAGCCGATATTTTCTAGAACTCCATTTAGACTGCATCGCCAACAGAAACAGAGATGCAGAGAGTAGAAACATTTCGTTGAACGTGTTAGTCCTGTCTGGTTCTGGAACTCCTTTAGCCGCCATCAGCTGGAGACATAGAAATGCTTAGAGTAAGATGATTTCGTTCGACTCATCATACTATGGTTTATTCAATATTATATATATTACAGACGATTCATTTATCTAAATTATCCAGAAAATACTAATTGGTGCAGGTAAATATTCAACATGATAATTGTGCATAGAAAATAAATTCCCGTATAAGATGAACAGTTTTATGAAAAGTGAATCTTTTTAACTAGAACTTGGGAAAATCTTTTACAATGATTCCTTTCCGTTACATCCCAGAAACATGATTATCATGAAACGCATTTCAAAATATCGGTTAAAAGAAATAGAATGATTATTTGAATATAATCATGAAAATGTACATGTTAGATTGTTTAATTCACGCAAACTTTGTCAATTTAAGTCTGAGTCTGTCAAATAGTTTCGCTGTTAATAAGAGGTTTGGTCTGGCAGCGATGAAAATTAAAAACCGAATAACGAATACTGTCACCGGATTCGTTATTCAAACTGATATACGAAAAACGATCTAAGGAGGTGTTTTACGGCTTTCAAGTCGTGAACAATTTTTCGAGGTATTTAGTTTTTGTGAGGCTGTGATTTTTTTTTGGATTTATTTTTCAATTGTGTGATCTGGTTTTTTTATGTTTTGAAATTGTTATTTATTTGTTCATTTTTAATAACGAATAAGGTGTTATTCGAATCCTGAATCCCGAATCTGGTGCTTACTTCACGTTGCCTATACATATGAGATATGCTCTAATTTTGAATATTCCTTCACGAACTTCATGGCCCAAACGCTGCATTCTTCAGGGTGGCGTTTTTTTACCAATGCTTTTCTGGCAATTAATATACACCTAAGAAATTATTTTTGACATTTTTTTTAAAGAAGCGACATATCTTATATAAATATCAAGGACCCTTTTTCGGACCATATTTTCAGTTATCGCACCTCTGACAGAAATGTCCCCAAATGATTGGCGGAGAGCAGTCACGTGGTGGCACCCCCTATCACTTTATAGGGGGTCTGTAAATTTTTTATGGTGACAATTATGGCGGCTCCTCGACCCTTCGCTTCAAAAGTTAAAATCGTATCTTCATCTTAAATATACCACTTGCATATGCGTAGTTAAAATTATATAATTACTTTTTATTTTTTTGTGTAAAAAATAACTTTAATCGTTTTTTTTAACACTTCAAATTACATGGAAATGCATTTTCTTTTTTAAATAGAGTTGCTTCCCTACGCGTGAGCAGTTTGAAAGTTGATGACGCGGTGAAAGTCAAAACGTAAAATATATATTCAATATTCAAGCGTTTTCTATGACTGTGATTATAAACAAATGGAGGTGTTCATACCTACAGATCAATCTTCACTCTACAATCAATTTATCGGCATTACTTTTAAGTGATGTATCTCAGCGAGAATGCACAGATGATCGCATCCGAGGACCATTTATTTGTTTTATTAGATCTTTGTTTCCAATTTGTTTTCTCAAGAATCCGATATCAAACCTGAACCATGCTGGCGAAGAATGCTACAATCGCCGCTTTTTAAATATTTTGCCTACAGTAGGCCTACGTATTTATTTAGATGTATGCATTTCTTTCCGGAATCTGCAAATAACTGTATAAGGAACCTGAAGAACAATACTGAGTAATTCATAAATCAACAATAATTCGACATTCCTAGTGCTCAACAGGCCTATTTCAATGCGACATCAGACTGACTAATCCACATGTCACTGCAGGTCGCTCTGGGTTCTTTAGAGACGTCCTCAATACTCCTGACAGCTTGCATTCTCTGTGTGAGACCGCTAAACAAAGAATACAACACAGTGCCTGATGATCCAAGCAGTAGATTTCTAAAGTTTATTTACCAGGATGCTGAAAGCAATTTTCATAAAAAGAAAGTTTCAGGGGTAATGATTCAGTGTTTTGAACATCGCGGATATCTATGACTCTGTGATCCAGTCCGTCTTTTTTATTCCGTCATGTGCGATTTTACAAGACGAACAAAGGGCCTCGGTGCAATGCCGACACCAATGCGTCGCCCCTAGTGTCCTCGCCGTCTCTCCGAACTCCCTCACACACAACTTCATCGCCTCGACCTGGTGTTTTCACTGAAGACGTTTACGTCATGTGGAAGAAAGTGCAAGCCCAGATGCTCGTTGGAAGATATTTAGACTCTACTGAACTGGTGGTGTGGTCTCGCAACAGGGCACAGAAGTCCTTTTGTTATCGTGTCAGATTCAGGGTGGTGCCGTCAAAGGAGTCGAAGCAAGAGAGGACAGAACGAGTGAAAACAGGGAAGATCACGAAGACAGGCATTGGGCTTGAAGCAAAGAAGACATTTGGCATAGTCTTGAACCTGTTTTGTGATCTGCCGTGATTGGTTGATATCGGCCATGGTATGTTGTGACTGGTCGACACTGAGTTAAGTTGTTCATGACCTGTCAAAGTTTGACAAAAGCTACTCTGTTTCGGCAACGTCACCTGAAAGCAAAACATAATGGTATATTAATATTTTCTCAACTTTTTTCACCAATATTACGATATCATAAATCATGGACGATTACTACACACCGTGAGAAGCTACCCCTTGTCCGTCACAGAGACTATAACGAATTCTCAAGTCCCTATATCCATGTAGATGTAGTGTACCAGGATTTCCTTATTAATGCGAAAAGTATTTCTGGAATGTAATTAAGAATCACATTTCGTGATAAAGTAACTTCCCTGTTACACTAGAAAAAAATGCAATCCTGTACAAAGAGGTATTATGTTAAATCGGTCATTCGGAAACTTGTCCGATGAAATATGTATACAGACGTACATCGCAATTATATCTTTTACTGGCTGTTGACACCATACCTAGGTATCTTATGACCAAGATGAGTATATGTACATCTTGAATAGTATATACTACTACCGCTTTCATACGAAGCCACAATAAGCACCACACAAAAGGATCAGGCAATTCTAAATTACTTATTTTCTACCAAGTATCGGCCAGTTTATCTAAATATTTGACAAAATAATTCTAGAGTGCGCCTGTTGATTTTGAACATGAAAAAAAAAAAAAAAAACAAAAGTCGATAAAATAGAGACGAAAATACCATGTAATGTCAGAAAGGGGGTATAAGTTTGCATAACTTGTATCGCTATATAGCCATATTAAGACGACCTCCAAGGAATGGTTTGCGCCCATATGCTTCGTGTAAGTAAAATAAACAAGATTAAACATCACGTTTGTGATACATGTATCATATGAAGAAGACACACTTAACATTTGCCTGGTCACTTTTATCAATGTTTAAGTTGATATACCCCAGACATTCGATTTCATTCAAAATATCTCTTCATTGGAAGTTAGAAGTAGAAGTACGTCACGGGTAAGATTGAGATGTATGGAAGATAATAAAATAATAGTAGTATAAGCCATTTGATATATTTATCCTAACCGGCTAAGAAATAATATTTACGAATGAACTTCACGAAATGCATTTTGAATGCACATTTTCATCAAAAGACTTATAAGTAGATATTATTTCTTCCATTATCGTTATAAAGAGTGGTTATTAAAGTGAATACATACCTGCATCCATTTGGGACGTAGTTAACGACTTATTACACCTCTGACTGGCGAGCGATGTGAAGTGACATCCGGATTCCTTATCCTGAATAGAAAGCAATGACAGACACATGATAGTGGTGTTTACAATTCTCTAAATAGCATCCCACAACCAGGTGTAACGTGATAAGGATACAAAGTTTGTCTGATGCACAGGTACTCGGGAGCAGCTATAATATCCAAAAATTCCAGTTAGTGATATATCCTTCCAAGTGCTTCCAAAGGATGAAGAAATTTTTGTCATGTTTCTGAAATAAATGACTATTCAGAAAGTTGGAGCTCGATTTATAATTGTGCATAATACTGTATATGTGGCTCTTGTGGGTGCCAAAACTGTAATAGGCAAGCGCTTTCAGTGAATGCTGCTGATCAAGATATGTTTTAAAGCAGAAGTAGAAGAATTGGAGCGAAAAACGTTTATCTCAAAACGTTTATCTCAAAACAGGAAAATAGAAATAAGTATCTTGGACACTTAAATAAATCTATCACCTTGGTGAAAACTATTTACAGAACCGAGATGAACAGCAAATTTGTACAAAAGTTATCTAAATATTTACAACAATGTAATACGATATGATGGTTATTTCTAAATACCAATATTAGTTTTTGTACATGGGGAAAGATAAGGACTGCAATGGACAAACAATAATTAGATTATGTAATGAGTGGATGGTTGAGGTTGGGGGTTGGGATCCCTGCATGGTCAATAAATAGTTTTTCAAAATAACTTATTTTAGTACATCTGTAATTATTCTAGCTGCTTCACTTTTCATTTTTTCGAGTTTTTTCTCTCGTTCTTGGGGTATATTACCTCAAACTATATCTCCATACTCCATTATGGATCTGATGAATAAAAACAATGCCTGCGGGCAGAATTTATAGAGTTTGAATTTTAGAAATCGCATAAGCTTTAGTTTTGGAAAGACTTTAGAAATTATATGGCTGACATGATCTATCCACTTACCACTGAGAAATAGACAGCAATGTGCTGCTGAGAGGATACTCTAGTAATAGGCACATGGTTCATGTGACGGATGTGGTGATTTGGAGGTTTTCTTTCCCTACATACATTTTCGGATTTATTTTGATTTTATTTCATATGGCATATATAGCATGTGATATGTGATATGAATATGACTTTTACACAATCATATACAAAGATCTGTCGTCGGCAAAAAGTTTCAAAATGGAATAAATATCAGAAACAATATCATAAATAGAACAGAACTCCGGGGTTCTCCAGCATAAATAGAGCTGTTATTGATTAAATTTGTTTTCTGTGTGCTCTGTCCGTTAGATGATTTTCAAACCAGAAAAAAAACGATGCGCGATATTTTCAACCAAAATCTTGTTGTTTACATCTGGTAAAGTAAAACAAGCCTTGTTTCTGAAAAAAACTGTATCGAGAAAATAGTTATTTTGTTGACCCACAGTGACGTCACGAGGCTGTATTGCATGGGTAACCATGTTATTACATGTAATACAGCCTCAGACGACACGAGTGTATTGCATGAGACCAGCCAGTATTATACCCATAGGTATGAGATGATATATGGTATCGTAATGGGTGATCTTACAGCGATTCGTCAATATATGTCCGTTGATGTATCGAATGATTACTAACAAATCTTAGATAGAATATATACGAGGCATTTTCAGAAAAATGCGTACATTTATTTACTAGTTGTGTCAGGAAATCTTTGTCGATATAATTACATAAATAGCTTTTGTGGAGATGAGTCTGAAGAGGATTTATATTAAAATCTCCTATTATAACAATACCTTAGATACCAGTGTGTTAAAAGCTCAATGAATGGATAGCTGTAAAACGTCTAAACTAGAACGAGTGATTTTTATGAGAGACTTAATCCATAAACTTTCTACCCCGTCATTTAAGTGTTGTAGTAATTAATTTATCAGATACATTCCCTCCCCTACTATGTCATCGCGATAAAAAAATACAGGACTATGTTAACCAGGGATACTTAAGGATATGCTATTGTCTGATCAGTGAATGCCAAAATACTACTACAGTAACATACTTATTGTGTAGTATGCCCAAATTGTGTTTTACTAAGATTTTAACCTTAAAATTAACAAATAGAAATGCATTACTATTCGAAAACTCTTCAGACAATCAGACGAAACAGGCGAGACGGAATTAAATATTGGACCAGGATTTGATTCGATGTTCCCTTTTATAGCGAATAAAAAACTATTAAACACAAAATAAAGCAAGAGAGAAGGTGCAAATAGTATGATTACATTTTTATTAAAACAATCACTGTCAAGTATGGGCAAAACCTTGACTACGTGTAAGTTGTATAACATATAGGGCTTTAAGGCGTCGTTATAGCTGGAAATCAAACACTGAATATTCTTTGGTCTTATTACTCTACACTGTCCTCCAAAAGTTCCATCACACGTGCAGTTTTTACGAATACCTACATCCACAAAGTACAGAAATATGTAAATTTTACTAATACAGGCATCAGCATATATTATTTATCAACTTATTTATATTCTCTTACTCAGTTTAATGGGTTTTTATTTTTATTTTCGAGGGTGTTCTCGGAGATAAATTGTCAGCAAATTTTAACATATGTTACAGAACTTTTGGAGGACACTTGTACATTAGAACCTAGTCTCACTCCATGTTTAACTACTGTGGAAAGGCATTATGTTATGTTATGCCTGTAAGGTATACATTATTAAAGTTGAACAATATATATCCACTAGTCACTTAATGGTAGCAGTTACACAAATACGACAGTTATAGAACAACAGTGACAAGGATTTCATTGTAACATTTTGATGAATCAAATAAATTTCAAAAACCAAGTGACAAAAAAAGGTCCAACTTTTTTTGTAATATATTTTTTTTTCATATAGATTTTTAAAAAAAGGAGTTCATACCACAGAAGAAAATGGAAGAAAACATATGCCCGTGTGGTCTATTGTCATTCAAAGATACGAATATAGACAAAATATTGAATTTCATGTGAATTTTGTCGTCTTATACACACAAGATTAAAGTTATTGAGGTGTTGAATATATATGGATGTTTGGTGAATTTATTTCATGAGGTTTTCTTAAAAATGTATCAGATAATACTAATAAGACTCATATTTTTTCTCAGAATAACAACATTTGCTATCCCTGGGCTACTAAATGACCATTTTCAGCCATCTTTGCCAAATATAACACTTTATATGAAAATTTCTGTAACTTTTGTAAATATTTTGCATGTCAATATGGAAAAAGTCGCTCTTTCTCAATTAGGCAGAAATTGGGGGTCCGGCCCAGTTTAAATTTTTCAATATTTAAGAATAAAAATGTAAAATCCGTCTTTAGCCAGACTGATGTTTTACACAATCTATCAGTAATGTAGTAGTATGGTAGTAGTTGATGAGTCCAGCGTTGTTTATATGGATTCGTAGTTGCTCACTGTGCATTGTTTATTTTTAAATTCATTTACATCTTTAATCTGAATTTCTTTTATAATACAATATTAGAGAGAACTGACCATGAACACATTTAAAAAGTAACACTAAAGCCTCTTTATTTAATTATGTCATGTAATCCTTAATAATCCTTAATCCTTATAAGTTGTGTCTATGAAGTTTTTCCTATAAGTTATTATAGCTTTGAGATGAAAACACAATCGTAGGTTTCATTAATATTTGTGGCTCTTTGTTCAATCTGATAGACCTTATTTCATTTCCTAGTAGTTCATTAAAGACCTTGGTGCAAACAAAATCAATGGAAATTATTTTCCCCAATGAAAATAAACGTTTTCGTATAGTTATTCAAAGAATCGATTTGATTTTTATGATGTAACCCTGGTCAATAATAGCCGCAACATATCGCTCGGCTAGAGAGAACTTCTTTTTAGCTCGATCGGTTGAACATCAGATTAGTGATCCAGAGGTCCCGAGTTCGATCCCTAGCTGAGGCAGATATTAGATTTATTGTAGATCCTGCACCCTGTTACATTGGCGCCCATATAGGGACTCGGGAATGATACTTAACTACAAATGTATATCTGCGAAGGAATCGTCGTAACCCCTGAAAACTCGAGGACGAGTTGTTTTCTGGAGGGGGGTATGTAACCCAGGTTAATACCACCCGCAATATATATTGCTCGGCTAGAGATATCTTCTATTAAGCTCGATCGGTTGAGCGTCAGATCGGTAATCTAGAGGTCCCGAGTTCGATCCCTAGCAGAGGCAGGTATTTAATTTATTGTTATTCCTGTTACAATGATAACTATGTTATCTATGGTAGGCTCACATAATAAAATATTTTTCAGGATAACCTAAATGTTTTATTTGGCGGCTGTCAAATAATTATCTGGCGGCCGTCACTTAATTTATCTGGCATCCGCCACTTAATTAATCGGCGGAACATTGTACAAAATGTAACTACGTTATATATCTGTTGTCGTACACGGAGTCTTCAGTGTCCAATGGTCCAGCATATAAGGACAGTGATTGTAACCCATAGAATTTCGAGGTTAAAGCAAAACTACGAAACTAAAATCATAATATGTTTATACATTGAAAAATAAAAGACAGTGCTTCAAGTTCAGCAAAAGTTAAGCAACTCAGTAATGAATCTTGTTGTTTTGATGATTATATTCATGAACTTTGGGCTTGTATGACAAAATAAGCCAAGGGATGCAATTAATTATTAGAACTTATCAATGGAGGCAATGGTGTAAAGAAAGTAAATTTTGGAACAGAAGAAAAATGCTCTTTTGTCTTTTTTGTCTTTTATTGAGAAAAAAATCTATTTGTCAGCGGTGGAGCATCTTTAAGTGATTTATGGTGTCATAATGACACCTATTGTACTGTCCTTACAATGAACATTGTATTGTACTGTCCTTACATGACCAAGTCGTAGTTCTATGTGTAAGGGGAAGCAACTCTTGCAAAATTTTCTCCTGAAATCCATTTGTCTTCATATTTTATTGATTATAGGGAACTTCAACAGCTTTAATAAATTGTAATTTTGCTGCGATCTTTCGTCATAGTAGTATGCCAGATGATTTAGCAAACCTCGTTTAACCAACATCGCCTAGAGAAACACAGGTGCATACCAACAAGAATTTATGTTGCTGAAAATTGTTCATTTCACTTCCCAGGGAGACATAAATTTGCTGATAACGAGATGATTTCTTGCAACTAGTTTCGTATATATCGCCACACGACATATATATGTTCCGAATGAGATAATGAGAAGGTTCGTGGAGCTCGTGGAGCTCATTAAGCCAACCTTTCCAGGAGAAACAGAGAGATAATATGAGATGATGAGACGGCTCGGTTGGCCCGGCTCTGCTCGGGCGGCACAGTTAGGTCAACTCGGTTTACCACGGCTCCACTCGGCTCGGCTCGGTTGAATCAGGCCCATATCGCAAGGAGAAACAGAGATGCTGTAAAAAGAGTTGTTCTGTAAAACTACTTTATCTCTCTCTTTCTTCGACTAGAAAAACAGAAATGCTGAAAATGAGATGAATTCGTCTAACTCCTTAAGTGCGAATCGACATATGAATTAGAAGATTAAGATTAAAACTGAGATGATTTAATCAAACTATTTAAAACTGCATAACCAAGGAAAACACAACGATATTGTGAATGAGATATTTCCCAGAACTCCATAACAACGCAACAACAGCAGATAAAGAGATGCTGAGAGTTAGATGAATTAGCTATGCCCGTATCGCCAGCAGAAGCACAGATGATGAAAGTAAAATATTTCTGGAAATTCGATAATTGCATATTTTCTGAAACTCCTTCAATCCGCATTGCCAACAGAAACAAAGCTGCTAAAAATGTGATGATTTCGTTGAAGTTGTTTAGGCCGGATTTATACAGGAGAAACGACCAGGTTGTGAATACACATTTCTTTGGAACTCGATAAACTATCGATATTTTCTGGAATTCATTAAGGCCGACATCGCCAACAGAAACAGAATTGTTTGTTTAATTAACGTCCTATAAAAGATGATGAGGACGGCCTCTTCCAGTAATGCTGAATGTTGAGGTGCGTGTTTTACTGCCGGTATCTTCGTGTTATCTTCGTTAGTGGAACTGTCGCCCTTTTAATTTACTACTGAAAAAATCACTGAACATCGCAATGGAAGATTTTTGCACACCCCAGTCCATAAAACTGACAACGCTGATAACCAGTATTTCCAGGTATGAATAAGCACAGAGATGAAATATTTCTTTATAGACTGTCTCCTTCAACCCGATCCTCAACAGCTCAACCAAACAAAAGTGAGGTGGTGAAAATGGTGATGACTCAATTCTTTAAAAATTTAGGCGGAGAAAAAGATAAGAAAACGCCCTAAGGTTGATTTACATCGCCTTTTTTGGAACTGATAAGCAGTACGAATTTTCGCACTTCATTAAGGCCACATCGCCAACAGAAACAGAGGATGCTGAGAGTAAAGTGATTTTTATGCCCGCATCACGAGAAGAAACATTAAGACCGCATCGCAATTCGCAAGAGAAAAAAGTGATGTTGTAAATGAGGCATTTTTTGGAACTCCTTAACCCGATATTTTTTTAAAGACTTCTTCATTCCGCATCATCAACAAAAACAGGGGTGCTGAAAATAAAGATGATTTCGTTAAACATCTAGCGCCGCATCGACCGGGAAATCGTCAATGATGTGAATGAGATTTTCTCTGAAACTCCTTAGGCCAAAATTTTCTGTAACTCCATAAAAAACCGCATTCAAACAATAATGCTGAGAGGGATATATTTTCGTTGAACTGATTATGCTCGCATCGTCAGTGATGAGAGTGAAACATCTTTGGGAACTCCATCAGTCATTTTTTTCTGAGAGTCCTTAAATCCACGGAAATGCTGAAAATGAGATTATTTCGTTCAACTCCTAACATGTAAGTGTGTATCGACATAATAATTAGGGAGAGAGGCTAAAACTGGGAGGATTTCATCAAACTAATTAAATATGCATCCCCAACGGAAAACACAGCGATACTGTCAAAGAAATATCTCCTGGAACTCCCTAACACCACATAACATTTCGTTGAATTAGCAAAGCCCGTACAGCCAGCAGAAACACAGATGATTAGAGTAAGACGTTTCTGAAACTCCATAAACCTGATATTTTATAAGACTTACATGTATTTTTTCCGCATCGCCAACAGAGACAGAGATGCTGAAAATCAAGATGCTATTCATTTAAGCTGTTGAATCGCACCGACCAGAAAATCATCGATGATGTGAATGAGATTATTCCTGAAACTCTTTAAGCCAACATTTTCTGGAACCCCATTAACACCGCTTTGCTGACAGAAATAGATATTTGTATAGATAATTCAAGGACACAAATAATGTTTTGAAACACAGTTGAAGAATATTCATCAAATTGTGATCATTGAATTGATGTTGTTTTTCTGAACATTTTCAACTTTGCTGACAATAGGGAATGAGTGTGACCGCCCAAAAGTACAGAGGCGGCTTAAAACCTGTCTCGAAAGAAGAAACGGGATGCTGTGAATGAGATACTTCTTGATACTCATGAAGCCAAAATGTTCTGGACCACATTTAGGACCCCATCTCAACAGAGATGCTGAAAGGGAGATCAGCAGAAACTTAGATGGTGAGAGTGAACATCTTTGGGAACTCCATAAGTCATTTTCTTCTGAGAGCCCTTAAATCCGCATTTGCCAACAGTAACTGAAATGCTGAAAATGAGATTATTTCATTCAACTCCTTACACTTTAAATTTTAAGTTTTTGAAAGCATTTCCAAGAGTATCTCGATTAGATAAGTGAAGAAGATATTTCTTGAAACTCCTAAGCCAATGTCTTTTCCAACTTCTTAACCCCCGCATCGTCCGGAGAATCAGGTATGTTTGAATGAGATATTTCTTGGAACACAATAAGCCAATATTTTCTAGAACCCAAATAAGACCGCATCGCCAACAGAAACATACATGTAGATGCTGACAGTGAGATGATTTCGTCGAACTCATCAAGCACTGATCGCCAAGAGAATCAGCGATTTTGTGAATGAGGCATTTCTTTAAACTCCCGAAGCCGATATTTTCTAGAACTCCATTTAGAATGCATCGCCAACAGAAACAGAGATGCAGAGAGTAGAAACATTTCGTTGAACGTGTTAGTCCTGTCTGGTTCTGGAACTCCTTTAGCCGCCATCAGATGGAGACATAGAAATGCTTAGAGTAAGATGATTTCGTTCGACTCATCATACTATGGCTTATTCAATATTATACATATTACAGACGATTCATTTATCTAAATTATCCAGAAAATACTAATTGGTGCAGGTAAATATTCAACATGATAATTGTGCATAGAAAATAAATTCCCGTATAAGATGGACAGTTTTATGAAAGGTGAACCTTTTTAACTAAAACTTGGGAAAATATTTTACAATATTCCTTTCCGTTACATCCCAGAAACATGATTATCATGAAACGCTTTTCAAAATATCGGTTAAAAGAAATTATTTGAAAAGTATGATTTGAATATAATAATGAAAATGTACATGTTAGATTATTTAATTCACGCAAAATTTGTCAAATGAAGTCTGAGTCTGTCAAGTAGTTTCGCTGTTAATAAGAGGTTTGATATGGCAGCGATGAATATTGAAAACCGAGTAACGAATACTGTCACCGGATTCGTTATTCAAACTGATATAAGAAAAACGATCTAAGGAGGTGTTTTACGGCATTCAAGTCGTGAACAATTTTTCGAGGTATTTAGTTTTTGTGAGGCTGTGAATTTTTTTGGATTTATTTTTCAATTGTGTGATCTGGTTTTTTTATGTTTTGAAATTGTTATTTATTTGTTCATTTTTAATAACGAATAAGGTGTTATTCGAATCCTGAATCCCGAATCTGGTGCTTACTTCACGTTGCCTATACATATGAGATATGCTCTAATTTTGAATATTCCTTCACGAACTTCATGGCCCAAACGCTGCATTCTTCAGGGTGGCGTTTTTTACCAATGCTTTTCTGGCAATTAATATACACCTAAGAAATTATTTTTGACATTTTTTTTAAAGAAGCGAAATATCTTATATAAATATCAAGGACCCTTTTTCGGACCATATTATCAGTTATCGCACCTCTGACAGAAATGTCCCCAAATGATTGGCGGAGAGCCGTCACGTGGTGACCCCCTATCACTTTATAGGGGGTCAGTAAATTTTATTATGGTGCAATATGGCGGCTCTCGCCCTCGCTTCAAAATTTAAACACATTATCTTCAACTAAATATACCACTTCATAAGCGTAAAATTATATATTACTTTTTATTTTTTTGTGTAAAAATAACTTTAATCGTTTTAACACTTCAAATTACATGAAATGCATTTTTTTAAATACGAGTTGCTTCCCCTACGCCAGTTTGAAAGTTGATGACGCGGTGAAAGTCAAACGTAATATATATATTCAATATTCAAGCGTTTTCTAGACTGTGATTATAAACAAATGGAGGTGTTCATACCTACAGATCAATCTTCACTCTACAATCAATTTATCGGCATTACTTTTAAGTGATTATCTCAGCGAGAATGCAGAGATGATCAAGGAGAATTTGCTTAAAATGTTAGATGGATGTTTGTGTCACTCTTGTTTGTGTTGCTTTCAATATAGAGACGGTCTATACGCTAAGGTCCTCGATGCGATAAATTAGTTTATATAGTCAGTTACGCCCTCGCCCCCTATAAATCTTACTGACCCTCTATGCCTTTATAGGGGTTCAGTAACTGACTATATAACTAATTTATCGCATCGAGGACCATTTATTTGTTTTATTAGATATTTGTTTCCAATTTGTTTTCTCAAGAATCCGATATCAAACCTGAACCATGCTGGCGAAGAATACTACAATCGCCGCTTTTTAAATTTATTTAGATGTATGCATTTCTTTCCGGAATCTGCAAATAACTGTATAAGGAACCTGAAGAACAATACTGAGTAATTCATAAATCAACAATAATTCTACATTCCTAGTGCTCAATAGGCCTATCTCAATGCGACATCAGACTGGTTGTATATTGAAAGCATCACAAACCTCTCGCTGAGATAATCACTTAAAGTAATGCCGATAAATTAGCTGTAGAGTGAGGGTTGATAGATCTAAAGATACGAACCCCTCCATTTGTTTATGGTCGCAGTCAAGAAAACGCTTGAATTCTTACGTTTGACTTTCACCGCGTCATCAACTTTCAAACTGGCGTAGGGGAAGCAACTCGTATTTAAAAAAATGCGTTTCATTTAATTTGAAGTATCAAAACGATTTTAAATGAATTTTACATAAAAAAATAATAAGTAAAATATATTTTCACGGTAAAGAAATGGTATATTTAGTAGAAGAGAATGTGTTAAAATTTTGAAGCAAGTGCGACAGCCGCCATATTGCACCATAATAAAATTTACTGACCCCCTATAAAGTATTAGGGGGTCACCACGTGACGGCTCTCCGCCAATCATTTGAGGACATTTCTGTCCGAGATGCGATAATGTGTTATATCGGCCTTCGGTATAATTTAAAATAATAACATAGGGCGTCATTTATTCCACGCGGTCGAGACCAATCAGAAAACGGCAAAACTCAGTCATATAACAAAACATCATATGAACCTCAACAAAGGTCCATAATTGATGTATATGCATGGCAACTTTTTTTTTTAATTTATACAATAAATATGTTAGTTTCAACATACACGTTATCATTACAGACTCCTTAAAGCACATAAAGAAATCAAAGTATGTATCTAAAAGTGGCAATTACACAAAATAAAAACTAAAAGCCTGTGTGGGGCATACGAAACTCCACCACTTCACAAGCATAATGTTATTGTCATACAAACAAACACTGTGTCATGCTAAAGACATTATCAAAATAATCACGGTTTTAAAAAAAATAGGTCCGTTTTTTCTCGACCGCCGAGTTCATACCCTTGATACTATAATATATATATATGTATACTATTGGTTAAAATTTTTCGTGCCAGGTCCCTGTGGAAACGATTTATCGCTCAACTGACATCCCTGACAAAACAATGCATCCTATTTATCGAATTTGATATCCTGTCATTTTGTTTCAGAAATTTTGGTGTCATTGCTTAATTCTCTTTCATACTTTGCTTATTTTTTGTTCTCTTTCTCTCAATCTCGGTTTTTTTCTAATTCTTTCTTTTTTTCTTTCTGCCAATTCCTAATTTTATATAAATGGCTCAGATCTCCCTCATCCTTTTGTTTGTTTTCTATCTTAACTCTGCTCTCTTCATCTTCTTTTTTATCAAAGTATTTGATCAAGTCGTTAGCATCTAGAATAAGTCTGCAGTGCCTCATTTTCTCAAAATCATTAGCAATTACAACAGATGTAATTGCAATGTAATGGTTAGAATAATATTCACAGTCATCGCAAATATTTATTTTCTTTTTACTAAGAGCAAAAATAACTGCACTGTTGCATTAATATCTGATCAGTGCAATTAGACAAAATATCGCTTAAAATAATCGAGAAAACTGTTTATCATACTACATACTTTCGTTGACAGAGACTTTCGCGGTGGCCGAGTGGTTAAGATGTCCCGACATATTACCACAAGACCTCCACCTCTGGGATGCGGGTTCGAATCCTATGTGGGGCAGTTGCCAGGTACTGACCGCTGGACGGTGGTTTTTCTCCGGGTACTCCGGCTTTCCTCCACCAACAAACCTGACACGTCCTTACATGACCCTGGCTGTTAACAGGACGTAAAACTAAACAAACCAAAACAAGGTCTAAGAAAGATAACTCTTATAATAGGTATTCCGCATCCGTTTTCGATATTATAAAGACATCCTTGCTTCCGGGATGTAGGGGGGTCGATAATACATTAAGTTTTCAGATTTATCAATCTATTATCGACCCCCTACCCACAAAATAAAATTAAGATATTTGCATATCTATCTTTCTTTAATCTGGTTAATGATGTTCACATCTCTTTGTTTACGTCCTAAAACGAGGAAAAAAGACAAGACAGAGTCAATAGATCTACTTCAGCGTACGGACTTCGCGCATTCTACTAACTCGTTGCGTAACAACATCGATTCTGAACTATGCCGTAAAAGTAACTTGCGTCTAGGTCAGTTTTCTGAAGTTTTCATTATTGTTTGAGACTATGGAATAGTCAAAAGATGCCTTAATTGAATGCAAATATATCAGCATCGAGTTATTTATGTTAACTTATAGTGGTCGATTACCTTTAGTTGAAGTTATTCGAATTTCGCGCGTTTTTTTTAACTCTTCTTTTTTTCTTTGACGCAAGCGACAACATTACCGCTTAACACATCCACAATTTTGTTTTGACGGGTAGGCAGCATGGCTGGTCAACATGAGACGCTAGTTGGAGCTGTTGATCAGGGAACAAGTAGTACACGGTTTTTAGTAAGTATTGTTGCATGCTGTTGATAAATATGTCATCTGACTTTACAAGACCTATATTCAGCAAAAACTATCTAGCTAGTTTGTAAGTAAATATGTCGTTTTATTCGCTGACAGTTGTTTGCCCTTCACCGTGATTTGTGAGTGTGGCGATATGTTTGCATTGTTTTGGGACAGCTAGGCCTAGTCCTACGGCCTAAGTAGGATCGGTAAACCTATGCTACTGTGGGTTAGTGTAAACATGCATATATGTAAGTGACGGCAAAAGACAAGTACAGATGAGCATGATCTGCAGCGAGCTGTTGTTGATATGTTGCTGTGAAAAAAGCAGTTCCGAGGACTTGTCTTAGTGTGTAGGTCTAACTAGAGCTTTTTCTCACTCCTTTGGGAATGGGGATCGTGGCTTTTAATTTGGGAAGTGTGCGACAAAACCAAGATTTTGGAAAAATTATGAAAAATACGAAATAAAGCATAACAAATCAGACTTTGTATAAGCCAATTCACAATATATGTAAAGCCTATATAAAGCCAACCTAAGTTCATATAATGTTTGTTTGAGAACTACAATAAACTTTGATTTTGTGGAAATTTAAAGGCTTCCAATTGGAAACATTAAGAGGAATTATCCATGGGGAATGAGCAGAAATTTGGCCGCCAAATCAGGCTGAAAAAAGCCCTGCTAAGATGAGGCATGCAAATGACAAGTAACAGATAATCTGCAGCGAGCTGTTGTTGATATGTTGCTGAGAAAAAACAGTTCCGAGGACTTGTCTTAGTGTAGGTCTAACTAGAGCTTTTTTTCACTACTTTGGGAATGGGGATCGTGGCTTTTAATCTGGGAAAGTGTGCGACAAAACCAAGATTTGGAAAAATTATGAAATACGAAATAAAGCATAACAAATAAGACTTGTCAGTATGTAGGATTGAATTTGAATATTGTGTTTTTTCTTATATTTTCGTGTATCTGTTACCTTAGTTAGAAGTGCTTTGCACTTCATGCTCTTTGGGCACGAAGGGCTGCGCCCTTATAAATTATATAATATATATAATATAAAAGAGTCTTAATTTGCATGCTGATTGATTTGCATTAGAAGAATATATATTTACTGGAGAGAGCAGTACCGGAGCAACACACAACCTCCCCATATGTATATAAAAAATGGCGGCCGCAAACTGAAGCTGTCGAGTGTGTAGGATTGAATTTGAAGATTGTGTTTTTTCTTATATTTTCGTGTATCTGTTACCTTAGAAGTGTTTTGCACTTCATGCTCTTTGGGCACAAAGGGCTGCGCCCTTATAAATTGAAAACGGGTTGGAATTAACATTTCATCTGTGCTACGACCAAAGCAACATACATTATATTGACTAATTGAAAAGTAAAATATGAAGAATGATATCTAATTTCACCCTGACAACATTAGCTATTTATAGATACAATGCAATCTATGTTGAGATATTGCTCATAACGTATATATAAATTATATACATATTAAGAGTTTTAATTAGCTTGCTGATTGTGCAATGTTATCAGCTAGTAACATAGCCATATATATTAATGGTTTAACAGTAATGAAATATATACATGTAGTTACAATTAATGAACACCCGTATAAATTTATTAATATTGAATGGCTGTTTTACTCTGGGTGCTTCAGCTTTTATTCAATGATCTTGGCTATTAAATGGATGTGTACATTGAACAGACAAAAAACAATATAATTATGCAATTGGCCGGCTCTCCAACAACAACAGATATTGGTAATCACTGAATAGAACAACAGTCAAATATGTATATAGTATGTGATAATAAATCAAAGCAGATACATGGTCTGTAGTTCATTGTCATAAGTGCTTGTAATCTTGAGCTCTGGACAGGCCCTATATATAGCTCCTTCCCAGAAATGATAATGTCTATATAGATAGCTTTATAACTACATTCTCTGTGTTTCAATATAAAGGTGAGCTATAAGTCAAACCATTTGTAAATAACATCTTATCAACAGCCACAGATAAATTTAAACCTTTTATGAGCTAAATATTTGAGGAGCCAGTCATAGGGATCTGAGAATTGGTTTCAGTTTACGGTATATCAATATATGCATGGACCCACCAGGGTGCCATAGACCATTTTTAAGATGTTTTCGGGGTATAGATAAAAGTATTTTATGGTGCCACTTTCTCGTGTATTAATGCATGAGCGATCACGAGACCTCCGCTGCAATCTCATTGGCTGATAATATGAGTAAAAAAAAAAGTTGTTATGCTTCTTTCGGGACACCATTGACATTAAGCGTAACCCACACAAATAAAAATAAATGCATATACAAGTTGTAAATGGGATACCTATCCTTCCAGGAGAATTAAAAGCTAGTACCTGCATTTAAGCAGTATAAAGTGAATGTGTGCATATACGTACATGTATCTTTAAAAATATTTCGCCTCTTGACCTTCTTTAAGTACATGGATACAAAAAAAAAAAAAAAGTGGTAAAATTCCATCTTGATCGAACTTCTTGAAATGGCGTAGTAACAATGATATCATATAGAGATGATGATAAAAAAACTACCAATTATGATAGATATAGCCATATGTGCGAAATGACAAAATATCTAAATCTGTGCAAAAATGTACAAATTATATAACAGTTATAATAAAGTATATAAATTATTCTTAACTTATTATCCTATCCATTTCATCTCTTTCCCTGCCCAATCATTTATGAAAATATACACCGATCGGAATATTGATCGGAATATGATATATGAATTCATGATCAATACAATTATATATATTATTCGGCAGTTTTATAATTCAGATCTACATAGCATCACCATGTATATAAAAAAGCTAAGAATTTTTTCATTTCAGTCAGATGAGTTGTATATTTATTTGGGATATTATAATATTATAAAAATGAAATAGATATATAGTTTGATGAAATAAAATTTTTGAAACATAATTCCATTTAAAAAAAAATAGTTATGTATATCATCATATATTTACAATAACTTTTCACCACCTTTAATGTATAAACTACTTTAAAAATCCATGAATTTGCTTTTGTATATATAGGATTTAGAAAAGAAAAAATAAGCTTGGGGGGACATTCAAGCGAGCTTGCAGGGAATGTATATTATAATATAAATGCAATTATTTGGTTAATGGAGTTTTATGTTTTCACCTTGTTTCCACAAAAAGGAGCAAATTACATATTATGTTGCATACAAAGATAAAGAATGACGGAGCGATTGAGCATGGCTGGTTCCCCATCACCTTCTCTTAGATTAACTAGGACAGAGACCGTATGATTTGACATTATATAATAAATGAAGGTGTATGTTAGCCTAGGGCATAATGTTAAAGTATGGGAGTCATTGCATTTATAGCCTAATGTACTCATACAACCTTCTCTGTAAATGTCTCACAGCTGCTGAACACTACATGTATATTACAGACTTTAGAGCTGCAAGCTCTGGTATCCTATATATAAAATATTGTATGCAATTCTGGTAACTAAATAGGGACATATGTGTGTTGTACTTAATTACGCAAACTTTGTAAAATAAATGTAACAGGGTTGAGGATTTACAATATATTTATTACCTGCCTCTGCCAGGGATGGAACTCGGGACCTCTGGATTACTAGTCTGACGCTCAACCGATCAAGCTAAAGAGAATTGAAGTTCTCTCTAGCCGAGCAATTTATTGCGGCTAGTATATTGACCAGGGTTACATACTCCCCCTCCAGAAATCAACTCGTCCTTGAGTTTCCAGGGGTCACAACGATTCCTTCGCAGGTATCATGAAGTATCATTCCCGAGTCCCTACGTAAGCGCCAGTGTAACAGGGTGCAGGATTTTCAATATATTTATTACCTGCCTTTGCCAGGGATGGAACTCGGGACCTCTGGATTACTAGTCTGACGCTCAACCGATCAAGCTAAAGAGAATTGAAGTTCTCTCTAGCCAAGCAATTTATTGCGGCTAGTATTGACCAGGGTTACATAAATCAACCAGCTTAGTACATGTAAGATGTTCCCAGTAGTGTAAATAATAAATATGAACTAGCTGTTTCAAGGTGACATGCCTATATTCATATCCAGGTAAAGTAGTATGCATACTATATACTCCAGGGATCTGCTGATCTCTTGTGTATTTATGCAGTGTTGGTATATATTGCATTATTTAATCTAGTTTTCAGTTCTGATAGGAATATGTATGTATGTTTATAACATAATTGCATTGTAAAAAATATTTATATTAAAATAATTTTTATGAAAGATATATCTATTAGTGTCTGAATCTGATGCTATAATCATCAATACGGTATGTACAATTCAGTTTGGGATATGAAATAACATCTTGAATTTTTTTTTCATGTTACAATCATTATTAGAGTATATATTCCTTTGATTTTTTTTGGCGAACATTATTTACGAAGGATAGCTTTCTTTTGGTAATAGAAACAGCTTTGATAAAAAGTATTTTAGATGAGAATTATTGCCAATTTCAAACCTGCTATAATATCTAAGAATGAAACCTATGAATATAGAGCAAGACACTTGTCTATTAATGATAGACCTATATCACTCCCATTCTTGTTGTAATTTACTATGTAATTGATCATGACCTTTCTATAAAGGACATCTCTATATAAAGGACATTTTTGCTAGCCTGTGTCACTTTGGTGTCCTTTGTAGACAGGCTTCACTGTAGTGGTCACTAGCACTTAGAAAAAGATGTGTGTCAGACTACATGTACGGATACGGTAGACACAGTTCCATGAACTTAACCTACTTCGGGTCAAAATGAGATGACATCAGAGATCACATGATTCAGACACTAGAATTTACTTATTCAGTTTGGACGTGCTTTTATCTTAGACAAAGATTTTCCTGACTGTTATATAGTGCATCTAATTAGCTATATACGATAGTTGTATAGTTTCCAGAATTACATTGAGAAACTAAATATATAATTATGAGCAGATTCAAAACACCTTTAATTATTCCTTATTCCATGATTCCACACACAGATGATATATATTTATTAGGTCATCTGACCCGAAGGGTCAGGATGACCTATAGTCCATCATGCACCGTCCGTCGTCGGCGTCTGCCGTCCGCCGTGCGCGGTGCGCCGTGCGTAAACTTTCCATTCAAACGACTTCTTCTCAATAACCATAAGGCCTAAAGTACTCATATTTGGCCTGTAGCATGCTGGGATGAAGGGCTACCAAAGTTGTGAAAATTATTGACCTTGACCTACTTTCAAGGTCACAGGGTCAAAAAGGCTGAAATCTTTGAACGACTTCTTCTCAATAACCATAAGGCCTAGAGTACTCATATTTGGCCAGTAGCATGCTGGGATGAAGGGCTACCAAAGTTGTGAAAATTTATGACCTTGACCTACTTTCAAGGTCACAGGGGTCAAAATAGGCTCAAATCTTTGAACGACATCTTCTCAATAGCCCATAAGGCCCAGAGTACTCATATTTGGCCCGTAGCATGCTGGGATGAAGAGCTACAAAAGTTGTGAAAATTAATGACCTAGACCTACTTTCAAGGTCACAGGGGTCAAATAGGCTCAAATCTTTGAACGACTTCTTCTCAATAGCCATAAGGCCCAGAGTACTCATATTTGGCCCGTAGCATGCTGGGATGAAGAGCTACAAAAGTTGTGAAAAGAAATGACCTTGACCTACTTTCAAGGTCACAGGGGTCAAAAAGGCTAAAATCTTTGAACGACTTCTTCTCAATAACCATAAGGCCCAGAGTACTCATATTTGGCCTGTAGCATGCTGGGATTAAGGACTACCAAAGTTGTGAAAATTAATGACCTAGACCTACTTTCAAGGTTACAGGGGTCAAATTAGACTCAAATCTTTGAACGACTTCTTCTCAATAACCATAAGGCCCAGACTACTCATATATGATCTGTAGCATGCTGGGATGTAGGGCTACCAAAGTTGTGAACATTATTGACCTTGACCTACTTTCAAGGTCACAGGGCTCAAATAGGCTGAAATCTTTGAACGACTTCTTCTCAATAACTGTAAGGCCCAGAGTACTCATATTTGGTCTGTAGCATGCTGGGATGAAGGACTACCAAAGTTGTGAAATTAATAATGACCTTGACCAACGTTCAAGGTCACAGGGGTCAAATAGGCTCAAATCTTTGAACGACTTCTTCTCAATAGCCATAAGGCCCAGAGTACTCATATTTGGCCCGTAGCATGCTGGGATGAAGAGCTACAAAAGTTGTGAAAAGGAATGAACCTTGACCTACTTTCAAGGTCACAGGGGTCAAAAAGGCTAAAATCTTTGAACGACTTCTTCTCAATAACCATAAGGCCCAGAGTACTCATATTTTGCCTGTATCATGCTGGGATTAAGGACTACTAAAGTTGTGAAAATTAATGACCTAGACCTACTTTCAAGGTCACAGGGGTCAAATAGGCTCAAATCTTTGAACGACTTCTTCTCAATAACCATAAGGCCCAGAGTACTCATATTTGGCCTGTAGCATGCTGGGATGTAGGGCTACCAAAGTTGTGAACATTATTAACCTTGACCTACTTTCATGGTCACAGGGGTCAAATAGGCTGAAATCTTTGAACGACTTCTTCTCAATAACTGTAAGGCCCAGAGTACTCATATATGGCCTGTAGCATGCTGGGATGAAGGGCTACCAAAGTTGTGAAAATTAATGACCTAGACCTACTTTCAAGGTCACAGGGGTCAAATAGGCTGAAATCTTTGAACGACTTCTTCTCAATAGCCATAAGGCCCAGAGAACTCATATTTGGCCCGTAGCATGCTGGGATGAAGAGCTACAAAAGTTGTGAAAAGGAATGACCTTGACCTACTTTCAAGGTCACAGGGGTCAAAAAGTCTAAAATCTTTGAACGACTTCTTCTCTATAACCTTGAGGCTCAGAGTACTCTTATTTGGCCTGTAGTATGCGGTGATGAAAAGCTACTAAAGTTGTGAAAATTTATGACCTTGACCTACTTTCAAGGTCACAGGGGCTAAATAGGCTTAAAATCTTTGAACGACTTCTCAATAACTGTAAGGCTCAGAGTACTTATATTTGGCCTGTAGCATGCTGGGATAAAGAGTTACCAAAGTTATGAAGATGAATGACTTTGACCTGCTGTCAAGGTCACAAGGGTAAAAAAGGCTAAAATCTTTGAACGTTTTCTTCTCAATAACCGTAAGGCCCAGAGTACTCATATTTTGCCTGTTTCATGCTGTAATGAAGGCCTACTAAAGGTGTGAAAATGGATTACCTTGACTTATTTTCTAGGTCACAGGGGTCAAATAGGCTCAATTCTTTGAATGACTTCTTGTAACTAACCGAAAGGTCCAGGGTACTCATATTTGGCCTGTGGCATGCTGGGATGAAGGGTTACCAAAGTTATTGAAATGAATGACTTGACTTTATTTCAAGGTCAAGGGTCAATTAGGCTTACATCTTGAATTTTGAACTTCTCAAATTCTGCCAGTGTGATTTAGCTGATACTTGCATATGAAATGATCCTTGTCATGGTCCTGACCAAAAATTATGTATGTATTTTTTTTTTTTATTCACAGATATTTTCCAGTAAGAACTTCTTCTAAAGTTCTACCCATGCAGTTTTGACTAACCGTTAAGGCCCTTGGGGCCTCTTGTTATAAGTGTTGCTAATCCGTCCTTTCTTCTGTATGTCCCTGTCCCGTTCTGTTCCACTCAGTTTCCATATACAGGCAGGAGATCAAATTGTGTGTCTTCAGATATACGATATAATGTCCTAGTGCTGGTTAGTCAAAGATATTTATTTGCAGGAATACGCTTGATCAATGAGTTGGTGCCGTGAATTAGTGAATTAGTGACTTACCACCAAGAAGAGATCAATCAACTGTTGCCCTATCGTCGGAAGGGTTAGTATTTTCTCCTGGATTGATGAGTAAATCTCTCACGTTTGTAACTAATGGTAATTAATAATCCTGTTTACCGTGTTGTCCCCGATAAAGGAATAGGACTTTCAGTTTTTAACCAATATCATAATACTTGTATTTACCTTCAACAAAAATATTGACAATTTTCAATTGATCTTAATGAGAAATTATAATAATATGAAATTATTAACCCCTATACTATCATTATAAATTTCCTGCTGGAAAGTTTGAATGGGCTACTGCCTATCTAGAAATTTTCTATACTGTATGGCCTTACAACTTGGTATGTGGTTCTATATACCTACATGATGTAGGTGAGACTATGTGTAGGTACCGAAACCTGATTACTGACCTGTAAGCTATATTATGACCTTTGACCTCAATCTTTAAAAAAACTTATAAAGGCTTTCTCTTCATAATTGATGTTCATGCACTAAAAACAACATCCTACTTTGTACGAGTTATCCAGGTGAGGGGAATATGACATTACATCTCATGTACAGTAGCCATGGGTGATATGTTGGATTAGTTTGTTAATATATCTGAAAGCTCCTTAACGTGCATCTTTTAATGGAATATATATATATATAATAGTCTGAACAGGGTCTTTAAACAAAATAAGAGACAATATTTACCTTATTGTTTTATTTACTTTGACAATTTAAAGTTAATACGTCTTTGCCTCTCAAATTAATATCGAAGTCTTGCCAAATTATGCACATCCATGCTTCTTATAAATAAGCTGTATGCAATGACGCATTTAACATTGACCTGTATTAGTTACTGTTTAAACTTGATGCAATCCTGCTGTTCAACCTTGACAGGGCATTTAAAAGCTAAATACTGTCTTTCAAACTATAATATGCTCTGAAAAATGATACACAGTCCTGCCTGTTAAATATGCAAGCTTCGACAAATTTAATTGATACAACCGTGACTGCCTAATAAAAAAACAATAGAATTTTTTCATTGTTTGTTTTTTACATTGTTTGTGTGTTTGTTACACAGATGGGTAGAAGAAGACCCTATCGAGATCCTAGCCTCTGTACTGACCTGTATGCAGAAAGCTGTCAACAACCTCAATGCCCTCAACATAAGTCCAGCAAGTATCAAAAGTAAGTATTGTTGGTTTACTACACTTTAAGCAACTAACATCTAACGCTCCATGAAACACCCTATGGGGAAGAGGATAATTAGTTGTTTTCAAGATTTGTTGAGGTTAATTGGCTTAGCAAAAAAGTGTAAAATGATTGTGACCATTCTGTCTGCTAAACATTATATTAATAAACGAAACATATAGACTTTCAGGGAGCCAATATCTTCAGTGACATGCTGAATTTTAGATGAGATTGGTCAATTTTAGCTGACTTGTCTGATTTAAAAAAAAAAACTTGTCTGAATCTTCAGAATTTGTCTTATTTTACAAAAACTTGTCTGAATCGGCAAGGAAAGTCTGAATAATTCAGATAAAACATAGTAATTTCAGACTTTCCTATTTCCTAGTGCTAGGGCATAATATAAAAGGTTGATTGTGCATTGCAATTAAAATAATGAATAACAAGACTATGAGTACCAGCCACTGATAATGTAAGTGTTCATTTCAGCTATTGGTATTACGAATCAAAGGGAGACTACTGTTGTCTGGGACAAACTCACAGGAAAGCCGCTGTACAATGCTATAGGTATGTTAACATAGATAACAGACACACTGTGGTTGATCTAATTCACTACACTGTCATACAGTCAGTCTAGTGCAACTGTTCAATTGCTGCATCCTTTGAGTGTGTCATGTTATAAATTTGCTTTGTGAATTTTCAGTTAGAATAAAACCAATGTGATGTAATATGATAGAAATTGATTTTATCCACATTATTGATTGTGATCTTAATGGAACTAGGGGCGCATTTATGTGTGTTGTTTGTCCATCTGTTTGTGTGTTGGTTGTCAATTACTCTGTATTTGTGTTGTTTGTCGATCATATTGTATGTATGTAAATTGTTTATCAATCTGTTTGTGTTTTGTTTATCGATCAATCTTTGTATTTGTATGTGTGTTGTTTGTCAATTGATCTGTATGTGTGTTGTTTGTCAATTGATCTGTATGTGTGTTGTTTGTCAATTGATCTGTATGTGTGTTGTTTGTCAATCAATCTGTATGTGTGTTGTTTGTCAATTGATCTGTATGTGTGTTGTTTGTCAATTGATCTGTATGTGTGTTGTTTGTCAATTGATCTGTATGTGTGTTGTTTGTCAATCAATCTGTATGTGTGTTGTTTATCAATCAATCTTTGTATTTGTATGTGTGTTGTTTGTCAATTGATCTGTATGAGTGTTGTTTGTCAATCAATCTGTATGTGTGTTGTTTGTTGAAGAACATGTATGTGTGATGTTTGTCAATCAATCTGTATGTGTGTTGTTTGTTGAAGAATATGTATGTGTGATGTTTGTCAATCAATCTGTATGTATGTAAATTGTTTATCAATCTGTATGTGTGTTGTTTATCGATCAATCTTTGTATTTGTATGTGTGTTGTTTGTCAATTGATCTGTATGTGTGTTGTTTGTCAATTGATCTGTATGTGTGTTGTTTGTCAATTAATCTGTATGCGTGTTGTTTGTTGATCAATCTGCATATGTATTGTTTGTTGTTCAATCTGCATGTGTGTTGTTTGTCCATCTGTATGTGTTATTCGTCCATCAGTATATATTTTGTCTTAGAGTATATGTTTTGTATGACCCTGATTATAATTTGAAATTGTAATTTTGCCTTGTTTAGTATGGCTTGACATGAGGACAGCAGGTACTGTAGACATTCTAGTCAACAAAACACCTCAGAAAGACAAAGACTACCTTAGGGTAAGATTAAATAATTACTGTGTATGTCACATTGTTGTAATAATTGTTATGGAGAATATTTAATAATTGTTATGGAGAATATTTAAGAACAAAACCCTGTTGACTTCACAGCATGTATTGATTATTGACTGTTACTGATATTTTGAACCACTGTTTTACTAATTTATCAATTTACCAGTGTGATCCAGTGTGTGCAACCAAATTTTGTTTCTATTTGATACCTGTTTTTATGGGTATGATTTATTTGCTTCTTTTTCTCCAGCCTAAATGTGGCCTTCCTATCACAACCTACTTCAGTGCTGTCAAATTAAGATGGCTGATTGACAACTGTGAGGAAGTGCGTACAGCAATCAAGGATGGCCGCTGTTTGTTTGGGACCGTTGACTCCTGGTTGTTGTGGGTAATTGATTGTTTGAATATCATGAAGAATGGGAAAAAAACACCCAAAAAATCCAGAATTATGAAGCAAGAGTTGCAGAATCAGCTGTAGGGTAAAAGTTATCTAGGCAAAGTATGAAGGACAAAATTAGCTAGTCAGACATCTAGGTTAAATAATTAGCTGATCATAGCTTACAAACCTTCATCCTCAGTGTTTCAGGGGCTACTATTACCATCATTATATCTACCTCAGCTATGTCATAGAAAAAGTGAAGGCAATTCAGGAGAAAAAACTGACCAATCAAAAGCCCCTATGGACTTCTTTTCAATATTACAGAGAGCAAATCCCAATTTCAAAGCTATACAGTGTACCATTATTTGATCCTTTTTGATGTACATCAAAAGACCGAACTACCTGTTTCATCTGTAATCGCACACGGAGCCTTCAGTTTTGCTATGACATAGTCCAGGGGTAGATGTTATGACAGTCACTCTGTCATTAACCCCTGGAAATGAGGATGGCCAACTTTGCAATGGAATAGAGTGTAACACTATGACAGCAGATTAATAGATAGATGCATAAGAGAATATTACATGATTATGACTGTATAGAGATAGGGATATATTTGTGGACACAATTATTAATACCAAATCTTTTTGAATGAATATTTTTAGATAACTTTTAGCTGGAAATTTGTCTGAAGGATATATAGCAGTGGATATTTTATAGTGTATAATAGTAATAATATGTTTATGTTTTGTTAAATCATCAGAACCTGACTGGTGGTAAGGATGGAGGAAAGCACCTGACTGACGTCACAAATGCCAGCCGGACCATGCTAATGAACATTGGATCCCTGGAGTGGGACATGGATTTACTCAAGTAGGCATTCATGGATGGTTTAGAGTAGACTACTCAAAGTACAAATTAATGTATTTGGAACATATAAATTGATACTGGCAAATTTCCTTTATTATCGGTGTTTTAAATTAATGCCATGGGCTTCCACAGGTATGTTTTGAAGTCAACACTTGACAAAGTCATACTATATTGAATCATATCTGATTGTGGTGAATCTTTGGTAAAAAAAAAGTTAATATTTGAAACAATGAGAATGCATATGAATAAAGTTTGGAAACAATATTTTTTCCTATTCTTGAATTTATTATTTACAATATGAGATAAGTGTGAGAAATCATTCAATGGTTAAAATTTATGCCATTTTTAAATACCATGCTGATGTTATTCTCTTAAGATTCTTTTTATTTCTTTCTAGGTTCTTTGACATTCCTAAAGAAGTTTTACCTGAGATCCGAAGTTCCTCAGAAGTGTATGGACAGCTTGTGTCTGGTCCTTTAAAGGGTCTCAACATTTCTGGGGTGAGTTTTTTCAGGCTCTCAATAACTCCTGTATGTATTTAAAATTGGAGACAACTCTAGTCTTTATATTTTGTTTTCTGTCCTTTAACAGAAATTTAACAGAAAAATTCTGAATTTTAAAGATGTTAATGTATAGGTAGTTAGAAGATGGAGGACAGCTGTTAGTAATACACAGAAAAAAACTTATGATCAACCGTCAGTACTTGGCCACTGCCCGAGACACTGCCGGAGACAGACAGACAGACATTGTTTAAATCCTCTCAGCTGTCCACCACCTCCTAAACCTGTTAATCCTTAAGTGACCCTGCATGGTAGTTACCATGTAATATAGGACATAAAACAAATATCAGAGTATATAAGGGAGATCATTACTAACTTCTGATCTTTGTTATGTTTTTAGATACTCGGTGATCAGCAAGCAGCATTAGTTGGTCAAATGTGTTTTAAACCAGGACAAGCAAAAAACACGTAAGTATAATCATTCATGACAAATGTGTTTACAAAAATCAGGTTTCTGATTTTAAGGTGTTTTGCACGAGGACAAACATGAATCATATTTGTTTGAAAAACAACTATTATTATTGTAAAACCATGATTACATTAATATAATATCAACAATATCAATGTTGTACTAAGTTACTTCACCTGTTACAGGTATGGCACTGGCTGTTTCCTGTTAATGAACACTGGTACAGAGGTAAGCCACTTGTATGTTGGTTCTTGATATGTCCTCAGTAATGCTATTCCACAACCATTTTGACCATTGAGATTTGTTCAAATTTGTCTCCTTATGATTCATATTAAGGGTCTTCATTAGAATCTTTGATATTTTCTATACCTGATATAGAACGGTTTTGTGTGCTATTTTCTATACCTGATATAGAACGGTTTTGTGTGCTATTTTCTATACCTGATATAGAACTTTTTTGTGTGCTATTTTCTGTACCTGATATAGAACAGTTTTGTGTGCTGTTATAGTTTGATTGACACAAGTAAGTTGGTCCTTTGTCTTAATCTTCTAGACCGTCCAATGAGTCTACTTCTCAAAACACTTCTTCATACAATGTGGCATGTACATCTATTGCAAACATGTTATCGATAATGAATGCGTTCCTGGTAACCTAGGTTTACGTGAAATGTCACAAACAAAAGATGTCTCTATTTTAGGTGTGCGAGTCGAGCCATGGCCTGCTAACCACAGTTGGCTACCAACTGGGAAAAGACAAACCAGTAATTTATGCTCTTGAGGTAGGAGCTGTTTGTGTGCTATGTATGATTGTGATGAATTGTATTTTCTTTGTGTTGTAAATTATTATAGAAAGTACTACAATTGTGCAAATTTATCTGGTTTGTGGTAACATGTTCAAAATAAGAAATAAGTATGTTTTCAATATTTCCACTGTGACATAACATAATTTCATTATATAACTATATCCTTCCAGTAATTTTGTTTGTTTCCATCAAATTGAAATCATGTTACTATTTGTCCTCTCTCCCTGTATAACCCTTCTTTGTATTTTATAGGGGGCTGTAGCTATAGGAGGTGCTTGTGTTCGCTGGCTCAGGGACAACCTCGGTATCATCAAGACCTCAGCTGAGATAGGTCAGGCCTATACACTTTCTGTTGTTGTATTTCTGATTTCATAATCATTATGGTTGGCATATTTGATAATACATTGTTATTAAGTTTTTAGTTAGTCTAAGAATATATGTTTATACCTGGTTTACAGCTATTAGCAAGTCTGATGATAAACATTTAGATACAAATTGGAATAATGAAATAATGGCATTCTATATTATATAAGCAGACAACAACAAACACCTTAAAACCCTGGAAACTTAAATATAGGTATGAGTGGACCAAATTGTGCCAGTCGTAACGTTAGTCCCTAATTGTGTGTATTTTACAGAGGAGCTAGCTGCTGGTGTTGACTGCGTTGGTGGGTGCTACTTCGTGCCAGCATTTTCTGGTCTGTTCTGTCCATACTGGCAATCTGATGCTAGAGGGTAAGTGAAGTTTAGCTCAACACCAAAATCCATTTTTGTCCCAAATAAACTGTTTTGGAATTGTGCTTCATTTTCTTAGCTATCGTAGCTATAATCTTTTTGTTTTTGATGAGGTACCTCATTACCTGAAAAAAAAATTTCATTACAGATAATGTTTTTATTTTTTTACCAATGGTTTTATGTTTTCTACAGAGTGATATGCGGACTAACTCAATTTACAACTAAATGTCACATAGCCAGAGCTGCACTGGAGGCTGTGTGCTTCCAGACAAGGGAGGTAAGCATACTTTAGTATAAAAACAAGGGAGGTAAGCACCTTTATAGCATTTAGAAAAGGGAGGTGAGCACCTTTTAGCCCTATTTTCGGAAGCCTTTTGAGTTAGAAAAGGGAAGAAAGCATCATTTTAGTGCTTTTAAAAGAAAATTGCTGTATATATTCAAGCAATCTGATTAAAAGCGTATTCTTATTTTCACCTCACTTTACACCTTTATACTCCCAAATACATCAGAATTAGTTTAAACATATGTATACTATCTAGCTACAACAACTGAAAATAACGTTTTGTCAATAAAATGCATGTAGCTATGTTGTACGGACGAATTGACTTCATGCATGGAAATTATTCTGACAGCGCTGCAAATTATTTAAGTCCTTTCTTTACCTCTATCAAATGATTGTATGCATGCAGAACAGAATTGTTTTACCTATTAATTACTGATAGTATGTAAATGATAAATCCTTCTGTTGTTTTTCAGATCCTCGAGATAATGAATGAGGAGAGTGGTATTCCTTTGATGTCATTACAAGTAGACGGAGGGATGACTGCAAACAAATTACTCATGCAGATGCAGTCTGATCTACTTGGTATCAATGTCGGTAAGTCTGTAATATCATCTTAATTGATATCAACATATCAAAGTCTCACCAAGGCTTTTTATTGTTGAGAGGTCATCAAGGTTGTGAGTTCTCAAATTAGGTATTTGGTGGTCTAATTTGAAATTCTTCTGCTGAGAATATGATAGACTGCATGTAAATATTGCAAACACTACGTTGCTTTCTTATCATGATAATTTAACAGAATAAAATAACTGACGTTTGCACTTCATGCCGTAGCTCAAGAATTTGACATTGGCACCTCACACCTTAACTCCAGAATTATCTAAACATGCTCAGTAAATATGTGTCTTTGTAGTGCGACCGTCCATGCCAGAAACTACAGCTCTGGGGGCTGCCATGGCTGCAGGTCATGCTGAGGGTATTTGGAATATAGAAGACAGCGCAGCAGCAACCATCACTACAGATACCTTCACTCCAGCCATCAGGTCTAAAGGTTTGTTTTCAGACACAATCCTGTTTCCAACTCTCTGGTATTATGTTCTATCAATATTAAGGACATATCCTCTGGTACGCGATATCAGTATGAAAGTAACAAAGGTCATATAAAAAGACATCCTGCCTTGTGTATTGTCTAATAAAAGCTCAAAAGCTAAAGTTTACAAAGGACTTATAATTACAGGTCCATACTACGGAAGGACTCTTAGATCACAGGTCCTAAAACTATCAAATAGAAAAATGGCCAGTTAGTGTTATTACATGCGTCATTCATATAACTGCTGGTATGTGGTACATTGTATATACCAATTCTGTGATCAAAGATAATTAATATGTACATTATTGAATTTTTATGTCTTACATTATCATACCAAGTATGAGTAAATATGAAATGTCTTATTATACCAAGTATAAGTAAATATGAAATGTCTTAGCATACCAAGTATAAGTAAATATGAAATGTCTTATTATACCAAATATAAGTAAATATGAAATGTCTTATTATACCAAGTATAAGTAAATATGAAATGTCTTAGCATACCAAGTATAAGTAAATATGAAATGTCTTATTATACCAAGTATAAGTAAATATGAAATGTCTTATTATACAAAGTATAAGTAAATATGAAATGTCTTAGCATACCAAGTATAAGTAAATATGAAATGTCTTATTATACAAAGTATAAGTAAATATGAAATGTCTTAGCATACCAAGTATAAGTAAATATGAAATGTCTTAGCATACCAAATATAAGTAAATATGAAATGTCTTAGCATACCAAGTATAAGTAAATATGAAATGTCTTATTATACCAAAGTATAAGTAAATATGAAATGTCTTAGCATACCAAGTATAAGTAAATATGAAATGTCTTATTATACCAAATATAAGTAAATAAAAATGAAATGTCTTAGCATACCAAGTATAAGTAAATATGAAATGTCTTATTATACAAAGTATAAGTAAATATGAAATGTCTTAGCATACCAAGTATAAGTAAATATGAAATGTCTTATTATACAAAGTATAAGTAAATATGAAATGTCTTAGCATACCAAGTATAAGTAAATATGAAATGTCTTATTATACCAAGTATAAGTAAATATGAAATGTCTTAGCATACCAAGTATAAGTAAATATGAAATGTCTTAGCATACCAAATATAAGTAAATATGAAATGTCTTATTATAAAAAGTATAAGAACATATAAAATATCTTAGCATACCAAATATAAGTAAATATGAAATATCTTAGCATACCAAATATAAGTAAATATGAAATGTCTTATTATACCAAATATAAGTAAATATGAAATATCTTATTATACCAAATATAAGTAAATATGAAATGTCTTAGCATACCAAATATAAGTAAATATGAAATGTCTTAGCATACCAAGTATAAGTAAATATGAAATGTCTTATCAAATAATTTCTTAGTTCACCTGTGACATGGTCTTTTACCAGAGCAAATGTTAATAAACTTTATGATATATACAGAACGTGATGAGCGTTTCAATAGATGGAAGTTGGCAGTTGAGAGGTCTATGCATTGGGAAGTTCCTACTCCAATTCAGGGTAAGTGTTAAACCTAGCATCATCAAACACTTTACTGTCACTATACTTTGTTCTAACTTTTAATTAGTTAATTAGGGTAAACATACTCTCGCACTAATGTTTTCGTTGGCTAGTGTGGATTATGCGTACATAGTAATGCACAAATTTCAACTGTGCACGCTATAATGAAAGTCACTGTCTTATCCCATTGAATACACTTTGTCATAATTTAGTGACATCAACCTTTGATAAACATGATAAAAGAAACTTATCAGTGACATTCTTCTATGAATTAAAAACATTGAGACATTAGGCAGTATTAGGGTATTTTTATTTTATGTTTTATCAATATTGCTAGTATCCTCTCAGAACTTCTTACTCAAAAATTATAGTTAATCATCCAACAGATTTGAAATTGCAGGAAATTTTCAATATCGATAGCAGACTACACTGCTAGACTGCTGTCTGTAACCATGATGTTCTAAAAGTTAAACGTGTACACCAACATTAAGCTATCAGTTCTTTTTACACTCTATGATTTTGTTGATATTCATAAATCTTATTGAAAATTTAATAACAATATGGCATATAACTAATACCTGTGTTTTACCTATGGAAGAATAGGGCGGGTACCCAGTCTCTACCGAAGTCTCGCGGGCGGACTCTATTTGTGGACCAGCTGTGCCTTATTACTTGCAGCAGAACTTTTACACAAGAGGTAACATTTAGCCAGGTTGTAGGTACTTATTTTACTCCAATTTTATTATTTTTTATTTGTATATTAAATATATTTTTATGATGTTGAGATCTTTCCAGCACCTATATCATAGATACCCGCGGTGTCACAATGAACCATACATATCAGACCAAAGTTTGCTCATTCTAGTCTTTACTCATTATTATGTATATAGATGTTAAAATGTTTAAAACTGCATTCGGGGCTATTCCATAATTATCGGTTTTTCAGAGGAGGATATTGTTTAAAAATTATAAATTGTTGATAAATTCTCATTTTATTGAATTGTTTTTATATCTTAACATGTTATGTATGTTTTATGTAACCATGCAAACTTATTCAAAAATACTAAATAACAGTTTCCATTTATTTTTGCTTGTATTGCTTGTTATTTGTTAGGTAGGTAGTTTCAGTTTTCATTAAAAAGTATAAATTTACAATGAAAAAGTAAAACAAAAAACACCACATGAATAATTGTGGAACAGCTCTAATGCAAATTAATATCTGTTCACACTCTATTTCACTTATCTGTCTATTAGCTTTAATTTGTAAGTAGTAAGATCTGTCAGATTACACAGAGAAAGTGGATTTGTTATTATTTGTATAGTCAGTGTGTATATTATGTTCTAACATATTGAACTGCTTTCCAAAAAGTTCCATGATGTTATACATAAAGTACATGTGATATCAGAAACATAACACAGAGATTGGTATCTCCGCCATATTTACCATTGAAAGAGGTACGCTTATATGTTTCTGGTAATATTAACTATATTGTTATATGAATTAACTTTTTTTTAAAGTTTGGTTTACATAGATTTATTTTCAATAACTTATTTTTTAATTTTCTTAAAATGAAACAACTAGTATATTTCAGTATGTATCTCAGTAGTTAAGCATAATGATAAATGTAGTATATTGAATATTTATAACATTAAAATGCTGTAGAAATTTTTAGTTCAGAGATGAGAAGCATGCAAAGAAATTACAGATTCAATTGACCGCATTAGTGATATATCAGAGATTAAGAGAACATTGTAAGTTAAATATCAAAAAGGATTTTAGTTAAATCCAAAAATGTGTACATTCGAGAACAGTTGCTGAAATCTAACTACTGGTAATAAAGATAATTGCTAATTTAAAAAATGCTTGAATGTTGAAATGTGTATGAACAAGGTTTATCAAAGGTATGTACATTATCTCGAATGAGACAGCTTTACTAAATGATAAAACTTCATCAAATGATAAAGCTTCAACTTCGCTTAATGATACTGCTATATCAGATAATACCGCTTCATCAATGCTTGACAAAGCTTCAGCTTCACTGAATGAGAAAGTTGACAAATCATAAAATGATATAAAATTGCTTCCTAAGATGATGTTGATACTCATTATAATATTATGGAGATTACGCTGTGTGATATATTCTACACATATCATGATTTTCTTACAAATGTAGTGATGATCTTGTTCTCAAATTGAACAATAATGCCTACCGTATAAAAAGTTTAAATTATTTGCATTTATATTGTTTAAGAATGAAGTGATTGCGAACAAATTATGTGTATTTATGATGTTTAAGGACGAAGTGATTGCGAACAAATTATGTGTACTTATGATGTTTAAGAACGAATTATGTGTACTTATGATGTTTAAGAACGAAGTGATTGCGAACAAATTATGTGTATTTATGATGTTTAAGGACGAAGTGATTGCGAACAAATTATGTGTATTTATGATGTTTAAGGACGATTGCGAACACATTTGTGTGAGATTAATTACATTTTAGATTTTAAAGAGATAATATTGAATTTAATGCATTTGAAGTGAAACATGTTTTTATCTGTTATAAGCTAATTAATACTCTTTCAATAGTATATGAGATATGAAATATGTTATTGTACAACATATTATTGTTCAATAATCAAACTATAAAATTGTAAGTGCTTCATTATCATGTGAAAACTCTGTACATATGTCTATAACGAAACCCAATCTTTGTACTGAAAGACTGTTTTTGTCAATCTTTTTGATATGTTAACCCTATATGTCTATTTTAAACGGTCAAAGAATGTGGGACTCCATGTAAGCTGTACTTTTTAATGTTTACCGAGTTTGTCCTACAAGACGTATTTGATACACGTGATGTGTCCTTTTTGAAACTCCTCTAATGAACTAAACAAATAGGTATCATTAACATTGGTCGGGGCTTATTGAGTTATATATATTTATTAAATGGCGGAAATTTCCCCAGGCTAATATAGGATTGAACCATTTTGAAAGATAAATAAATACTCCATGAATGAAAGATTACGAAGTACATTTGTCAACTTGATAAAATATATAAATATTTCACCTAGTCGACAGACAACCTTTACCACATTAACTGTTGTGCTGATGTGTGGTGGTAAGCTAGCTAGATCTTTGCAGCAATTTGTTTTATCCGAAAGCATAAGTCTCTGAAATTTAAGGCAAATTAATGCTCATATAAACAGAACTTGAACTGGACTATTTATTTAAAACCCGAATATGTAAGAATTGAAATGCGTTGTGAAAAAATATCCATACTTAGATAAGTTTACAATGATTATCAAACTGTTAAAGTAATTCTCTTATCTGCTCAGCGTTTGACAGTCCAATCATATCCTTTATAGACTGTATGTGTGTATATGAAGGATTTCATATGCTTGTTTTTTATTTGGAATGAGTTTTTATCACTCATTCTATATGAGGTTTTTGCTTTTTATGTGGAAAAATAGCTTAACACTGCTACCTTGTTATAAGATCATGTATCAACGAATCGTCAAGGCTGCAGATGCTGAAATATGTTCACATATTCAAACCTCAATTATATATGCAAAATCACAAACCAGCTGTGATAACAATGTAATAATTTTGTTGAATTGTAAAAAACTAAATTCAACAGTCCATGATTTTTCTTTAGAATACATTATTCATAACGTAATGTAGGACATAATATGTGTAATGCTACACACATACGGGTTAAAGGGACTAAATCACTAAAAAATCATGTAATAAAAGATAAAAAGAATTATAGGACTAAAATTAATTGTAAAAGTTGTGTACTTTATGTTAATAACAATATTTAAAAGTTTGTATAACAATTTTATTCAAAATGGAGAAAAACTGAAAATAAATAGGACCGACCTAGTCACTATTTCATATTATTATCTTTCGGCGAGTGTAAACAACCCCTATGTGCATGCCCGACGCGTGAACATTCCAAACATCCGATCGCAGGAAATCTCATCTGTCTATTGGACATATCTACTATCGACTTAAAACACAAATTTATCGACTACAGGTTCCTGATTACTGTGTTAATCTAATAAACGTTGAAAAGTATGCAAACGTTTTGTGAAGAGTTTCTAAGTGTAAATAATCCTATACTGTACAGGTTTTTGTAGCCATAAAGAAGGGTTTTCATTATATTATATGGTTTGATACTTGCTTCTACCATTATTTTATTTTCATTTGTCATGATATTATGTACTATTCCGCTAAATCTGGCAATATTTTTAGGCTTTTAAAAAAATTGGCCTAATATATAGACTTTATAATAAGGAAAAAATGAGGAAAAACTAATAATATAGGCAGGTTTAGCGGACTAAGTAAGTACGTGTATTTCTTTTATCATTATATCAATATTTGACATTCCGTATACATTGTATATCCTTAGTTATAATGTCTATCCGTCTAATGGGCATTCCCTATATATCTCTAGTTATAGTCTTTATCCGCCTAATGGACTTTCCTTATATAGCCCTAGCTATAATATATATCTGTCTAATGGAAATTCCCTATATATCCTTAGTTATAGTGCCTATCCGTCTAATAGACATTCCTTATATATACCTAGTTATAGTCTCTATCAGTCTAATGGACATTCCCCTATATGTCACTAGTTATATAACTTTTTTCCATCTGATTTACTTAAAAAAATCAGCCTAACTATATATCTAAATTTTATGTGTACTTTTATGTATTCAAAGCAAAAATATACCTTACATATACATTGTAGACCTATGTACATTGTACATGTTTGCTTAATAATGTACATGTTCACCTGTATTCATGTATAATATATACATAATTAACGGGTGAAAATACCTCTCACTTCTTGTCATATTTCCATCAAATACTCTAAAGCTTCATAGAACTATGCTGTTTTACTTGGACAAGAGCAAACATTTCTTGTTGCCCCCCCCCCCCCTCCATTTTCGCCGACTGAAATGTTCTAAAATTGCACATTTGAAAGAAAAAAGGGCCCTTCTGCACATTTTCGTGAACTAGACTAAAAATGTCAATCAGGGGATTCTACGTACTATTTTAAAAAATGTCTCTTAAAAGATTCATCTGTTTATATGACTTAGCAAGAAAATTAATTCATTATTATTTTGTGTTAAACAAGAATGTACATGTACCGATGGTGTGAAGCCAGTATGTTCAGATCGAGTTGCATAGATATGACGGCATTCAAAATTACCAATTCTTAATGCAGGTAACTTTAAATAAAAAAGTATTATGTTAAGAACGCTTTAAAATCATTAAAATATATCGTAAAACTCATCACAGCCATTCTAAATCTAATATTTTTACCCGGGGGAGACCCTCGGATCTCCTCAAACACCCAAATTTAGCGCCTTCAGGCGCTCCCACATTCATCAAAATGCATCGTAAAATTCTAAATCGTAATGTATTTCCCGGGGGAGACCCCCGGACCCCTCAAACACCAAATTTTCGCGTCTTCGGCGCTCGTAAATTCATCAAAATGCATCGTTAAACTCATCATAGCCATTCTAAATCGTAATATTTTTTTCTCGTAGGAGATTGTGCAATTTGCGTATTCATTAGTTTCCGTTTATCGACGCCACTTATTCTATAAATGTGTACAAGGATTCTACTCAACGATATATGAAAAAAGTTTATAAAGTATATATGGTTGTGTGTTGAATTAAATAATCAATCTCCTCTTGTGGGTGCGGGGCGAGGAGGGGGTCCAAATATTGAGGACCCCCCCCCCCCCCCCCCCCCCCCCAATTACGTTTCTTTCTACGCCACTGAGATACGCTGTAAATGTATCGGCTATTACGCTTAATCAGGCCAATGTAACCGATAAAATATAAGTTGCCTCTTAGTGGTGTTATTACATCTATATCCATTAGCCGGATGAGATTTCAGCGACCTCGATTCCGAACTCAAAGAATTCAATGCCGACAGATACAATTTCTTGTTGTGTTTGGCGATATTTTAACGTTGATAAACATTGCCAATAGTTCAAATTAAATGTTGTAATTTTGAAAACTTTCTAATTTCAGGTATAAGAACGTTTGTAGGAAGTCAAAAACCCTAAGAAATATATGTAAATCTAATGATTTAGTAACTTTAAACAACAGTGTTGGAGCCATGAACCATGTCACTGACATATAAATGCACATAAAATGTACATGAAGAGTGGGTTTGAGTATTTGATTACGGCCAAAATTAATTATTACGAGATCCTTTGTTTAACTGCTATATAATATTAATATGTTCTCAAACTATTTTTCGCAGATCATGATGCACTTTGATAATACTTTTTCATTATCTTCTTAGTTGATTGATTCTATTTTATATATTTTAACAGAAATTAAAAATAAGTTATACTCGCCAATTTAATCAGTTAGAGATTATTCCATTGTTTAGATGTTTTTTTAGTTGACTGGTTAATTTTGTTTTTGTACTCTTCGTATTGATTTTTTCTCTCGCGTATATGTAAGAAATCTCATTGTCACTGATTAAAGCTTCGCACATATATATAGTTTATAGCTTGCTTATATTATATGTTTGCGTCATTCCTCTTGTGTTGTTATTTTTACATCAGATATAAAGAAAGATAATAAAATATGTATCACGTTATTCAGCCTCGTGCTTTTTCTTGCTCATTTTATATTTACTGAGACGGATATGGCATCAAATCTAATATTATAATTGCTTTGTCTCTTGCACATTTCACCTCAACGACGTTGGAATGCGATACACTACACATGCCATGACATTTAGGGATATGTACATGTCTACTTCAAGACGAGACATGATGTTTGCCGAAATATTTCCCACCCATGTTGTTGACGTGAATCAACTCAATAACTAATATTCGTTATAATTATTTGATATTTCTTTACATATCAATTCAAATATATCCAATCGTAACCATCAATATCAAGTCAATGTCATTACGGTGAAAATATCCACGCTAGTTATTCATTCCGGGTATCAGCTTATGTCCAAAGCACGTGACGTTTTGACCATCCTTGGTTGTCCAGAACAGAGGATTACACCCATCTCTGTACTGGAAGCATCCTTCTGGTAGTCCAAACACACCGGCACTTATACCATACCTACAAGCATATAAATTAACTAAAATTGATGTTTATTTTCTCTCATACTGACTCGTGTAATACTGGCTGGTCCAGGGCAATACACTCATGTCGTCTGAGGCTGTATTGCATGGCTACCCATGCAATAAAGCCTTGTTACGTCACAAAATGTTACAAAATAAAATCAATATTTTCTGGGTACATATTTGACAATTTTTTGCAGAAACTAGCCTGGATTTACTTTAAAAGATACCAACAACGGCCATTGAGTTAGTTGAAAATATCATGCAATTTTCATGTATGGAGAATTGCCTCACAGTCCTATTTTCTTTCGACTGGATTTCAAAATGGCGGAAAATCATAGTAATAAAATTGCAATAAAACGCCGTGGTATGAGAGAAAATTACTCTTTCATACGTGGATATGAAGGATAGGGATACTCTACACTCGGGATCACACAATGTTACAAAACCCTCGACAAGCCTCGGGTTTTGCTTCATTTTGAGACACTCGGGTAGAATATCCCTATCCTTCATATCCACATATGAAAGAGTCTTATAATACCGCATGTATGACGAAAATGTTCAAATAAGCCTTAATAAATATTTCAAAATACATCGATCAAAATAACAGTTTCATACGCAAAAACACTTGTGCAGTTTATAATGGGTTCCATTAATACTATTCGTTTGTGCTTTATCTCACGCACACTCAGTTGTTCATCTTTACTTGGTCTGGGACACGAGTAAATTATATTGTATCCAATTTAAATTATATGACTACGATACATTATTTTTGCCTTCTTAGTATATGCTATAAGATTGGGGATAGAGAGAGAGTGATACCAAAGTCAAGTCCTGTCCCGCTGTGAGATATAGAGTTGGGGTGGGGTTATCCATGTCTTTTAGATATAGTAAAACTCAAATATAACGAACTCGGATTCCGTTAAGTGTAACAAAATATATTCCAATCCAATCCCCGACTGATATTATAAGACTCTTTCATATATGGAACTAAAGAATAAGGAAAATGTAAAATCTGGGGCTAGCCGAAATTTTTACAACATTATGTGATCCTGATGGGCACAAAATGTTGTAAACCCCGAAGCCTGTAGAGGGTAGAATATCTCTTTCCTTCATATCAGCATATGAAAGAGTATTTTGCTCTCATATCCCGACGTTTTATTGCAATTTTACAACTATGATATCCCACCATATTGAAATAAGTCTGAAAAAAAACGCGACTGTAAGTAAAAATTTTAACGCAAATCCAGTTGTTTGAATCTCTTGTAGTAAAAACAGCATAGTTTCTGAGAAAAAAAAGGCAAAAATGATACGCGGAAAATAGCGACTTTTGTTGAAGCCGAGCCGTCAGGAGGCTGTACTTTAGTACAGCTGTAAGAATGAGAGAACTATTAGATACTATATACAACTTTAATTACATGAAAATGTATACAGGAAAATTTATAATCATGTGAAAGGTGACTAAATCTGGTATCTATCATTCCTAAAGCCTTTGGAGGTACACACCTCAGTAAGATAGCACTACAAAAAAGGCAATAGTTTTACAAAGATACTCAAAACGAATATACCACAGTCTCCCAAAGCATCCTCGATATTTTGGGGATTTTGATCACTTACCATCTCTACACCTCTTGACTATCTCATAGTAAAACTGGAGGCAACAGAACAGAACAGGTAATTTAGTCCTTTGTTGTACATCAAAAGAGCCGTAAAACGGTACACAAAGAAAATCTTAGCAAACATGTGATTGGTTCAGATGTTTTCCACTGAGCTGCCTTCAGTTTTACTATGAGATAGTCCAGGGGTGTAGAGATAGTAAGTGATAAGAACCCCTGGAGTATCGAGCATTCTGCAACAGATGGAATGACGTCCTTTAATTATCCTAGCTGGTAACTGGGCAAATCAAAATTGTGTACATAAACTGAGAACAAACAAACTAAAAACAACCGATATCAACTAAAAACGCTTTCGCAAATATCTAATTTTACCTCGACAACATAACCATGGATAATCCTTAAAATCCCAATATCCGAATCTGCTTCATGTTTTACATGGTTTAAAGCTAAAGTTTTTAAAGTTTTCAGCTACGTTACGTCTTTCCGAACTCTCCCGAGATTGGGTCATGAATACATGTATTACGATTTCCGTTCGGCAACGATCATACCTTCAATGGCGACACGTTTAAAATGAAAACGTTAACAAGCATAGAGTTCCATCAACTGCTTTGTCAAAGTTACTAAAAAAATCATTATACATGTAAATATGTTAGATATAGCCTAATTTTAGAAACATATAAATAGAAACCATATCGGGGTCGAAACTAACTTGACTTTCAGCAGCTTGTTACGTAAATGTATATTGTGACTTGAATATAGCCTTTAAAAACAACCATTCACGAACCCCAGATACCTCATATACACACAAAACTGCATACACGGACGGCCGTCCTTAAACATTCTCATCCATCAGAGTTACTTCCCTTCATTTCACTCTGTCAGTTGGTATAGCGTTGCTTGACAGCCGATGGGTGCCGAGAATGTCCTTAAATGACCCAGATTGTTATTAGGACGCTAAAGCAACCAACCAACCAATCAATAAAACGAATGTTTCGTTCTTGCGTCCGTTTTTAATACAAAAGCGTGTAGCGTTTGTATTATTGCTATCCGCTTTGACCTCTTGAACAATTTCATTCATAAACTTCCATTCATATATTCCCTGTTCATTGAATAATAATTCTTTGGACCAATCAGTAGTCATGGCAAGACTGCCTTCTGATTGGTAGAATACATAGAGTGTGTATAAAATACACAGAGTGGTATATAAAACACAGTTGTCTCTGTTGTGCCTGATGTGACTCCTCTGTCCAACTTAAATGATCTCTGTCAATGATAATTCGAATTGGACGTACTATCTAATGTTTGGTTTGGTTTGATTAGTTTAACGTCCTATTAACAGCCAGGGTCATTTAAGGACGTGCCAGGTTTGTTTGTGGAGGAAAGCTGGAGTACCCGGAGAAAAACCACCGAGCAGCGGTCAGTACCTAGCAACCGCCCCACATGGGATTCGAACTCGCGACCCAGAGGTGGAGGGCATGTGGTAATATGTCGGTACATCTTAACCACTCAGCCACCGCGGCCCCCACTATCTAAGGTTTATAGACCTGAAAGAGACCTAAGACTTATATATAAAGTAAACTAATCAGATGTTCTTTAAATGTACTTTAAAATAATGTTTTTAAAGGATTGTTAAAACAGATCTTAGGTAAAGGCAAGATAACTTATTAGGCTGCCCTCATGTGTGCATGGTTTTACCAAAATAAGTGTATGTGTAACATAAGAAACAAGAGGATAGGATAAAACTCATTTTTAATGATTTAATGAAGGCTTTTGTTTTCTTTTGTAATATATTTTTTTTCATGTAGGAATTTTAATTAAGAAAAATATGTATTTTTCTGTGATCAGTTGAATGTTTTTGATATAATTGATATTAAAGTCTTTATAATATGGTTTATATGTTTTGATTTTGGAAATTCATTTGATGTCGTTTTATTTTTCTGATTCTGCTGCGTCGTATTTGCAGTACTTTGAGTACTTTGATTATAAATGAATACTCATTTAGCGAATTCCCAAACAACTGTCAACTTATACCGGTATCCAGACGTTTTCATCAAGCATCGTCATTGTTAACAGATAGTCCTACTCTACAAATGATAAAAGGAAGTTGTATTTGGTTCACATATATTACAAGGGCGTAGATAAAATCACCTTGCAACCAATCCTCAATCAACAAATACTCACCCAGCTCCGTCAAAGTATCCACCTTTGCATGTCACTTTTGTACATTCATCAGCAAATAGGACTGTTCCCTCTGTCCACTGCAGTCCATTATAGTCACAAACCAGAAGCGGTCGCCCAGTCACTATGATTGATAGAAAATTGAGTTTCATGTATTTTTGATATTTTAAATGATTTTTGATCTCGCCTTAAACTAAAGTCTCGTAGACTTTTACAAAATGAAGGGTAGTATAGCGTTCCGTCATAGTCATTTATCAAAAATGTCAATAACACTTATGTAGCACTAGTACATACATAAATCTAAATTCAGTGATATTCATTCCACGAGGAGGACACTTTCTTTGATTTATATTGTTTAAACTCAATGTCTGGTTATAGCTATGGCATTCTGTAACCATTGCGCCCATATAAATAAATGAACAACATGCAGTCTACTTACCACTAGCGGTCATATTAGCTTTCCCATAGAAAGTGTACGCCCGATGGATGGGCATTATTCCCAGTAAAACGACGAGCGCAATGATTCCTGAGTAGATTCCCGTATTCACCATGTTGGTAGTATATACATGTACACTATCGCTATTGTGATAGTCTTCTTGTTGTGGTTTTCTCTGTAAGCTTGTCAGAGGAACATCTGCTTTGAGAATTATAAAATTTTAAGTAGTTTAAAAATGTTAATCGCTTTTAGCTATAATCGATGCTCAAGGAACTATCAGGACTCAGGACAATTCAATAAATCTTTCCTGATTTTTTTTTTTTTTTTTTAATATTTAGCTTACCTGGCCAAAAGGACCGGTAGCATATGTCAAGGCGCGACGTCCGTCGTCCGTCAGTCAACATTTCCTTAAAACGCTATAAGTCATAGAGTTCTGTATGGATTCTAACAAAATTTGGCCAGAAACATCCTGGGGGAAGGGGAACAGAGTTTGTATAAATTTTGACTCCGACCCCTCCTCCCCCCAACGGGGCCCTCCTCCCCCCAACGGGGCCCAATAGGGGAAATAGAGGTAAATCTTATAAATTGCTTTTTGTCATAAAGGTCTGTATGGATTCTAACAAAATTTGGCCAGAAACATCCTTGCGGGAAGGGGAAGAGAGTTTGTATCAATTTTAGCTCTTAACCCCTGTAGTACAAAGAGTGGGGCCCATTAGGGGAATTGGAGTTGAATCTAAATTCCTTCAGAAAATAAACAATGATCCCGTATTCACAACATAACTTACCATTGCAAACCATGTGAGCGATACAGGCTCTCTGGACCTCTTGTTAATATTATTCTATGTTCATGGCGAATTTATTTTCGTTGAAGAAAAGTGCATTTTATAGTCAAGATTATCGTTTGCTGTCCATGAGTGATAGCTTTCTACCACATTTTTACTCATAAAGTCTATGCTTAGGAATTCTTTTATTGCACAATTATCGCACGACACATATGGTACCCTCATAACCGTCTGAAGACGAACTAGTAAACTTTTTTGTGCCTATTATCGTGGAATATATCCATTAAAAGCCTACACAATATACATAGAAAGTGATTATTAGAGCTTTTATGTGTTTGATTTATTCAAATGTATATTTATAAACTAAACCAGACACCCAGCAGTTGCCATTAATTATGTATGAACTTCACACATATCTATGACCATATATCTCCGAAAACCAGATTATTTTTGCTGTTAACCATGGTGGCGATTTGCCACAATTACAAAGTCGATAATTTAAGAAATTGACATAGAAGCTGTGGGTGGTTTATTTCGGTCATGTTAACAGCTTGGTAATTTAAGGTATTCCATGTGTATGAGTGGGTGTCTGTATATTTTGGAAGACTGTGGTACGTTCGTGTTGTATCTCTTTAAGATAGTGGAAACTCTCATCCATGTTATAGTGTTATTTCATTGAAGTATGCTGCTTGAGACACCGGATAGCACACCACATCAAGTCGAATTATACCAGCGTACAGAACCCAAAGTCTTCTTCACAGAGGCGAGCGCTCAATTGAAGGCCAAAAGTGAGGTGGCGTTAAGAGAGACGCAAGGAAGTAGAAGCAGGGGTTCGAACGTGTATTGGTATGCAAAGGTGCAATTTAGAATGCGAAGCAAATATGGCGACGAAATCTCCATTTCGAGTATCACTGAAGATGCAGGATATGATTACTGTCCTCATTTAGTTGAAAACGTTTTGAGACAAAATCAGCTTAACGTCCAGCATATAGGGAGTAGAAAACCTAGTGTAAAATGTTATCCAGTGGGCTGTCGTTTGTTGTTGGTTTTCTTTCTTCTTTTTTTCTGTTTTTTTTTTTTTTTTTTCTTTGTTCTTTTTTCTTCCCTTTTAGCGCCCGTCATCGTATGATTCATTGAGATAGCACCATCAGATAATAAAATATACACTACACGTTCTTGTCGCAGTCTCTAAAACTACACATGAACTGGCCAATCCCAACATAACGCACATATGGCGAATTTATAAGCTGTTAAAGGAACACAACAAATCAACAGACCATAATAAGAGCTGAATTAAGTTACAGTTTGTATTTTATGTCTGCATTTTATTACTTGCCGAGATGGTGACGGCGGGCCTAATATTTAATTATCATCTTAAGTACGGTAGAGATTAATTATGATAACTATAGCTGACACCTGTTACTTTTATTTATTGTATTTTCATGTCATTTCACATTTTTTGGTTCATCATTAATGAAATATGATACATTAATGATTAAAAACTGGTATATCTTAGCTCATTAAGAAGTAGCGGTTATTGTAAAAAATTATAGATCTAATTACTATTCGTTTAACGACACCTGACTTAAGTAATTTTTAATCATAATAATAAGCTAACGGGGAGAAAATAGCAAATGAAAATGTCAGTTTTAATTAAGGGTCCAATACCTCAAAAACCATTCACAAATTTAATTTGATTTTGTACAGAATCCGATCTTCCGAAAAGACGAGAAACTTAAGAAGCTCGTCCGTCTTGTGTGTGCCACAAGATTGAGCTTTTAATGCGATATTCTATCGAAAAATATATCGTTACTATGCAAAATGCTTTATCCCTAAGAATATGATCAAGTACATGAAAACTTTTGCTTTAAAAACATAATTTATCACTTTCCAAATGATTCTTTATACGTATCAAAGCACAATGACGTATTAATAGCCTTCGGGTAGTGGATATACAAGGTTTTCATGGCGTATATTTCTAAGCCCACTTCCTACTCGGGGATTAGCCACCATGCAGTCCGGATTTGTTCCGAACAAGAAATTTATAGGACAGGCCATAATACGCGCCACTGTCCCATATTACGATACTCATCACACAGTTCGTCATTCGGAATGAAACAATCTTGTAAAAGTCAAGTTTGGATAGGTATATTAGGTTTAATGTCCTATACACAAAACATGTCTTATAAAGAGAACCTTCCCTGTATTCCATTTTTGCATATTACAGAGTTAGCTCCCTTGCGGGTAGGTATCGATTGTGACGTCATTATTTTGTGAGCGCAATTCACGTCGTTTTCTTCGCAATTTATGACGTTACGCTCGCAAACACATGACGTCACAATCAATACCTACCCACAAGTGCAGATAACTCTGTAATATGCAAATTCGGAATACTGTGAGTTGCGAGTGTAAATGTGTCTATGTTTTCAGCGATGTAATATAGGCATGTTGTATCTCCTTGTAATAGCATTATCCTGTCTTTTTATATAGTGCTATCTTACTAAAGCACGTAATAGATCATACAAAATTATAGGCTTAAGGGCCTGACGATGCAACCTTTGCACCATATGAATTAGGAATAAATATAAAACATGTTCCAAGATGTTGACTTTGATATCCATCATGACGGCCCTTCCTTACGATGCCAACAAATTTTCACCACTGAAGATGAAATTTAAAACGTGTTTTCATAATGGAATTCAGATCGTTTGAAAAAAATAACACTTTTTCTGGACTATGGCAGGACCATTTAGGAAGGTTTCATCTAAGTAAATAGCACCAATAGAATTTACAAAGTTTAAATTATATTTTCAAGTTATCGGACCAACCTGAAAAAATAATAACACTTGGTCGGGACCATGTCAGGATCATTTGAGGTAAATTAAATTTCAGCTCAATCCCACTGGTGAAACGTGAGCAGATTATTGGAATCTTTCCCCCTTCTCAAAGTTTCCCGCGTTTGAAGAAAGCTCTGGTTCTGGGTCTTGATCGGGAAATAATAACCTAAAATATTAATGGTTGTTTCTGCTCCTAACATATCGCTAGAGTCCGCCTCACATTTGGCCTTGAGATGGGGGTTTGTCCCTGTGATGAAGGTTCTGGTTTCTATCCTCTGGCAGTTTATAGGGACAAAGACATGTCATCACAAAGCAAATACACTTTCAATGCGGTTATGATGTGACAACCGGTTGACATATTGCTTATTTTCTACCCTATACATTTTAACAAATGTTTTATAAGTCTGAATTGATAAATCGAATCAGGATTACAACAGACCTAAAATAATAAGCATGTGCCATATAAATATGTCGATTTGTAGTCCGTTTCACTGCTTATTTTCAATATCAATGCACTTTGGTTATTTATGAGAATGACTTCACATTGTGTTGCTGAGAAAAAATACATTGTCATTGTCGAGATTCAGTACCAAACTTAATGATTTACAACTAAACTCTTTAGTTAATGACCACTCCGTTAGTTCAACTAAAATTCATCAGCATGATTTTTTTTATCAATTGATTCAACGATTCGTCAAAGATCTGAAGAAATGCAATGATTGATTTCACTGCTGTCAAAATGCCATGAAGAAAATCCCTTTCCTTAATAAAACAGCACATGAAAAATATATTTACAGGGAAACGGTAAAGGTCATTCTCATGAAGAAGTTCTCATGGGTGTCAATGGTTGTAGCTGACGTTAAATGTAATTGTGAGCATAATTTATCTGACAACGATATTATGGACATCGTTCCTGTCACCTTTGAAAACAGACATCGTGTAAATTCCAATAACGTACTAATCTGGGTTTGGCGGCCATAAGACATACATTGTGTAATCAACTCGTTTTTTTACAAAGGATACCAAAATAGCCCATCACTTGCCGAAACCGTCAGACTTATAATAAGTTTTAATCGCTTGTATCGTCTTTTAAAGTGAGATATTGTTTATGCTATAACGTTCAATCCGTGAAGTGGTATGATCAAGACCAGTGGAAAACGATTTCGATATCAGAATTTTGTATATATAGCACGATGGGATGATTGATGGCTATTTGATAGCATCAGAGCCTATGATTTATTTATTGGAGATTTGTTCAAGCGGACCTTTAGATTCTTTTGTGCTATTCAGTGTATGGATTCATTGTAACTGTTTATTGAGGACCTGATAACGACAGTGTAGGGAGACAGAGGTATACTTTCCGGATCAAGTAAGTATATCAAAGTAACAGTTGCGTCGGGTCGGTAGTCCATTCGACATCTACGGATAAATTAATTATTTTCGATTTACCGGGACACACTGTGCTACGTTCTAAAGTTTAAATGCTTCAATTCGTTTGGCTTGGCAAACATCAGAAAATTTCTTAATAGCTATGATTCTAGATAAATTGAAAATTAAGTCTCCGATGACACCATCTCACATTTTGCCTTGAGCTGATCGATCGCTCGAGGTTTTGTCGCATTTGGAATTTGTAAACACTACTTGAATAGTTCAACGGAGTCACATTTGGAGTTTCGTCTAGTTCCGGTTTCCATTTCAAGAGAAGTTCGCGGATTTGAATAAACGCTGAAGATATATATTCGCGGAGACAAACTTTCGCGGAGTTTGATGATTTGAAAATTGAATGAAAATCCATTTCAGTATAAACGCTGTAGATATGTATTCGAGGAGACAAACTTTAACGATTTTACTTGAATCGCGACATTCGCGAAAATCGCACACGAAAGAAAGTTGGTTTAAAGTTGTTCAACGGGGTCACATTTGGCGTTTCGTCCTCTGTACTGGAATAGGTAGTTTAGGTCCTAGTTTCGTCCACTGTACTGGAATAGGTAGTTTTGGTCATAATTTTGTCCGCTGTACTGGAATAGGTAGTTTTGGTCATAGTATCGTCCACTGTACTGGAATAGGTAGTTTTGGTCATAGTATCGTCCGCTGTACTGGAATAGGTAGTTTTGGTCATAGTATCGTCCACTGTACTGGAATAGGTAGTTTTGGTCATAGTATCGTCCACTGTACTGGATTAGGTAGTTTTGGTCATAGTATCGTCCACTGTACTGGATTAGGTAGTTTTGGTCATAGTATCGTCCGCTGTACTGGAATAGGTAGTTTTGGTCATAGTATCGTCCACTGTACTGGATTAGGTAGCTTAGGTCCTAGTTTCGTCCACTGTACTGGAATAGGTAGTTTTGGTCATAATTTTGTCCGCTGTACTGGAATAGGTAGTTTTGGTCATAGTATCGTCCACTGTACTGGAATAGGTAGTTTTGGTCATAGTATCGTCCGCTGTACTGGAATAGGTAGTTTTGGTCATAGTATCGTCCACTGTACTGGAATAGGTAGTTTTGGTCATAGTATCGTCCACTGTACTGGATTAGGTAGTTTTGGTCATAGTATCGTCCACTGTACTGGATTAGGTAGTTTTGGTCATAGTATCGTCCGCTGTACTGGAATAGGTAGTTTTGGTCATAGTATCGTCCACTGTACTGGATTAGGTAGTTTTGGTCATAGTATCGTCCGCTGTACTGGAATAGGTAGTTTTGGTCATAGTATCGTCCACTGTACTGGATTAGGTAGTTTTGGTCATAGTATCGTCCACTGTACTGGATTAGGTAGTTTTGGTCATAGTATCGTCCACTGTACTGGATTAGGTAGTTTTGGTCATAGTATCGTCCACTGTATTGGAATAGGTTGTTTTGGTCATAGTTCCACTGTACCGAAGTATTTCAATAGGTTCTTGTTTGGAGTGTTATACATCGAATGGTCATTATCCCCAATCTCCCGAACATCGTAATAGTATCACTTAAGAAAAAAGTGAACTCTCAACTTAATGATTAACTAATTTAAACCTATTAATATCAATTAGAAAATATATTAATTAGATTTAGGTCTTTCTTCGGCATGCACTCGAAAAGCAATATAACTAACACTATTTGGTCACCGACTGAGCTAATTTGCTATCATTGAACAATATTAAAAGACTCGTTCATATAGTGATATGAAGGATATGGATATTCTAGCCGAGCAACAGAAAATTTGCAAAAATACGAGACTTGTCCAGGACTTAACAATATTTTGCAATCGCTGAAGAAAATCGCGACCGTAAAGTCAATTCTCCATACTTGAAAATTGTGTGATATAATTAACGGACGTTCAAGTTTTTTTACAGCAATGCCAGTCTAATTTCTGAAAATGATAATTTTGTTGACAAAATGACGTCTGAGGTCGTATTCCATGAGTAGCCATATATACAACCTTTTCTTTCATACCTACAGGTGTAATACTGGCTGGTCTAGGGCAATACACTCATGCCGCCTGAGGCTGTTTTACTATTAAAGATGCAAACAACGGAATTTTTGTTGAAAAGATCACGTAATTTTTCATGTATGAAAAATTTATTTTCAGTCATGGATTTCTTCGAATTTATTTCAAATTGCAATAAAACGTCGAGATATGAAAGAAAATACTCTTTCATAAGTAGATATGAAGGGTAGGGATATTCTTCTCTCGTGATCACAACATGTTGCAAAACCCTCGGCAAGCCTCGGGTTTTACTATATTTTGTGACCCTCGGGTAGAATATTCCTATCCTTCATATCCACATATGAAAGAGTCTTATAATACGGATGTCGAGATAGACCATTATTTCAACCATGAGTGTGAGAGGAATGAGAAAATACGAGATACATTGACATAGCATATTAATATTTTGTCTTATTAACGGTAGCTATGAGCTACCCAGTTTAGATCTTTATACAAGTAGGTAAATCATCCTACTTTTGGTGGTGTATTCAAATAGAATTTCGTGAGTGATCCGTCCGTTCGTTCCTTATCAATTTTTTTATCGTTATTTTGTCAGACAGTACAAAAGGGATCTTTCTCACACATATATATTGTAGGTTTCCCTTATACTATAGTTCGGTATATTTCATTTTGGGACCGATTGGTCAACAAGATAGCCGAAAGACAGCCATCTTGGATGTTGATGGTTGATATTGGTTACAGTTATTTCTCAGAAAGTGCTGAAATGATTATTTTTCAATATTTGATGTAGGTTTTTCTAGGACATTAGTTATGCATATTGCATTTTCCGAACTATGAAATTCTATATACATGTTGAAAACAATATAACTGAAAAGTAGCCATTTGAAATTTGTCACTCTCTCGGAAATCACTTAGAAAACCTAGCTTTCTCAAATGCAACTAACGTCTAAAATTAAGAGTCTTTTTTATCCTGAGTGACCATATTAGATTTGACAAAGTAACTGTTTCTACTAAGCAACTCTATTTGTGCAAACTTAAGAAGTTTCTCTATATGCATAGAATATTTGAAAGGAAAAGGAAAGAAGAGAACGAGTATCGAACAGACGAAAATCGATGGAGAAATTAAAATTCAAACCGTTATCATAATTTTGGTTTCGGAAAAAAATTGTCGTTTTTGTATCATAATAGGGTGGTTAAATGTTGTTGCGTTTAAATTTGGAGTTTCCCTATGCCATGTAGAATTTCGGTGCATAAGTTAATTTGATAAAAGGAAAACATTATGAAGATTTACTTTGCTTATGCACATACATGTAGATCCCGCAACAATGAAAAACCGACGTGATTGGTTTTGAGAGCCTTATCCATACAAAGACAACCCTTTGCATTATGCATTATTAAGAATTGGGGGCGCGGCCTACATTATAAAGAAACGTTTAGCATGGATTGATTTTCAGCACTTTTTATCTTGGATTAAACACGAGATGCTTCCTGTGTAACAAAACACTTTTTTTTTACTTCATAAGCATGGAATTAACAGAGTATCTTATTATTCTTTTAGGTTTATTAAAAATATTCGTCTCTAAAACGCAAGTTCCTAAATATCTTGAGAAATGCCACAATGAATTCTATTCCTGTTCCATGGGACATAAGAGACTATGCCAGTGTGATTCGCTTTGTCGATACTATGACGACTGCTGTTTTGATGCGGGACGTCCAACGAAAGACCTGTCAGACAACTTAGCTAAGGAATTGATGTTTCTAGACAAGACAATATGTGAAGCAATCAGTTACGGAGAACATGTACCTACAGGCCTATATAATGGAGTTTTTATGATATCATCCTGTCCCGAGGGAAGATTTGGAGACGAGATTACATTAAAATGTGAAAGCAATTCCTCGAAAAATGACATACTGGACAGTGTGCCTATATCCGACATCCTTACCAATAACACCTTCAAAAACAGACACTGTGCAAAATGTAATCATGTACAGAACTGGGACCCATGGTACATAGAAATGCATTGTGGAATCAAGTCATTTCTGTACAAAGGGTTCCACACGAACGCCTCGCTGTTGGCATCAATCAGGCTTGGAATTAAGGATTGTAGCTACCGTTTCATACCTCCTATATCTGTAAAGGCAAGATCGTGTTTCAACCAGTTTGACTATAACCCAAGGAAAAACTTGTCTCTATATAATACCACGATATGTGATAATCGTGTGATAAAGCCAGTTATCGCCAATTACACTGTGTACAGGTCTTTACAGTGTTTTCTCGAAAACGGTCACCATAATCAATCGTTGGTATTCCGTACGATGTGCTTTCTGGGTGAAAACAAATTTAGTTCCTTGAATTTGGATATCATAACTAGTACCATTGATATATCTGTCCTGTTAAACAGGGGTTCCAACATAAAATGTGATGAAACAGAGACTTACATTTCCAATCAGGTGAGTGCATTTGATTTTGTTTTATAGATCACCTGACAGTTGGACCTGTTGGCCTATTGCGACAGTCTTTTGTCCGTCGTCGTCGTCCTTTAAATTTTCCTTGAGGACAACTTGAATGAATATTCACCAAGCTAAATGAAAATTTAAATTGGTAAGATTTCTGGTGAGTTCCAAATTAGGATTTCTTTGACAGTAACTTGGAGTTATTGCCCTTTGCAATAATAATTATCATTAAACATAGAGGACACAATGACTAAGTAAATATTAAGTAAGCTTTATGAAACTTTATATAAAGCTTAGTATCAGTAAGATTACAAGAGTTCGTAAATCAGAAATATCGAGCAGTAATATTCCCTTATAATAATAAATACAACAGTAACAATTTACCAAGCTAAAAATGTATTTATATGCAGACTAACATTGGTAATATCTCGGACGAGGTCGAAAATCGGATTAACCATTTTTGAAGTTTGTGACAACGATAACTAAAGTATATATTCCCTGAACTATATGAAACTTTGTGTACAGCCTAGCATTTACTAAGATAAAAGGTTTAGATCTGTCTCCCTTTCCAATATTTGAGTATACATTTCCAATGTCATGTTTAAATTAGATAGTTGTAGGAACTAGCTTGCAGTGAAACAAAAAGACGTCTGTCTTCTTCCAACATTTATTTTCAACTGCTACAGGTACAATATAATTTCTGGTGATGGCCGGACACATATTCCGGCATAGTACAAAATAACAGACAATTCCGGATACACACTTGATGGTCAATTAAAAATATATATGAGAAACACACATATATATAACAACTAATGCATGTACTGAATGAGACTGTACGCAGCCTATCATATCAAAAATTATAACGTCTTGGAAGAATTTGTAATTGGAAATAGTTTGTAAGTAACTGATGAGGATTTGATGAAACAGTCCTTAAGACAGGTTCATATCATATCATTAATTGACTCAACCTATAGCATTTTCCCATTATGGTTATCTAATATTTAGTTTTCATCAGATTGCCTGCCCTCTTTATAGGAGTTTATAGAATAATAATCAACCATTCTAATACAAAATACATAATTTTACATCAGAGAGCCTGACAATAGACAATATATTTTCTTTTCTTTTGTAAATGTCCTTTTGTCTTATTGTGATGCTTTTGTATGTCTTGTAAAATATTTTGAAAATTGATAAAAAATAAATTTAAGAAAAAGGTTCATATCAATGCTAACCGTTAAGGCCCATAAACCTCTTGCTTGTTGTTTTATGGACAATTATTGTAGTTAAATATAAAGTCGAGAATAAACGATCTACATGTAGTTCAGAATCTGATAACTGACTTAAATAGGCATCGGATTGAAGCAATTTAGAAGACTGATGACAAGTGAGGTAATCTGACCACAGGGCATGCTGACCTATTGTGACCGTCGTTTGTCCGGGACTTTAGTAACTTGAATGCCTTTTCACTGAGCTTAATGTTACTTTTAATTAAAACTAAAATTGACAAAATCAGTAAAAATATTTCGGTAAATAACTGACTAATCGGATTGTTTTGGCATTTTTAGTGATAATTTGAACAACTTTTGTTTTGATTGCTATTTGCTTTCATTTTTCCGATTCAAAATAAATTCGCCTTGATAATAATAGTGCTGATGTCTAATGGAAGGTACAATTACATGTTACAGTAAAATAAACGCTATTATAGTATTTGATGTTATGAATTATATGCTTCATATTTAACACGATTATAACGATAATTACAATAATATTCATAACATATATACCTCGGCAATATAAATACCAAAAGGTATGCATTGAAGTAAAAATTAAAAAAAAAACACAAAAAAAAACAACAAAAAAACAACAAATGTTTAACCTCTCTTAAGTTGTTTTCAATGTTATATTTGTGAATGTAATTATTATTTTTAGCATGTCAAATATGATTTTAGTGATCTTTTCCATAATAATTTATTTGGGAAAAAACTTTCAGCAGTGACTACTATAACTTCCCATAAAGAACATAGTATGGAGGCATCAACATAGCACGTCTTTAAAAGCTGTTTTTCTTTTTTTTCTTTTAGGTAAAGTGTCAGTATCTGTACTGTCCAATAAATACGGAGCCTTATCGTGGAGGATGTCGAAATTTCATTAAATCTTCCGCTGGTGTAATTTTGGATCTCCTGTTTGTAGTAACTCCTAGAAGAATTCCTTATGAATCTGAAATCTTATATCATCATATGCTTTTCGATTTTTTATATGTATTGCGTAGTTGTAGGGAAAATTTGATGTCTCCCTGGTCAGGAGAGATGGCTGCTGATGTTTACCATGGTAAATATACCAGTTCTCAGGAGAACTGTTTGATGGTAAGGATGAGATACCCACTAAAGCAGACAACAACACGTGACTGCAGCCTCGAATATGAGAAGTGGTTACTCAGGAACTATGCTTTGAAATATAGAAAGGAAGTTATCCCTGGAGTTATCGTTCATCATATCAGTGACGTCACCAAATCGACATGCCAAACAAATGTTTCGTTCAGCAATCCTGTATATATAATGGATCAATATTGGGGTGGAACCCTCTTACCATGTCCAGCTGTAAAAGTCGACCTTATTCAAAACTCTTCGGATGAGCATGCCCTTAACATCACCACGTCGTTCGATTTAAACGGAATCAAAATTCATGCGTCAGATGTTATTAATTACAGTGACGGCCATTTTCTTTGTATCGAGACATATCGAAATAAATACGAACTTGAGAGGCCAACCATCAACTTCAGCCCTATTGTTTTTACAGTGTTTAACGCTGGATTTGCAGTAGGTTTGCTAGTCTGTTTGGCAAAGTATTATGTCGAGACGAGCTTCAGGAAAGTTAGGAAGGTTTGAAAAGTTTCGTTCAATTATTTGCTTACTGTGCTTTTTTAATGTCTAAGGCTCATCTTATTAAGCTTGTTTATGCCGGTTCTGATTCGTGTTTGTGCTTGGCATTGTTTTGTATAAGCAGGGTTACTGTAAAAATCTTTCGTGATTTTCGCGTTCACAGTCTCTTCACGAATATGAATATCCACGATTGCATATAAACCTTGCTTATATTGAAAGTTATTTACATTTAAATCTTGCTTATATTGAAAGTTATTTACATATAAACCTTGCTGATATGAAAGTTATTTACATATAAACCTTGCTTATATTGAAAGTTATTTACATAAAAACCTTGCTTATATTGCCATTTAATTTTCAAATTCATTAAAATTAATCTTCGTTCTTATGAAAGTTGAAATCGCAAAATGCAATAGCTGCGAAAGAAAATTGATTTACAGTTAATTGTTTCTATTTGTCCTTACTCCTGTTGTTTATTTAACGTTGTGAACTCCTGTTTTCGAAACTCTATATTTGAAAAAAAATTAGTCATATCAAAGTTTTTACTCTCAGCGGGAAACATCCTAAAGAACGCAGTTGCAGTGAAATATATCTTATTATAAGAACAATTATAATAATGTCATCGCGCTAAAGATCGATAATACTTTCATTTTCGTAGGTTATAACCATTTTTTTTATTTTTTATTTTTTTTTGAATTATTTAATACATGGTTAATAACAGTGGAAATTGACCTTTACAATTAGTATTTGTTTTTTATAGTCAGAAGCATGTATAAAGCATGGTTATAGTATGTTTATATCACATGCATGGGTCCAGGGGCGTAGCCAGAGTTGACACAATGTGGCATGGATGCAGTATTATTTCCTACCAAGTACTCCATGTTTAACCGAGTCCTCTTTATAGTTTTGCGATGCGGACAGTAAAATTGATCTCATTTTGTATTTTCTATTGTTAGTTCATATGGCAGTATGTTCGTTTCGACACACTGAAAATGCTACGATCTATTTTGCTCACGGTTACGATATAAAGTAACGTTGTCAAGTGTTTTTAACATGTATGAAGATTAATAAAGCTATAACTTACATATCAACCTTATTGCAATATAAAAAATATGTATTTGATTCATTTAAAAGTGTCATGTGTAAAGAAAGTAAACATATGGAATATAGATAAACATAATAATTGATAAAACGGACAGAAACGCTAACGATAGAATTGTAATTGGTAATTACGTAAGGTTTCTGTCTTGTTATTAAAGTGAAACATGCAAAAGACATATTTTATTGTCATGTGAGAGCTTAAAACATGTAATACAATTTGTTGCCAAGTAGCATTGTCTTGTGAGAAATACACAGATAAAAATGCATTGTCACGAACAGGTAATGTTATATTTATCAATTGTGGACGTTTTAAAGGTAACCTATGGTGTTATGCTGTCCTGGAAGAATGAAGGAACGATCGACGTGTCCACGATGTCCTTATTTAAGATTATGGCAGGTCAGTATAAATATGCCATATTGACCGAATCAAATGTCTTTGATTTCAAGTCTATTGTCATTATCATTACTCTTTATTTCCATTGCAATAGCTGCATTACAGTGAGATGCAGAGCCAGACATAATTACATTTTACAATTATAAAGTTTATCCTTCATTTGCGCATGCGTGTTTTACGCTGTTTTGCTTTGTAGAAGTAAGGTTCTCACATTGAAGCATCTGCTATTTAGTTTTTTGAACTAATTGTTTATATACTCCTTGACGAAGCCGACACTTTACAGGGTGAAAATGCTTTCTCCATTCTAGGTTTCGGACAAGGAAAGCTACGCCAAGTACGAAAAAGGCCCTCGTCCAGCCATTCACACAGGTCTTGATCCGTATTTAATAATAGCATCATGACGGAAACGATATTTTATCTCAGTTACCAAATTGAAAGCACATTATGGGATGTACTGCTGCTTGTAACCATGACCTGTTCAAAGTTCAACGGGTACACCAACGTAAAGCTATCAGTTTTTAAATTTTCACTTTATGAAATTTTGCTATTCTCACATCATGTTAAAACATGAATTACAATATGACATATAACTAATACATGTGTGTTCATATGGAAGAATATGGCGGGTACCCTGTCTCTACCGAAGTCTTGCGGGCGGACTGTATTTGTGGACCAGCTGTGCCTTATTACTTGCAGCAGAATTTTAACACAAGAAGTAAGATATAGCCAGGTTGTAGGTACTTATTTTACTATTTTTTTTAAATTTATATTGCGATCTTCCGAGCACCTGTATCATAACTACCCACAGTGTTAACTGAACAACACATATCAGTGCAAAGTTTGCTCATTCTAGTCGATACTGTTGTCATGATTTTCTTTAACGTTAAAATATTTCAGAACGTTTAAGAAATGGATATGCATCACAAACAAATTTGTGAAATGAATTACAATTTTAGATTTTGAAGAAATTACATCTAATTTAGTACACTTGAAATGAACATGTGTTCTGCTATGGAGCATAGAAATGTGTGTACAAACCATTATTTAAACGTCTGTATGAATTTTATCGTGCTTGTTTGATATCACCTACCTACAAAGCAATCAAACTGAACCGTATAAAATATTAAATTCACAGCGAGACATGATTTTTTATCACATATGAATATGATGGTCTTTTTGAAGGAAAATTATACGCCAAGTCTACAAATTATGAATTTGAAGTCTTCTGAGTGGTAAAGTAGATATTAGGAATGGTCGTTATGTTTTTTTTTTTTGACAAATATAATATATAAATACATGTCTACGCTTAAAATAATTAGAAACACACTGTAACAGCAAAGTTTAGAAAACTGTACCCGGGTGATTTTCTGAGGCAGTGCTCCACTACGACATAGGGACCATTTCGTACCCGGCCGAAAGCTATATTAGGCCAGGTACGTATATTCGTTCTAATAATATATGAGAAATAACATATATTATTGCTAATTAGATGATTGTTCAATTTTATTTTGAATAGACAGAGCTCCTTATATATTATTATTCACGTTAAACTATGTACATGTACGTGTATATACCGAAACTGATTTTGTAACATAGGAGGCCATCCGTACATGACCCTAGCTGTTAATAGGACGTAAATCAATAATACAAAAACCAAACAAACTTTTTAAACAGTTAAAGACTATGGGACTAAATGTAAGCTGTGTTTGTAAGAGTTTCCTATACCTCTAATTATAAAATGTCTCTGTATCACTCATATCAAATGATGTTTCCCTGTGTATCTGGAAAAAAATAGCTTAACACTATTGCCTTGTTATGTAATTATGTAAGCAACGAATCGCCGATGCCAATGTTGAAATATGTTTACATATTCAAACCTCAATATATTATATTCATATAGCATAATACAGCTAGTTGTAAGTCATAAACCATGTCACTGACAAACAAATATACACACTGAAAAGCGGATTGTATTGTCGCCAAAATCAATTATTGCAAGTCTCTTTGTTTATCTGCTTTATACTATTATTAATTTCTCATTTATTTCGCAAATCATTATGTAGGTTGATGATATTTTTTTGTTATCTTCATAGTTGATTGATTATCATATATATTTTAACAGAAATTAGAAATCGTTTATACTAGCCAATTTGAGTAATGAAATATAATACATTAATGGTTAAAAACTAGCATAACTTAGGCCATTAACAAGTGTTGATCATTGTTATAATATCATTGTGGAGATGTTTTTTTTATAGTTGACTGATTAGTTTTGTTTTTGTACTCGTACTATTGATTTATTCTTTCGCTTATATACAAGAACAATAAAGCTTCGCACATTTATATAGTTTATGGCGTGCTTATTGCTTATCACATGTAAAGGAAGATAATAAAATATGTATTACGTTATTCAGCCTCGTGTTTTTTCTTGTCTCAAATTCAACTTTATTGAGACGGATATGGTACCAGAATTGCTGTGTGTCTGCAGTTTCAACTAAACGATGCTGGAATATGATAAACTACACATGCCATGGCATTTTGGGAAACATGCATGTCTATCATCACGAGACATGTTATTTGTCGATGTATTTCACACCCATGTAGTTGATAATCAATTCATTTGACAATAAATGTAATATAAGTTATAATGAATACAGATTGATATTTCTTTAATTAGGCCAAAAAGAACATCTCAGGTTAAATGACTGAAAAAAGAGGGTAGGTTTTAATTTTTTAATTTTTTTTTAAGAGGAGGGGTTCAGCAGTTGCTTTATAACTACATTACGAAGTAATTCATCTTTCAGACTTTAGGCTGACTATAAGTCTTTCATTTCTCATTTATGTAATTTAAAGGATCACTACCTTTCCGGAGAAAAATATAAAAGTTTCTCAAAAAAACAAAACAAAAAATCCACCAGAAAATGTATTCTCGAAACGGTGATGATATTTACCGCTAATCATTAATTCCGAGTATCAGCTTATGTCAAAAACACGTGACGTTTTGACCATCCTTGGTTGTCCAGAACAGAAGATTACATCCATCTCTGTACTTGTAACATCCTTCTGGTAGTTCAAACACACCGGCACTTATACCATATCTACAAATATATCAAATAACTCAAATAGTCCTAGTTTTATATATTGCACACATGATACAAATGTTCAAATAAGCCATCATAAAATGTTTATATACATCGGTTGCTGTTTCTTTGTACATAGTATAAGATGGGGCATATGGAGAGTGATACCCAAGTCTGTACCGTCCCGCGGTGAGATATGGAGTTGAGTCGGGGTTGTTAATGTTATGTCGAAATATATTCCAATCCCCGACTTCTATTATATACAACAAATATTATAATCGTAAAATTTTGGTCTCTTATTCTTCCTTATGTGCTTTAGTAAGATAAAAGGGCAATATTATTACAAACTATAAAACTAAAGATGCACATTACGAATATACTACAGCCTCCCAAAACATGCATACAACGCAACACATAGAAGTGCTGAATAGAGGATTAGATCCATCTCTGTGCCAGAAACACCCTTCTGGCTGTCCAAACACACCGGCACTTATACCAAATCTACAGATACATCAAATAACTATAAACACACCAATGCATTTCATCAATTTCACATGGAATCATTTTTTATTTGGTCTGGAATTAGATTTTAGAATACGTGGCTTGGTGTGGTTCTGGTGAAGAGCAAGGTGTGTGTTATGGGAGAATGTGGCATATATCTTGTCTTCTTGTATGGTGGAGCGCTTGCCCTTTCTAAAGTGCTATATCGCTGAAGCATGACGCCGAAGACACCATGCATCCCCCTTTCACATTATATATGAAAACGGGCAAACCAGTCGTATCATTCCCTTATTGCTGAGCGTTACACAGGAGCAGAAACTTCCATTTTTATAGACTGGTGTGCCTAGGCTAGGGGTCAGAACCCAGAGCCTAACTAACAGGAACGAGCGCTTATTAAAAGGCCAAGTGTGTGTCAAGGGAGACGTTAGAAGAAGAGAGTAAGTAAATAAAAGGCCCAATGGCTTTAACGGTCATCTGACAACCTTGGCAAGTCATATAAGAAATTAAACAGATATGGTGCCATGACTTTATGTTTCCAAATGCCTCCTTGGCACCGCCTCACTTTTGGCCTTGAGTTGAGCGTTCGCCCCTGTGAGGAAGGCTCTGAGTTCTGTCCCCTGGCCGAGACACACCAAAGTCTATAATAGTGGTAGTTTCTACTCCTGCATAGCGCTCATCATACAGGGAGTGGGACGACTAGTTCGCCCGTTGTCAGTATAATGTGACGGTTGGGGTGTATTGCTTCGTGTCTTCGGCGGCATGCTTCAATGAAAGAGCACTATAAAAAGGGCAAGAATTCCACTATACAAGAAGACACAACACGAACATACCGCAGTCTCCCAAAACACGCACCTCGCACTTCACACACGCTACACACTGCATACATGGGAGGCTGTCCTTACATGACCCTGGCTGTTAATAGAACATGAAAAAAATCAAACAAGCAAACGAACTCGTAAATTACTTTATAAACAGAGATTTTTAACACGCAAATTTGCATTTTATTTCCAGAATCAGCACACAATAATAGAGCTTTGAAATGACTTTATTGAAGTATATAATTAAAATACAATTACATGTATTACCATAAACCGCTGTAATACTGCATTAACCAGTATCAAAATCGTATAAGATCAACACACCATTCGGGATAAAAAATAATCTAGATAATTTTACAACGCATTTTGTGAAACTGGCTCATATGCATTTACTCATGGGACTCAGATGACGATTGCCAATGATGTTTTGAAAGTGGAGAAATCTAGCGTCGCGTGCCCGTCAATTATACCCGATTCCACACTCATCATCAAAGGGACGTCCACGGAACGTTTCAAAACTTGGCAGCGAGAGAACTTTGATGTGCAAATTTAGTACCAGTAACAATACTTCATTGTGGAAACAGATAGATGGATTAATTTGAGTTATTTGTACTTATCGCGATACCAATGTCACTACAAATGTATTTATTAAAGTGTCTGTTTTTGAACATAGAAAATCGTATGTCAAAGAGTATTTCTACACGAGATCAAATTTTGATTAAATTTTCACAGCTTATGAACTCCACTCTTCAGAGATTTATGTAAATTATCAAAGTTTTGTTTTAAAAGTTATATCATTTGTCCTCTATCTATGTTGGATTTATTGAACATTAACATTTTTCTCTACACAATGTATTTTGTAAAGGGACTAATAATAAATTTCTTTAATCTACCATGTTACGTGTCCTTTTTCTATTGGTTTTCATTAATATCAAGATCATCCTGAATATTGTTTGACATTTCCACAGCATCTAATAACTTAAAATGCATCGATAAATAATCTCTTTTGATAAAGTTGTTGATAGAATCACGGAAATGTAGACGGTTGTGCAACCTTATCTTGATATGATTTTCATTTCATGTAACGAATTTTATTGTAAAATAATAATCAGAAATTTTATAACATATATGCAATCTCCATTTAGGTTATTTTAACAACGTTTTGTTCCGGCAGAACGTGAACGTGCATCAGACAGTGACATATCTGAGCTTTAATTTCCAATTTTGCACGCAAGATTTAACAGCAATCTAATTCAGTAAATGAACATGATTGCAAAATATAACCAGAGATTTAAATATAAAAATACTATTTAAATCTCTGATATGACTAAAGATTTCTTTATAGCGACATATTGCCTATCATTTGCTTCGGTTTGGTAACAGAAATAAATCTTAGCGTAATCGCATGGAGCATAGATTCAGTAAGGAACACGCCTCGCCAATCAGGTGGTAATTATAATTGACTGACACGTAAACATCAAATCTAGTAGCCAATGATATGGCAGGGCGTGGCCTCTGTCGTCGCGTGCTTGTCGATTACATACCGGTCACGGCGACCGTCTCGCAAATATTGCATGTGTTCACACTGCCTTTTCATGTTGTTGATATAAACCTATAGCGATACGATGATCAATATGCTGCAAATATTCCAGTTATGAATAGATGTAACGTGCCCTTTTTCTTTTGGTTTTCATTAATATCACAATCATCCTGAATATTGTTTGACATTTCCACAGCATCTCATAACTTAAAATGCACCGATAAATAATCTCTTTTGATAAAGTTGTTGATAGAATCACGGAAATGAAGACGGTTGTGCAACTTTATCTTGATATTATTTTTCATTTCATGTAACGAATTTTATTGTAAAATAATAATCAGAAATTCTATAACATAGATGCAATCTCCATTTAGGTTATCTTAACAACGTTTTGTTGCGGCAGAACTGATAAGAAGACATGAACGTGCATCAGACAGTGACATATCTGAGCTTTAATTTCCAATTTTGCACGCAAGATTTTACAGCAATCTAATTCAGGAAATGAACATGATTGCAAAATATAACCAGAGATTTAAATATAAAAAAATACTATTTAAATCTCTTATAATTAAAGATTTCTTTATAGCGACATATTGGCAATCATTTGCTTTGGTTTGGTAACAGAAATAAATCTTAGCGTAATCGCATGGAGCACAGATTCAGTAAGGAACACGCCTCGCCAATCAGATAGTAATTATAATTGACTGACACGTAAACATCAAATCTAGTAGCCAATGATATGGCAGGGGCGTGGCCTCTGTCGTCGCATGCTTGTCAATTACATACCGGTCACGGCGACCGTCTCGCAAATATTGCATGTGTTCGTGTCAAATACACTGCCTTTTAATCTTGCTGTTATAAACCTATAGCGATACGATGATCAATATGCTGCAAATATTCCAGTTATGAATAGGACTATCAGAAAAATGAATTACAGTCTATTTATTTTAAAAACGCTTAATATCAAGAAATTTATGCATTTTGCATTCTCTTACCGATTAACTAGTACTTGTGATCGGCATTTAGTACATACTTTGTAAGCTACTGCAAGTTTTTAAAGTCTGTCGACAACATAATACATTCCATGCATCTTTTACAATTAAAACAGCTGGTTGCGAAAAGTATTCACAAGAACGTATCCTTGGTATTAGTAATTATTATTTTTCCTTATATATTCTGTGTATATACTTTTTTCTTTTGATTTTTCCTTATCTCATCTATCAACGAATGTCAACCAGATTTGTTGTACTTATAGTAAATTGTCTACACTTTCAACTCATAATATTTAAATATTTTCCTCTATGTACTAATTGAGACGTAATTTATTACCAAGCAATTTTTTTCAGAGATCACAGGTAACTTACGATCTTTACTTAAACATGAGATAATAATTTTTTGGGAATCGAATTATTAACATGCATTTTTGTTGCTACATGAATATATATATATATATATATATATCATGAATTGACACACTTGGGAGTTTTTTAAACACAAGTATATATTCGTAGTGAAAATTATGAACTGATCTAGAGAAAACTACATTTTTCCTATTGTGCCAAAGGCAGTGACGTAAATCATTATAATCTATTTCACTTATAAAGGCAAAACAAATTAAAAAATAAATATGTGTTTCTCGTAAAAACTGAGAGAAATAATTTTATTTCGTCATAAAAGTTAGTTATTGTACCGAAACGACCTGATACCGTATTCATAATAGATGAAAACAAACATGCAGACGAACACGTTGTGCTAGTGTTATTTGGGACTGAAGAAGGCCCTATAGTGGCTGAATATATTTTCCATAGGAATGATTTTTTTTTTTATTTTACTTTGAATTTATTTTGGTCTTTTACTTCGGATTGTCAATATACTAGCTTGATATCGTTTGACCCTATTATGAGGGTATTAATTTAAAGCCAGTTTATTAAGATAACTCTACTCCAACAATGTTATGAGATATAGCACGACGAGACACTTTTGGAACATTACGTCGACATTCAGCAAAGTAACGTCCGATAAAAAAACGGCTGACCAGTCGACTCTCATGTTATGGGAGTAAGATAAATCGTGCTTTATTAATCAGTGTTTCGGCGATCTCTTTAATTTCAGTTAGAACATATATTGATTTGCGTGTGGCCCATTGCAACAATGCATGGAGTGACAGTGCTTGGAGCGACAAAATACCCTGCCGATATAACGCGAATGTGCGATAAAACAATCCTGCCGCTCTGTCGCATTAGCGAGAAAAATAAGACTTGTCGCACCGACAGTGTATTTTTGTTGCAGTGTCACTCCGCGCATTATCGCACTGTTGCTCCGTTTATGTCTTGAGATGTGTAATTAAATTCGCAGCTGTAATGCTAGAAAATATCTCATATCATATTATTAAATTCTACAATACATATTACATTGCACCATACATTACATCAAGTGTGCATTACAACCGGAACACGCGGAGCGATTTTGTGAGGAGCGACAATGCCACATAGCCGAAATAAGCCCCTATATTTGTTTTCTATTTTCATAAGAAAATTCACAAGAAACTAATGCAGAACGATGCATTTTTCTTATGATTGTTCTTCTGGGATAAAACAGCATACGCGTGTATGTTATACAGTGTAGCCTGCACGATGAAGAAAAAATGAGAAGGGGGTATTCATTTTCCAAAAGGCGAAACAACAAAATGACATAATTGGTCAGTCAATGTATCCTATTAATATTAAACTCAAATGATTTATGAATTTCTTAAAGTTCTTGGCTCGGTAATGAAAATACGAAAATTTCTTATTGGCAATATTGTTTTTTTTTTCAAATATACAGACAACACGTCGCAACTTCTTTAAAGGAAATTATGAAGAAATTAAAGGTAGGTTTCGCCCAAACCAAATAAATATTTTTTTGTGAAATGCGATAAGCGGAAGAAAAGATGAAAAATACATATTAAAATATCTCAATTTGATTTCTTTATGTGTTTGAGATTGAACAAATGTGTCTTGAATACAAAATCGAAGGAAATCCTTGATTTATTACGGTGTCCGTCAGACAAAATAATATGCAAATGAAGCTGCGATGGATTGTGTTGTCGAAGTTTGGCGCATGCGCATTGTCACGCACTAAAAGTAAACAAAATGGCTGAACGAAAGTGTGTGCGATGAAAAAAATATATCTGAATCGACAACAAAGTGGAGGAAATTATAATGGATTAGGTAGCACCCTAGGATATCTATAGGGAATTAAATTCAGAGATGGCCTGTAGCAATAGAAGAAACAGAAGCCATATCTCAAGCGGAACTTGCCGGGATCTGTTGGGGACTCGTGTAACGGCATTGCACGTGGTGAGTTAAATTTCAACACATATGCCAGCGCACAAACAGCCGCAGACTAACTACGTGTATATTTGGTGTACAAAAGTTAGCGAAGCGTATGATATGATATGTATAAACAGTCCCTCGCACTTCGATTTGTTGTTGTTTTTTAACTAAACATGCCGTGGCAAGACTGTCTATTCTGTCTGACATTTTGTTGCACGCTTCCGTTTGTTGCTGCGGCCTCGTTTTGGAAAAAAATACGTCATGTTCTATGTAAAGCTTGACTTCGCTCTATTTTTAGAGGAGTATTTTCCTGGTCAAGCTAGGCAACTGACCACCCATATTGTTCGCTGTATGCATTGAAAATGATCTGAAGATTATATCTATGTATAGGATAAATTTCAATTTCGTAGTCTTTATATTTCATTGGGCGAAACCTACCTTTAAGAGAGACTTGCAAGATATAGACCATGAAAGGACTACATAGTAAAGCCTTTAACCTCATTATTCAAAAAATCAATCGAGGAAAGTGTAATGCCAAAACAATGGACCACAGCAAATGTCTGCCCAATACACCAGAAAGGATCAACAAAGGATCCAAATAACTGTCGTCCTATTAGTATGCCATCTGTACCCTGTAAAATCTTGCAGAGGATAATTCGTGACAATATCATGGAACACCTAAATATCAATAATCATAACAACATGGATTTACGCCAGGCAAGTCTTGCACAACACAGCATCTGGAGGTACTAGAACACTGGACACAGGCCCTTGACAACAACAACATTGATGTTATTTATTTGGACTTTAGTAAGGCCTTTGACAAAGTGTCCCATAAACTCCTCATACATAAATTAAAATCCAATGGAATTGGAGGCAAAATTCTGTCATGGATACAACAATTTCTGTCGGAACTACAACAAAAGGTTACTATAAATGGAACAAGCTCCAAAACCAAAAAAAGTAAAGATAGGTGTTCCTCAAGGAAGTGTACTCTGGCCCATACTATTTTTTAATTTATGTCAACGACATCCCAGAGGTAGTGAATTGTGTCGCCAAATTATTTGCAGATGATACCAAATTGTATTCAAAAATCAACACAATACAGGACTGTGAAGAGCTACAGAGAAATATTGACAGAATTTCAGATTGGACTCACCTCTGGTTAATGAAATTAAATAAAAAAAGTACAAGTATATGGAAATTGACAATATCCCCATTAACAGACAGTACAGCATAAAGGACGGCGACAATAGAATCCAGCTTGGGAAAACCAACAATGAGAAAGATCTGGGAGTCACAATCGATAATACCCTGAAATTTACAAACCAAATGAACAAAGCTTCATCAAAGGGAAACCAAATCATGGGTACCATATTTAGAACATTCACATATCTTGACAACCAAACCTTTAAAACACTGTATAAGACTCTGACTTTGCTGTTAACCTTGAGAAAAGTATTGAAAAACATGTACCAGTGAGCAAAGAACAAACTGCGAGCAAATTCCGTAATCAAGAATTGAACCAGGAGGCCAGATCAGCCATCATTAAAAACATCAACTCTGGAGAAACGGTATCTTTACTGTAAAACACCTGAAAACTTTCATCAATACCAAAAAGCCAGAAACGACGCTAGAAAGCAATACCAGAAAGCAAAATATCTCTTCGAAAAAGATTTGGCGACAAAAATGAAGACAAAAGACAAAACTCTTCTGGACTCATGTAAAATCTAAAACTAATCAACGATTAACGTCATGGACAATCCTGATTGAGAGCCGGCAACTGACCCTTTAAGAAAATTGTTGAACGTTCTTAACAACTTCTTTGCAAGCGTCTTTGTAAACGACAATTTGGCCATTGTACCTCCATTTCCACGCAGACACAATCATGAGCAAATTGACACTATTTGATATAACTGAAGATAAAATCTACAGAGCAATACTTCAATAAATGCCAACATAGTCACCTGGACCAGACAATTTACATCCGAAGTTTATCTACGAAACAGCCGATTGTAATAAAACATTTCTTCAGAAAACTGTCAAAAAGTCTCTTAATCCAAAGTAAATTACCAACATCCTGAAACGAAGCTAATAGTTAATCTAATTCTTCGAAAAAGGCTCAAGAAAGGACCCCAACAACTATAGGTCCATTAGGCTGACGTCGGTCCCATCAAAATTGTTCGAAATGAGATCATGAAGTACATGAATGACCTAGATCTCCTTTCTAATCACCAATACGGCTTTAGATCAGGCAGATCTTGTCTTATTCAGCTCCTAGAATCGATGGTGGGTTGGATCAGTGAATGGACTCGAAACGCAATGTAGACCATTTTATATTTAGACTTCACAAGGCTTTATTGAAAGGTGGTCGCTCAATCTACTACTGCACAAACTACAACAATATGGGATTGAGAGGAAAACTACTAGCCTGGATTAAAGTCTTTTTTGAGACAAGAAACAGAGAGTTTAGATGATTTGGAAGCTTGTCTGACCCTCTACCCAGTGACTAGCGGGTACCTTTTTTCAGGAAATGTCCTCCGGACCGGACACTTTTTCCTGTCAATGAGAAAGACATTCAAGACATGATCAACTTTACCATCCCATATTATTCGCAGAGTGACACAGAACTGTCCACTCAGACCTTGGGACAGACTTGACTCCAAGATATCATATCAAATACCAGCTCCAACCAGGACTGGACGTACATGGCAGAATGCAAAAATGTCGTCCCAGAAAAAATCTGGAGTGTACATAGACAAATCCCTCCAATTCTAAGTCCATGCTAAACCAAGCCAGCACTAAAAGCAAATAGGATGATAGGACTTGTTTTCAGATGTCATTTTCCTATATTAGCCCCTGAAAATTTCCTTACATTCGATAAAACTCTCATTAGACCTTACCCTGGGAGTATGCCACGCCAGTTACATCTCCTTTACTTCAGAAGGATCCAAAATTACCGATCGAAACTGTTTAAAGTAAGAGCCACAAAAAGAAACCCGCGTTAAAAAGATCTCTCATATGAAGTAAGATTAAAAAGACTTTGACTTCACTCTGAGAATATCGCAGAATGAGAGCGGATTTATCCAAACATTGAAAATTTTGAGGAATGAATATCTTAGATGTGACAAACTCACCAGAACAGGTCAAAGAATATCAGGGACACTCTCAGTAAACTATTCAGAAAGAACCGATTACAACAATGTCACTTTTCAGTCACAGAATGGTAAAACACTTGAATTCCTTGCAAAAAAGACAGTCCCTCTACATCCTTAAAACTGCATCAAAACTAATTCTGAACAAGGCATGGCATGCAGCATCCCCCCCCCGGTTAAATTTAAACACTGTTCACGTAGGAAATGTTGACCTTCAGTTGAAATTTATAAAAAGGAACATATGTATAGGACTACAGACATAAATAATGTTAGCATCATTACGTTGAGAATGTCTCTTAAACCCATCAATGCAAATTGAATAAGCCAGCAAATAAGTGAAACAAGTACCTTACAGTGTTTTCGTTTAATCACAGAACTGTATATACATGTATAATAATTATTTTATCAGCACCGGAAGTCAATTTTTAAGTACTCTTTGTACGATATGCATTTAAAGGAAAGAACTTAAATACATCAAGCAAGTGACAGTTAACACATCAACGATGTATCTTTTGACGATTTTTTCCAAAAGGATTTTTCTCTGCCTATTCTTATATTTCATTTCAACATATTGTATTTTAAAAAATAACAAAGGATCAGACAACAGGCAAGCCTATATAAGTCTTCTCTAGCTAATCTTTCCGTATTGCATTCGTGTAAGGTTTACCAATAGACAAACTCTCTATATCTCAATGTAAATTTTACTGATAGCATCAATTTAATCTTTCCATTGTAAAACCCAAAGGAATGTTTGCACCCCTAAACAGAACATTTGACAACTTATGTATTAATTACTCAAAAAGTGAAAGAAAAAAACTCAGCCACTTGCTTCTCGAAGTGGAAACCAGTTTAAAGACACTCAATATTTTTTGAACTAAGTTTGTTCATATCACAACACCATCCGATCCAAACACAAGATTACTCAATATCATTAAAACCTTGTAACTCGATGAATTAAATTTGACCCGTCACTTGTAAAACGCCCTGACAGGGATGGACACGCTTTGAGCTGGGTCATGGTGTCCCGTATATTTTTTGGCCATGTTTTACGCCTGTGTCTGCTTTACCTTTCGAATTTATGATTTCTGAAAGAAAAATGGATATGCTGAACATTAGTTACTAGTCTTCCTTGTGTATTAACTACCAGTAAGATGTGAAACAACGGATAAGGCGGGACATCTAAATCCATAATTATTTAAATCTCCAAAGAATCACCTTCAAGTTATAGACGAAATTCAGGGATCTTTCTGGTCTGAATGTTGGCATTCATAAACAGTTGAAGATGTGAAAATCATTGGTTCCCTGCACATCGTACATCTATCCCATGGATGTGTTCATACGAATAGGTCTGATATAAAAAAATACTATCAAACTGTCTATCATAGAAAACTATCAAAAGTCTTTTTATCTTGGTATCTACATAAAACTAAATCCACATCATTTGTTAGCAATGCTGAATTAAGATGATAAGGAGATCAAATTCTCATAATTTTCGTCAACCTTTCAGAAGTCTCTTGAACAAATTTTCTCCAATTTTACCATATGTTATATAGAACTATAAAACTATCTTACCATATTAACCTCCATTCTGTATGGCATGGAACACTGAGAAATTTTTTTCCAATGTCGAACTATCAACATCTCTCCATGCGGGAACACTGTTGTACGCTCTAGCGGACTCAGCAAGCTCCTCCATAAAGTTCTCTGCAACTATTGGCTGGACACTGATCGCCAATTACACTGCCACCTAGAGTATACAGTAGAACAATGGGCGTCCTATACTACACACTAAGCCAACTAAAGTCACTCGAGGTATGCCCTTCACATACATAGTTGTCGGAGGAAAGTGGTTAAAGTTTAATCATCTACAACCGATTGTTTCAAAGCCATTGCTCGTTTTACATCTAACATTGCACTTAGACCTTGGCGTATCTCGGCCTCATGCCCACTCAATGAAATAACCATCCGCCTCACTTACAGTCCATTAAGAGCCAATTTGCTGCTGTCTTTCCTCTGATAACATTGTCCCTTACAAATGGGTCCATACTGGTGCTTGAATTTCCCCTTTCTTGAATGGTAGGCTTGATAGTCCGTACGCCATGATTCCTTCTCTGATTATTTTATGACTTAATATGTTGTTCGAATGTGTGACCCGTCCATGACCTTAACTTCGAGATTGTCTCTAGATTTGTTTATTCGGGTTGGTATACCGACTTAGAACAATAATGAACCTTCATTGGGACTACAGACTACAGGTTCCCTCCGAGACATTACTGTAAATACAGCTCAACAGATGGCCTCTGACTTTGAACAATACGCTACAAACAAGAGACAGCCTTCGGGTATGTTTCCGATTACAATATTTTGGTATGATATTGCCTTTTGAGTATCACCTGCCCGTTTTCTGTCTACTCTGTTTACTATACCCGGCAACCTGAAGACTTTACCGAGCGAGTACTTTTCTGTTTTGGCGCATTGACCTATTTACATTTGATTCCAATATTTGGGAAATTTTTGCTTCTAAATATCTGATAATCATATGTAATTAATTCTTGTATATTCCATTTGTTGATTTGGATAGGTGGTAATCCCTCAGAGATATCAGATTGCAGATTGCCACGATCAGTTGTTTGGTGTTTATATGAAGGACACATTGACCATCGGCATACATATCGGTTTCAAGATGGTATTCGCAAACACCGTACATAGATGTAAGATTTTGTATCAAATCCTTTTTAGTGATTTCTTTCGTAGACCCCATTAGTTTTCTCTGTGCAGCGAAAAGTGTTTGCGGCTTTTCATTTTCATCCACATCCTTCAGTCGAGCAAACTGACCATCAAATGTAATACAAGGAATATGAGAACCTCTTCTATGGCATTCGTATAGAATCTTGTCAAGTATTCTCCATGCGGTGCGGATAGAAACTTCAGATGCCACAGACGTTTGAAGCAAAAATGCTTCATCGACGTTCTTGCTTGTCTTGATCAAAGCGTATAACAGAAATTGTATTTTCGTAGAGCTTTCTGAAATGTCTCGTCTTTGTACAACGTCATTTTTGTCCTGACACTTCACAGACGGAAACTCTTCTATATATTTTGCTGTCAACCTGTAACATTCTAATGACTGTTTAAGAAGTTTTGTATTTTGTGAAATTTTTGTAGGCATTCTGGGTATCTCGTCATGATACAGTTCCTCTACTAACGACAACGCCTGATCTACAAGTTTATCGTTCGCTGTTTGTTTGAAAGCCGTTGTACTTTGCTCACTCCAGCTGTTGTAAAGATGTTCTTTTGTGTTTAGGGCTTTCATTTATAGTAGGCACTGAATAGCGTGTCTTTGCAATAGTTCATAGGATACCGGTGTGGATCCACAATATCCTGGCAAACGGCACTTTATCTCGATAGAAACCATAGATTCACCGGCATCGTTCTTAGACTCCCATCAGGTGAAATGACTATCAGTTTTTTGCCGGCTGTAGAATTGATGACATAACAACCTTATTTATGGAATGGTTTGGATGAATGACTGGAAGCAATGCTTACATTTTCTGGAGATGGGAGGTGATAAAAATTTCCGTGAGTTTCTAAATCGTATTTGTTTCTGTCATAGAGGTAAACATCACTGTCACATAACACAGATACGGCATACATTATCTTATCCACGGATGAGAATAAATCTTCCAGGCAAAGGTCGATTTCCCTTGTCAGTGTTCGCATTCTGTTTAATGCAAACTTGTATTTCGATTCGTGTGATAGTTCCCATTGTTTTTTCAACCTTTCTGTAGCCACCCTAGAGACTACCTATTAGAGTTTCAACGTTATCTGTCACGATACGTTATTCTTTTTTCTTGGATGATTCCTTCGGGAGATCCTCCTCGTCCAACAGGTTTATATCTGCTGTATTTGGTACTATTTTCTTTCCATCAAACATAAGTACGTGATATGTGTTGTCAAATTTTTCGGCATACAGCTGTATATTTTTGCCTATAATTCCGGGTTCCACCATTTTTCCAATTTCAACATGAAGCGGCTGATGCTCATCTAAAATGCGATCGCTTGGAACAGCAAAATTGATGCTACTTGAGCTTGGTTTAAACACCCCCTTAACGCATTCATACTGCTTAATGGAGTCGCGATGACCGAAACATCGCATAAAACGGATGAACTGACCTAATATTTTTCTTCCTGTCCAAAAACAGTCTTGTGTGGCATTCTCGTAACGCATTCCGCTGGTGTTTTTCCCCGCGTACCATTTCAAAGTATCATTGAAGACCACGTACGCAATATTGTTTTTACTAAACGTGCCATTCTGTATCGACTATTTAAGTAGATGCATTATTTCTGTTACATCGTCGTCTACTTCTTCCTCAACATCAGAATCAATGTAATGGATTTTGAAAAGCTCCGAGGTGTTGTTTGTGGGGTTTGTGTGATTGGTTGAACATGTGGAGTCGGTTCATACTATGGAGTTTGTGTGTTGGTGTCCTGTGGAGTGGTCCATACTGCAGTTTGTGAGTTCGTGCCATGTGGAGTGGTGCATACTGAGAGTTTGTGAGTTTGTGTCCTGTGGAGTGGTCCGTACTGGAGTTTGTGTTTTGTGCCCTGTGGAGTGGTCTGTAACTGGAGTTTGTGAGCGTTTGTGCCCTGTGAATTGGTTTGCACTGGCGGTTCTACGAATAGAGCTTTTCACCTCACCTTCTTTGCACACTGGCTAGGTTTGTCTGTATACTGAACAGTTCTTTTAATCCTACCCATTTTCTGAAAAATAAACAAAAAGCGTAGATCAGATTTATTGATCGATTTTGTTTAAGAATTGTCAAACAAGACCCCAATGGGAAACCTATATATAAAATGCAGAGAATTGATCCATATTAAGTAACTTTTAAAAAGAAATAGCACTACCAAACATCAAAACTATCAAAAAATCTTGTTGACCATACTTGTTTAACCAGACCGTTGTCACTATTATACCTATTTTCACAATTTTACAAAAGTCAGTTTTTAATTTATTTTAAAAACCTTAAATCAGATTTTGCTGCTAGCGACGATTTTCCATAAGATTGCAAATTCGATAATTTTATGATGCTCCTCCGCCGACAAGTTGCATAATATGATATTCATTATTTGAACAATATTCTTGGTGTTTTATTCGTGTATATTTATGTTAATTAACACAATAAAATAATATAAAAAATAATCTATTTTGCTTTTGCGTGCATTCGCAATTCAGTACTTTATTCCTTATATGGATATAGTGACACAGATGCTTTTCGGGGATGCAATTAATTATATTTCATATTTTCTAACTTGGAAGTAAATTATAAGATCAAAACTTTCAATGGTGGTAATGGTGTCAAAGTAAGTATATTTTGTAACTGAAGAAAAATACTAATTCGTCTGCTCCTGTTTTTTGGTAGTGAAAGTATTACATACTGGTATAATATGCATGATTTAGTTTATAATATGTATGATTTTTTGTTAGATTAACATACTATTAACAATCAGGTCCCTCTCCTGTTGATGTGTATTTTATGTAAATGTCGGTATATTTTATGAGTCTGAGATATGGTAACTCATGAAACTCTTGCTCTTGTCCATTTATAGTGCTATCTCACTGAAACATACCGCCAGAGAAACCGAGCAAACCTGTACGTTCTACTCCTTTATGCTGAATGCTAAGCAGAAGTTAGAAACTACCACTTTTTTATAGACTAAGACCTTTAGATCGTATATATAGTACAGGATAGAACCAATCTAAACACAAATTAATTAAAGTTCCGTTCGGGGTTATTTCAGCATGACCCCTATGGTTAGCCAGTCAGCGTTTCGCTTATGAAATATTCGTTGTGGTCGACTTTTTTGTAAGTATAAACGGCTACTAGAACGTCTCCGAGATGTTCTGATGCTATGGCAAGGGCGTAACGTAGAGTATCATAGGTTGCGCGGAATAACAAATATATTTTAATTAGATTGTAGGCTATACTACACTTGGAAAAAAAAGTACCTTCCCTCTAGGATATTGACCATATGCAACCACACATGAACCGTGGTCACCTGGATACAGGGGATGACCTGGATACAACATTCACAACAAAACATGGTGGATTGATTGAATTATTGTCCGATTAACATCTAACTTAAATATAATTTTTTGGCGGTCTTTCCTGCATGGATGTATTGTGTATGTATTTGGAGACAGGTATATATTAAAAGACATGAATCATAAAAAACAATGATAAAAGTGTGCAAAAGTCTTTTAAGTACAGAAAGAGTGCGGGAAATCCTGAAATGTATATAGCTTAAGAACTTTACGCGACAGAAGATGAAGCAGCAACAAACAGGGACAACAAGCATATTCCACAGCAAGCGTGGTACAAAATCAAATCTAGTCAACAGAAGAACTTGACACAAAGATGAAGTGTACAATTACTTTTAAGATCACTATTCATCAACCAAGCAGTGTAAATATGATGTAGCATCTTAAATTAGTTTCTTTGTATAATGCAGGCAGGGCAAAAATTAGAACGAATATACGTACCCGGCCTACTATACCTTTCGGCCGGGTACGAAATGGATTATGTCACGATAATAAGAACGAAATAAAAATTATTTTAATGTCCGGTCATTACGACAGCGAGATTGTGATGACAGGCCTGAAATCAATACTTTAAGATCGTCATAAGGTTGTTGGCTCGGCCGATTTTGAATGCGCGCGCGTATGGCAAGCCATTTGGGTTTTTACCTATTGAAATGAAGATATCTGTATTCAAAATACAGATATCTGTATTTCTACAACAATGAGAGATATCTGTATTTGAATTAGAGATATCTTTAATTGAATTGATGTGATAAGTTAACTGTATTATTGATAAGTCAGTCAAATTACATGCAGGAAACGTGAATATAAGAAAATATATTTCGTTTTACGACAACGGTACGTACTTCCGGTTATGGCGGTCACTATCGACGCCACGACAAGACGAGTGTGTGCTGTGTTATTACGCTGTGTAGAGGCATTTGATAATAATTTAGGTCATTAAAATCGAGATGGTAGATTGTTGAAACACACAGAAAGACGAGGGAATGATTTATTGCATAGAAAACGGGGTTGGAAGCATTATAGATGGCCAACTCGCTACCGATGGCCGTAATACGGTCAAAACGGCCCTACCGTCAGAACGGCCCTAGTTAAAACGGCCCTAGTAAAAACCGCCCTACTATTATATAGTGATATAGATAGTGATGTATTAAACGTTATTTAGTATTGATTTTTTTTAATTTAGTGTTTTAATAAAAGATTTAATAAAAGATGTGTGTTGTTTGCGTATTATTTTTATCTGAAGATTGATGCGATGCGTGATATTTCTATGACATGAAAGTAAATATATAACAATTACTCACGTATGGACCTATATGTAACCCTGGTCAATACTAGCCGCAATGGGGACCGCGGTGGCCGAGTGGTTAAGATGTCCCGACATATCACCACAAGCCCTCCACCTCTGGGATGCGGGTTCGAATCCCATGTGGGGCAGTTGCCAGGTACTGACCGCTGGTCGGTGGTTTTTCTCCTGGTACTCCGGCTTTCCTCCACCAATAAACCTGGCACGTCCTTACATGACCCTGGCTGTTAATAGGACGTAAAAAAATAAACTAGCCGCAATATATCGTTCGCATAGAGAGAACTTCTCTTTAGCTCGATCGGTTCAGCGTCAGACTAGTAATCCAGAGGTCCTGAGTTCGATCCCTGGCAGAGGCAGGTATTAAATTTATTGTAAATCCTGCACCCTGTTACATTGGCGCCCATGTAAGGACTCGGGAATGATACTTCACGATACCTGCGAAGGAATCGTTGTGACCCCTGGAAACTCGAGGACGAGTTGATTCCTGGAGGGGGAGTATGCAACCCTGGTCAATACTAGCCGCAATATATCGCTCCGCTAGAGAGAACTTCTCTTTAGCTCGATCGGTTGAGCGTCAGCTAGTAATCCAGAGGTCCCGAGTTCGATCCCTGGCAGAGGCAGGTATTAATTTTATTGTGAATCCTGCACCTTGTTACATACACAATAAGGAAATTAAATATGTAATTATTAAAAATTATTACAATTATTAATGTTGTATTTATGTTTTACTAGTTAACATTTAATACAAAAATTTAAATAAAAATTATAGAAATATAGATTCCAAATATGTTATATATAATTTTGAACTTATTTTGCTTTCTTCTCTAACACAACATGCGCTAACTACGGCGGGCTTGTTTTTATTAATGATTATCCTAATGATTTTGATTGTACAGCTTAATTAGTTTGATTGGGCTATCATAATTACCTTAAATTTTAAGTGACTCTGTTAAACCAACACTTTCGCTTATTGGTCAGAAGTCGACACAAAATAGGCATACAGTAAAAAAATATCCCCTTTTATTATACAACTGTTGTGTAGTAAAGTACTCTCGTTGATTCCTTGGATTTACCGATTTTATGCGCTGCAGTGCGATGGTTGTGATATATGGCAACATCGATTGTGCGACACTGTTAAGTTCCAATTTATTAAAACTTTAAAAATATACAAGGCGTTTCAGATAATATGTCACGACTTTAATAATTAAATCCAAATTTTTATTGGTATGTACAGTATCATAATAATTTGGTTGTGTGCATTTTAAATCTGTTGAGCAAAGACGTCTCTAAGCCGAAAATTTGAAATATGTCAATTGTATTTAGAGCATGTGATATAATGCAGGTTTCTTTTATGTTACAGATTGAATGCATCATTCGACATCAATGAACCCACAACCCTAGATGGTACATTCAACCTCAGCGACCGACCACAGGATGATCCGCCAATCATAGAGAGGTAAATAATTATTTCTATATAAGTACAAATTCTTAAGTATATATTATCAAAAAAAACAAAAATACCAATAATAATGATACGTCAAAATAAAAACATGCACAATGTATGATATTATGACATAAATGAATTCTAATTTTGCTTAAATTGAATTTTTTAATTAATTTAGTTTATTTATTTGATTTTTTGCAGATCTCTCGACGACGTCTTGCCATCGGATACTATCCTGGAGGACCAGCCCGTCCAATATGAGATAGTAGAGACCGGGACCAACAAGCGTCGTCGTAAGCTTGTTTCTACCGACGGCTTCTCCTACACTGTCAAGGTATAAATATAGATATAGACTCATATGTATTTATGTACATGCAAATTGCAATATGATGTTTATTTTTTTTTTGATATAATAAAACACAAAATACTATTTACCTTATATAGTTGTTTACATAGAATGATAGCCGTTTATTAAAATTTTGCATACATCTGTAAACTTGTATTTCGATATATGTATATATTTTTACATTTTATCATTGATAGTGTGCCAGCAGCAGAACAACTACATGGAGATGCAGCGTAAGAAACAAGAGCGTCTGGTGCAAGGCAACCGTTTTGCTGAGAGGAGACACCTTCGTCCAGGGATCCTGCGATCACGTTCACGCGCCAGACAACCTTGCCATGAAGAGGGTTCGGATCGCTACCGAGGTATGTAAATGTACATAATATGTATATAACTATCATCTTATCTGTATTTTTACGGTATATATCTTATGTTTAATAATACATGATACATATATGCATATTTATATTTTTATTACATTGTAATACATTTGTAAATGTAAAACAAATACATCTATGTCTTATACTATTCTATTATAGGTATATTTATTCATTTCTTTCATTATCATTGTACAGATGAAGGACTCAGCCTTGGCTCATATTCATCGTTCCGCCGGGAGCATAGCAGAGGCCGTGATGACAGAACACCTGATGACCGGGACTTCAACCTCCCCACACCCGACTACCTTGCCCGGGCCGCAAACAGACTTCGTCAGAACTTGCGACCACAAGACCCTAAGGATCTGGATTTTGATGTAAGTATACAAAATGTTAAAGGAATATATTTTTTCCGGCTTTATCATAAATAGTAAAAAAGAAATTATGTTGAATATGTTCTTAAAACAGCGGGTTGATTTTTTAATTGACAATGTCTTTTATAAACAATTTTTTTAATACAGATCGACCACGCCTTCCTCAACTGTCCAGCCTTCGTCATTGGTGACGTCAGAGTTGATAACCAGCGGCATATCCTCTTCGCAACTGATCAACAACTAGATCTTCTTCGCCAAGCTCGACGATTGTATCTGGACGGTACATTCAAGGTAGGTCAACTTCTGCCGACTAGTGTGATAATATTATTCATTCCAGAAAAAAAGTCGTACAAGATATCTCTATCAAAAATATGTCTACTAAGCATACTTGCGGTCATTGATAGTGTTTTATTATACATGAATATTAATAATGATAATGATATTTAATTATCAGATAATTAATGATAATGTGATCCATTTTTATTAGGTCCGGAAAGATCCGTTCAAGCAGCTCTACTCGGTCCATGCATTCCTTCAGACGGGAGATTCATGCAAGCAGGTAACACTGGCCTTCATACTGATGTCTAGCCGCAGGACCGTTGATTATGAAGCTGTAAGTAAATAATAGAGGCATATTCCTTTTATCAAATGTTGAAGTGGTAATATAGTGTACTACAGTATTTGATTTTAACTATCTATTTTAATTATAAAATAAATTTAATTGAAAAGTAATACTTAAACGTTAATGTACCTGTAATGTAATGTACAAATCTTTTCATTTTAGGTGTTCCAGAAGCTGAAGGAGTGTCTTGGTAGTCCGACAGCAGTTCAGGGTTTTGTTATGGACTTTGAGTCGGGTAAGTTGTTAACAACTGAATAAAAAACTTGTTCATTTATTCAAACATTGCTGTAACTTTAATGTAGAATGGAATTTTGTACATATTATAAGGAACAACATTTAAATATATTAATATACTTATGGACAGAGCTGAAGGGCTGCTCCTTCCATTGGGCACAGGCCGTTCTCAGGAAGGTTGCCAACTTGGGATTGAGGCCTACGTACGACTGAAGACAAGGTAAAATAAACAAAAAAATCAAGCATATTTCATAAGTAAAAATACAAAACTATAACAAAAAAACAGCATTCGATCACTATAATGTTTCATAAAAGAAATGACATTTTATTTGACAATGATTTCAAGTTAAAAGTTACGATAATTATGCTTGCTTCTTCTTATATTATTTATTTATATTCGCAGAGTTCACCAGTTCGTTAAACAGTTGTTAGCTTTGCCCTTTCTTCCGTCTGCCCAGGTAGAGCCATCCTTCCGGAACTTATCAGCGAGGGCCAACACTCCGGAACTGAGGGACTTGGTTAGCTACATCGACAGCCAGTGGATCCGGTGCCGCGTCTGGTCGCCGACGAATTTGTGCGTCTATCGGAAGCCGGGGCGAACCAACAATGATGTAGAAGGTATGTATGATATAAAGATGTGCTATTTTAGTCATGTTAAATATCCCGGTATTTCAAATTAATCAAATATATATATAAAGAAAGAGAAGTAGTAAAATTAATTCATAATAAAATATGAATAATTGGTCATACTGAATATATATACACATATAATTATATATATATAAAGTGACAATAAGAAATTTATTGATGCATCTCTATGTCTAATATAATTTAATGGTTTTTTTCAGGCTTGCATCATCGCTTGAACGGCAAAGCTGTACGCGCCAACCTCCCCTTTTACATGCTGGTTCCGCTGCTGCTGAAGGAGGCTACAATGGTGACCATCCAACAGCGTTTGGTGTCAGAGAATGCGCTTCAATGTCATCAGAGAGTCGCCTTCCGACGCATCCAGGGTCGCGTACACACCATGTTGGACCAGTGCGACCACGATGAGTTGACCACGTCCGAGTTCTTAAAGAAGATTGGAGATGTCTACGCCCCTCGTAAACCCTTTGTAAACATGTGTACTTCATAAAAATTGACATATGAATATGGGTTGATTTCATAATAAATATTTGAATTGTATCAATATGAAATTTTGAAATAAATGAATGAATGAATTATCTAAAGTGAACACAAGTTTAATCATGTCTCTGTGTGGTGTGTATTGTCAATTACTGTGATATAATTATACTTTTCTACATTACCGAGTCATAATTAAGAGATACATGTATGGGTTCATAATTAATTTGACCTACAATTTACATTACATTTTATGTATTGACCAGTAGCATACTGGCCATGGCCTTCAGTTCAAATGGATTATCTTGATCACAATCAAGATTGAAGGGATGAAATATTATAAAAGAAATCTATTTTCTTCATGTACATCCTAGATAAAAAAAATGCCTGTCTTACCTTGGGTGTGGATTATTGGCTGGATATCTGTTCACAGTCACAATGAATTCAAAACTTTGATAAAATGTACAATAAAAGTGTATCCATTGAACATTTTGTGTGGATTTTTTATAATTCGTATAATAGGTACAATTTATGAGAATGATTAAATCAATAAAATTGTCAGGTAACAAACCCATCTTTATTTTATCAGGATTCGAGGAGAGATTGGCAGAAAGAGGACAATACAAGAGCACTTTCATATGTTGTTAGAGGTGTGTATATTTGAAAACAATCTACATGACTTGGGTCAAAATTATGCCAAAGGCAGTAATCTGTAAATATGTGTATGTACCGTATACGACATACTTAGTGCCCTTCCCCCTATGAGCGCCCCTCCCTATTCTGAAAAAGAGTGGAAGTTGAATTTATATATAAAACGCCCCCATGCCAAGGAATTAACAATGTTTTAAAGCATGTGATTTGTATTCCATATTCCATGAACAAGTCTTTTACATGTGAATCACGACATAAGAATGCGTCTCAAAGGATAAAAAAGGCATATATGCATGCTTACTGTAACAGATTAATGTGTGCCATGAGTACAGAAAGTGTTAAAAATATTTCGTCCACAACCTACATTAAGGTTCATTAATATTAAAGTCAAAATTATTTAATTACAGTGAAAAGGTTTTATGTATTGCACTGTACTTTATATTTGTAAATTTTATTTGTAAATTAAACTGATAATAGCTTAATGGATTTTCCTGTGTAATTCATTTGGTGTTTTAGTGAGGAATTAATAATACAAGTTTTTCAAAGGACTTGTTTTGAGCCATCACTATCCTGTTACATGTACCTATTGTATAATGATGTCCATTTATCAAATTTTAGGACACTGCTCCATGATGATTGGAAAATGTCACCAACTGCAAACTGTGATGATTAACACTATGTCAGTCTGTGCTTTCAAAAGTATAATTGAGCTGTTATTCCTGTCTGCAAATTTTGAAAACTGAATCTGCAGCTTTCTTTCAAGGGGACATAACTCAAGCCTTGTTCACTCCAGTGAATTATAGAAATATGGTCGCAGAAACAATTAAGAGATATCATAGTTGATCGAGTGTTGCTGGTAATCATTCAACACAAGTGCTGAAAGATTGATTTCTTCATAGATATTAGAAACAAAACATTATGATCAAATGTTGGATTTCTATTCTAATAATCTATACTATGTATAGACAATACATTGAATATCAATATGACAGTTTTAATGGTGAATCTTTCCTTTTTCAGAACTTTTTCTGAATGTATTGTAAAAGTTCATTATGTCATATTTGTGATTATGTCAATTCTAACTTTTTCAATGAGCAGAGCATCTATCTTATACATGTTCAAGTTCTGTTCTTTCTTTCCTTTTTGAATAAATCAAATATTACAGGAATTGATGTTGGTAATCATTATTTAAGGATACAAATTTTCAATAATTAAAAGATGATTTTTTTTTATAAAAGATAATTTATAAAATGATGCTGCATCAGAGCCTGGATGCCAATTTGCTATTGTGCTTTGTCTGTTGCCATCATAGAGTGCCATTACATGTCCATACACAACATTTTCACTTTGTAATTTTTTCTGATCTTGGAATGGAATTTAATTCAAACTTACATACATGGGAAATATCCATAAACAATATTTGTTATTTACTTGCTTCTATTATATTTCTATGTGAAATTCTTATGGGTTTCAAGTTTGATTTTGTTTAACTTCCTTTAAACAGCCAGGGACATTTAGGTATGTGCCAGGTTTAGGAAATAGCGGGAAGACATAGTACGTTGATAAAAATCACTGACCTTCAAACAGGTACCTTGGAATTCATGTGACCAAATACCTCAGCCCTGTTATCAGTGTTTGGTTTACATATGACATTCATAGATCCCCTTGATGCTAATAATTTAATATAGAAATTAAGATCTTTGATTAAAAATAACTTAGCAACCACAAAATTTGATCATTTCTATTGTATGAATGCAATATTATTGTTAGGGAAGTGTTCAATTATGTGAAGGAGGAAATATTTGAAAGTGGTTGCTAGGGTACACAACCTTTCATAGAGTATTTCTTCATCACAAAATTGTTTTAATAATGAAAATTTATGAATGTCTCAAAGAAAAACTTTTGATGAAAAAATGTAACAACTGAATATAAAATATTTTAATCAAATAATTGTATTTTTTGATGTTATAAACTGGCCGTGTTGGTAAGATTTTTTTTGTACCTGAAGTGATCTACACTAGAGTACAGAAAAGAAACATGTAAAAGATGTACGTAAACATCTGCACCTATACATGTACTGCTTTAAAAGTAAAATAATCAATTTTAAAGGCACTGTTGTTATTATTTAGCTTACCAAAACAGAGTATGTTTATTTATTGTAATAGGAATAAAAAGTGTAACCAAAACAGCCCATCTAGTGTTTCAAGAAAATTTTGTACTTCATCACACTCCTAAAATAAAATGCACAAATTGTTTCTCTATCAGAATGGCAAACATTACAAAAAAGGGTGATTTACTCATTTTGATTTAAAAAGTAAAAAGTTGGTTGTTAAATTGAATTGTGACAAGAGATTCTGAATTGCAGCCATTGAAGTTCAGAGGTTTTTTTTGTTACTCTATAAGGTACAGTGTGATAGAAATCCAATGTTCGTTATAATATTAAAAGTGTTATTCCCATTTTCCCCATGGCCTTTGCTTCTAGCGTTTCTTTAATTATTTAATAATTCATAAATATGTTTCACTCCTTTTGTATTTCCAAGGAATAATGAGATATGTGTCGACAAAACAAGGTAAGGCAATTCAATACCGCTTGTGTCAAACCTTTTGTTAATATTTTCTAATGGCAGACAATATTCCATTATATTTCAATATATTTTGAAAATTACTGATCAAGTAAACCTCTCTTTTCCCCATTGTAACTTGAGTCAGATAAGAAAGTTTTTTTACTATAAACCTCTCTTTTCCCCATTGTAACTTGAGTTCAGATAAGAAAGTTTTTTGACTATAAACCTCTCTTTTCCCCATTGTAACTTGAGTTCAGATAAGAAAGTTTTTTGACTATAAACCTCTCTTTTCCCCATTGTAACTTGAGTTAAGGTAAGAAAGTTTTTTGACTATAAACCTCTCTTTTCCCCATTGTAACTTGAGTTAAGGTAAGAAAGTTTTTTGACTATAAACCTCTCTTTTACCCATTGTAAGTTGAGTTCAGTTAAGAAAGTTTTTTGACTATAAACCTCTCTTTTACCCATTGTAAGTTGAGGTCAGGTAAGAAAGTTTCTTGATTATAAACCTCGCTTTTCCCCATTGTAAATTGAGTTCAGTTAAGAAAGTTTCTTGACTATAAACCTCTTTTTCCCCCATTGTAACTTGGGTTAAGGTAAGAAAGTTTTTTTTACTATAAACCTCTCTTTTCCCCCATTTGTAAGTTGAGTTCAGGTAAGAAAGTTTTTTGACTATAAACCTCTCTTTTGCCCATTGTAAGTTGAGTTAAGTTAAGAAAGTTTTTTGACTATAAACCTCTCTTTTTCCCCATTGTAAATTGAGTTCAGTTAAGAAAGTTTCTTGACTATAAACCTCTCTTTTCCCCATTGTAAGTTGAGTATAAGTTAAGAAAGTTTCTTAACTATTAACCTCTCTTTTGCGAGTATATCTGCATATACAATAAAGATACACGGTGCAATTGGGTCACCCTTTCTGCACCCTCTATTGATTCCAAAATAAAAAATCAAAAAGTTTACACCCAATTTGATTATACCATTTCCAAAAGCCAAACAATCTTAGAACTCCAAGAGACCAAGTCGAAAGCTTTTTCGAAATCAAACATTAAAATCATACCTATGCGTATTGCATTACATCAAATAAATACATTTTCTCAAAACAGCCAGAAATCCTGTTTGTCCTTGCTAATAATTTTTCCTAAACCTAATATAATTTTATTTGCTATTACCTGTGTAATAGACATTTCTGTCTTAATGTAACCATAGTTCAGGGACAAAAAATTTGCCTAACTATCCCAGAAGTAATTTAAACAAAACTCTACCTTGTATTTATCATATCAAGGGGTCTTATTATTTTTCTTTTTTTTCTCATTGTTCTGCCGGTCAAGTCTAATGATATTCATCCTTCAAAATTATAAGAGACTTATAGATACAGTTACGTTTCGGGGATATGAATCAAAATCTCTAGTATTGGTGTTGTTCTCTATTTAATTTAAATTAACTCATGTAAATCATTAAATTAGTTTCTAAGTTTTTTTCTGTAGCCTTGCGATAGTTTTAAGATGGATCTTTAGTTTTTTATCATCAGTCTTTATCTCGGGTTGATGATCAAGATTAAAGTCTCCCCCCCCCCCCCCATCCACATATAATGTAACCTCCTATCATTTCCCCAAAAAATATTCAAGAGTTACTTCGTTTTTAATGTAGACAAAATCGGGCTCTACTTGAATTTCGCGGCGTTCTATATGATATATACTGTGAAATTCCATCATAAATATTCAACTCCACGAGAAATAGGCTAGAAAGCTCCCTGTAATATATTGATCAAGTAATCTTACATTCCAAATTATTTAACTGAAAATATTGCGACCTCTCTGGCATTTGATCTATAAGAGTTGAAATATGTCTTAGCCCCATTCACTACCTACGTATAATATTTTTCTTTTCCTCTGTAAAGTGTGTATCCTGTAAACAATAGATGTTATAATTTCAAACCTTAGATAAAAAAATAAGTGTCCTTTCTCCCAGGCCCTGACAATTAGCTGGTAAAATGTTTAGATCACGCATATGTTCTTCTCGTTAAGTAAACTATGAAATTGCTACCTGTTTCATACATGTAAGTGTCTGTCAATGCTGACCTTTGAATTTGAATATTAAGGTTTACCATCATAGACGAGCGGACAATTGAAAAGGAGAAAAGGGAGCCAATAATTACCGGAAGTCCAAAACTATTATATAAACATATAATTATTTTTCCGGATTTTTGAAGAATAAAAAGAAACTTTTAAATAGTAACTATTTTTAAACAGGTAGATGGGTAATAAAATTTAAGTTGTTTTTTCTTCTAACAAATTGAACTTCATTATCATATAAAATTGTATTGTGTTGAGTTCCGTAGGTATAACATTCAGTTCTCATATGGACCGGGAAAAAATAATGTTTTTGAAACTGTTTCTAACAAGTGAACTATTAATTACACTACCACTATTTTTGTGAAAAATAAATAACATCAAATATTCATATTATAAGTAATCACATAATAAAGAAACAGCTTTGGACTGTACTCATTGGCCCTACCAAACACTGTTTTGTCTGGTATATGTTTATATGATAGGCAAATCCTGGTTAGAGGGTTTTCTTAAAACTAAAAGATGTTATATCCGGTCATTTCAAAATCTTTTTAGAAATAGTTTTAAGGATGTAATGTACTCCTCTGCGAAGTTAAAATTTTCTTGTATTAAACTTTATTTCTAGTATATATTTTTGGAAATAGAATTTACAAAAGCCGACGACTGCGCTCATTTTGGTAGAAGAAAAATATATGAAATCGAAACTTTGGCGTTATATTCGAAACTTTGGCGTTATTGCGCGAAAAATACTATAAATAATTACATTGTTTGAGCCCTCGGAAGCCACATTTTGATTCCAAATGTGATATGGACGAGCAAGAACGTTGTCATCTATACATATGAAGTTGTCCGGGATGCTGAAGTTCTCTCAAAATAAATGTTGAAACATCGTATTATCTGAAAACTGTTTCCATCTTGTTAATCCCAATCGATTTAGATACCGCTTTTCATTTTAGAATAGGTTCTGATTACCGTTTTACACACAATTTATAAGAAGCAAATTTTCTCTTTGCTTGTATATATACCGTTCCTAAAATAACTCCCTATACTTCCTAACAAATCCATTGATGTGCAAATGAATTTCCTTTAAACGTTACTTCTTTGTTGTAAATAAAATGTATACGACAAAAATTTCCACTAATCCAATGGTCACGCGGAGGTCGATGTAAATCATAAGGAATCGGATCATTTTGTAGAAACATCATTTTAATATTAGTACTGTGACGTCATAGTCGCATCCATATTGAACTTTTAAATTCCACTATCCAAAAACATTGAGTTCATCAGGGTTGCGTCTTATGGCCATCCTTTTTCTTACTAACAAGCACCTCAAATAATATCATTGACATTTTTCAAAGAAAATTATTATCAAGTTATAAATTAGAGGCCTCCGATTCGCTTAATGTGCATATACGTGTTATACTGCCCCGGTAAAATATAAAATAAAGACTTCCTTTTCTGCAAATTGTGGTGGTATAACATCATATACCAAAACGTGCCCAATCGGCTTTCGTAGAAATTAATACCATAAAAGAAAATGAAAGAAATAACATATGCCCGTGTGCTTGTTTTTGAGCTATTGTCACTCAAAGATACCTAGTTGACAAAATATTGGATTTTACAGGAATTTTCCCGTTTTTACCATATACACAATAACTGAGTTCCTTGGGGAATAATTTTAATTTGTTATTTTATAAAAATAGATATATGATACAAAAGTTACATGTACATGTATACTGTATATATAAAAATATACATGTCTATATACATGTATTGTACAGTATTTATAAAAACTACGTCTTATTTATAACACAATACGTTTTTTGCATTGTATATTTTGTATGGTTTTTACAAATTCTTTTGCATCTTTACGACTATTAATTTAGAACTGACTACATTTAACAGTAAAATTGGCTTGCTTGCATTATAATGAATATAAAACCACGTTTAACATTTCCTCATCGAAATCTAAAATAACAAAATAATACACAACCAACACTGTATAAGTTATGCACCATCGATTGGTAAAATGGGCATCCGATCATACCCTATAGTGTCACACATACCGATCATTGCAGTTAATGATAAGTTGACCTTCGTAAGAAGTTGCGTCAGCCAGTAGAAACTTCTCCTCCAGAGAGGAATCAAAACAAAGTTGTCGCTTTTTACCGTTATGTAGAATTGCAAACAACTTAACGGTTATGTAGAATTGCAAACAACTTACTGACCAGACTGTAGGAAGATTTCACAAAATCAACCTTGAAGGCATCGCGAAGTCTATCTTGGTTATATGGCGTTAAGTCCTCAAAGATCGTGATCCCAGATTGTCTCAGCTTTCTGCGTTCTTTGATTATCTCATGTTTCTTCCGTCGATTCGTAAATTTTACTATAATGTTGCTAGGTTTATTCTTGGAGTATCGCCCTAATCTATGTGCGATATCTATATTGTCGCTGCGTAGAGGCACTTTAAGTTTTTCATTTACAAGTTTCACCACCCGTCCAATACACTCCTCCACAGTCTCTTTTTTCTGAAGGGCCAGTCAAACCCATAATCCTGATCGAAGTTTTCCTGCCATGCTGCTCAAGGCCATAGTACATGGCTTCAATTTCCCTTTTTCCGAATTCAAGTTCGTACGATCTCGCTGCCATATTGGATATTGTCTGTCTAAGTTTCTCTTTTTCTGACTAATTTCCCATCATTTTTCTGTTCTCTTTCCGGATATCGATCTTTAGTTTAGCTACCACTGAGTCCATATAATCTCTGTTTATGAGTGTCCGGAGTGTCTTATTTATCTCTTCTAATGAATCGTCCATACCGACGTTATGGAAGTCTACTCCTACACCACTTTCTCTACTTTCCTTTGGTTGTCGATGGGGTTCTCCTCTTGGCTCAACAAATAAACAAACGTGTGCATTTCTCTACAAATCGGGCACCTGTCTGTACGCGTATATATCATACATGTAGTGTGTGCTTGTGCTGGTTAGCAGTATAGTGTCGATTCAGTCCTTTGTTCAAAATAACATCTCACATTCCAGGTACAGTTTGGTCAAAGTTAGTTTTCGGGATGTTTCATACAAACTTTCTACATATGGTTAACAAGAAAATAGTTTCCATATCCTTCAAAAAGACACTAGTCAATAAATGATCGAGATCTGGTTACTGGCAAATTAGGCATCGAATTGAAGCACCTAGAGCAATTGGGCTTACCATGGAGCATGTTGCCTGTTACGATAGTCATTTGTTCGATACCGTTTTCTTTTAAACGCGTAGTAATGATGAATGGCATTTTATGACTTAGTGAACATCGCCTCACTAGTACTGTCAGCCTTCTGTTGAGCGCTCGCCCCTGTGAGGTAGACTCTGGGTTCTGCCCCCTAGCCGAGACACACCAAAGTCTATAAAATTGGTAGCTTCTGCTCCTGCTTAGCACTCAACATATCGGGAGTTGGACGACTGGTTCGTTCGTTGTCAGTATAACGTGACAGGATGGCTGTGCCGTCTGTTGTCTTTGGCGGCATATTTCAGTGATATATCATTATTATAAGGGCAACAGTTCCACTGTACAAGAAGACAACATGAATATACCACAATCTCCAAAAGCACGCACCGCGCACTTCATACAGGCTACACACCATACATAGGAGGCCGTCCTTACATGGCCCTGACTGTTAATAGGACGTTATTTTAATAAAATAAACAAATAAATAATATACCAAAACCAAACCAATTCAATTCAATTATTCAGATGGTATCCTCAAGTAAATATATGATTGGTTAGCTTTCATATATGGATTGGCATTTGAGCGGTAAGGCCCTGCAGGTAGGGCGTTAGAATTATACCTGCTGCTCCTATTGTATGATAGTAAAAGGCGACTAAATTTAGGATCTTATCTTTTCTCTAAATTTAGGATCTTATCTTTTCTCTTCTTCCTAACTGACTTTATCTTTCCTAATGCCTCCCTTGGCACCGCCTCACTTTTGGCCTTGAGTTGAGCGTTCGCCCCTGTGAAGAAGGCTCTGGGTTCTGTCCCCTGGCCGAGACATACCAAAGTTTATCATAGTGGTAGTTTCTGCTCCCGCTTAGCATACAGGGAGTGGGACGACTGGTTCGCCCGTTTTCAGTATAATGTGACCGGGTGGGGTGTGTTGCTTGGTGTCTTCGGCGGCATGCTTCAGTGATATAGAAAAGGGCAACAGTTCCACTATACAAGAAGACACAACACGAATATACCGCAGTCTCCCAAAACACGCACCACCTCGCACAACATACACGCAACACCTCGCACAACATACACGCAACACACCGCATACATGGGAGGCCGTCCTTACATGACCATAGCTGGTAATTGGACGTTATTTAAACAAACCACTGTTCAATCTCTATACAAATTCACGCTTTTAATTCAAAGAAGTAGCGCAGGTCTTCAAGGTTTACCACTATATGCTAAATGAAATCTGCCGATATTATAAATGTATGCTAAGGTGCTCATTGTTCATAACATTGGCAGCTGATTGAATAGTTAATTTTTACTAGTGACTAAACTACAGCTTGCCTTGAAGAACATATTATGGGGCGTCAATAGGTCATGTCTTTAAGGTCAGTTTCAATAGACATGACAATACTTGCAAGGTTTTTATTGATACATGTTCATTCAAAACCTATTATGTTTTTTTTTCTTTTAGGTTAAGTGTCAGCAACTGTACTGTCCAATAAATATGGAACCTTATCGCGGAGGATGTCGAAATATCATTAAATCTGCCGCTGGTGAAATTTTGGATCTCCTGTTTGAAGTGAATCCGGGAACTATTTCTTATGCATCTGTAACGCTATTTTATCGGATGCTTGAAGATTTTTGGTTTGTATTGCGGAGGTGTAGGTTAAACCCTTTATATCACAAGTCGGGAGAGATGGCTGCTGATGTTTACCATGGTAAATATACCAGTTCTCAGAACTGTTTAATGGTGAGGATGAGATACCCACTAAAGAAAAAACTAACAGGCGACTGCAGCCTCGAATACGAGCGGCAGTTACTTAGAAACCATGCTTTAAACTATAGCAAGAAATTTATCCCTGGAGTTATCGTTCATCATATCAGTGACGTCACCAAATCGACATGCCAAACAAATGTTTCGTTCAGCAATCCTGTATATATAATGGAACAATATTGGGGTGGAACCCACTTACCATGTCCAGCTGTAAAAGTCTACCTTATCCAAAACTCTTCGGATGAGCAAGACCTAAATAACACCGTGTTAAGTGTGTCGACTAATGAAGCGGAGTACTTCGTGTTAAACGGAACAAAAATTCACGCGTCAGATGTTGTGAATTACGATAATGGTCATTACATTTGTATCCAGACATATCGAAATAAATACCAACTTGAGAAGTCGACCATCAACTTCAGCACTATAGTTCTTATAGTGTTAAATGTTGGGTCTGTAGTAGGTCTGCTAGTCTGTATGACAAAATATTATGTCGACACGAGATTCAGGAACGTTAAGAAGGTTTGAAAACATTCCTGAAACTCTCTGTTTAAAAGGTTTTGTGTCTAAACCGCGTCTCTTCTGCTTTTTTATTGTTTGTGTGTTAATCATCGTCCTATTAACAGCCAGGGTAATGTAAGGACGGCCTCCCAAATGCGGCGAGTGGTGTGAATGTAGTGCGAGTTGCGTGTTTTGGTCGGTATGATCGTGTTGTGTTTTCTTGTATAGTAAAACTATTTCCCTTTTTAGAGTGCTATATCACTGAAGCATGCTGCCGAAGACACCAAGCAACAACCCCACCCGGTCACATTATACTGACAACGAGCGAACCAGTCGTTTGTGCTTGACATTAATTTGCATAAATTATGGTATGGTATGTATGTCTATTTTCCCTTACTCATGTCGTTTGTTTGGCCGGAGTATCACCGATACATTTTACCGTTAGATAATGTAAAACTTTCTTTTGCGGCTACGAAAGTTCGCAGATTTAAATGTTCGATAAAGAAATTAAAGTTGTTTTACGGTATGACAGAGAAGGGTGTTTTATCTCACACCATGTACTACTGGCTTTTATCCTCCAGATATCGTCAGTTTTTGTGGAAATGTGGTCTTACATGTAGTCGATATGCTTTAAAAGTCATTCTGCTATGATTTTCCACAATTGTCATCGACTAATAGATATATCGACTCAGTGTCCACTTAATTGTCAAATGATGAGTTAACCAGGGTGACTTCCTATGACCAATGTTTTTTTCTTATAATTAACATCCCCATCAGAATGTTTTGTTTTTGTTTTTGTTATTTTGTAATAACGTGTAAGTTTATCGTAGTAACGCCACAATGTTTTCTACCAATGAGCCCAATCGACTAACATTAGAAGAAACAAAGTGTGAAAAATGTACGTATTTCATCGTAACTGATGGAGTTATTTCCCCTTGCAATAATAATTATTATTGGAACTTTTGGACCCGATAACTTTTGTAAATATTAACTGAACTAAATGAAAGTTTGTATGCAGACTAAAATACGAAAGGTTTTTGGCGAGTTTGAAAATTGACTTGATTTGATTGTAATTAATTATAAGTGACGGAGTTATTATCCTTAGCAATAATAATCATTATTGGAACTTAAAAATTACATCAATGATCAATTAATAAGTTTTTAATAAGTTACTGTATTTTGATGTTCTTAATTACGGTATGTTATGTGCATATTTTCACTTTCCCCCTAAAAATGTTTCCTATTTCGTGATTGTTTTGGTCAAAAAGAACAAAAGACATCAGTTGGCAAGTAAATGACTTGTTTGTATCAAATATCAGGTGACCGTTAATTTAAATTATTTTAGAAATCAATCTGTTTTTCTTTCTAATGTCACCCTTGACACCGCCTCACTTTTGGCCTTATGGCTAAGCGGATTCACACAGTTTGCAAACATATTTTGTTTCACACCCCTATAAAATCAAAAAACAATATTGACACCAATGCTTAAATAAAGATGGCAAGGGTTCCACTATATTAATTACGTGTTTTTCTCCCTTGGATTCATAGAGGTGCACGGTCGGATATTGTAGTGAATTGATCTACATAAATTCATGTCCCAAAACATTAGTATATGCTGAAAAGTCGAAAACGTCTTTATCACTTATCAGGCATTCAAACAGACATTTGATATCTTTGCTATTAATGAGCTCTATAGATATTTGGGTTCATCAGGTTTGTTCAACATTCCTTTGCCAATCGCATCCATATCTATTCTCTATTCAATAGTGTGTAACGTGTGTGAAGTGCGAGGTACATGGGAGGCTCTAAACGTTAAGATATTCAAACAAACAAACAAATAGTACTTTCATTATCTAATGTAGGTTATATTAATGGTGTGGATTAAAGTCAGTACATGCTAGGTTCGTGCTTAGACCATACTAGAACTGTACAGCAGAGAAGCATATGATTTCAGTATGGATGAAGCCATCTTCGCTTACCAATGGAGATTTGCGATCCAGTACAATGGAGAGTATTGTGTCGATAACCGTTGCAAGTGAAGATGGTTGAAGCATGGCCACAGCTTGTTAACCTAACTCCTGTTATGTTATATAGACGATAGAAATCATATGATAATTCAGTGCAGATTTGACTATGACATATACGATACGGGTTATTGAATATCGTAACGGTGTCAAGTGATTTTAGCATGTACAATAACTAATGAAGTTGTATAGCTTGCATGTCAATCTTACTGTTATGTAATAAATATTGAAATGATTCAATTAATATTGTCATGTAATAAGAAAATAAATCTATGGAATGATAAATCGGATGATATGATTTACTTTCAAACGTGACGTTATAAATATGCATAGGCCTAACAGCGTTAACATTATACATATTGTGTTACTTGTAATGCATATTGTGTTACTTGTAATGCATATGTGTTGTTTGTGTAAAATGTGAAGTAAATAAAAACTTGATGGCATGTGTACATAAAATAGATCAAATTCGACTTCTAATCGTGTGTTCTCTTTAAAGTATATTCCATCAAAAGGGAGTTTCCTAGGCCGCAGCGTTGACCGTCCGAGGTCAGAATCACCGTAATCTCGCATTTAGCATCCCATAATATGAAGGCGATGCTATTTTCAGATCTCACACTAGCAAATTACATAGATTATTTTGAGTAGTTTCGTTGAATGGTATATCTGTAATATTCAACAGCATTATATATATTTCGATTTAATGTAGATAAACAATCATCCAATGCGCTTCTCCAGGATCATGATCATGATGTTACGATAAACGTAAATGAAACGTAACGTCATAATGTTACACATTTGTAAGTAACGTTGCGATTTTTCGTTTGAGTAGGGTAAAGTAAAATCGCGATAATTTCGTTTCAAGAAAACCAATTTTCAAATCTAAAGCTGATATGTAAAGGATTTGATCTGTGGCATTAACACACCGTATTTTCATGAAGTTATAATCTAAACTGATTTTATATTTTCCAGCTCTGAATACATAAAAACACTAATTTTTAACTAAAAACATCGCATGTGTTTTTCATTTGAGAAAATTTTCTATAAAATGATAAAATAAAGACATATGAATAACACCTTTTTCCTGCTTACAATCTAAGTTTTTCGGTGATATATGTCATAACAATACTGCGATATTTTATATTCACTTTTCGAGCGGTTTATTCAAGAATAACGTTGGCAAATTTAACGGCATTTTCGGCACTTTTTAACGGACATTTTTTCGACTGAAACCTACAGGGGACTAATTCATTCTAGCAAACCAACTTGTGAAATTTATATGAACACAAAATAGAGAAATCACTGATTCCGTTGATATAAATATTTCGTTTCTACGAGGAATATAACGGTTAATCTGATTCCTTCGAACTTGGTCGATGACGTTATCGAAGTCATATCGGTACAAATGTACCGATGCGAACGGGAATGTGTTATACATCGGCAGGACACAAGGGAGGTAATTCATATTCTTGCACACTACTCATTGTTTTGGAGGAAACGTTTGCATTTACTTCCAATTTGTCATGAACTTGAAACATGAAAGATGGTGTAACATCTTCGTCGTAAGACTTTGTTTCCATAAATATTACAGAGATGATATGTTTATTTTTACAAATTGATATAAAATGTATACAGTATATTAAAACGGGAGATTACTTTTGGTATTAATTGAGAAGGGGAGATTACTTTTGGTATTAATTGAGAAGGGGAGATTACTTTTGGTATTAACTGAGAAGGGGAAATTACTTTTGGTATTAATTGAGAAGGGGAGATTACTTTTGGTATTAATTGAGAAGGGGAGATTACTTTTGGTATTAATTGAGAAGCAGAAGCAATAAAGGTTTTGTTGTAAGAACATTTTAATCCCGTGGGGATGTTGGAGATCTATGGTTACGATCAATTGTTATGTATATATAGGGATTGGATTTCGTTTTTATGTTAACCATGCTTGTATGGAGCAATTCCTCTAAGAATATATTCTATGGGGCGCGTTAGCGCCCCATATTGAATATATTCTTAGAGGAATTGCTCCATACAAGCATGGTTAACATAAAAACGAAATCCAATCCCTATATTTACACTCACACGACTTTTTATTTATATTTTATGCAATAAAATCGTCATTTGAAAGTGACGTAATTATTCAATAAAAGTCGGTCAAAAGTGGGAGGAGCTTACTCAATTGAACAGCGAATGATGACGCTTCACGTAAGGTAGAATTATTCATCCGCGACGACAAAAAAGTTCAATATTTTAGTGTAAAATAAACATGACAAACAAAGTAAATTTCAGAGATAATTCTATTTAATCAAATCAGAATAGAACTTTAAATATATATTCAATTTTGCTAAAAGTTAATATATAGCGTAATAACATAAAGAATTTGTACACAGGCCACATGTGTGAACTCGGTGACCGTTATTGTGCAGCGAGGCGAAGCTGACGCACGCTTACACACTGGAGTTTGCCGAATGTTGTGGAATACCGATTTTCAAGTAGCTCAATGTGTTTGAATTGTCGTCTGACTTGACGGTTTTACATCCTTGGGAGCCATGTGATTATATAATCTACGCTTAGATCCATATTTGCCATCGATAGATAAAACAAATTCACTTGTGTTCGATGGATACAATGTATTTGTGGTGACGCGGAACTGTCAACACGTGGATTATTAGCGGTGCATGTTTTATAATACACATGATTAATACTCAAAGAACAAAGACAAGAGGATATGTTTATAACTGACCTCTATCACAGGGTCTCACACCCGTCTACCCCAAAGACTCGATCGTAGGACGAACATAGGCACAGAGGTAATGTTTACATTTGACACCCATCATTTTTAACAAAAATGAAAGCACGTCGCCCCGGTCGGGATATTTTTTCCGATTCTTTATACCATTGTTAATTTAAAAATTGTTTGAATCATATATAAATATAAAACATGTATATATTGTTTACTTTTTTCCAAAATTCTATGAAAAACAACAATATACACGTAATGTTGCGTCAAAATGTAAACAAAGCCATGTGTTTCATTTTAAAAAAAGTAGTCCTTTTACGTTGCACAGAACATTTCCTTACGCAAGTTCAAAGTTCAATGTTACCATGCAGTTATGGTAAACAAAATCGGCTAGTATTAGCGTATAGTGACCAAGCCTAGCAAGTGTAAATATATGTGCATGAGTATACACGTCAACATATACATCAAATCATCATTGTTATAGCATTGCTGAATAGTATGTAGGCTTAACTCATACACGCTACTAGAGTGGATCCAGGAATGACGGTATTTACTGGGTTTTTAGCCCACCATCTGATGATATTGAAATCGCCTTTCGTCCGTGCTCCGCCCGTCATTCCTTCCGTCCGTCCGTCAGTTAACAATTCTTGTTACCGCTATTGTCGTGGGAGTATTAGACAGACAAAATGTAACTGTCGTGTGATGTGGATAGATTTTATTAAGTTGTCGTAAACTACATGTGTATTTCAAAGAAATAATATCTGGTGAAAATGCAATTTAATTGTGTAATTACGTTAAGTTTTTGTAGTGTCTGTATTAAAATGAAACATGAACAAGACGTATTGTATTGTCGTATGGGAAATAAAAGAATAAAAGAATATGATTTAACTTTATTATTTTGTCAACAGATAACAATGACTATTGCCACTATTAGAAGGTAATTTTATGTATTGTGGAGCTTTCAAAGGTCATTTTGGAGCACAATGTCTTTATCAAGATTCTGGCAGATCGGTATAATGCAACATTGACCGAATCAAATGCCTTCAATTGTATATTCGATATGGAGTTTGTTTAAAAAGAGTATCCGTAGCACTATTTGTATCCATTGTATTGCATGACGTTGATGGATCTAGGATTCCACCCTGAGGAACCCATCGTTCTTTGGCATATACAAGAGCAAATATTGCCATGACAAACATTATTTTTACTTATTTATTACATTTTTTTGCGGTGAAATATTATAAGACTTTTTCTTACGTGGATATGAAGGATAGGGATATTCTACCCGAGGGTCACAAAATGTAGTAAAACCCGAGGCTTGCCGATACTTCGCAGATAAAAAAAGTGTTGTCAAAAAAAGATCTGGTAGTGTACATAGACAAATCCCTCCAATTCTAAGACCATGCTAACCAGGCCAGCACTAAAGTAACTAGGATGATAGGATTTGTTTTCAAAACATTTTCCTATATGAGCCCTGAAATTGTCCTGACCTTATATAAAACGCTTATTAGACCACACCTGGAGTATGCCACGCCAGTTACATCTCCTATACTTCAGAAGGACAAAATTACCATCGAAAATGTTCAAGGAGGGGCCACAAAAAGAATACCCGCGTTAAAAGATCTCTCATATGAAGTAAGATTAAAAAAACTTGGACTTCCTACTCTTGAATATCGCAGGATGAGAGCGGATATTATCCAAACATGCAAAATTTTGAAAGGAATGAATATCTTAGATGTTGAAAAACTCTTCCAGAAAACAGGTCAAAGAATAACAAAGGGGCACTCCAGGAAACCATTAAAAAAACAACACCGATTACAACGAACTTGTCACTTTTTCAGTAACAGAATTGTAAACACTTGGAATTCCCTGCCAGAAAAGAAAACAGTCACCTCTACATCCGTGAACTGCTTCAAAACTAATCTGAACAAGGCATGGCATCAGCACCCAGTTAAATTTAAATCCTCGTTCACGTAGGAATGTTGACTAGCAGTTAAAATTTATAAATAATACCATATGAATTGACTATAGACTTAAATAGTTACATCATTTCCTTGGAGGATATCACTTTACCCATTAATGCTTAAGCATGGAATAAGCCTGCAAAAGAAGTGAAGAAGTACCTTACAGTGTTTTTCTTTTTAAAATCACAAGACCTGTATACGTTGTATATATTTATTCTATCAAGCAACCGGAAGTCAATTTCTAAGTACGCGTTGTACGCTATTCATTAATTGAAAGAACTATTAATACATCGAAACAAGTGACACTAAACACTTTCAACGATGTACTTTGAGCGAATCATTCATTACCAAACAGAGACAACCACGCGCATGCGTCGACTATTCAATCGCTTTTAATTTTTCAAATATAATATGAACATAATTAATGTTTACTATAACATAATATTAACAAAATTAGAATGTCGTGTTATCTATAAGATCAACTTAAATTCAGTCTTTAATTGTGCTTGGTGCAAAATGTTACTAAAGCTCGGAAGAACTGTCATCCATGATGGAATAGGCCGGTTTTGCTTCTTTTTTGCCAGATCGCCTGGTCGTCGCCCGGTCACGTGATCGGCGTTCGCCGGTAGCCGCTTTTCAGAACGAATCGAGCAGGGATCATGTTGGTAGTATATATCCACTATCGCCATTCTGATAGTCTTCTTGTTGTGGCTTGTGCGCTTGTCAGAGGAACATCAGCTTTGAGAATCATAAAATTATAAGCAAAATAGAAATATAAATCGTTTTTAGTTATAATCGATGCGATACGCACAGACATATCGGGAGAGAAACAATATTTTATTGTGCAATTATCACACGACACATGTGGTACAGTCATAAGTATTTGATGTCGAACGAATAAACTTACCTATTACCATGGACTGCATCAATTAAAAGCCTATGCACTATATATAGAAAGTGATCATTAAACCAAACCAGAGACCTAGCAGTTATCACTTTACCATCACCTATCATCAATCCCGGAAGAATTAGTCTGGACGCTCAAAGTTGTATGGTCTGTGACTTATATTTTTGGCATAGAAAAAGTATTTAAAGTGTTCTACGTATTTTTCTCTGCCTCTCTAAAATTTAAACTTTCCATATTTACCGACTTTTGTTAAGATCGTATTCGCAAAGTTATTACACAATTAAGTTTAAATAATGATTTTTAACGTGTACACGTTTAAAATAACTCGGCAGTCTTCGAATTGTTCCGATCTGTACAGGTATTGCTGATTTCGGTCACGTGATGGAATTCAATTTTCCGATATTACCCGAAAGTTTTAAACATGGCGTTGACTGTGGCGGTTCTTTCAAAACGTGCGATATTTCATGCTACATTTACCACTATGTCAATAGTATATTGATGGTTTTATGAATCAGAACCATCTAAATATGTTTATACTCACACATTGTATGTTTTATGACAGTATGCCTCATTTTGGGCTGAATCATGATATTAGTATGAAACTTTTCACACATTTACAATGACAGTTTCCAATTTATTTTAAAACCTAAATCAGATTTTGCTGCTGACTATGGCGTCGATTTTCCATAATTGCAAATTCGATAATATTAAAGTATTACATACTGGTATAATATGCATGATTTAGTTTATAATATGTATGATTTGTTTGTTAGATAAACATAGTATTAACAACCAGGGCTCTCTCCTGTTGACGTGTTTATGTAAATGTCGGCATATTTTATGAGACTGAGATATGTAACTCATGAAACTCTTGCTCTTGTCCATTTATAGTGCTATCTCACTGAAACATACCGCCAGAGAAACCGAGCAAACCAGTCGTTCTACTCCTTTATGCTGAATGCTAAGCAGAAGTAGAAACTACCACTTTTATAGACTAAGACCTTTAGATCGTATATATAGTACCGGATAGAACCAATCTAAACACAAATTAATTAAGATCCGTTCGGGGTTATTTCAGCATGACCCCTATGGTTAGCCAATCAGCGTTTCGTTTATGAAATCTTCGCTGTGGTCGACTCTCTTGTATGTATAAACGGCTACTAGAACGTCCCGAGATGTTCTGATGCTATACCAAGGGGCGTAACGTAGAGTATCATAGTTGCGCGGAATAACAAGTATATTTTAATTAGATTGTGGCTATACTACACTTGGAAAAAAAGTACCTTCCTTCTAGGAAATTGACCATATGCAACCACACATGAACCGTGACCACCTGGATACAGGGGATGACCTGGATACAACATTCACAACAAAACATGGTGGATTGATTGAATTATTGTCCTATTAACATCTAACGTAAATATAATTTTATGGCGGTCTTTCCTGCATGGATGTATTGTGTATGTATTTGGAGACATGCAAATTATAGAAGTTGCAATCATAAAAACAATGATAAAAGTGTGCAAAAGTCTTTTAAGTACAGAAAGAGTGCGGGAAATCATGAAATGTAAACGGCTACTAGAACGTCCCGAGATGAGTGAGACGACTGGTTGCACATTGTAGTATAAGTAAATGTGACCGCATGGGGTGTGCTGCTTGGTATCTTCGGCGGCAAGAGTTCCACAAGAAGACTTAACACTAATACATCACAGTCTTCAAAAACACGCATCTCGCAATTCACTCACGCAAGACACCAAATACACGGGAGGCCGTCCTTAAATGACCCTGGCTGTTTATTCCGTATTTGCATATTACAGAGTTATCTGCCCTTGCGGGTAGGTATTGATTGTGACGTCATGTGTTTGCGAGCATAACGTCATACTTTTCGGAGAAAACGACGTGAAATGTGCTCACAAAATAGTGACGTAACAATCGATACCTAACCGCAAGGGAGGTAACTCTGTAATATGCAAAGACGGAATAGGACGTAAATATGATGAACCAAACACATGGACAGCTGATATACAGCATATTTTAGCCGTTACCGTAAGGGATCCGCCAAATTAACTGACAAACCGCCACAGACGACAATCTCCGTGACCGCAGGAATAATGACACGAAATAAGAACCGAAATAAAATTATTTAATGTAACAATGTCTGCATTACTCAGCGAGATTGTGGTGACAGGCCTGAAATCAATACTTTACGATCGTCTTAGGTACTGTAGATATTTGTAGTTATGATATATACAACTGACATTTGTTACATTTTTATTGTATTTTCATGTTATTTCACATTATTTCTTTCATCAGTATTGATATATGATAAATTTATGGCTAAAAACTGGCATATCTAAACTCATAAATAGTGTATTCCACTGTAGATCTAATTATATTTCATTCAGCAACACCTGGTCTTATCAATTTTTAATCATGATAATAACTTACCGGGGAGAAGATATCAAATTATTTGTCAGTTTTAATCCAACAAAGTCAGCTATTAAATAGTCATTCTCAAGTACAATTTGCTTTCGTACAATGACGAATCTACTTAAAGAACTGTATGAGATGTGCCACAGGGTTGAGTCTTTAACCCAATATTATATTCTTAAGTTATTATGCAAATTGTTTTAATCCATCCTAAGAGTACGATATATTGTCTTGAAACGTATAAAAGATTTTAACATATAAATTTTACTTTTAAAACCTAATAATTTAATAAAATCTTAACATGTTTTGAAAACGTTAAAAGCACACGGATCCTATTAACAACCAGGATCAAGTAAGTACGACCTCCCATGTATGTGTGTGTTGCATGTGTGTTACCATCCTTGTTTTAAAAAAACCTCGTCATCTCGGCTTTCCTAAGTCTCGCACCAAAATAAACCTTGTATTGTAAGATACTAACCATGTATTCTTTACAGTTAACCATGTATTCTTTACAGTTAAGTGGCTAAGTCCTAAAATATGTCCCACTCCCTTTATGCTGAGCGCTAAGCAGGAGCAGAATTTACCACTTTTATAGACTATGGTGTGTAAGGTCTCTGCCAGGGTACAAAATCCAGTGCATACTGGGACCCAAGCAGTAGTCGTGTAGGAACAGTGGTCGTGCTGGAACAGTAGTCGTGTCGGAACAGTAGTCGTGCTTGAACAGTAGACGTATCGGAACAGTAGTCGTGCTGGAACAGTAGACGTATCGGAACAGTAGTCGTGCTGGAACAGTAGTAGATTATGTGCATATTCCACTGTATGTCCAGGTTTCCGAATGTTTGGAGCTGTTGACGAATTCATCATGATGTAGTTGTTATGTTTATGTGGAAATAATGAGTTTTGTGAGATGCAAACACATTTTTTCCTTAATCAATCACGACTACTGGTAGAACCCCGTATCTTAAGGGGCGAGCGCTCAACCGAAGGCCAAAAGTGATGGTCATAGAAGCGTTATATTAACAGCTAGATGTTCGTGTTAGTGGTAAACCTTTAAATCACATAATGGATTGGAAGCAAATTGGAGGTAATTCTACATCATTGAGTGAATATACATGAGCCAAGCGAGGGATATATGCTCCATGGTGCCTCTAGTTTAATAATTCACAACTATGCATAATCGCCATGTATATGTGTCCATAAATTGTTACATAAGAGTGATGATTGGTGGATGCAGCTGTCTTGTTTATATTTAATCGTTTTCTAATAATACTTTTCTTCTATGTAACCTGTCCTCCAGCAAATGAAAAGTAGTCTATCTAATAATGTGAATGATGATATTGTGTAGTGTTAGAGATCCTGGGCGCGGTCTATGTTATACAGGGACGTTCGTTAAGCATGCATTGAGTTTTAGAAGTTTTGCTATCCTGGGCCAAATATGAAGTACTATATGTTTCCTGTGTAACAAATTGAACTTTCAAGACTATTTATCGAATTTACATAATGTTTAAGAGCTCCATTTTTGCAACGTAAGCATGAAATTACCAGAATATCTAATTATTTTAAACGTTTTCGTTAAACCATTTTTCTGCTTTGAAAAACAAATTTCTGATTATCTTAATAAATGCCACAGTAGTTACCATTCCTGTTTCATGGGAAAGAACAGACTTTGCCAGTGTGATTCGCTTTGTCAATACTATGACGATTGTTGTTTTGATGCGGGACGTCCAACGAAAGACCTTTCAGACATCTTATCTAAGGAGTTAAAGTTTCTAGACAAGACAGTATGTGAAGCAATCAGTTACGGAGAACAAGAACCTACAGACTTACATGAGAGAGCTTTTTTGATATCATCCTGTCCCGAAAGCAGATTTGGAGACGAGATTACATTAAAATGTGAAAGCAATTCATCTAACAGTGACATACTGGACAGTGTGCCTGTATCCGACATCCTTACCAATATCCATTTCAAAAACAGACACTGTGCAAAATGTAATCATGTACAGAACTGGGATCCATGGTACATAGAAATGCATTGTGGAATCAAGTCATTTCTGTACAAAGGGTACCACACGAACGCCTCGCTGTTGGCATCAATCAGGCATGGAATTAAGGATTGTAGCTACCGCTTCATACCTCCTCTATCTGTAAAGGCAAGATCGTGTTTCAACCAGTTTGACTATGACCCAAGGAAAAACTTGTCTTCATATAATACCACGACATGTGATAATCGTGTGATAAAGCCAGTTGCCGTCAATAACATTGTGTACAGGTCTTTACAGTGTTTTTTCGAAAACGGTCACCATAATCTGTTGTTGCCATCTCTTACGATGTGCTTTCTGGGCAAAGCCAAACATAACACATTACGTTTGGATACCCTATATAGTACCATTGATATATCTGTTCTGTTTAACAGGAGTTCCAACATGAAATGTGGTGAAAAAGAGATTTATATTTCTGACCAGGTGAGTGCAGTTAGTTTTGGCTTTATTTTTTGTTTTGTTGACCACTATGGTCATAGAATACCGAGTCAATAATTGTTTTTATAATTGTCTTATTTTTGAAGAATATCATTTATCATAAAATACAAGGAATTCATACAGGCTCTTTCATTCACATACATCATCCAATACTTTCTTATATATACGTCTTTTAATTGTATCACACACATACACATTTACAAACATGATACTTACACACTTACATGTACAATGTAATGACAAACAAGACAGTTTACATACACTCCTATTCATAAAGTTAAAATTCCGTAGTCTACATTATTTGTATCACAATACCGTAAGAGACCTACACAGTCAATCTTACAATACACATGCACTCACTTACACACACAAGGATATGAGGAAGAGAGAAGATTTAGAAAAAGGATGTATTTAAGAGGTGAAATTCCTATTGAAACAGTTTTAATTACAAAATACATGTATTATGAAGAAAAGGAAAAGAAAGGAAGATGGAGAAAATTGCAAACTCCTCAACGCGTTGGCAGGAGGGAACTTAAATGTAAAGAAGTACAGGCTAAAAAGGCTATATGAGTATACATATGACGGAGTAAGCCATTATAATCGCAACAACTGACTACAATAAATAAACATATCTTAATCAAATAATTGTATTAGCTTTTCCCATTTCTTCTACTTATTTAAAAAACGTATATGTTATAAACTGGCCTTGTTGGTAAGAAGTTTTTGTACCTGATAGTGATGTACAATAGGGTACAGAAAAGATTGAATATGTAAAGATGTACGTAAACATCTGCACCTATACATGTACTGCTTTATAAATAAAATAATTTGATTGTTAACTTTTAGGCTGGACTGATGTTATTATTTAGCTTACCAAATGACACAGTATGTTTATTTATTGTAAAAGGAATATAAAGTGTAACCAACAGCTCATCTAGAGTTTCGAGAAAATTTTGTACTTCATCACACTTCTAAAATAACTGCACAATTGTTTCTATATCAGAATGGCAAAAATTACAAAAAGGTTGATTTACTCATTTTGATTTAAAAAGTAAAGAGTTGGTTGTTAAAATGTGATAAGAGATTCTGAATTGTAGCCATTGAAGTTCAGAGATTTTTTTTGTTACTCTATAAGGTACAGTATAAATATCCAATCTTCGTCTTAATATTCAAAGTGTTATTACCATTTTTCCATGGCCTTTGCTTCTAGCGTTTCTTTAATATTTAATAATTCATGAATATTTTTTCACTCCTTTTGTGCCCTAAATGACCTTAGTTGTCGATGGGCCGTAAAACTCAAACAAACAAATCACTCCTTTTGTATTTTCAAGAAATTATGAGATATGTGTTGGCGAAACAAGGTAAGACAATTCAATACCGCTTGTATCAAACGTTTGTTAACATTTTCTAATGGCAGACAATATTCCATTATATTTCAATATATTTGTATTTATGTTATATCGAACTGTAAACTTTTCATATGAAAAGAATGTTTTTGAGCAAATATCTTTATAAAAATTACTAATGAGATACACACCTTTTTCATGCAAGTTTGAATAGAAGACAGTCTTAGCCCAAATTTCTATATTGTTAGTATACCAGACTGAAGTTTGTGTGCTTGATCTCCTCTCGACTATTTGCTTATAATTATAACAGTTTTTCAGTCTTGACCATGCCCCTTAAGACATCTTTCGAAAATTTATTGGTAAACAATTATTGACTTAAATTTATAACATTTGCTCCAAAATTTAACAGTTTATTAAAATTTACAGTTTATCAAAATTTACAATTTTTGATTTCCATTTTCATGCAGATAAATACATTTTTCATCCAGCTGAGTTTTAAAGAATTGTGAATGTTTAAAATGTTTAGCCAAACTTTTTATATTCCTGACCTACCACAGATCTTTTCACATCTATTCTGCGGTTCCATAAAAAGTCAAAAAGTAAAGAATTGATATTTTTGAATATTTTTCATCTGAGTTAGGTAATATTATGTATAAATGAATAAATTGTGATATCATAAGCGATTTTATTAAGTGGGTTTTCCCTATTGGTGTTATATTTCGTTGTTTCCAGGGATTGATTATGCATTTTAGGTTAATGAGTTTTTTGTCAAAGTTCATTTTTACTTTTTTATGGATATCCACACAGATATCAATTCCTGATAAAGTAAACCTCTCTTTTCCCCATGGTAAGTTAAGTTAAGATAAGAAAGTTTCATTAAATTTAAACCTCTCTTTTCCCCGTTGTAAGTTGAGTTCAGATAAGAAAGTTTTTGACTATAAACCTCTCTTTTCCCCATTGTAACTTGAGTTCAGGTAAGAAAGTTTTTTGACTATAAACCTCTCTTTTCCCCATTGTAAGTTGAGTTCAGGTAAGAAAGTTTTTTGACTGTAAACCTCTCTTTTCGCCATTGTAAGTTGAGTTCAGGTAAGAAAGTTTCTTGACTATAAACCTCTCTTTTCCCCATTGTAAGTTGAGTTCAGGTAAGAAAGTTTTTTTACTATACTTTTTACTACCTATCCATATGACCTCTGTTTTATAGATATTAAGTTTTAACCCTGAAATAGATGCAATTACTTTCATTTATGCAATGATTCTTTCATAAATTGTTCCGTTCCATCTGAAGTATTGTCTGCATATTAAAATATTTTCAACATTAACACCATGTATATTTATATTATTTCCAAATCGAATTGAGAGTATATCTGCGCATAAAATAAAGATATACGGTGTAATTGGGTCACCCTGTCTGCACCCTCTGTTAATTGTTAAAACAGATGAAAGATCCCCCTTGGTTTACAGAAGCCCTAACATTAATATTAAAAAGTTTCATCCAATGTCATATTTCATTTCCAAAGCCAAAGAATCTTAGACCTTTATGTATAAAATTCCAAGAGAACGAGTCGAAAGCTTTTTCAAAATCAAACATTAAAATCATCCCTGGAATGTCATTTTCTCTGTGTATTGCATTACATCAAATAATAACATACTATTTTCCCTAATGTACCTCTCAGCCAGAAATCCTGTTTGGTCCTTGCTAATACTTTTTCCTAAACCTGACATAATTTTATTTGCTATTACCAATGATGCTATTTTATATATAAAGTTTAGTAATGTTATTGGCCTCCAATTTTTGATGAATTGTCGTGGTTTGTCTTTCTTTGGAATGCAAGTGATAACCTCATGGCGCTGTGTAATAGACATTTCTGTCTTAATGTAACCATAGTTCAGGGACAATAAATTTGCCTAACTGCTCCCAGAAGTATCTAAAACAAAACTCTACAGTGTATATCTTCTAACGAATCATCTGCACTATAGGGCTTTAAAAAACCAAGAACAATTTTTTATGTGAAATTTCTGTTTTCTAATGAAGAAAAAAACTGTTTGGTTTCTCCCCTTCTTCCCAATTTAGCCGTGGATCTTACAACAATACTCTCCTTAATTTTTTTTTATTCTGATTTCTTCTAGGTTCTTTTTTTGTTATTAAAATTCTTAAAATTTAAGCTGGTTCTGATTTAAATTTTGTATTTTTAAGGCGCGGCATAAGATACAGTTTTGCCCCTTATGTTCATTAACAAAAAGTTGACCATCAAAAGACATCTGTAATTCTGAGTCAGTTATATCATTAATATTTTCCAGATTATAATCTGGTAAACAATTTTATTTCTAAACAATAATGATGTTAACTACATCTACACATTCGGTGTCATATAATAGGGAGTTGTTAAATTTCCATTATCCTTTACCTTTCTTAAATCCATTAAGTTTAACAGTTATTTTAGGGACCATTATTCTTTTTCTCTTGCCCTGCGATAATTCATTTTCGGAAACTAGACAAAAATCTAAACTTGACTGTTTATTTGGAATTAGTTCTCTCCATGTGTATCTAATGTTTTCTGGGTGTTGTTCTTTATCATAAATAGTTTCTAAGATTTTTTTCTCTTGCCTTTGCATTGTTAATTGATCTATAGTTTTTATCATAGTCCTTATCCGGGTTGATGACAAGATTAAAGTTTCCACATATAATTACCCTATCATTTCCCAAACCATCAATGGTTTCGTTTTTAATATTGTCAAAATCGGGCTCGTCTGAATTTGGACCATATATTGAATATATAATTGTGAAATTCAAATTGTTCAACTCCATTGAAATAGCTGGAAAGTTCCCTGTCATATCTTGATTTTATTTACCTTTGATTCAAAGTTATTACTAAATAGTAGTGCGATCCCTCTGGCATTTGATCTATTTAAACGAATTGAAATAAGTCATAGCCCCTACACTATCTACGTATAGTATTTTCATTTTACTCTGTAAAGTGTGTATCCTGTAAACAATAGATGTTAAAATTTCAGACCTAAGAAAAAAGTGTCGTTAATCTTGATATAATCTCCTAGGCCCTGACAATTAGCTGATAAAATGTTTAGATCACGCATATGTTCTGCTCGTTAAGTAAACTATGAAATTGCTACCTGTTTCATACATGTAAGTGACCTTAGAATTTGAATATTAAGGTTTACCATCATAGACGAACGGACAACTGAAAAGGAGAAAAGCGAGCCAATAATTACCGGATGTTCAAAACTATTACACAAAACATACAATTATTTTTCCGGATTTTTGAAGAATGAAAAGAAACTCTTTGTAACTATTTTAAACAGGTAGACGGGTAATAAAATATAAGGGGTTTTTTTCCGACAAATTGAACTTCATTATCAAAAAAAATATTGTGTTGAGTACAGTAGGTATAACATTCAGTTCTAATATGGACCGGAAAAAATAATGTTTTTGGCAACTGTTTCTAACAAGTGAAATATAAATTACACTACCACTATTTTTTTGTGAAAAAAATAACATCAAATATTTATATCATAAGTAATCAAATAATAAAGAAACAGCTTTGGTCTGTACTCATTGGCCCTACCAAACAATGTATAGTCTGGTATATACTTGTATGATAGGCAAATCCTGGTTAGAGGGTTTTCTCAAAATTGAAAGATGTCCGGCCATTTTAAAACTTTTTAGAAATAGTTTTAAGGATGTAATGTACTCCTCTGCGAAGTTAAAAATTTTCTTGTATTAAATTTTATTTTTCGTATAGATTTTTGGAAATAGGAAATAACGAAAGCCGACTGGGCTCATTTTGGTAGAAGAAAAAAATGAAATTTCGCGTATTGGTGAACATCGCCTCACTAGTACTGTCGGCCTTCTGTTGACCGCTTGCCCCTGTGAGGTAGACTCTGGGTTCTGTCCCCTGGCCGAGACACACCAAAGTCTATAAAATTGGCAGCCTCTGCTTGTTTAGCACTCAACATACCGGGAGTGGGACGACTGGTTCGTCCGTTGTCAGTATAATGTGATCGGATGGCTGTGCTGTCTGGTGTCTTTGGCGGCATACTTCAGTGATATAGCACCATAAGGCAACAGTTCCACTATACATGATGACAACTTGAATATACCAAAATCTCCAAAAGCACACACCGCGCACTTCATACAGGCTACACAGCAGACATATGAGGCCGGCCTTACATGGCCCTGACTGTTAACAGGACGTGAATTTAATAAAATAAACAAATAAATAATATACCAAAACCAAACCAAATCAATTCAATTCAATTATTAAGATGACATCCTAAAGTAAATATATGATTGGTTAGCTTCCATATATGGATTGGCATTTGAGCGGTATGGCAATTTTGTTTTTGTCTTTAACCAAGACTTGTCAAAAATTTAAAAGTCATATCATTGCCCATAGGTCATTACAGTGGTATTGATTAATAATGTGTTATACATTGTATATTTAGGGGGTATCACTAATTCTGGTGGTTTATTATTGTTGAATTGGTCTTTTTTATAGAAGATCAGTGCTACATTGAATATGTCTTATCCCATTGCGTCCATACCACCTTTAGCGCAATTAAACCACTGCTCAATCTCTATACAAAATCACGCTTTTAATTTACAGTAGTTACACATGTCTTTAAGGTTTACCACTAAATGAAATCTGCTGATACTATAAGTGTATGCTAAGGTGCTCATTGTTCATAGAATTGGCAGCTGATTGAATAGTTAACTTTTACTATTTACTTAACTATAGCTTGCCTTGAAGAACATATTATGGGGCGTCAATAGGTCATGTCTTCAAGGTCAGTTTCAGTAGACATGACAATAATTGCAAGGTTTTTGTTGATAAATGTTTTTTTTTTCATTTTTTTATTTTCAAACATTTTACACAATTTATAAATGGACACCAACACACAAACACTTGCATACGCACTCACTCACTAACAACACTCAGACATCAAGGTGTATGTTATGTTACATCATATATACAACATTACATAGCATGCCATGGTGTTACCCTGCATTATAAGCATGTATGTGTACTAAAATGACACAATACATATACATACATGCATGCAAACATACATGTAAATACATACCCGCATGCATGCATAGATACATGCATATAAACATACCATAACAACACGTGTATACACAAGCATACACATATACATATGCACATACACATATATACATATGCATGCATACAAACATTCCTGCATATATTCAAGCATACATACCATAGCAATGTATACATAGTACAAAATATATGCGTACATACAATGCAAAAGCATCATCGTAGTGGCATTGCATAACAAACAAATACCTAGCTTAACAGAACATAGATTAGCACCATAACATACATACATTTAAATATATAAATACATCCAAACAAACATATAATAGCAAACCATGAGGCACACATATGCATCATTCAACTCACACACACACATACACCCACACCCTCATACTCACACATACAGATAGACTGACATACTAAGGGAGAAAGATAAGAACTAAGAAGGAAGAGGAAAGAAGAGGGAGGAGGAGGTACCGTTTATTAATTACACATACAAGTATATTACAGTTTATAGATATCATAATAAAAAAAGACTGCTCTGAAAAATCATTGCACTGATCAGCTATATAAACCACAACAAAAGGTAAAAAAATAAAGTAAGTTAGCAGTAATAAAAGACGAAGTTAAAGACTAGGGTAAAGGTATAAACTCAAATGTCCAATAAAGGTTTCCATTTCCTCTAGCCTAAAACAAATTGTCTTTTAACATGGTCACTTGGACTATTAAACATGTATTATTGAACTGAAAATTATCCTTAATTACATTAATAAGAACATTGATATTTAAAGAGTCCCACGACATCTGGTTTTATATATGTAATGTTTCATAAATATCAAAATATCATTGTCAACAGAGCTACAATTTTGTAAAACTATTCCAAAAAGAAATGAATCTTTATTATATGCAGAAGGGATAAACAATAAATCTAATAAAGTTTCAAAATTTTGAAGAAGAGTTTGCATCTCTTTGCATTCTCACAAGCAATGTATAATTGTCTCCCTTTCTGTATTACATAAAGTACACTTAGGACTATGATTTATTCTTATCTTATGAAGGAAGGTATTAGTAACTAAGATAAGATGAATAATTCTGACTTGAAACTATATCAATTTGGAATTTTTTGTTAGCTTCAATAAAAGATTAGAATTTTTAACCACATTTTGGTATCAAAGATAAAGCTCAAATTCCATTTTCTAGTACCTGTAGGAGTTGTTGATGGATCTAGTACCTGTAGGAGTTATTGATAAATGTTCATTCAAAACCTATTATGGTTTTTTTTTTCTTTCTTTTAGGTTAAGTGTCAGCAACTGTACTGTCCAATAAATATGGAGCCTTATCGCGGAGGATGTCGAAATATCATTAAATCTGCTTCTGGTGTAATTTTGGATCTCCTGTTTGAAGTGAATCCGGGAACTATTTCTTATGCATCTGAAACGCTATTTTATCGAATGCTTGAAGATTTTTGGTCTGTATTGCGGAGGTGTAGGTTAAACCCTTTATATCACAGGTCGGGAGAGATGGCTGCTGATGTTTACCATGGTAAATATACCAGTTCTCAGAACTGTTTAATGGTGAGGATGAGATACCCACTGAAGAAAAAACTAACAGGCGACTGCAGCCTCGAATACGAGTGGCAGTTACTTAGAAACCATGCTTTAAACTATAGCAAGGACGTTATCCCTGGAGTTATCGTTCATCATATCAGTGACGTCACCAAATCGACATGCCAAACAAATGTTTCGTTCAGCAATCCTGTATATATAATGGAACAATATTGGGTTGGAACCCCATTACCATGTCCAGCTGTAAAAGTCTACCTTATCCAAAACTCTTCGGATGAGCAAGACCTAAATAACACCGTGTTAAGTTTGTCGACTAATGAAGCGGAGTCCTTCGTGTTAAACGGAACAAAAATTCACGCGTCAGATGTTGTGAATTACAATAATGGTCATTACATTTGTATCCAGACATATCGAAATAAATACGAACTTAAGAAGTCGACCATCAACTTCAGCACTAATGCTCTTATGGTGTTAAAAATTGGGTCTGTAGTAGTCCTGCTAGTCTGTATGGCAAAATATTATGTCGACGCGAGATTCAGGACCGTTAAGAAGGTTTGAAAACATTCCTGAAACCCTCTGTTTAATAGCTTTTGTGTGAAAACCGCGTCTTTTCAGCTTTTTTATTGTTTTGTTTGGAAATGTGGTCTTACATGTAGTCGATATGCTTTAAATGTCGTTCTGCTATGATTTTCCACAATTGTCATCGACTTATAAAGCATATCGACTTAGTGTCTACTTTATTGTCAAATGATGAGTTAATCAGGGTGACTTCCTATGACCAATGTTTTTCTTATAATTAACATCCACAACAGAGATTTTTTGTTGCTGTTTGTTACTTTGTAATAACGTGTAATTTTATCGTAGTAACGCCACAATGTTTTCTACCAATGAGCCCAATCGACTAACATTAGAAGAAACGAAGTGTGAAAAATGTACGTATTTCATCGTAACTGATGGAGTTATTTCCCCTTGCAATAATAATTATTATTGGAACTTATGGACTCTATATAACTTTTGTAAATATTAATTGAACTAAATGAAAGTTTGTATGCAGACTAAAATACGAAATATCTTTGGCAAGTTTGAAAATTGGCTTGATGTGATTGTAATTAAGTGACGGAGTTATTATCCTTAGGAATAATAATCATTATTGGAACTTAAAAATTACATCAATGATCAATTAATAAGTTGTATTTTGATGTTCTTAATTACTATATGTTATGTGCATATTTTCACTTTTCCCCCAAAACCTGTTTCCTATTTCGTGATTTTTTGGGTCAAAAAGAACAAAAGACATCAGTTGGCAAGTAAATGACTTGTTTGTATAAAATATCAGGTGACCGTTAATTTAGATTATTTTAGAAATCAATCTGATTTTTCTTCCTAAGGTCTCCCTTGACACCGCCTCAAGAACTTTGGCTACTCGGATTCACACAGTTTGCAAACATATTTTGTTTCATACTTCTATAAAATTTAAACAAAAAATATTAACACCAATGCTTAAAAAAAGAGTTCCACTATATTGATTTCGTGTTTTTCTCCCTTGGATTCATAGAGATGCACGGTCGGATATTGCAGTGAATTGGTCTACATAAAATTCATGTCACAAACAATTAGTATATGCTGAAAAGTCGGAAACTTCTTTTATCTTTATCACTTATCAGGCATTCAAACGGACATTTTAAATCTTTGCTATTTATGAGCACTAGACATTAGGGTTCATCAGGTTTGTTCAACATTCCTTTGCCAATCGCATCCGTATCTATTCTCTATTCAATAGTGTGTAACGTGTGCGAAGTGCGAGGTACATGGGAGGCCGTTCTTACATGACCCTAGCTGTTTAAAATAATTTAATAGTACTTTCATTATCTAGTGTAGGTTATATTCATGGTGTGGATTAAAGTCAGTGCATTCTGGATCGTGCTTAGACCATACTATAACTGTACATCAGAGAAGCATATGATTGCAGTATGGATGAAGCCATCTTCGCTTACCAAGAGTTGCGATCCAGTATAATGGAGACTATCGTACCGATAACCGTTGCAAGTGAAGATGGTTGAAGCATGGCCACAGCTTATGTTATCAAGCTTTGTACATGCTACAGAGTAGTTAACCCAATACTTGTTATGTTCTATAGACGATAGAAATCATATGATACTTCAGTCCAGATTTGACTATGACATATACGATACGGGTTATTGAATATCGTAACGGTTTTAAGTGATTTTAGCATGTACGTACAATAATTAATGAAGTTGTATAGCTTGCATGTCAATCTTATTGTTATGTAATATATATTGAAATGATTCAATCAATATTCTCATGTAATAAGAAAATAAATCTATGGAATGATAAATCGGACATATGATTTACTTTCAAACGTGACGTTACGCGATAAAATATGCATAATATAGATCGAATTCGACTTCTAATCATGCGTTACCTTTACAGATATCTTTCGTCGTAAAATGAAAAGAAAAAAAAAAGAAATTATTTCCATCAATGATTTTTTCGTAATATGTGTAGTAAAGTTTAAAGTACAAAGATAAATTTTATTATCGCGGGAAAATTAGCACATAAAATGTAAATTCAAACTCTTATCGTGTGTTGCCTTTACAAATCTCTTGTGTCGAAAAATGAAAAGTGAAAAAAAAAGACAAAAATTATCACCAAAAATGATTTTTTTCGTAATGTGTGTAGTAAAGTTTAAAGTACAAAGATACATTTTTTTGTCGTGGGAGATTTAGACAGACAAAATGTTATCAAGTTGTCGTAAACTACATGAAAAATGTGCATTTCAAGGAAATGATAACTGGTAAAAATGCAATTTAATTGTGTAATTACGTAAAGTTTTTGTCGTGTCTATATTAAAATGCAACAAGACGTATTGTATTGTCGTATGGGAATTAAAAGAATATGATATATCTTTTTGCTGATAATATTGTTTTGTCAACAGATATCAATGACTATTGTCACTATTAGAAGGTAATTTTATGTATTGTAGAGCTTTCAAAGGCCATTTAGGAGCACACTTTTTTATCAAGATTCTGGCAGATCAGTATAATGTAGCATTGACCGAGTCAAATGCCTTTCATTGTATATTCGATATGGAGTTTGTTAAAAAAAAGATTATCCGTAGCACTATGTATATCCATTGTAATGCAAGACGTTGATGGTTCTAGGATTCCACCCTGAGGAACCCATCGTTCTTGTGACATATACAAGAGCAAATATTGCCATGACAAACATTATGTTTACTTATTTATTACATTTTTTGCGGGGAAATACAAGGTTTTATGGTGAAAATGTATATGGTCTTATTCATCCGATTGAAAATATCAGTTTTTAGATCAGCTGTGACAAAGTCTCATGGTGACCTATTCTAGTCACATTTTGTCATTCTTTATTGATTAATTAATAATCGTCCTATTACTAGTAACAGCCAAGGTCATGTAAGGACGGCCTCCCGTGTATGTGGTGTTTAGCGTGTATGCAGTCACGTCGTGTGTTCTGTGATACTGCGATATATTCGTGTCTTCTTGTAAAGTGGAACTACTATTGCCCAAACAACACACCCGGTCACATTGTAATGACAATTTAACGAGCGAACCAATAGTCCTACTCACTGTTTGCTGGGCGCTAAGTAGGAGCAGAAACTACCACTTTATAGACTTTGGTGAGTGCCAGGGTACGGAACCCAAGCCTACCTCAGAAGGGCGAGCGCTCAACAGAAGGCCAAAAGCGATATGGTATCAAAGGAGGCATTAGGAAGAAGAAAGCTAGTTTGGAAGAAGAGAAAAGATAATATCCTAAATTTAGTCGCCTTCACGATCATATAATAGTGGCAGCAGGTACAATTCTAACGCCCTACCTGCAGGACAACCCTGTAGTGTTATATCGCCCTGAAAGAATAAAACATAAGGACACAAGGTTATTATTTAATTCTGTCAGAGTAGTTTAACATCATATTGTCTTCAACAAAGAACCATAATTGATAGATAGATAAATAGTTATTTGGTTGTCGTGTTGATATCACTATAAAAGGGCAAGTATTTCGCTGTTTCTAGGGGACATGATACAAATATACTGTAGCCTCCAAAAGTATTAGGGTATAAGGCTGTTAATAGGATGTTACTTTAGTCAACTTAACCAAACTAATGATACATATCTTTTTAATTGTCATAAAGTATAATTATATTTGCGATATGTACATTAAATACACATTGTATAATATTTGTTGAATTATTCAATATTCCTGTATTGTCAGATATAGAAAGATTGATATCAATGCATGAATGTACATTGTTTTAATTGTGATGTTTGAAGCAAAATGTTTGAACTTGTTATGCAGAAGTCAACAGATATATTGTAAGGTATTTTCATGTTTCAAATAAAGGAGGGAAATCATATCTTATTATCATTCGAATAAAAAAACAAATACTGCAACGGGAGACACCAGAAGTCAAATGCCTCAACGGACTCGCCAGCACGCACTCATTCTCGTACGTGTAAGAAAAGCGGTTCAGCAAGCTATAAATGGCGCACTGCTTTTTGAAATACAACAGATAATACTTAAGTAATAAGAATTATTTGACAAAGAATCTTGATGGTCCAAATTGTGAAAGGCATCTTCATATCTAGATTTTAGACCGACCTAGAAAATAATTAATGTTATCTCGGTATCTCAGTGCTGAGACGTAACAAAATGGCAGCAGGCTGCAGTAGTAATCCAACAATGCTGAATATTTGACAGTGAGAAATTTTAACAGGCACCATTCGACGTTGTTTAGAGTTTTGAGAGCAGAAAATAACAACACTTGATAGGCTTCCCTTCTTCGTTTATCTTTCCATGCAACTTCGCTCGCCTTGGAAATATTGTACTGAATACCTTTGGCTAGCGAGGTTGCTTTCAATGGTATGAGCGAGGAATTGGAAACGTTTTAAATGAGTGTTTAAAAACAGTGTTTTATTTTAGGTTTCGAACCGACCCAACGGAAACATTTGCATGGTCAAGACCATTCTGACAATGCTAGAATATTTGACAATGGGAAACCTATTATGACAGATTGCGTCAAGTACAAAAGCAAGAGATTCTCCATCATAAATCCACTCTCGGTAAGTTTATAGTGAAGCATTAAAAAAAATATTTTTAATCTGAATGAAATACAGATCCATAAAATCCCTCCGTTTAATAGAGGATCTGACATCATTCCACAAGAGGTCACGTTCTGGTGACCTTTATACCACCTGTTTACTTCTGATGCATTTTCTTCCCCTTACATCATCAATTGAAAGCATTATTTCATCCAAGTAAACATATTCATTTAGTTTTAGTGGTAGTTGGGCGAGATGACTACGTACAAGAAAATAGTTTCGGCACTGGCAGCTCTTTCAAACTATTTCGTCCATTGAAAATAATTTCCAAGATTTTAGAAGCAGCAATTCCATTGGCCATTTAGAACGTGACCCTTAATGGAATGTTGTCAGATACATTATCTAATGGAGTGATAATAAGGATCAGTATTTTAAGCACATTGATATTTTTAGGATTACTGAAATAATTATCTGGCCGCCGCCATAAAGATATCGACGACTACTACTACTGGCGGATACCAGTTTTTTGTGGTTTTTTTTTTAATTTTTGTAGATTCATTGCCGATCAATGATTACAAACATATATATCACAATTTAAATTTTAAAAAATACGTGTACAAAGAGTGGACTTACTATATATATAGTATATATACATGATACACACTTGTGTTCTACCGGTAATTTTATTTGTACAAATATAAATTAACCAACCATTGAAGTTATCTTATACAGTGTACTAGTCAAATTCAATAACTCTGAAACTTTTACATGTTGTAATACAGATGGATTTCCAAAATACATTTTGATTTTCTTCCTAAATCCAAAGTTTTTCACACACGAGTAACAAATGAAATTCATTATAGATTTCACATTCCAAACAATTCAATGTCCATTATTTCTTACCGTGTTTTTACCTATGCCAACTTCTGTATCAAGATTAGTTCTATATTACCGACAGATGTTGCTTAGTTATTGAAATTGTTATATTATATTTAGTAATTTTACGCATGTATGTCATCCTCTGTATTTGTCTTATCCACAATTATCTTCCTTGTTCCCTATATGTATATATTCTAAGAAGAGAAGTCTTCTCAGTAGATCTTCCAGCCTATAGACGGAAGAGCTGTCAAAAGCAGAAGAGCTACAATTGAGTGAATAGAAGTTATATTCTGGAAGAAGAAGAGGGCAAATCGAGTGAAGCTCGTAAATCAACATATTCAAAATAATTTTTTTGAATATTATGTTTATGGTATTATAATTGATTTTTTAGCTTAAAATGTTTCTGTTGCAATTACTTTGGTGTTTAACGTAGGCAGACTAGACTACATGTAAAAATATAGTATATAGATCAGTTACTAGACTAGACAGATTAAAAGATACTCCTTGTAATTATATGGCGGGCGCTGCTTAAGCCAACTGGCAAAAACTTATGTGTCGGTCACCAGATGAATTTTACGTAATTCTGGAAAATATATTCCTATGTGAGCCTTATACACTTTCGTAGTATTAACCTTTAAATAGTTTTATAAAAAAAGAAACAAAGGTTGGTTCGGACAAAGTAAAAACAACGTCCAGGAAGTTACAATATATATTTTTAAAGAGACAATTCGCTCAAGTTAATTCTTTTACATAATCAAGAAACAAACTATGGCATATTGTTCTACATTTCTTATGAAACATATAACATAAAATATTGACAAATTCCACGTCAATGTTTAGTATTTTAATTGATACCGTCGTAAATACAAATCATTGATCAATACGATTTAGCAGGTACAAATGTACGCTGTACTCATACCCGAGCCAAAGTCACACACGTTAAACAAATGAACTACATAACCACTGAGGAGGTGATAAAATGATATTGAGGCAAGATAATTCGTCTAATAAGGTAAACACACTACTGTCAGAGCGATTTGAGCAGTTCTAGACAAAGGTTGTATTACTCTACGAGCAGGGGACAGGGTTCGGCATACAAGATGTTCGACCACAATGTGTAATGGCGGACAGTGAGCGAGTTTGAACATTTCACACGCATTTCACCACCATGGGCTGTTCTGGCATATCACAGTAGAACCGACTGATCTACTTTCCATTGGAACTGGATTTTTTTTCCGATATATGTACAAATTTTAATGTACTCTTAGACTGAAATGTCCCTTTAAAAACTCTTCGAAATAAAAGTCACATATATTTATATAGGTTAAGTCAAAAGAATGAAGACAAGACCACAGATCAGTTTGTAACCTTTTTTTATAACAAAACGTGCACTTTTTTGTTTCTTGAACAATCAGCCTTTACCTGAGAACATACTGAACAGACAAATATTTTCTGATAAAATCTACAGAAAATTTCATTTCAATTTAATGCAAGAAATTTCTTTCTCGAATAAATACACCATCATTCTACATGTACCTTTTGTTTCTCATATGAATACGTTAATCTAATTAGATAGATTGATGAATACATTAAAAATTTAGTATGTACATGAATATTTTCATAAAGTTATAAACATAATTTACAATGTGATCAAAAGAAAATAAGTTAACAAACAAAATCACACTGACTTCTTAAGTCAGATTATTGCCAATCAAGACAATTTTCATAATCTTTAATTAAAATTTTAGCTATTTTTCATTTTTTTAAAGTACAACAACCTTTCCGAACATGAAATGTTGCAATGAAACTGAATATCCCATCATGTCAATGAATATCAAAAGAGCAGGTTATGTGAATATTTGCACATCAAACTTTCTTATCTTTTGATGCATATTTTTATTTTAGCCTTGAAATGCTTCAGTAATATAAAAAGTTTCAATTTTAAGTCTAAAAAACAATAATAAAACTGGTTGTATTTAACATAATATGATTCTCTTTGTAAAAATTCCATTAAATCCTTCTCCTGCATTGCAAGAGTAAACAAGAGAAAAAATAAGAATCCAAAGAGTCTGAGGAAAAAAATGAGAATCAAAATATCAAGGATGAACACAGTGTGAAAAACTGAGGATAAATGATGTGGGATTACTTGAGGAGAGAACTGACCACAGCCTTAACATTAAGGTTGCGGAGGTCTGTGTACGTCTGTCCCGTTCCCACAAATACAATGGGTTGGCCTGTGGTATAAGTCATGGATATAGCCGCACCAACCTGTAACAACAGAAAAATAAGTGTTCACACAAAATGTAGTCAAAGTACTCATGCCATGTAAAAGAATGCTACAAAAAATTACATAATGTATCACCCAAAACGAAGAAATTTGTATAACACAAAACTACAAAACATCAGTCTATACTTTGCAAAAACATTGTGCATTGAAATTACCTTAACACTTTAACAACCAATACACTAGTTTTTTACTACAAGCATTACATAGAATGCAGTATTGTAATGGAAAATTTAAGTAAAAGATCTATACTTTAGGACTCTGAAACATATTTGAGGTACAACCTATGAAATAAATCTTTAACTCTTTCCGTACCTAGACGTAGTTATTAATCTTGACGTGAATATTTTTGGAAATGCTGGACAAGATGTATAATTAATATTATGTGCAAATTCATTTTATTTAGATATGTTAAGATTAGTGGAATGATTTGCGCTCTTTCAAATCATTTTATGAATTATTTAAAACCTGCATCAAGATCTATTTTGATATTGCAATGGTGCAACAAACTGCCGTTTTTTTAATGATTATGCCTGTTTGATTTATTTTATTCTTCTGCTATGAAAAAGATTACATGATCAATATAAATATTTATTTAGCATCCAGGAAGTTTGCTTTGAACTCATAGAAATATTAGATTTATTGTGAAAAAAAAATATGTTGATATGGAGTGTCCACTATAGTCGACAATGGGAAAGAGAGAGGTGAAAATCCTATCTATTATAGTGGACAACGGTACAGAAAGAGTTAATATCTTCCATAGCATTGCATGGAAGCAATATTTTTAGATAAAAACTAGATTCAATGGTTGACCAATCTACAAAAATGTTTTGTAATCTAAACATCTGTATTATCTTTTAACATCATTTTGACATTTTAATCATGTTAATTTGAACTCTAAGCCAATGGCTAACTAACATCCATGTAACCCCTTATCTGAAATCATGACAAACAAATAATTCCAGAATCAACCCTGCCCCGAACTACAGAAATATCTTAACTGGCTGATCTTTTCATAGAATTACAAAATAGATGTAACTGACCTTATCATCAATGGTATCAAACTTGGTAAGAATGATACCATCTATGACACGGGGATTTTCACTGGCCGAGTGATCAATCAAGGCTTTGTTGAACTTAGACAGCTGGTCAACAGCCTCATTTCCAACTAAAGCTTCTCCTACGAACAGAACCAGGTCCGGCTGGTTCACACGAATTAACTGAAAATTGGAAACAATACAAAATTAATCACATCCTGACTTTCTAGGTACTTTTTAAATCTCATTCATGCTAAAACTACACACATGGGAAGCTGTAAAATTCTTCATTGCAACACTTATTAACCTCTTTGAAATTAAAGTCTCATACACCTTAATGCATATTTCGAAGAATGAAGTATATTCATCGCCTCATATTGGATCTTTAATATTGTTTCTTGGGAGGAGTTTTAGGAGAAAGAATGGCCTTATTTGTCTCGTCTGAAAATTACCTTAGATAAAGCCCTCATCAGGGGCTCGTTGTCCTGCATACGTCCTGCAGTGTCCACCAGGACGACGTCAATGTGGTAGTCACGAGCTGCAAATATAACACATCATAGTTTAAATATGACAAAGGAGAAAAAGTTCTATCTGAAAAAATAGGTCTCTTTAGGATAACCTAAAACTTTTAACTGCAACTGTGATTTTTAATGAAATGTACATATTTGTGTATTGTATTGCTAAGGCTCTTTTTAATTATTATCATAACACCACACACAAATCAATAAAACCCTCTTTAAAATAGATTTGAAAATCTTAAAGATGCTCCACCGCCGACAGAGCATAAATGACATTCATCATTTGAACAATAATTGGTGTTTAATCGTGTATATATATGTCTAATTAACACAACAAATAATCTAAAAATAATTTATTCCGCATTTAGTGCATGCGCAATCAGTACTTCATTCCATATAGGATATAGAGACACAGAATTTTTTGCGATGCAATTAATTATTTTTAATATTTTTATCTTGAAGTAAAATTAGAAACTCAAACTTTTCAATGGTGGTAATGGTATAAAGTAAGTAACTTTTGTATCTGAAGAAAAATACTAAATCGTCTGCCCCTGTTTTTGATAGTGAAAAAATTCCATTTGTCAGCGGTGGAGCATCTTTAAAAGAAAATCAGGCATATTTACGTGTGTGACTTCGTTAAAACCTACCATAATTAATGGCTTCCATAGCTATACCAGCAGCATCCTTGCCATAGCCTTTCTCATACAGTTTGACCATGTGCTGACCATCTCCATTGGCACTAGGGTGAAGGGCATTCAGCTTTCGAGTGTGTGTCCTCAACTGTTCTACCGCACCAGCACGGAATGTATCACAGGCAGCAATCAATACTCGGAATCCATTTTCAATGAGCCAGAAACAAATCTACAAAACAAATGTCACTCAATGGTGAACCCTAGAAACACAATAATGTGAACCAACCAGAAAAACTAATTCACATAACAAAGGGCATTGTTTAACAGTCTGTGACTGTAACTTTTTTCACTGCTAGTCATTTGGACTAGTAAACCCCAAAATTTTACTAGTCCGACTATTTAATCATTAGTCCAAATGAAATATACCGCCACTTTGCTTCAGCACCTCAGTCATGATAAGTTTACGATTTTTGACACAAATTACAGCCTGGATACGTTCATGAACACAAATTTTCGCAAAATAATACATCCCGACTGAAATAATTGGATACACTATGCACTCAAAATGTGATTAAAAATGCAATTGACCAACGCTCTTGTAAATACAGTATATTTACTGATTTTAATTGCACGCAGAGCCACTAGTCTTACTCGACTAGTTCATTTCAATTGGCACTAGTCCGGTTGTAAAATTACTAGTCGTGGGCATCGGACTAGTGCTTAAAGTCGCACACTGGTTTTATCAAGATCTTGAAACCCTATGCAACCAACCAGACACAATATTTTAGAGTGTATAGACACGGAATTTATCCCTACCTTTCCCCCTCCTCTCCCACCCACCCAAGTCAAAGTCTCTCCCCCTCCTCTCCCACCCACCCAAGTCAAAGTATAAAGTAGGTTCTACACAGTGTCATTGAAGGTAGTTTTAGCTATCCTTCAATACCAATCGTGTATGAAGGTACAAAGCCTAATAGAATCAAACATGGGTCTGTGAAGTGGACAGGGATATCTCAACACGTGTGAAAGATTTTGGGTGATCAACTCGAGGCTTTTGATTCTTTTTTCTCCCATACTCAGTAGAAAAAAATGACGAAATTCCACTTGGTTTCCAGTTTTTTCATCACAGCATTATCGCAGGAATGTCGTTATGCGTCAAAATTGATGACATCACTTCATTGTCTAGCGCTTGTGAGCTGTTTTACATCCCCCTGTGTAAGATAGAGTTATCTTTCCCTAGCAACCACGGGATATCCCTGTGAAGTATTGGAGAAAATGCAATTCTCACTAAGCAAAGAAACCCTGGCTTTTTCAGATCCCCCTAACTTTGCTTCAGTATTAAAAACCACAGTCATTCTCACCTTGGCTAGATTTGTGGATTTACCAACACCATTTACTCCACAAAAAGTGATTGTGTATGGTCTCTTTTGTTGTTTAGCCTCCATTGCATCTCGAAGAATGTCGATTCGACGTTTTGGCAGCAGAATCTGGACACAAGATTCATTTAGGGCTGTCTTCACAGTATGGGCAACGGCTGTAAAAAAGTACAAGCTTGGTGTTATTGTACCAGTCAACTTGTCCAGAGTCATCATCTATATTGTACAACAGATAACTAAATTGATGATCAAATACCTACACAGGATAACATTGCTTTACAACAGAGACTTAACACATTTGGTAAGCTGGATGTCATACTCAAAGTGAAAAGTATAATAATAAATGAATTTCAGCAACACATCAACGAATAACCATTTTTAATCAAATATATCACATTGACAAGAGAACCTCAACTGTATTGTAAAACAAAATTGAAGCACATTATCTCCCCGTGAAGAAAAGACAGCTTATAATAAGAATATCACAGATGGCAAAATAACATTAATCAGCTAGGAATATTGTTACAAGCTTACACAACAATGCTTCAAATTACCACTAGGTAAAACTACTGTAGGACTATAGACAACTCACTGTTAAAAGTTCCCAAAGTGCGTCCCTCAAGTTTAGCAGCCACTGAGTCGCACAACTTCACAGCGATGTCAGATGCAACATTCTTAGCTGAAAAGACACAGTATTGAGAATGTAAGTATGTAAACTATATATGTATATAAATTATAAACACAGTCATTACCTTTTTTTTTACTTATTGATAGGTATTGAAGGATAGCTAAAACTACCTTCAATGACACTATGCAGAACTTATTTTATGCTTTGACTTCGAAAATATTTTTATTATTGTGTAATTAAATATCCAGCACAATATCAAGTGAGTTATTTAAGAAATATTCAAAAATACCCAGGAAATCAATTTTCAGTTTATCATCTATGCCAAGTTTTTCACTAGGGTTGAGATATTCAGACCTATGTAGGACTCTAACTTCCTGTATACTACTGTACTTACAAACAAGATGGTCCTTCATTTTCTCCAGGGCAGAACTCAGATCTTCTTTAGTCAGAGTTTTAGATCCAATCAGATTCTTAAACATACTAAACATCCCTGATCCACCAGCTTTAGCACTGCTCCTGTACAAAAGGAAACTAATGTTATAAAACATTGGAAGCAATAATGACACTAAATCATGATTGTTTTTTTTAAGCTATTCCAGCACCAGCTCCACAGAAATTACTTTGCTTATCATGGATATCCTATCATATTAAATCAGTGTAAAACTCATCAACTTGAGCAGAAGGTTAATTCAAAGAAGGACAAAGACTGTAAAACTAGTTAACTGATATCTATCCGACAGAAAGCCTTGCACCACCAGTAAGTCAACTCTACGCTGCAACAAATGTAGTGGTACAATACTACCAGTTGTGACCATGTCAGCATTCCTAAGGATATTCTATTCACAAAATTTGGAAAAATTAAGCAATTTTGATAAATCCTTCTTCTTGATGATGCCAAGGTGGCCACTTGCAATGAAATTGGATGATTTTTAAATTAGGGGCAACGGCAACCATATAGACTTATTGGTGTTCAAGGAAATCACTGGAAACCCAATTGTGAAGAAACAGACAAATACACTAACTGGGTTTCCACATCAAAGATGCAGTACTATAAAAAGTTTTTTATTGAACCAACCCTATATTCAAAGGTACTCGGTAAGCTGCAATTTGGAGTCTTGAGGTTAGATAAATAATCAATAACCATATTACTCCTTCTATCAGAAAACATACCAATTATAACAAATCTATGATAAAGTGTGAGTGTACCAGTACAATAGATTTACATCAGTTATCACTATTAATCAAAATCTATTTGTCATACATAATCATCGAATGATTTTCCCAACGAGTTGAGGAGAATGATGATGAAGGTGCTTAACTGCATGCCCTTATCTTTAACCAAGAAATTCTTTACAGGAAAAAATTGAAATACAATCCAATTTAATACACCATAATAGAACCAGACAACTTGCCAGACATAACATATATATGACATATTGCACATACTTAGTGTTTCCTTTGGAGGCTGTCTGATTCACCTCCTCTTCATAATCATCCTCATCTTCTTCCTCCTCCTCCTCGATGTCCTTGATGCCACCTTTCATTGAGCCGACCAAAGACTTCTGTAATGAATGATCAGGACTTTTAAAACACAGCCATTTTTGCCATTCATATTACTACATCAATAAAATGTAACACATCACTCAAGACTTTTGTCTGAAGTCATCTCGGGCTTATAGCTTGTTGCATTCGGAACTTAAATAATACTTTTACATAAAACTTCACATTATATGAGCCTTTAAAATAAAACAGAGCACTTAACAAGAAACCCAGAGAGCCTGTATCGCTTTATTGGAATGCCAAGTAATGTTCTAAATATGGGATCATTGTTTCTTTTAAGATTTACTTCAAATTTCCCTATTGGGACAAACTCTGTTACTCTTCCCCAAGGATCGATGTATCAAGCCAAATTTGGTTACATTCCATGCAGAATTCTATGACTAGTAGCGTTTTAAAGGATTTATCTCTATTTTCCCTATTGGGCCCAACCCCTCTTTCCCCCCGGGAGGTCAGAGCCAAAATTTATAAAAACTCTGTTCCCTTTCCCCCAGGATGTTTCTGGCCAAATTTGGTACATTCCATGCAGAACTCTATGACTATATATAGCTAGTGGCTATTTAAAGGAAATGTTGACGGACTACGGACGTCGCGCCATGACATAAGCTCAGCGGCCCTTTGAGCCAGTTGAGGTAAAAATGGGAAAAAATCAATGAAAAAATTGATGTTACTTTCCTTATCAAACAAAATACTATCTTAGAAATAAAGATGTTCAGAAATGGGCCATATTCCATGTGAGCATGCCAACAATACACACTGACACAGTGTGAAAAAGTTTGTTTAACAACCACAGATCTCACAGAAATGGGAGGTGTTGATCTAATTTGTACTCAAAATATTTAAATAAGAGAACAAATCTGACCTCAGCCATGGAAGGCTCAAATTCCTCATCTGGGGGTTTACTGCTGTCACCATTAGTACTGCTGAAATCCAGATTCTTAACGTCTTTGGTGTTTCCAGCTCCGTCCCATACCCGACCAATTTTTCCTTTTTTCTTAGTCTCAGGGGTAGTGCTTTTGGGGCTGAAACAACACAGATTATCAACATCATCATAATCATTTCGTATTCCTCACATTTTCCTTGGATCATCAGAAAGCTAGATTTATTACAATAAAAGTACTATAATGGTATATATACTTCACATGAATTTTCTTATGCATTAGTACCATAGCTTCTGTTTTATTTCAACAACAAATATTAATTCATGCATTAAAATTTGTTTTAACAGACAGCAAATAAAATTGATCACATAATCAGTTTGTTCATACAACATTGCGATTTTTCATAAATTTTCAACTATCCAAGCTTTCTATCAGTTGTAATAATTGTTACATATTGCAATACTTTATATCTTAGAACAAGGAATGCATGGGTGAACCAAAATCAGACACCATATAAAACAATGTTCTATAATGACAAAGCGTAGAACTAAAAACATATAGAAAACACAGTCTTGCCTGCTTTTCGCTTTCTTTCCACCCTGCATTTTCTCAAAGAATTTTTCGCGATTTTTTCTCAGTGTTTCTTCATCAAGGCTTCCATTGACAGCAGGCGAGGTTTTCTCTACTACTTCAGGCTCTTTTATAGTCACAGCTGAAACGAAACAAGATGGAAGACTCAAACAACTGTAACTTTTATCTGAGAATATCTTAAGTTTAAACTATGTATATATATACAGTATAACCCCTCTAACTCGAATCCGGAATTCCTCAAATACCCCCTATTCGTCGAACTGGTCGTACTGTCCCTACAGTGTCCCTATATAATTTATGTAACAATACCCCGGATAGCTCGAAAAGCTATTCATCGAATATCCTTCATTCCTCCAACAGAAATATATTCTTGTTTCATCAAATACATAGTATTTACCCATGTATTCGTTGAACAGGTGTTCGATCCTTGAGAATTTTTTTACCTGTGTCACACCTGAATGCACCAACCAACATGGATAATTGCTCACGAACTTGTGTTTATACAGGTGTCGTATCAAGCCTTTAGGTAATTAAGGGATTAACGGTGTCAGTATTACCTACCTACACGATCACAAGTCATTGTTTGATGTTAAATTTATTTGAACATTTTAGAAAAGGCATTAAATTATCTATCTTTCACTCGTAACTCTCCGCTGTAATTACGAATATAATAAAGTTGTTGATGCATGTTTATATATGCATTGTGAAATGACAAAAGAGGCGGAAGAAATCCCTAATGTCTGCCTAACTATATTAGTTCATTTTTTAATTTCTATGTTGTTTTCATTCGACAGGCCAACACAATGTTATTTATCGAAAGATGTAACGATACCATATAATATGCAAAGTACATTTTATCAGTGCATCCGTATCTTTTCCCGTATACAGTATTGTGTTTGGTAACTTTACTCGTGAACACATGTACATGTAACTCAACACTTTTACAAAAAATAAATCTATAGGTATCGTTACTTATGTTCGTAATTTTTATGCTGGTTAATAACTTGTGAGTATGTATTTTTTAAATGTTTTAAATGGTTTGTGATAATTAAATAATAGAAAATGCACCCTTTGTTGACCAATATGGATTGTACATTGACCTAGATGACGATTGCTTACTCTGCTGTGAATGACATTTAATTTAGGGCTTTCTTGTAAGCATTTTCAAACGCTCAATTTATGTTATACATATTTTGTTCAACTTGATATTATTATCAATAAAACACTTAAATAAAGAAATCCAAAATGCTGAAAGATAGGGTAATTAAAATGTCATTGCCGTGCATTGTTTGTCATAGTTTGAGACCGGACATTTTGACTGTTGCTCGTGACCAACCTCGGATGAGTTGAAAACACTGTATTCCTCGAACTATTGACCTGGTCCCCTGCTGTTATAGGGGTTATAGGGGTTTTACTGTATGTAACTTCCAAATGCATAATCATAATTCTATTTCAATTATTTCTTCCATAATAAAGGTTTAAAACAATTCATAAGGAAGACACAGATACATGATATCATTATATCAATTAAAGGAAATATTATGGAACAAGGAAACCATTACTATGGCTATCAACACCATTTCTTATTTAAAGGGAGTTATTTCCCATGTGCTGCAAATTAATCATATACAACACTCCTTGGAGGACTAGGGGAGATAACTATGACATACAGAAGAAATTTGATTAAATCACTTTTAATCTGATAATCAACAGCTGTAAAAGGTTTTTTTTTTATTAATTTTGGTAATGGACTCACTTTTTACAGGTTTGTTTTCTTTTCCTTTTGCCTTTGTCGGTTTCTTCTCTTCACCTTTCTTTTCCACCATAGATGACACGGTTTTTTGAGACTTCTTAGAATCTTCAAAGCTCCTCATTGGTCTGATATAGCAATGTAATAACATACCATACACTTAAAGTTTTAAAAACATCTTTTTTTCATTTAAAAGCTATCTAGTACTGAATCTTAAATACATTTCTAGGTAACAATAGCACCTCAGACACAAAAAAAGCAATTATAATTTATAAATTATAGACACACATATCATTATTGTAACAAAACTAAAAATAAACTTTCCCATCAAACAATAAACCTAAATTTGATCTACATCTTGACACATAAATAAATGAACTTCAATATTTAAAATCTTTAACATTCAAATAATTTCTTTTTAAATTATTCCTCTTTAGGTAAAAGTGTCAGATTGAAAAAAACCCTGAACCAAATAACATTTGAGCAATAAAGATAAAAACTGATTTTTTTTTTATCAGACAAATCTATGATATTAAATAAATGCACTAATCAAGAGCCAATATAACTATAGACAAGGACTATGATAACTACTGATATGAGTAACTCTACCTTCGAACTTTCTCCACTCGACTCTCTTCCTCACGAAGCTTCAGTGCAGAGTGAAACACATCACTGAAATCCAAATTTCGTGACATCTTCCCATTCTGAATATCATCTTTGTACTTGTTACGAAACTCAAGCTGTATATCGCTTAAAAACTTATCAATATAGGATAACTGCAGTATCTTTTGATAACCCACCTACAAAAACAATAAATTCTATTTCAGCTTGACATATGAGAGCTGTGAAAAAAAATCAATCAGTTTACTTTACAGTTTTAATGAGTCCCAGTACAAAGAAATATAGAGTTTTCTCAAAAATTTGGCTAGTTCCACAGGAAAATCATGTAACTCACTGATAACATTAAGACATAATTTCCATACTTAAGCTTGGTTTTCTTCTGTTTTTCAAAATAATCATCCTTAACTTCAATTGACTTACCACAAACACCAATTCAAACTCATTATCAAGTTTGTATTTCAAGGTCAAAGCCTCATGAGTGAAGGAGTTATTTCCTGATCGCTCCTGAAAAAAAGATGTTCAGTATAAACTTATAGGTTTCAAAGGTGTTCAGGTAGGTGTATCATTTAAAGTTGTATTGCTGCTAATTTCACTATATCCAACCTCATAAAACCTAAGATTTTTTTCAGTAAGAATGAAAAAAAAAAACCCAATTAATCAATGCAAAAATATGGCACAGCTAGTCCAAGGTTCATTAAATTTTCTTTTTTTGGCAAAATGTATGTTGCTACATATATAAGCTAGTCCAAGTGTTCATTAAATTCTTCTTTTTTATTTGGCAAAATGTGATGTTGCTAACATATAATTATAATGTCTTTTGGGAGTACATGTAAATATTTGAAACATGTAAATATGTAACATTCTGAATAAATATTAAAAATATTTGAATGATTTCCTATGGTAATTATTTCTGTAACTAATAAAATAACAAATTAAATCGACATAGTATTAGTTGACTATCTTCAGAGATATAGATAGTATACTATCTAAATCTTTTTAAGATTGAATTACCTCCCTTACAACTTTCGTTTTTTGGATGTTGTTGTTTGTCGTCACAGAAAGCAGACAATATATAAATTGATTCGAGAGTATTTATCTTAGAATAAAGCCGATATCATACATCACCCCTGACTAACATTGTATTGGTGAGGTAATATTTGCTGAAATTTTGTATTTTTATGCTAAAAAGTTTATTTTCTTCTGAAATTGAAAATATTGTTGATAATTTTGGAATGTCATCTTTCTAAATACTAAACCATTTAAAACTCGTGTTTGGAATGCCGCGTCAAACTAGTCAATCCAAATCATGATAATTTCTTCTTCACGATAATATGTCGCAAGCCAGTACACAAAATATGCTTTAGCATGGATCCAGCTTACTCCAACAATGTTAGAGGTCTAGCACGACGAGACACTTTTGGAACATTACGTCGTGTCTAACTTCTAACTTCCGATAGGCCATTTACCCGATGCTGAGGGTAACATTTTCAAAGTTTGGATTGTGACAATATAAAACGTTTAAATCATATTTAAATAGTCATCAATGTCAAACACCTACCTCTTTTTTTTCATAGATTAACAAAATAAGCCGTAAAATCCATCTAAAACAAATATTTACATCTTCTATTAAACCTTAACTTTCATGACCCAGACAAAACTTGCAATCCGGCCGGTAAATAGAAAAAACGAATTGCAAAGTCCCAAAACCCTTGACCTGCCATTACTTTTACTTGTATTCTGCCTGCTTGAATTCGTGTTCCGTTTTTTGTAGTAACCAGTCGCCATGTTTAAAACTAGGTCAAAATGTTTGACCAATAAAAACACACATTATTATATCTATAAACCAATAAAATCAATAAAAACAATCAGCTGACCAGCCAGGTAAGTCACCTGACTGGTACCTACCCACACCTATAGACAAAGAATGTGCTCATCCATCCATGCACTCTCTCATTCCAGGTAATATACAGGTATACAGGTAAACAAGACAGTGACATATAGACAGTACTGGGACAGCACATACATGTAGTGCAGGGGTGCAGCTGAACTTATTACTATACATCAATACACTAATACTAATTACATAAACTAATTAGTTACTTAATTAATTACATAATTAATTACCCTGCCACAACCAGTCGCCATGTTTAAAACTAGGTCAAAATGTTACGGAAAGTATTCATCATATCTAATCCGCTAAAATACTATTTTATGAGGCCTCAAGTTATGATTTTACTAGATAAATGGGATAATTAATACCTAAACTGTAAGTACACATCAATGTTATCTGTGTTAGAGCTATAAATATTGATATTATTGCATTTTTCCTTCCAACTTCATCAGACGTCGGAAGCTGCATCAAAGAAATAGGCCTTCGGAAATGAGTCGTCAAACAGCAAAGTAACGTCCGATAAAAAAAAACGGCTGACCAGTCGACTTTCATGTTATGGGAGTAGGATCTAGCTATAAGTATGAAATAATTGGAAACCAATAAAAACATTTGAAGGAGTGATTCAGTGCAGCAGTGCTCCAATAGCACCCATAGAGACTACTTCGTACCTTTACGGAAAGCATAGAAGGTCGGGTACGTATATTCGTGCTGTTATACTTCTTACTGCTGTTTTGTATTGAGTTGGTAATCATATATTGGGACACACTTGGGGATCATTTAAGGTTTAGATATTGTGGTAGATAGAATTAACTTAGTACGTCGCAAACAAAGATTGTAGTGGAATGGGCATCTTGTTCGTTTTCCCGCAATATCTTGAACAATTCAATCGTTCTATGGAATAAAACACATGTTGTAACTTAACGTCTGTCTGTTTACAAATGATGACACGCAATGAAACATATGTTTTAAGGTTTGTTGACACGTGTGGTACAAACTCTTAATTTTTTTACCTGTAAAATAACGGTCTTGATCAAGGAGTTGATGGATGGTGTAAAAAGTTGGGATGTTCCCTGGAAATACCAGAGAACAATGCCCCCTTTGCTGAAAATAGCGAAGAAGTCCAACATTTTCTCTCGTGTCAAAATGTTTCGATTTAATGACCGGAAGTAGTTATTTCATAACCGGAAGTAGACGTACTTTCCCGAACTTAAACGAGTACTCTGTCGAAGGTTTTCATTGGCTAACAATATGACGCGTAGTTTGATCCACTATGCATAGTAAATGGGCCCAAACATTACGCTAACAAAGTAGACCGTTAATATTTATATCCATACATGTAAACTATAAAACCAACAGTGTAAACGATTTGATTATAGTATAAAATAGTGTATGTTTTTTGCATATTTGTTTCATGATAATACCTTTTTGGGAAATCCTTAAACATGAATAACGCTGCGACATTGTATCACTGCGCTGAGACGTTTTGCAGCAAGATCAGCCATCTTTGTCACATGTTCATTTTCCCATCTCACATGACCTGTTGTTTGGCCCCGTGATCAAGCTTGCATTATTTCCTGGCAAATTCAAACACCCATCAAAAAGCCACATGGATATGCTAGACGAGGCCTTGGAAGCAAGGTTGGTGAGAAATTACTTGAAAAAAGAAGTGATATGTAATTGAAAACAGTACTGTTACTGAGTTGACACGGCCTAAAATTGTTGATTTGGCGTTATTCGCCCAGTGGATATAACATACTTAGGTAGGATAGGAACTGTCTGCGACCTGTCAAAATCAGCATCGCTTAATTTTTAGTGGTCATGTGATTTGTATGCTGGTGTAAAAAGTCATATGACTATGCATATCCACAAGTCCTACAGAAAGTTTACATATTTCTTGTTCCTGGTTGATTGAGTTATTTAGGTCAACCATTTGTCTCTGTTTCAGTATTGGATGAATTGACGTACTATTGGACATTCTAGTAGGGATTTTTTTTCATTTTTGTTAGGCTAAGGCTACCTTGAACTTTTATTTGAAAAATAAAGAAATCGCCTTTGATATTGTCCCTGACTTAATGATTAATGCTTAAAAAAAACCTTAAAGGTGTCAATATAGAAAAGTAAGATCACTTTAAAATTCAATGACTTTATATACAAGAAAAGTGTTACACACACACACAATGACAAACTGTTTGAAAACATTAATTGGGTCTAAAATTGTTGGTACAATATGCATACTGTATATATCTTACATAAAGAAAACACTGTTTTGGCCGCAACAATTTGAAAAATAGTTTGTCGGGAATTACTGCACCTAAAATTTCAGAAAAATATATAAAAGAAAAACAATCCTGCTCCTGTTTTCTGAGTTCTGGATTTTGATGAACGAATTCTGTTTTTTCATATTATTTTCTCGCATTTTGGTCTCACAAACGCTTGAATTGATCGGAAAAACGAAAGAAAAACAACAATGGCGCAGGATGTAAACATTCTTTCATTTGCCGCTTTCTACAACTGTAACTTTATAGCTGAAGTAAAGCAAGAGGAAAGATGAAAATCTCAGTTGTGAATGTTAAATCACAAACAGGACATCCCTTGCACGACAACAGAATGTTGTGAAGATTGGTTTTACTAGAGTTGCCGCCGTTGATAGTGATTGACGCAATGACGGTCATATTTTGGAAACATGATTAACATGCAATGCAAGCATACATTTTTCAAAACCACCAGATAAAGGTTGTATCGAAATAGCTGCAATATTGTAGCTCAAAAGACTTTTAGACAGAAAATGGTGTCGTCTTTAGAGCTACAATTGGTGCCTATTACTGCTAATGGAGCAAAGTAATGATTATGAAAACCATTATAAAACGTTTATTTGCATTTTATCTCTTACTTGTTCGATATCGCTTACTTACTAGGCAATAAAACTGAACCACATAGATTATCAAATTCCCACCGAGGCGTTATTTTTTTATGTAATACATATGAAGGTCTTTCTGAAAGGGATTTTTACGGCAAGTCCAGAAATTGTGAATATGATGTCGTGTGAGCGGTACCGTAGATATTAAGAATGGTAGTTACCAGGTATGTTTTTTTTTGGACAAAAATAATATATAAATGCATGTATATGCATAAAATAATAGGAAACCTACAAAGAAGTACAGAAAACTGCCAGAGTGATTTTCAGAGGCAGCGCTCCACTACGACACATATGGACCAATTCGTACCCGGCCGAAAGGTTAAGTAGGCCGGGTACGTATATTTGTTCTAGTATCGATATAGCTTCTCATCATATGGCGTTAAATGATTGTGATGAGTTAATTAAGTGAAATTTACGTGATTGGGAAAAAGCATCATGACTCTATTTTAGGCCTAGAATTTTGTAGAAAATCAACGTTTGATATTGTGATGAACGCATGAAAAAACAATTTCACTTCCTTCGAAGCTTTCTGGAGATACATTAAAACATTTTTTTTTTTGAAGTGTTTTATAAAATTCAATGTTTGTGTTATTTTTTATTAAAATATAATATCAAAATTGTAATCCAGTAAAGGGTGTTTTTTCATAAAATTGTTGTGATATTGTTTCAGTAAAACGAAACTTATATGAGAAACATCAATTATTATTGAATCATATGTTGGAGAAAATATCAGAATCATTTTGAGTCCATGCATTGAGACTAAATTGGTTATTTTTTTTCCAACTGAAACACTTCAATTTCCAATGACTTGCATGAGATTTATTTAATGGTGTTTTGCAATAAAACATAAATTACCACCCCATCCTAAATATTTTTCCAAATTCATACTATTGAGATACTATATTAAAACTGGTAATACTGACAATGTAAATTTTTTATGATTTGATCATACAAAATCGACAAGAAGTTTATCAACTACCTTTATTTGCTAATAAAAGCTAGCAAAACATTTCAAGAACATAAACCAAACAAATATCACTCAAATATAATGAATTCTGACATGTTAAATCCTACATATATTAAAATATAGCATTTAACAACCCGCTCGCTCCGATTTCTTCTAAAATGAGACATGAAAATAAAAAAATAAAAATCCACCCTCTCGCTCCAATTTTTAATTTCAAATTCCTGAAGAACTATTTTACAAATTGGTGTGGCCTTGAACATTAATATATGACTATTATGACATATTGATGCTGTACAGCAATGAATAAACTTTGGTATTTATTCTTATAACTTCATTGAGTGTAATGTATGTAATATTAATTTATATTATAATAACCTTGCTTAAAAGTTAAACCTATATCTGGGATTTTTAGCCCACCATCATCAGATGGTTGGGCTATTCAAATCACCCTGTGTCTGTCGTCTGTCTGTAATGCTTGTTATCACCATTTCTTAAAAACTAATGCAGGGATTTTGTTCAAACTTCACATGGAGGGTCCCCTTGGTCCATAGTTGTGCCATACAGATTTTGTTGCTGATCGGAAAAACAAGATGGCCGCCATCTTGGATTTTTGCAGTTGAAGTTTGTTATCGCTATTTCTTGAAAAACAATCGAAAGGATTTTGTTCAAACTTCACATGGATGGTTCCCTTGGTCCCTTGTCGTGCTATACAGATTTTGAAAATGATCGAAAAAACAAAATGGCCACCAGGCAGCTATCATGGATTTTGGCAGATGAACTTGGTTATTGGCTATTTCTTGAGAACTCCTGATGGGATTTGATTCAAACTTCACATGTAGAGTCCCTTTAGTCCCTTCTTGTGCTATACAGATTTTGAGGCTGATCGATAAAAAAGATGGGCGCCAGCCAGCCATCTTGGATTTTGGCAGTTGAAGTTTGTTATCGCTATTTCTTGAGATTAACTAAAGGGATTTTGTTCAAACTTCACATGTAGGGTCCTCTTGATCCCTAGTTGTGCAATACAGATTTTGAGGCTGATCGGAAAAACAAGATGGCCTCCAGGCAGCCATCTTAGATTTTAATAATTGAAGTTTGTTATATATCTCATAAAGAACTGAAAGGATCTTTCTCAAATTTCATATGTAGTTAAAGTTTTGAAAAGCAGAGAAAAGATCCCTCTTTCCATTGTCAGACGTAGACGTAGTTAAAGTTTTGAAAAGCAGAGAAAAGATCCCTCTTTCCATTGTCAGACGTAGATCATTCTTTGGTGGGCGCCAAGATCCCTCTGGGATCTCTTGCATTATTTTGTACGATACTGATTAGCTAAGTTGTATGATCATGAGGGTACTTCTAGCATGAATAACTGAAGTTCTTTTGGATCTTTTCAGCCATGATAAAACAAACGATTCAAACGGTTCTGATGATGTCCAACTAAGTGGCCAAGGTAAGATTTTGACTTTTGATTGCAATAACTGTTCACTTTAGTTTGCTATGTAACATAATACTTAGGCTTGTCATAAAATGTTAAATAATCATTCATTTTATTTGAAACCATTGATTGTAAATATGTAAGTTTTTCGTGTAGTGATGGATTAATTTGTTTAATTTCAAATTCACTCATCCAATATGAAACAACTATGTATTTGTATTTTTTCTGAATTTTTGACTTCATTTACATGAACTTTGGCCATTTGAAAGTTGTTAGTTTGCATTATTTTTATTGCATACTTTCTAAACTCACTGACAAAATTCCAAAATTATTGGGGGAGGAGGGACTTTGCACAAAGTATGACTTAAATATTTTATCTTATGTGCAATGCTGGCAAGGTTAAATTTGGTATAGTGAAATTAGTTAATATTGATTTGACAGGTGAATCTCCTGACAGTCAGGCAATGGCATCAGTTCAACAAGGTGCAACAATTAGTTTGGACCCAAATATACAGTACCAGTTCCGCACAGAAACAGGTAAGATCTGCTGTAATCTGTTTGAGTCATTAGATTTCAATAGGTCCTCATCAGAGACAACCACAGAACCCAGATCAGGTCTTTGCCTTTGTTTCATGTCAATAGGTTATTGTGATTAATGCACATCTCCGAAGATTTACTCATTCATAATTCATTTGATGATGATTGTTGTATGAAATTTCATGTTTGGGCTGTGATAAGACAGTCAAATAAAATATTGTCGGTACTAGTTCATGAAGGAAATGGAGGTAATGTACAGCATTTTCATTACAGGACAAGTAACATACCGCGTAGTACAGGTGGCACAGGACGGGACAGAGGCAGCAGCTCAAGTAGTCACCACCAGCGCTTTCCCACAAGGCTCTCAGGTATTCACACCCAGCAGTTTTAGGACTGTTTCATAATTTCTTGGTTATATATCATAATCAAATTAAAGTTAGATTTATAATTACGCTCCACTATGATGCTCCATTATTAAATTTAAGTTAGACTTGTAATTCCGCTCCACTATGATGCTCCATTATTAAATTAAAGTTAGACTTGTAATTCCGCTCCACTATGATGCTCTAAGTCCAATACAAGATGTAACAACTCTCCATTCAGGGTCACCTCAGCATGACCCCTGGCCTTGAATGAAAACATCTCGGGATTTTCTAGATGCGGTTTATACTTCCATGAGAATCAACCACACTGATAATTTCATACGCTGATTGGCCAACCAATGGTGTTGTGCTGAGGTGACCCTGAACAAAGAAATGTTAAATCTTGTATTGGAGCATATCGTAGAGCATGATAGTGGAGCAGATTTACTAGTCTAATTTTGATTGGATTGGATTTTCTGTGAAGCGGAGTGAAATTAAGGATGCATTTTAATCTGATTGGTTCTTATAATACAAACATATATCGTTGGTATACTAATGAAGAAAATAAATAATGTTGAAACAGGCTGTGATACAAAGTCCATTCAGCAATGGCGGTAGTCCTACCCCCGACAACCAGGCTGATGCACGGTACACCTACTTCCCTGCAGGAACTACTGACCAAACAGCAGCTGGACAACAGAATGACGTGGCTACAGCATCAATCGGTCAAGTGGCCACAGGGGCTGGTGAGTACAGCAGTCAGAAATCAATTCTCAGGCTCTATTATTCTGACTGTAGTCTTGTCAGGACTCAATCTCCAAGGCCTAAAATGAAATAATAAAATGTTTGTTATAAAAAAAAAAAATGACCAAGATTGACGAACAAACACTATTTTGATTTAGGCACAATTTGTGAACTTCTAAATCTAGTGCCCATTCTCTGTGGTTTATTATGAAGCAGCTATTTGCTATTGTATCTGCTGTCAGTAATTAATGTTGGTGTTTCATTAAAACGGTTGTCGTAGTGTCGACTGCCTATCTTAACACGGAGTAGTCTTTCTTATAGCTCTGTTAATTAGACTTAGATGGAGATTGCTCATACTTTTGATCAAGATATATTAGTCAAATCTTGAGTCCCTAACTTGAACAATTCGTAATAAGGTCAAGTTTATTAAGACTTTTAGATTTATAATTTTGCTAAATCATAAAAAGATTTTATTAGTGAAATGAAATTTATATAATGTTTTTGTTTCTCAAATCTGATGATTATTTTTTTTAGGTGCATGGTCAAATGATGCAGCCCTTGGTCAAGGTAATTTTGTAACCTCGCTGGTATTGAAATAATTGCTGAAGTCAAGTTAAAATATATATGCGCTATCTGTTTTCCTTCTTTAGAAATGCTATTTTACCTCAAAACTTTTAGTTATTTAAATCTTGAATTTGCTTCAATGCCTACCTAAAATACTGGTTTTTGATCTGAGAGTAAATTCTTTTAATAATCCAAAAATATAGTCTTTAAATATGGAAAGCAAAATAAGATGAATGAATTGTTGTTGTTTTTTTCTTGTAGAATGTGTCTTGTATCATGTATATATGCCATTTCACTTTAAAAAAAAATAGATACAGTAAATGACCCATCTTATACTAGGTGTAATTTAAAATTATTGCTTGCTATGTACAATTTACAGCATGATCAGTTTGTTTTCCTTGATTTAGGTCAGTTCTATGTAATGATGTCACCACAAGATGTCCTCCAAGGCCAGAGAAATATTGCCCCGAGGACAGGTTTTAATACGCCCAAAATAGATGGAGGCAGATCTGGTCGTGATGACCGAAGAAGGGCTACACATAATGAAGGTTTGTTGCTGACTGGGGGCAACTTGTTCAGAAATGCTTATATTCTCTAAATATTATTCTTACATTTAAGCAGAAATTCTTAGCTCTACATATTATTCCTACATTTAAGTTATATCAGTATCAGTAAAATTCTGTACATTTATGTAGAGTTGTCACTGGGCAGTGTTCAACTCCCAAATGGGTTTATCTTCATCACAAAATTCACTTTTTAAATGTTGTATTAATTGTATTATATATATATATAAGCAATGTATCAATCTTTCATGATATGTAACATTTACAGTACAGAACATTAAGATAGCAATGCCAGAATTTATGTTTAAATGCCAATATTACAAGTATGTGAAAACTGATGTGCAACCTTTGATTGAACAAAACATAACATTGCTCTATATCAGACTACATTTTAGATGATATATTGGGTGTAATTATACATGCTTTGGATTATAACAAGCCTGTTCCAATACTTGAGATATGAATAGCATTGAAGTTAGAAAATTGCCTATTTAAGAATTCAGAAAGGAATGTTTTTATTTATTTTTTTTAAACTTTGATATTTTTGTAGTTGAGAGACGAAGACGAGATAAAATCAATAATTGGATTGTAACCTTGTCAAAGCTAGTACCAGACTGTGCCCAGGAACATGTGAAACAGGGCCAGACCAAGGTAAGTGAAAATGTAAGTAACTTTCTACTTTTATTTTTGTTAAATTTTGTATCCCATTTTTAAATCACATTTGATTTGTTCAAATTTTTAGGTCACCTGAGACGAAGTCTCAAGTGACCTATTCTAATCGCCTTTTGTCCGTCGTCGTGCGTCGTATGTCCGTAAACAATTTACATTTTCGTCTTCTTCTCCAAAACTGCTGAAGCAATTTCAATGAAATTATGCACAAACCTTCTAAGGCATAAGGCCAATCAAAATTGTGAATTATATGGTCCCCACCCCCCCCCCGGGGGCTGTGGGAGGGGCCAAAAGGGGTAAAATTGAGTAAAATTTCAAAAATCTTCTTCTCTACTCACAGATGTGGTAGAATCAAATACTTTTCATAGATAGAAAAGTCTTAAGGTCCTTTACAAAAATTGTGAATTATATGACCCTGGGGTCTCTACTTTCCCCCTGGGGAGGGGGTTAAGTTTACTATAGTTTATATTGGGGAAACACATTTTTGTGCATTATTTGGTCATTTGTAATAGGAAATGAGTCAAATGTTTTCAGAACTATCAGTATGAGATGGCCATTTAATCCTATTAACAAATTTTCTATGACTGACCCCCAGGGGCCTAAGGGGCGGGGTCAAAAGGGGTCAAATAGGCTAAAACTTCAAAAATCCTCTTCTGAAATTCTGGAAATGGTAGAATCAAATACTTTTCATAAATAGAAAGGTCTTAAGGTCCTTTACAAAAATTGTGAATTATATGACCCTGGGGTCTCACGTTTCCCCCTGGGGAGGGGGTCAAGTTTACTATAGTTTATATAGGGAAAACACATTTATGAGCATGTTTTGCTCAATTTTCATTGGAAACGAGTCAAACTTGGTTAGAATTATTAGCCTGAGATAGCATTTTAATATCATATCCATATTGGTCCCGGCCGACCCCCTGGGGGCAGAGGGGCGGGGCCAAAAAAGGTCAAATAGGCTAAAACTTCAAAAATATTCTTTTAAAATTCTGGAAATGGTATAATCAAATACACTTTATAGATGAAAAGGTCTTAAAGTTTGTTTATAAAAATTGTAAATTATATGACCCTGGGGTCTCCTGTTTCCCCTTGGGGAGGGGGTCAAGTTTACTATAGTTTATATAGGTAAAACACATAAATGAGCATTTTTTGCTCAATTTTCATAGGAAATGAGTCAAACTTGGTTAGAATTATTAGCCTGAGATAGCATTTTAATATCATATCCACATTGGTCCTGGCCGACCCCCTGGGAGCAGAGGGAGGGGCAAAAAAAAGGGTCAAATAGGCTAAAACTTCAAAAATCTTCTAAAATTCTGGATAAAGTAGAATCAAATTATTATAGATGGAAAGGTCTTAAGATGTTTTATAAAAATTGTGAATTGTATGACCTTGGGGTCTCACGTTAACCCCTGGGGAGGGGTCAAGTTTACCTTAGTTGATATTGGAAAAGATATTTGTGAACATTATTTGCCCAACTTTCGTAGGAAATTAGTCAAACTTGATCAGAATTATTAGCCTAATATATAGCATTTTAACATTCATATCTGTCCTCGATGACCCCCTGGGGGACCAGAGGAGCAGGACCAAACAGGGTCAAAATGATAAAAATTTGAAAAAATACCTGTAATTTCACAGGTTTGATGGAAGCAAATACTCTTCATAGTCTAAAAGGTCAAATTTATAAATCACTGACCAACTTCAAGGCCAAGCATATAGTGTTTATATGTCTTTAATTTGTTTCATTATTTGTTTCATTATATATTCTAACTCAGGTGACCGTTAAGGCCCGTGGGCCTCTTGTTCACATTAACATGGTTCCACCAAGTTCATATGAGGTACTAGTAGAATGTATTTAGAAAACTGTTTTTAAAATGTCAAAAGGTACTGTTTTATGAAGAAAAATTTGTATTTTCTGATAACGTCATTCCTATCAAAGCCTGGTAGAGCAACTTCATACCTTGGAGGATTCTGATTAAACTTCACACAATGTGTATAGGATCATAGACCAATGGTTTTGAGCAGCTGGAAGTTTAAGATTTAAGGGGGGATGTCTTGGTCATTTCCTCTGCTGTTGGGTTATTCAAATTACCTTTCACTGGCCATGTTTTGTCTGCCATTCCTTCTTTTCTTTAAAGATGCTCCACCGCTGACAAATGGTATTTTTTTCACTATTAAAAACAGGAGCAGAGGATTCAGTATTTTTCTTCAATTACACAAGTTACTTATTTCACACAATTACCACCATTGGAAAGTTAAAGCTTTAAATTTTACTTCAAGTTAGAATTACAAAAAATAAGAGCATCTTTAATTGTTCTTATAATGTCTTAGTTACAAATATTCTGAATTTTTTTTTTAATTAATCTTGCTTGTTGTACATATTTTATTTAAGAATACATTAGAAAATAGCATGGTTGACTGGTAGCATGTTTGATTATTGACAATTAAAAGTTGTTTCCACAATGTCCTAGAAACTGGCGAGGAGATGATTTTCAGATTTCATGGATAGGTTTTCATTGGTCTCAAGCTATCTACCTTTTTGGGATGGATTAAAAACTACTGTGAAATCATTAATTTTCGTTGAGGCTTAATTTTCGTGGATTTCGTTTTTCGACCAAAATCAAGGAATTTACATTCCCACGAAAATTTATATACCTATACTAATGTCATGTAAGTTTATGCGTTCATACATTGTAGGATGATTAGTACTTCACTACATAAAATATATTTCGGGAACAAGCATGACAAGTACAAATTTGGAAAATATTGTTCAAGCAAAGAAAGTTTTCAGAATTTTATAGACTTAATCAACATGTTCCAACAAATAATTGATTGAGTATATCATGACTCTATCAATGTGACAAGATAATTGTTTGTTGGATACATACATGTATGTAAAAACACTGGCTGAGCACCGACTGTAGCTTGTGATTGTAACTCACAGTGGTGTGTGGTAGAGCTTAGTTCCGCTTGAGCGATCACACAGTACAGGTGACAGTGTCGACTGTGTATTTTAACGGTAATGTGTAAGGTCTTCTCCACGAATTTAAGTGCCAACGAAATTGTAAAATTTTAGAATCCACGAAAATTGACCCCAATGAAAATAAATGATTTCACAGCACATGGTTCAAATGTGGCCATCTGGATATAAGCTTGTTCCTGCTTTTTTCAGATTTCTGGCTTAGGTCCACATGGTTCCATCTAGATACCTCTTTGTTCTATTGTTCCTAAACATTACATGGTATTTATGTAGATGGTGACAAGTAGGATTATATGAAGGATACATCTGTGACCAGTATGCATAGTGAAGAATGATATTTTGACTAACACGATCCTTAATAGACCTATTAACTTGTGTATACTTGCCATCCAGTAAGGTTTGTATTTTATAAAATATTGCGAGAAGACAAAATTTTGATATGGTTTTTCTCTACATATAACTTTACTTATATGAATTATACTTTCTTATTTAGAGCAAAGGAGGAATCTTATCGAAAGCCTGTGATTATATTACTGAACTTAGAAATGGCAATGTGCGAATGGCAGAAAGTTTAAAGGAAACTGAACGTTTATCTGTTGATCTGGAACTTTTGCGGCAACAGTGTGAGGACATGAAAAATGAAAATGCAATATTACGTGCTCAATTACAATCACATGGTATCATCCCAGACGTATCTGGAGGCTCGTAGTAGTGGTGAGCTGGGTGGTCTCAGTCAACTTCTATCTAGTGCGAGTCATCCAGGTTGGTGGACAGAACAGTGCTGTAATAAATGTGTGCTCCAGTAAATCTATTGGCCCCAGGAGGATCAGCTGATATTTGATTGGCCCTTGTGTCGGGATATGCTAGGCATCAAATCAAACTTATGTCATAACGGAACTCAACTTGATTTACTCTCTGAATTTGAAGGGTTATAATTTGCAGTGAAACTGAACCTCATAGATCCATTGTTATATTGGAATGTGGTTAAAAAGTAGTATGCTGCCAATGTCCTAAGTGGTTCCCTAGGGGCTGATCAATCCTGAGGATACAGTTAACTAAAGCTGTTGGTAATTTGTCTCCAGAAATCAACCGTAACAGGCTCACAAAATAGGAAGTCGCCATGCATGACATAAGCCTCAGGAATTCAACATTTGAGAGCAAAACAAAGCTTTTCTTACTAGGCAGATTTTACAGTTTAGGATATTAAAATGAAGTGCAACATGTTTCTGGATATATGTATTTTTTAGGAATATTTCTAAACAAAAACTTTGTTTATTTTTAGGAATATTTCTAAATAAAAACTTTGTTTATCAAATTAAAGGTACATGGTTTACAGGAGTGAAACAACTAGAATGTTAGTAACTGATATGAAATTACAATTTGAAATGCTTAATTTTTTATTTAAGTTTTCAATTCAGCTTTTAATGCTTTTGAATTTGTACAAGTATTTTTTACAGATCATAGTATATTCTATAATTAGTACTAATTTCTGTGTATAGTTTTAGTATCTTGGTAAAAATAGACACTAACGTAAACAGTTCATACAAATAAGTAAATAAGAATTGAAACATATATAGTGAGTGGTGCTAAATATAAACTGACATTAAATTTTCATTCTTTACTTTATTGGTAAAGTAAAAATAACTTGGGCAATGGTTTAAAGTCTTTTTGATAAAATATACAATTGTTGGTCAGAGTCAGGATAACAGTTGTTTGATGATGTTTAGGTAGATAGAACTTTTTTCCATCCTGCTATGATTTCCTGAGGATGATTTATTTCATTCAAGTCTAGATCTTCGTATGGTTTTTGAGATACTTTGTAATCTGCTTGGATCCATGAAGGAGAATATATTATATTAGAATATTTCTTGGTCTCACTGCACTATTTATTATCTTTTAACTTAAAGTTTTGTTAACTTAAATTTCCTGCTGAAGAAAGTGGTATACTTTTGGGAAAATGTTAAAAGTGGTATCGTGTTCAGTTATTTTTATCGTGTAATTGTTGAATTTTAAATTATTGTTGTGCATAAACTGATGGTTTTAAAGTAGACATGTTTTTGTAATGATATTGGTGTCATTATGTGATGTTGTTGATTTCCAATTTTATAAAACACAAATATCTATATTTGTTACATTTACATTAAATTCAGTGTAATACAAATTTGTAGGATTAAATCCTGTCTGCTTTGTCTTTGGGTTATCAAGTTTAATTTGCCGTCACAACACAGTATTCGTTTCTAAGATTAACAACTTAAAACAATGATGTTCAATAATTTAGAAATTCCAACTTCGACATCCATAAATATAAAGGAATTTTATGTAATTCATTTATAATAAAGAATAATGGGATCCATGTATTTGTGTAGCAGCATAGTATCTCTTAGAGTAAGAGTGTTTTTATACCTTTATAAAGGGGAGAGACACCGATGGAGGAGGGGTGAGGTATAGTACCGTATTCAACCCAATAAGCGCCCATGTCCCTATAAGAGCCCCTCCCCCTTTTTGAGGCCTCAATTTCAATTGCCCATGCATAAATAAGAACCAAAATTACATAAAAATGTATAGATTTGCAATAATTTCGACTTATTAGCACCTTTTCATTTTTATCAATGGCGCTTATTGGGTCGAATACGGTAATTGTACTTTAATGGCTAATCTCTTACAGACTGTTTGAAAATTGATGAATATGGAGTAATTGAAATAATGGCAATTTGGAACGTGTGCTTATTAAAGTATAAATGAAAAGAGCTGTTATTTATTTTAAAGAATTATTTATTGAGATTTATCATTTAGGATTGAAAACCATACATATTGTCTGTAAGGTATTGGCATGAATTAACAATCTATAATACTTCTGACAAAGTTTGAATTCAACTTGTTGATGAATACACAATGGTGGAAATTTTCCATTTCTTTGATATGGGGAGAAGCAGAGGAGAGTCGCCACTCCTGTAAATTGAGGGGGTATTTTTCAGTATAAATACTTTAATATTGTGGTTGGTAGAACTCCTTTCTGGGGAGGTTGATCTTATCAAGTTTCTGACGTTACTTACATGTTATATTATCTTTTATATTTTAGTTTGCAGATTTACTGAATGAAAACCTTTAGTTTAATTGATTCTCATTTATAGTATATTATTACATTAAAAGTGCAAGAGAAGTTCAAGCTAGTTCTGTATTTATATACATGTATGTGTAAAACATGAATGTTGTGTAAATGTTGCAAGTGTTAGTTGTCAGAATGAAGTTTGAGTGCAAATAATATGATAAAATAAAAAAACTAACTTTTATCTCCATGTAGATATGCAAATACATTGTATTTAAGAATAATTTTTTAAACTAACAGATACAGACACACTATGAATACAAATGTAATTCTTAAATTGTTGTACATGTATGCAAGATAAAACAGAAAAGACTGAATTATATTTTGTGTTTTTGATTGGTCCTTGCTGACGAAGGAAAGAATTATGTTTCTAATGTATCAACCTTTGAAATTGCTTATCACGCTCTAGCCCATGCCAAATGCACTATTGACCAGGACATGTGAAGGTAATGATGTCATTCTTATTATTATCTTGCCTGTCCCACAGGGTTTAATTGGTACCAAATATATATTCATAAGGTCATCTGACCCAAAGTGTCAGGATGACCTATTGTCATCATGCACTGTTCATCATCTTGCGTATATGTAAACTTTTCATTTAAAGAACTTCTCCTCAATAACTGAAAGGCACATTGTACTGATATTTAGTCTGCAGCATGCTGGGATGAAGGGATTATACCAAGTCTGTTCAAATAAATGACCTTGACGTAGTGTATATTCAAGGTAACAGAGGTAAAAAGGCTTAGACTTGATTTAGGGCCTTTTACAAGCTGGGTTGAAGGACTATAAAGTAATTTAAACAAGAGATCCCAGAGGGATCTTGGCGCCCACCAAAGAATGATCTATATCTGTCAAAAGATGGATCTTTTCTCTACTTTTTGAATATATTCAATACTTTCTGAGAAATAGCGATAACAAACTTTGAATATAAAAATCCAAGATGGCTGCCTGGCAGCAATGTTGTTGACCGATCGGTCCCAAATCACAATATGCACAACTAGGGCCCTAGGGGAACCTACATATGAATTTTGAGACAGATCCCTTCAGTACTTTCTGAGAATTAGCGATAACAAACTTTGAATAACAAAATCCAAGATTGCTGCCTGGCGGCCATCTTGTTGACCGATCGGTCCCAAAATGCAATAAGCAAAACTAGGTCCCTAGGGGAACCTACATATGAAATTTGAGACAGATCCCTTCAGCACTATCTGAGAAATAGCCATAACAAACTTTAACTATCAAAATCCAAGATGGCGGCCTGGCGGCCATCTTGTTCACCGATTGGTCCAAAAATGCAATATGCACAACAAGGGCCCTAGGGGAACCTACATATTAAATTTGAAAAAGATCCCTTCAGCACTTTTTGAGAAATAGGGATATCAAACCTTAACTATCAAAATCCAAGATGGCCGCCTGTGAAGTTTGAACAAAATCCCTGCAGCAGTTTTTAAGAAATAGTGATAACCAGCATTGTTTAAGGACGGACGACGGACCACGGACACAGGGCGATTTGAATAGCCCACCATCTGATGATGGTGGGCTAAAAATAACCTTGACTTTCATTCAAGGTTATATGGGTCAAAATGGCTTTAATCTTTGAACAACACCTTGTGAATAACTAAGAGACCTGATATCGGGCCTGTGATATGTTTGGATGAATGACTACCGATATATGATGTGCTACCAAGTTTGTTCATATGAGTGATCTTGACTGCGATACAAGGTCACAGGGGTCAGATAGGCTAAAATCTTTTAAACGACTTTCTGTGAATAACTAAGACGCCTAGAGACATAGTTGCCCTGTAGGATGCTGGGATGAAGGGCTTTCAAGTTTATTCAAAGGATTGACTTTGAACTTCATTCAAGCTCGCAGGGGTCATAAAGGCTAAGATCTCTAAACAACTTCTTATCAATAACTAAGAGATATAATATTGGGTCTGAAGCATGCTGGAATGAGGCATGAAGGCCTACCAAGTTCATTTAAACTACTACATGCTAGAATGCAATGATACCAAGTTTGTTTAAACGAATGACCTTAGCCTACATTCAAGGCCATGGGCTAAAAAGGCTAAAATCTTCAAACAACTTATTTTGAATTGCTAAGGGACCCAGGTACTGTTATTGGGCCAGTAGCATGCTTGGATATACAACTTACTGCGTATTTCAGTTCTACTACATATTGTATTTACAGTCAGATGAACTTTAAGGCCCATTTGACCTCTTGTTATTTAACCTCCTCAAGAACAAAAGTCATCTTAGGACGTGTGTGTTTAGGGAGGCTGCTGTAGGTTCAATCAGCTAGCACATTTTATTGTGCTCTCTCGCTGAAGCATACTGTCGAGATATCAACAAAGGAGTAATTGCCGTTGTGTTATATATGTTGTTCTCATCAGTATGGAACTCCAGTTTATGACGGCCATCATGAAATAATTAGGATACAATATACTGTACTTTAATCTTCTACAAGGCTCTCAAAGGTTAGTAAAGTATTTTATGGTTATTAAAATTACATAAATAATGTCACAGATAGTATACCCGACATATTTTTTGAAGTGTAACTGTGAAAGCTAAGGAGTTAAATGTTAATACTATACACATCATCACTTCCAGAACAATTTTAGATAGATAAATAAAATGTTATTTTTTAGCTCACCTGGCCCGAAGGGCCGGTGAGCTTATGTCATGGCGCGGCGTCCGTCCGTCCGTCAACATTTCCTTTAAATCGCTACTAGTCATAGAGTTCTGCATGGATTGTAACCAAATTTGGCCACAAACATCCTTGGGGGAAGGGGAACAGAACTTGTATAAATTTTGGCTCTGACCCCCTGGGGGCAGGAGGGGCGGGGCCCAATAGGGGAAATAGAGGTAAATCCTATAAATCGCTACTAGTCATAGAGTTCTGCATGGATTGTAACCAAATTTGGCCACAAACATCCTTGGGGGAGGGGGAACAGAACTTGTATAAATTTTGGCTCTGACCTCCCGGGGGCCGGAGGGGCGGGGCCCAATAGGGGAAATAGAGGTAAATCCTTTAAATCGCTACTTGTCCTAGAGTTCTGCATGGATTGTAACCAAAATTAGCCACAAACATCCTTGGGGGAAGGGGAACCTTGGATTGTGACCAAATTTGGCCATAAACATCCTTGGGGGAAGGGGAACAGAACTTGTATAAATTTTGGCTCTGACCCCCTGGGGGCAGGAGGGGTGGGGCCCAATAGGGGATTTAGAGGTTAATATTAAAATTCCTTCAGAAAAGAAACAATGAACCTGTATTCAGAACATTACTTGGCATTACAAACCAGGTGAGCGATACAGGCCCTCTGGGCCTATTTTTTATAACTCGGGGAGTTTTTCTGTTTCCTAGCTTCCTCCTAACTATCGTGTGACAGTTGCACATCACTAGTATTGGATTTCAGTTGAGCGCTGTCCCTGCGAGGTCATCATCACTAACCAAGGCTTCTGATTACGTTACACTCCAAGAACATAAGCATCATGGAGTGTAACGTAATCAGAGGCCTTGGCTAGCGAAGACGCTGCGAGGTAGGAGATCTGGGTTCTGCCTCCTGATCGAGGCACACCATTGTCTGTCAAAGTTGTAGTTTCTGCTCCTGCTTAGCGCCCAGCATTGCAGGACTGGTTCGCCAGTTGTCAGTATAAGTGACCGGGTGGGGTGTGTCGCTGGGTGTCTTCGATGAAACGCTTCAGTGATATAGCACTATGAAATGGACAAGAGAAACTATACAAGAAGACACAGCACGAACATACCGCAGTCTCCCAAAACACGCACTACATACACACAACGCACTACATATATGGGAGGCCATCCTTGCATGCTGTTAACAGGGCGTTCATTTCATCAAACATACAAACAAACAAATGAAAATAACCCTTCCTTGTTGTAACAACAAGATTTAAACATGGGATTTTGCATTTATCTAGTATTGTACCTTCATCTTAGTCCATCGATGTAGATGTCCTGAATATTTTTTCATGTTTTCCCTTCACAAACGTAGTGGGTCTTTCAAAAGAAGAAGAAACTGTCACTTTTATAGACGATTGGATGTCTCGACCAAGGGACAGGTCCATGAGTCTTCGTCACAGAAGCGAGCACTAAACTCAAAAGAACTCCAGAAGTGGGCGATGTCGAGGTAAACGTTAGGAAGAAAAGAATAAATGCGACCCCAAATGTACGTTTATGGTCATGCAATAAACAGCATGTACAGTTCTAATGTCCTACATTATAAACTGGGATGAATACTTTCATATTAATGAAAACACGTCCTCTCTATAAATTTGAGCGCACTCGTTCGTTCGTCATCCATACACATTTTCGATAACGTCATCAGCACAGGCGGTGATGATGACGTGATAATTAATCAACTTGTACGCATCCACTTTGGCGATGAAAGATATGGTTAATCTGTAACAATTACAATATGATGAAAAAAAGAGATATCGCATGAGTTAGTAGGTTACTTTTTCTTTCATACCTATGGGTGTAATACTGGCTGGCAAAACGCTCATGACGCCTGAGGCTCAATTGCATGGCTACCTTAACGTCATGGCGTCAACAAAATTTCTATTTTCTCGATAAAATTTTAACATTTATTTTCACAAACTCTACTGTTTTTACTATAAAATATGCGAATAACGAAATTTTTGTTGAAAATATCACGTAATTTTTCATGTATGAAAATTTGACTTTCAACCGTGGATTTCTTCGAATTCATTTCAAAATGGCGGGATATTATAGTCAAGCCTCGGGTTTTGCTACATTTTGTGACCCTCGAGTGGAATATCCCTATCCTTCATATCCACATATGAACGAGTCTTATTATCCTGCACGGCGATTTGATAAGGTGACATAACACAGAAAAAAAAAGATTTTGTGCTCAAACCATTATCTCACAAACATGCCGAAATGTTCATATCCTGCAAATGCGAAAATAATATGCTCACGAAAACTGTCTATAAAATCAGAAGTATGAATACCTGTTAGCAGAGTAATTACTCGAAATGCTTGAGACAACCCGGCTATACCCTCTAGCCTACTCCACGGGGTTAAGTAGCCGACTTTGACACACACTTAGGCCGGACACAAGGGCATGATTATACCCATAAATCTGCTACTTTACGCCTTGAAACAGTCAATTACGGGTAGACACTTGTGTTTATACTATAATAAAAATGGTAAATTTTACAGATGCACTTATGCAAAAGTTTCATGAATATACCTGTACATGTTTTGGATGACGGACGAATGGAATTTGATACAGTGATTGCCTTGTTGAGCTCTATGTTGTATTAATCACTGCTTTACACAGAGTGGACACGTCCAATCGTTACAAAATTGATTCAGGAAGACGGATGGCTTATTCATCTTTGCTTCTATTACTTTGGTGGCTGGCGTCAGGTAAGAAACACGCAATTTAAAATGTCTGTTTAAACGTTATTTTCGATTTCCTAAGTATATACTGTAAATGTGGATGTTTTCCAAACTGTTAGCGGTGTGATTAATTTTGCGCTGTGTATCTTCACTCTAATTACTTAAGTGTCAAGATTTGCAATTCAAATTTTATTTCCTTTCTCATCTCAATGCATGAATAAATAAGTACACCCATTTCAAATTACATACTGTAGCTAAAACATACCCTCACATTTTCGAAAGTAAATTACAAAAAAAAGTAAAAAATTTAACAGCTCCGATTATGATAATAGATTAGATGTTGAAGTCACACTAAATTTAAGTTCAAGGAGTAAAATAGCTTTTCAAATAAAACAATAATCGGAATAGGTCACATGTGCATTGGAAATTATTTATCTCTTTATTATTTCTGAAATGACATTTTAAACTGAATTCAAATAAAATTGTACCTAGATAATGTATATCATATGCGTAATGTAGAAAAATAGAAATGTAAAAGTAAGTTTACAAATACAGTGTATATGTTTTCAGTTTGAAATTACTACAGATTTGTGCAAGTGCATTTGTGTAAAAACCTGTCCCTAACTATGTGAAAAGAAAATGGACGGAACGTTTTATCTGTTTTGAGTTTTCACACTTGATAACCTTCTGGTAAGGTTGGCAATATTCGCTGGTTAAAAAAAAAAAACTTCCACGACGCAAATGATTTTTGTATAGATAAGTCTCAAGCAAGTCCTATTCAGAACTCTTATAATCAACTATTAAAATCATGATGTTATGACCATATGGACAGGAGAATAGCCTTAACTTGGTGTAAGTTGGCTGATTTTGCCCATGTTAAAATGTAAGCTGTTCTGTCCTTCTGCCAAGATATACTCTTACCAAAAAGCAGTTCCTAGTGTAGATACCATTAATTTGAAATAGTGTATGTGGCCACCAAAAGTAAAGGTGGTTAAACAAAAACAAAATTCGGATCAATATTACAATGTATATAAATATTAAGAGTACGCTTTTTAATTTATCACCATTTTTTAAATTCTATTATTTTGGTGAGTAAATTACATCAAAACACTGCCAGGTGAAGCAGGTTATAAGTGTATAGTGGCATGGCTGATATAATTATGTGTTGATTTTATATTCTATTTTATATTTCTATTGGCTATTAAGAAAAAAAAATTAATAAAACAAGTGAATTGTAAGAAATCCGTTATTTTCGGTACCCGTCTGGGTTCTTCCAAGAGAGATATTGTGCGGGTATACCCCCGCTGAAATGACGTTATTGAATACCTCTGTCTTCTGCTGCACATTTGAAGCACAGTAGGAGAACGGGACGACTGGTTTGCCCGTTGCTAGTATATTGTGACAGGGTGGAAAGTGTTGTTCGATATCTTTTGCAGTTTGTATCAGACACCTGTACTCACCACATATATAACATGACCGTTACTGTTAAATCAGACGTAATTTACCTACCAACCAACCGATGTTTTTTCGAATTATCGAGTTAATGCTGAATGATGGAATAGTTTTATGAATATCCTGCTGTTCTATTAACAAATATTTCAACAATTAAATCCAGTTAGATTTTTATCATTTCACCATCTGAAGTCATCATACATGTGCGATCATTCCGTCACGCACACAGGGAAAGCGTCCTTATATGACTCCAGCAATTTATAGGGCGTTCCAAGCCACTTTAAATAACCATTGATTGCCCAAAATTCTGCCATTTTATGTCGCTTTATGTGATTGTAAATATTTTGTGATTTGATGAACCTTCAAATGATTAGAATTCTCACAAGGACGACATAACCGAATGATTTAGTGACAGAGAGGTGATCTAGTGTATACAAACAGTAGGACAGTCAGGAATAAATATAATAATACAATAAAATTCTGTCATTAAATATTGATTACTAATCACTCAGTAAACACTCACGACAATACTGGTGGTAGTTAATGCCACATCACCCCAGTACGTGTTTAACTTCTCACCTAGTTTACATGTATTTGGACTCGAGCTGCCAGAAACACATACTGTAGATCAAGTGCACTTGTATTTGAAGTGACAACCATCACTTTAGACCTTTACTTGTACCCTTAGCGTAAATTGTCCTATAACTGGGAAGATAACAGTGTACCTGTTTCAGCCATTGCATTGTATGTAAGATACGACTAAATTCTTTTTCGTTATTATTTTTAAAGAAACATTGGATAGTCTTTGATAACCCTCGTTAAGCAAAAACAACTAGAACTTCAAATGAATAATACCCCAACTTCACCCGTTATTAGATGAAAGCAACCAAATGACATCGATGACTTAAATGATATTATTACAAAAAACAAACAAAAAAATGCACGGAAATAACTTACTTACAGTACTAATGGATTTCGCCGACATCCTTTTATAGATAAAAGACAGTATAAGAAAGGTTAAGCATAGTACTGTGTAGGAAATCCTGTTATTCCATCAAACAGCAGCTAAGACAACCTTTACAGCTGATAAGCTGATGAACTAAACTTAACTAAACTTCGTTTCTTCAGTAATACTTTATATTTATGCCTCTAGACACTAGCGATGTTTCTCTCATAAGACATCGCCGTCGGCGACTATAAACTTTTTTGGGGACCAACAAAGTAAAAAAGCTCCTCAAATAACACTTCTCAGGTAATAAGGTCGCAGATAAATGTTTACAAAGTCAGAGCATGATTAGAGGGATTTGAGTTCATATCCCAATGAAGATCTAGTTTTCACCCCGCTTGGTGTTGACATTCCTGCAGATAGGGCATTAGAATTGTACCTTCTGCCTCTATTGCATGATGTAACTAAATTTAGGATATTCTATCTTCTTTCCAATTGACTTATTTTCTTCCTAATGTCTCCCATCACACCGCCCAGTATTGGCCTTCAGATTAGCGTTCGCCATTGTGAGCTAGGCTCTGGGTTCTGTTCCTTGGCCGAGACACACTATAGTCTTTATAAGTGTTAGTTTCTACTTCTACTTAGCGCTCAGAATATATGATGTGGGACGACTGGTTTGTTCGTTCGTTGTCAGTATAATGTAACGAGGTGGAGTTTGTTGTCCGGTACTAAAATGTTAAAAGGAAATCATAAACCAATATTAATACATGGTATGCACATTTTTTTTCTATATTTCAGCCCAGTGCCAGACTGATGTCATCATCCAGACCATGCCATCTGTCGTAATTGGATACGAAGACCTGGATATCACATGTAGGCCTAATCCGTCCTGGACCATACAGAGTATAACACGAATACAGCTCTACAAAGACACAAGAGGGACGATAGGCTCTCCTTTATCCGAGCTCGTGTTTATGTACCTCGACCTTACATTTCTGAAAGAGGAGTTTCAATGGAGTGATTTGTCAGTTAAAGAGAGGGGAGAGGCAACTGGTGCTCTCAGTCCCACGGTTGACAGTTTCTTGCGGTTGATTATACCAGCTAATACTACACTCTGTGAGGACGCCGCAAACTATCGGTGTGAGATTTCGGGTACCAACTTTGGCGCCCCATCTTCTCGTCTGCTGGATTTCAGCGTTACTGGTCTAGGTAGATATATCTTACATTTAATGTTCTTAAGGATACATTCAAATGTAAGGTAATATAAGGAATTAAACAATTTCTTTCTGAATTTAATCTCTCTTTTTTTCCCTTGCAAACATTTGATATTCGGTATTCATAAAGTTTAACGTGCATACAGGACCGTTCGTAAATTACCTTGTATATAATCTAATGTGTGATTGCTGTTTGATCTCAGAACATTGACGCATATTTAGATTATTTCTGGCGAGATTTCTTCTTCCTAACTGTTGATATTACCTTTTTACATCTATGTCCGTTTCTATAGTGCTATCTCAATGAAGATAACCGACTCTTAGATATTTTAAAATACACAATACGTTATGCATTATGTTGACAGGTAAGGCGGACCAGATCTATGGACTTGACGTGGTCCTTCAGAGTGGTTTCAGTTCCGCTACTGGCCGTTACGATTACAACTCTGTACTTGTGGTCACATGCAATGCTACAATTGGCCTTCCACCACTCGACATGCACTGGTGTGCAAAAACATCGAACATGTCAGATCTATCACCCTTCCCAAACGCCGATCAGATAAGTACGTCAGGAGTTATGGCGGACGGGGCGTGTCAGAACCGACAGGAGAGCACCCTGGTGTACCACGTGACAGAAGTTGACATGGGAACTCAAATCATGTGTGAGGTTACAAACGTCTCAGATTGTGTGACAAATCAACTCAACGCATCCTATTCATTTGATGTCGGTATGTCTATTTTTGTTATATCTGTCATGTTTATTCACTTGCATATGAAAACGTTCACAGGTTTCGCAGGCTACGAGGACATTCCACTATAAGTATCACAAGTTTTGCATGTTACGAGGACATTCCACTATAAGTATCACACAAGTTTTGCAGGTTACGAGGACATTCCACTATAAGTATCACACAAGTTTTGCATGTTACGAGGACATTCCACTATAAGTATCACAAGTTTTGCATGTTACGAGGACATTCCACTATAAGTATCACACAAGTTTCGCAGGTTACGAGGACATTCCACTCGAGGACATTCCATTATAAGTATCACAAGTTTCGCAGGTTACGAGGACATTCCACTCGAGGACATTCCATTATACGTATCACAAGTTTCGCAGGTTACGAGGACATTCCACTCGAGGACATTCCATTATAAGTATCACAAGTTTCGCAGGTTACGAGGACATTCCACTCGAGGACATTCCACTATAAGTATCACAAGTTTCGCAGGTTACGAGGACATTCCACTATAAGTATCACACAAGTTTTGTAGGTTACGAGGACATTCCACTATAAGTAATGTTCTGATGACATTTGTTCCCTCCGTCTGTACATCAACAGTAATTTTTAAGTGTTCACGTATGGTGTTTTAATTTCTGGATCTTGTCCAAATCATTATAGGTTGAGAGTAAAGTAGGGGCAGATCAAATCGCTATTATTATTATGTTTAGAAAAAATCGACAATCATGAAACTAAAAGCCGTTCATAAAGAATTACATATTGATCAACATGAAAAGCAAACTCACAGGCAGACTATTTACAACATCTACCATACGATATCTGTGAAATCTGAATCCGGTTAAATTTAGTAAACATTCTCTTCTCGCATTCTTAAGTGATTATATCTAAAGTAAATCTAAAGAAAGTGATAATTCACTATCGGTATATTGAACAGGACGGGGGAAAATACACGTTTCTATTGAGTGCTCCGAACAGGAATCAAATCCAGTTCTCTGGTGTGAAAAACGAAAATGGTCTACACAAATCACGTGTAAATAAAGTACGAAATATCTATGTCATGTTTATATTAAATACATGATAGTTCTGATAGTTCAGATTAGTTTACTTGCATTGCAGTCTTCTGTTTTCAGTATTTGGTCGGGTGAACATGAATGCAACAACAAATATCACGTTACGACAAGATGATGTAGAGGTTTTCTGCTACCAGGCCACCACAGGAGAAGGTTTGAAATCCGTGGACCGAATGGAAATTTTCCGTGATAATACCAGCGTCGTGTCTGCTGTTCTAGAGAATGGTAATACCGCAATTGAATGGTGGGACAATTCCTTGGAGGGGAGGTCACTACTGACAGCAGATATCACAATGCCCTCTAGTGCTTTTATCAAGCTCACTATCCCTGCCAACGCGAGTGAGTGTAGCGATATCGCCGCCTACAGGTGCCAACTGACTGCAACCAGCGTAGCTGAGACTGTTGTCAATGACTATATGGATATCTCAATATATTCAGAAAGTAAGTGTTTAAACATTGCAATATAGTTAGATAACAATATCAGCAAACATAATGTTTGTCGGACATCGCATTATGGTATTATTTTACTTCTGAAAGCGTTTTACATGTATACATTGATTTATTCCTCTGTAGCAGTACTTGTATTAGCTGTCCAAAATGATGCTGTATTGCCTCCATTGTAGAGAAACAATTTCAGTTTCAATATATATCAATTTAATACAGTAATAGAGTATTTCCGGTCAATGTAGGATGTTTGTGTCTTGTCAGCATTGCCAGAGGATATAAGTCCGCTAAGGATCCAGGACAGCGCTGGAGACTCTGTACCGCCAGGGGGTGCTGTTCAGGTAGGGGAGACAATCACTATTGTTTGTAATGGGACTGTTGGACGTCCTGCACAGTCAATGAGGTGGTGCATAAGAAAATATGGAGGTATATTTTTAAACTACCCACACAATGATGACGTCATTACATCGGATGTGAATTTTGCCGATGCCTGTCAAAATTTTATGAACAGTACACTTACATATGACGTTACCTCAGGGGACATAGAAACGACGTTTATGTGTGAAATTGGTGGCGAAGTATGTGGTGATGGCATCTTGGCGTCAGAAGTATCCATTTATGCAGGTAAATAAATCGATTTTTATAGTCACTAGCGCTGAAATATCATGAATCAATGACACCTGTTTGGAAACACAGTGATCCAAGAATTATGTAAGTTTATAGGGAAGAACACCAATGTCCATATATCATTTTAGACGTCTATCTATAAATGTTAAAGGAAGAAGGATGCTGTGACGAACAATATACCCCACATATGCTTATATCAAAACCTAATCTCATTCTCATCTCCCTGTAATTGGAAGAGCCGTGTCTCTGAATATCATGTCATGTACCGGTATTACCACACTAGCCCGCCCTCCACCCCATTGCTGCCCGCCTTTTGACCACGAGTTAAGCACTCACCCTGTTAGAAAGGCTCTGGATTCTGTCCCCTGGCCGCAAATTTCGATGAAATTTCCGATAAAGGTTTTGCATTTTTCTCTTTTTCTACCGTCTCTTGTAACGTTGTACATGTAAAGAAAAACGATCTGTTTCATAACCAAGAACATCTGAATATAGTAGTAATTGCTGCTACAAAGGCTTCACTATCATTAATGTAGTGATTGGTTTGCTCGCTGTCAGTATGAGGATATCGGTTTGCGGACACGGTGACATCAGATAATGCCATATGTAGTCGGCATGATCTATTGTCAACAGAAGAGAACGATAATTCATATATCACAGTCCCCCAAAATCTCGACGGCACTCACAAAACATATGCACAATTTAAGCATTTAACCGTTTTCCTATGGAATCTATGGTCTATGTAGATGCTAGAGAGAGAGCTTTTCAGACAATCATCTCATAATGCGAACCACTTATATGTACAGTATTAAAGCATTTTTGGAGATTCTGCATTAGCATTGTGTAAGTAAGTTAGACCAAGAAAAGTGATTTTGACGGTAATAGATGACGTTCTCATGTCAGCATTATTAACGTCATAATGGTCACGTTTTGGTTGTCAGTCATATCCCCATAGACTTCACTTTGTCTTGGTTTGTGACAAGGGATGGATGTAACTATATACAGAGAAGGTTGTGTATTACTGTCATGGGGGAAGATAAATAATACATTAAGCTTATAGGTTTGAAGTACATCTTATTCATCTCTATCATTATTATACAGCAATCAATATCTAATCCAATCTTAAAATAACAACTGTTTAGTTGACCCAAGGTAAATGGTACTGTTTAAATTACAAGGTCTTGGGTATGTTTTCAGTGGACATTGCAATACGTTCACGTGTACCAGAAGAGATATATGCTGGTGTTGATGACTTGCTTATAAGATGCTCCCAAACGGCTGCAGGAATCGGTCTGTTACGCGACCCTGAAATACGATTGTATCGCAACTCGTCTGTCATAAACGACACCGCTGTTCTGTCACTGACTTTCGACAAAGCAACCAATCAGAGTACGATCACGTGGTTTGACGAAGACTTTGAAGCGAGGGCTGCTGCTTTCGGGGATGTAAGTGACCTCACATCAGCATATTTGAATGTTTCCGTAAACGCTAACAACGTGACCTGTAACGACGGCGGGAATTACAAGTGTGTTTTGAATGGTTATATTGGGAATGGAGTTTTTTCTTACGAAGATGCTGATTTCCTGGATGTTAAAGGTAGGTACTTGTAGTTATAGTCCAAATCTTATTTCGGAAAAGGTACAAGTGGGACAGAGGTGTGATTTAATGAGGACACTTTTATAAGTAGATATGTTCAAAATCTCTTATGATATAATTTGATTATTGTATTATTTCTTCTTTGCTTGTGATTCTTTTTAATTATAGAAGGGTGTTAATTATAATGACTACGTAAAAAATTTGTTTTTCTTACTTACAAAAACAAAGTCATTTGGTTTGTAATAGTTCGTCCGGAACACATGGCGGAAATTATTGTAAAGACCAACACAAATGAGACTACAGATCAAAGAGCATTTCCGGTTGGATCACAGCTGACCTTGACCTGTAACAGCACAATAGGGATTCCACCTCTTGCTCTGTTCTGGTGTGTACGTCGTGAATCCGACGACAAGTTCATTTTGATTGGACAAGAAACCTCCTCTGGCCCTGTGATTTCCGGTTCCTGTCAGAACCGACAAACCAGTGATATAAACTTAAATGTGACGGGGATGGATAGAGACACACTTGTGCAGTGCGAGGTTGGGAACGTATCAATATGTAATTCTGGGATTGTGGGCAGACGGACACGGATCTATGCGGGTAGGCATTGTTTAAACTAATAAGAAATATTTCAATATACTTTTTTTTGATATCAATGGTATGTAACTGTTGCAACGAGTTGTTTTCTTAGTAAGATGTTGGTTGAAATGGTTGGGAATATAGGTAAGGTATCAGTCATTTAAGCATCATATTTCTTTCGTTAGAATTATTTGCAATATCAAGTCTTTTGGATAAGTAGGGAGTAAATGTACATCATAGATCTCACTTACTCTTTCAGTTGACCTGGCTCTTACAACTGACGTCACATCGACAGTATCGAGCGGAGATTCACTGAACATCACGTGTTACCAGTCAGCTTCCGGTCTCGGGATACTTCGTAACACTGGCATAATGTTGTACCGGAACACTTCGGATGCAATCAGTGCAACAGATGATCCAGTTGTCTCCCTTGAATTTAACAGTACAACTAACATATCGACAATCATATGGTATGACGATACAGTAGAAAACAGGGCGACGATTGATGGAGATGTGATGGACCCAGAGTCAGCATACTCATCATTGGTCATCAACAATGTCACGTGTCTAGATGGCGGTTTTTACTGGTTTGAAATGACAGGTGTCACACCAACGGATGACTGGCATACCCGCGGGAACACAACACAGATACATATCGACGGTATGGGTACTTTAAGGGGTTTAGTTTGACAATATGACTATAACAACAGGGTCGCATATGGGAAACAAGACTAGTGATCACTTTCTGAGGGTCTAACAAGGAAACAATGAATTAAGGGTTGTAACTTGAATTTGAAAAAAAAGTTTACAGTTGTAATAATTTGATGCGAATTAAATTTTACTGATCAATGAGTTGAAATATTGTAATTTGCGAATGGTTGAAAAGGTCACGATCATGGTCACTTAAAGATCAAAGTCAAATGTGGTCAGTGTATGGTCATTTATGGTCGAATTGGTCATGCCATTGAAAAATATGTTTAAATTGACAGTTAAGATAGAAAAAAATTGTCAGAATATCAAAAGAATGAGTCAGCTGGTCAACAGAATACACCAAGATATTTGCGGGAAAAGTCTCTGAATTTTAAGCATTCCATTAATATATTTTTGATTGAAAGTATGCGTCCTTAGATCCTATTAGAAACTTCGGGTAAATATTCCTTTAATATCTATCCGCAGTGAAACCAGACGATATGAAAACAATATATGGCGTCGTGGACGGTAGACATGTTACAGGTAGAACGTCCTTATCTGTAGGGACGTCCCTGATGCTCTCATGTAACGCCACAGTGGGTAACCCGCCTGTCGATTTACACTGGTGCGTCCGGAGAGTCAACAACAAAGAATTCATCCGGTACACAGGCTTGAGTATACAACAGGAGGCCACATTTGTGGGTCCGTGTCAGTACACACGAACCAGTGACGTATACATTAATGGGACGTCGGAGGACGGGCACTCCATATTTATGTGTGAAGCAGGAAACGACTGGATATGTGATGGAGGATACATTAACGAAGTCTTCGAATTATTTGCTGGTTGGTTTATAAAATACTTTGTTGTAAGGGTTGAGGAACAGGATAATAACTTTAAAAACGAACACAGCAGTACAGACGCAATTTTATCCAAATATTCCAGCAGTTGAAAATCACTAATTTTAGCAAAGTTTGAAATAATTTTAGACGAGGAGAATAAAATGAAGTAAAATATTCAAGATAATACTTTTCCGAAGAAATATCTTTATTAGTTAGGAGTTGAAATGGTTGCAAAGATAAGTTCGGTATCTGTCATTTTTGTAAATTATGAAAACTAAACATTTTCTTTCAGTTGACCTGGCGCTGACAACTGAAGTCACATCGACAGTCTCGAGCGGAGATACAATGAACATCACGTGTTACCAGTCAGCTTCCGGTCTCGGGATACTTCGTAACATTGGCATAACGTTGTACCGGAACACTTCGGATGCAATCAGTGCAACAGATGAACCAGTTGTCTCCCTTACATTTAACAGTACAACTAACATATCGACAATCTTATGGTATGACGATACAGTAGAAGACAGGGCGACGATTGATGGAGATGTGATGGACCCAGAGTCAGCATACTTATCATTGGTCATCAACAATGTCACGTGTCTAGATGGCGGTTTTTACCGGTTTGAAATGACAGGTGTCACACCAACGGATGACTGGCATACCCGCGGGAACACAACACAGATACATATCGACGGTATGGGTACTTCAAGGGGTTTAGTTTGACAATATAATTTTAACAATCGTGTTATTAGGGTTCTGTATAGGAATTTAAAAAAAACTAGTGTTTACATTCTGAGGGTTTTCTGAGGCAAGGCTTGAAACTTGATCTTGAAAGAGTTTTTCCGTCCAAGAATAACGTTGTAATGGTTATGTTTTACTGATTCATTTTATATAAAATTCAAGTTTACTTATTAATAGGTAGAAATATTCTGATTTGTTTATTGTCGAAAAGGTCAAATGTGATTAACATCACGGCAACGGCAATGTCCAATAGACCATAAAATGAAACAATTCGCTTTCAATGTAATTTCAAATGGAACAACGCTCGTCAGAATATCAAAAAGTTTGTCATTGGGTCTACATTAGAAGATAAAAGTAGTTGAAGCAAACGTAAAACTCCATAAAATATTGAGTAAACTTTTTTATTCCTGCTGCAAAGTATGTGTTAAAGAAAACAATTAGAAATTAAGTGTGAAATATTCAGTGTCTCGCAAGAAAAGTTAAATTCCTGACGCTAAGCTTGAAACTTGATCTTGAGAGAGGGTTTCAGTCCAAGGATAAAGTTGTAATGATTATGTTATACTGATTATATAACAAGTCAAGTTTACTTATCAAAAAAGTAGAAATATTGTGGTTTGTTTATTGTCAAAAAGGTCAAATGTGGTTAACATCACGTCACCGGTAATGTCGAATAGACAATAAAATTAACAAATATGTTTTCATTGTCATTTCAAATGGAACAATGCTCTTCGGAGTATCAAAAGGTTTGTCATTGGGTCAACCGAAAGAGAGTTTTGAAGCAAACGTCAAAGTCAATGAAAACTTTTTCATTCTTGCTGTAAAGTATGCGTTATAAAAATCTTTAAAACATTTAGTGTGAAATATCCCTTTAATATCTATCCGCAGTGAAACCAGACGATATGGATTCAATACATGGCGTCGTGGACGGTAGACATGTTACAGGTAGAACGTCCTTATCTGTAGGGACGTCCCTGATGCTCTCGTGTAACGCCACAGTTGGTAATCCGCCTGTCGATTTACACTGGTGCGTCCGGAGAGTCAACAACAAAGAATTCATCCGGTACACAGGCTGTAGTATACAACAGGAGGCCACATTTGTGGGTCCGTGTCAGTACACACGAACCAGTGACGTATACATCAATGTGACGTCAGAGGACGCGCACACCATATTTATGTGTGAAGCAGGAAACGACTGGACATGTGATGGAGGATACATTAACGAAGTCTTCGAATTATTTGCTGGTTGGTTTTTAAAATACTTTATTGAAAGGGTCGTTGAACAGGAATATAACTTAAAAATTAGATACAGCAGTGCAGACTCACATTTCATTCAAATATCTTGACAATTAAAATTTAGTAATTTTAGTAAAGTATGAAATAACTTTAGTTGACGAGAATAAATTAAAGTATAAAATTCAAAATAATTCTTTTTCATAGAGATGTGTTTGTTATTTAGGACTTAAAATGGTTGCAAAAGTAGGTTTGGTATCGGGCATTAAGCCATAGATAAATAGTTCAAACAGAAAATATATATAATAAAATTAAACATTTTCTTTCAGTTGACCTGGCTCTGACAACTGACGTCACATCGACAGTCTCTAGCGGAGAAACAATTAACATTACGTGTTACCAGTCTGCTTCCGGTCTCGGGAAACTTAGTAACATTGGCATAACGTTGTACCGGAACACTTCGGATGCAATCAGTGCAACAAATGAACCAGTTTTCTCCCTTACATTTAACAGTACAACTAACATATCGACAATCTTATGGTATGACGATACAGTAGAAGGCAGGGCGACGATTGATGGAGATGTGATGGACCCAGAGTCAGCATACTTATCATTGGTCATCAACAATGCCACGTGTCTAGATGGCGGTTTTTACTGGTTTGAAATGACAGGTGTCACACCAACGGATGACTGGCATACCCGCGGGAACACAACACAGATACATATCGACGGTATGGGCACTTCAGTGGAAAGAGTTGGGTTTGAAAATATAATCATAATCGTGTTATTAGGGCGCTATAAAGGAAATTAATGGCTTATAATGTTTACTTTCTGAGGGTGTAACCACAGAATTTAAATTATTGACGTAAGACTTGGAACACGACCTCGATAGTTTACATGGTCTCCAATATTATAGTTGTAATGATTATGTTATACTTATTATATAAAAATTCATGTTCACGTACCAAAATGTAGAAATTGTTTTATTTGTTTATTGTCGAAAAGGTCAAATGTGGCTAACATCACGTCAACGGTTATGTCGAATAGACAATGAAATTAATAAATATGTTTACATTGTCATTTTAAATGGAACAATGCTCTTCAGAGTATCAACAAGTTTGTCATTGGGTCAACCGAAAGATATATATTTGAAGCAAACGTCAAAGTCCATGAAATATTGAGTAAACTTTTTCATTCTTGCTGTAAAGTATGCGTTATAGAAAAGATTCAGTGTGAAATATTCCTTTTATATCTATCCGCAGTGAAACCAGGCGATATGGAACTAATACATGGCGTCATGGACGGTAGACATGTTACAGGTAGAACGTCGTTATCTGTAGGGACGTCCCTGATGCTCTCATGTAACGCCACAGTTGGTAACCCGCCTGTCGATTTACACTGGTGCGTCCGGAGAGTCAACAACACAGAATTCATCCGGTACACAGGCTGGAGTATACAACAGGAGGCCACATTTGTGGGTCCGTGTCAGTACACACGAACCAGTGACGTATACATCAATGTGACGTCAGAGGACGCGCACACCATATTTATGTGTGAAGCAGGAAACGACTGGATATGTGATGGAGGATACATTAACGAAGTCTTCGAATTATTAGCTGGTTGGTTTGTACATATCTGTATTGTTACAGTTGTACAAGATTTAACGCAGTGGTAGAACTTTGGATTTAATTGATAGGTTTGATTTCGGCAACATATTCAAAGTGTTGTCTTCACCTAATACGTTCTATGTATGGTTTGTGTCATTTTGGCCCACAAAGTCCGTGAAATTTTCAAAACTGTAATTAAGTGATGGAATTGTTGAATTCCTAAACTCGACTTCATCTTTTAAAGGTATAATGGTTGTGCATAGTTGGAGCTGCAGTTACTTCAGTAGCCGTTCTAAATATACATAACTTTTGAAAAGCAATTGTGGCCAGTTAATTTTTACAAAGTTTCTAATGTAAAAATCATACCTATCAGAGCTAACTATATAAAGTTGAAAAGAAAAGTGACAACATTTAAAATCTCGCTTAATATATGCATATTTCGTATGGTTATCATAACTAAAACGGTAAAATTAGAAAACTTCTGGTATATGTGGTCTGATATAAAGAATAGGGATATTCTACTCGAGGTCACAAAATGTTGTAAAAATTTTGTAATCTCGAGGGTAGAGTATATCCCAATTCTTCATATCCACCTATGAAAGAGTATATTGCTATCATATCTCGACGTTTTATTGCAATTTTACAACTATAATAACCTGCCATTTTGAAATAGTTCGAAAAAAAACCGCGACTTCAATTCAATTTTCCATACGTGAAAAACGCAAGTACCGTTGATTACATCTATTATAAGAAAACCAGTATAGTTTCTGAAAAAAAAAATGTTACAGAGAAAATAGTATTATTGACAACGTATGTGACATCACGAGGCTGTATTACATGTGTAGTCATACAATTCTACCACAGGCGACAAGTGTGCTTTGCACTAGACCAGCCAGTATTACAACCATAGGCATGAGAGAATGAATTATCTAATACAACTTGGATTCTTTATTACTGATAAAAAAACCCGATGGATTTGGGGGTCAAAACGGGAAAAACCATACGTAGTCTTTTAGATATTTTTTTTCTATTTTTTTTGTTATTACGAGAATATAGTATTTTATCAAATACCCAACTACATCACGGATGTGCTGGATGTGCTGAGTTTTTCATGTAGACACAGTTTAAATGGGGCCAAATAGATAAATAAAAAAATCCTTCAGATATTTGCCTTCTAGAAAGCGTGGTGATTTAAATAAGGCATTTAAAATATTGGCGATGTATTGGAAAGTTCAAAACATAAAAATTTATTCAAATGTACTTGCGTAAAAGTGATATACGTATTGTGTGATTAACACTAAATATTTTGTTTGTTTTAAACCTTAGTATCTGCAGATCTAACAATGGATGCCACCACTTATGTAACCAGTGGTCAAGACAGTCTAAGTATCGTATGCATGCTGTCTGGAGAAATACTAGGTGATATTCAGGATCTCATATTTATCTTGTCAAGAGCCCCAATCTCTGGAAACATTACAGCGCTACAAATGATAGTGTCTGTGACATACAACAGCTCAACCAATCAGAGCGACATCACGTGGTTTGATTTATCCACACAGCATCGAGCATCTGTACATGGGTCTGTTGTTGACATGGTAACTGCATACATTAACCTTACCATCGACAAAGCGGAAGTGACGTGTTCTGACTCCGGGTTATACTCATGTGAATTAGTGGGTGTGTCACCAACATACGAAAGGTTTATGTGGCGGGAAGAGGCTAGAGTGGAGGTTTACGGTATGTCGTTTGTAAATGAAACGTGCATATTATAGAATTGATTGTCAGAGGACACTTAACCGAGAGTTATCAAAACTTCCCTTTCCCTACTTCGCAAAGCTGAATATAAAGAAGGCGGAATACTGATTTGCATGTTATTACCATAATTTGACCATATGAAATGTGTGGATAAATGGGATAGCAATTTTAAATATACAATATTACTGCAATTGCCGCTATAAATAAATATAGCACATGCAATTACTAGATTATCACATCACATTCAGTTAAGCTGTTGATATGTCTGGTTATCTTTTGTATTCTTACAGTGAAACCAGTCTCGATCTCTGATGTAATCGCCCAGACAGATAATGGACTATACTCCAAGGAGGGTGTCTTTTCGGTGGGGACTGGTGCCACACTCTTTTGTAACAGTACGGTTGGAGACCCACCCCTGGGACTGCATTGGTGTGTTAGAAAAGAGGGGCAGTTTCCGGTAGTGTACGAAGGTTTCAGCAATGACACGGGACCTAATCCAATAGGAGAGTGTCAATTCACCCGCTCAAGCTCACTGTTGTACACCATCAAGTCCGAGGATACCCAAACGGATTTCATTTGTGTCGTCGGATCAAATGGAACTTGTGGTCTCGGTCATCTTAGCTCAGCTTTCACACTGTATGCAGGTGAGCTTGTTTGACTGTCATAGTTTGGATTAATAAAAAGAGGGGCGGATACACAGTGTTTGTTGTTTTTGTTTACAGCTAAGGTAATATGGTCGTACAAAATGATTGCGACCAAACTTGTGAGTTTGTACAGATGTTGTCATAATACCTGTCTAGTAAAAAGAATTCCTTTCAGTCCAGATAATTAAGTTGCTTATCGGAGTGTAATAAATTTTTATGATATGGGTCATGCCATTTTTAATCTAACCTTGTGAAAAGGGCAAATAGTAGTCTACACGAAGAAGTTTTGAACATAAAATTACACCACTAACCACTAGAAATCACAAATGTTAATACGAGATAAATCTTCAAAGAAACGCGATGAAATGATATCAGCATTTAATGGATGGTGATGTTATGAAACTAGTTACAAATAATTATTGAAAAATTGATTATTTAAATGGAGTAAACAATTTGTTTTTGCTTTTGAATTGATGTATATTGTTTGCATTTTATTGTCGCTAGACCTTGCCAAATCATTTAAAACGATACATATATCATACTACAAAACTTGATTGTCACGATATCTTCTCGAGCAAATCATAAAACACTTTGTCGGTTGAAGGCAAAGTACTTTGAATTATCTCATTAACTAATATCCATAAGGTTAATTTGTATTTGCAATCATGACCAAAAAATAAATTCCAACTAGCCATTGCCATTAGTAGGTGATGATCTGAACTTAATTAGGCATTCGTACATGTCATTTTTATGACGTCACAGTAATTTAGCATATTGGACGACAATATAACAAATGGAAATGGTTTTTCTGACGAGTGTATGCAGCAATTTGTACAAATAAAACAAACTTTTAAAAGTTAATTTTGTTTACTTTTTAGCTGTTATCAGTGTTAATGCCGAATCCACACCATTAGCCACAAGCGGATTGGATAATATTACCGTCACGTGTTCTGTTAGCGGTCTGCGTCTACTTTACGACTGGATGTTCAGTATATACCATAATACATCCCGAGATACAGAGGAGGAAATAATAATTATTTCGTTACTACATGCTGGCAAAACCAATAGCACCGATGTCATCTGGAGGGAACCGGAACTGCAAACAAGGGCAGATTACTCTATTGTTCTCACAGATATTGATACCATGAAGTTAGAATTATCTTTTCAAGGTGAATTCGTTACGTGCATAGACAGTGGATTATACCGATGTGAAATATCTGGAAATACGTCATCAGGCGGTACTGAAAAGCAAGACAATACTACCTCGGTGACTGTTATTGGTAAGACCTAGCGTATTATCAGCTGTCTTCGTTAGCTCTTTTGTTTGTTTGTTTGATTAATGAACGTCCTATTAACAGTCAGCTAAGGACTGGACAGAACCTACCTCACAAGGATGAGCGCTCAACAGGCGGTATTTTAGGGAGACGTTAGGAAAAAAGTCAGTCAGGAAATAGAGAAAAAATAAGATCCTAATAGTCGCGTTTTAGGATAATTCAATAGGGCAGCAGGTATAATTATAACGCCCTACCTGCAGGACCACTTCGTTAGCTCTGAAGTTCAATAAGAGTATATAATTCAAGCGTGTAGATATTGCACGGTTCTATTATCTTTCACATTTTATTATACATTGTACAACTTGAATATCAAAATACTATATATTTAAATGCATGTAAAACTCGTCCATTAAGTGACTTATGACCTTTTCCATATCATTTTAGTTCTTCCTGACAAGATAGAGGAGGTGAATGGTAAGGGTGATGCTATTCAAGCCAATAGTGGCGGAATATTCACAGTAAATTCAAGCCTCGTTTTGACGTGTAACAGTTCCCTTGGAAATCCCCCAATGAACATGCACTGGTGTACGAAAATGTATAATGAAAGCCATTGGATACCGTATCCAAACACATCACACATCAACCAGACTTACTCTCTATCCGATTCCTGTAACTATTGGAGTATCAGCACACTGACATCCGAGGTTAAGGACACCGACATCTCAACCCTATACCGCTGTGAAGTGGGGGACAATTCGACATGTGGACAGAGCGTTCTCAATTCAACATTCTCTGTATACGGCGGTAAATATTCATCTTCAACAAGGGTAATCCCTTACTATTTCTACAATTAGGAAATAAAATCATTGATAGTCTCATTGTGATAGAAATGATTTGATACCCCATCAAACTGTCAAAGTCTCCGAGAAAACAATCTCACTGGGGATAACATACTATTGGCATTTGCTACTTGGGAAAACCAGTCTTTTTACTCTTTTTACAAAATGCTTAGACAGAAGCTTTCAGACAGAAGCTACTGCGCTTTATGCATACCGTTTTTAACATTCTTGACATCTATATTGGCCATATATGATATAAAATGTTGAATGTTAAAACGATACTTCAAAAAAGTAATCTAAAACTTCGAAAATATATGTAATGTAACTTTCTACCTTTTTCATAATGATGATTTTGTTCATTTGACTGTCAAACAATCTACAAACAAATTATATTAATTATATAACTTCCTCTTAATTGAATATTTGACAATAGGTGAAATAGGGATAAATATTACTTTCTTGTGCTTGTTATGCAATACTAAATGTAATAGAATGTTTTACTACAGTTGATGTAGATATGGTCATACAAGGGACGAAGTCTGTGATTGGTGGAATTGACGACCTTCAGATCACGTGCTCACAAAACGCGACAGGCATTGGTCTAATTGAAAACACGTCAATGGTTATATACCACCAACCGCAGGGATCTCAGTGGTACCTACTTGTAACCTTAACAAATAATATAAGTTCCGGAAATGATGTCATCACCTGGCATAACACTGGAGTGGATGAACTGTGGTCAGCTAACGGAAGTCTTGCACCATTAGTCACCTCATACCTGCAGTTGACACTCAAACATGCCAATTGTAGGAATGGCGGGGCTTATGAGTGTGTCTTACAGGGACAAGTAGGGGTCTATGGTTTCACGAAGAAAGATAGGCTAGATGTGGAGGTACAAGGTATGTAGTATCTTGATTCTGAAAATAATATTTTAGAAAGCCATGTGTGAATGTACCAGAGAGGAATTGAAATGAAAGGTACAATTTTCTTTTACGGCATTGTGTTTCTAAACCAATTGTTATTACTTTCATATTCCTTCACAATCATCGTTTTATGCGCGTATTTCAGATAATGCGGCTATAAATATATATGCACTTTCTAAGATATTGTACAAAATACTCTACTTTAAGCTGTAAGTTCCTCAAATGATTTGCCTTAAAAGGTTCAAATGATTATGTAAAATTATAATTACAATTGCATCAGTAGAACGGTCCAAGAGGCGATTCATTCGAGGAATATATACTAACCTTTCCCTTAATCTTTGTCAGCGTTGCCTGATAGAATAGAGCCGATTGAAGGGCAGTTAGATGAATTCGTATTGGCCGTTGAAGGAAGGTTTCCCGTCAGTCGGACTGTATCAATCACATGTAACAGCACAGTAGGGAACCCTCCTTTAAACCTTTTCTGGAGATTCAAGCGTGTTAATGACACAGATTACACGTTCATAAACGGAAGTGACCTCTTAGAGCTGGCTGGCACCGGTTCCTGTCAGCTTAGACGTATTAGTCAACTCCTTTGGACAGTCACCTCAGCCGATGAGAAGACGGTGTTCAACTGTATCGTCGGACCGACACCAAACAGCGCGTATCTTAATGCAACATTTACCATTATTGCAAGTAAGGAACAATTAAATATTACAAATATATATTGTATATTATATCAAATGTCAACTCATATGATTTGCGGGAGCTTGAAAAATTATCAGTATAATATGACCGGTTGGTGTATACTTGTTCTGTGTCTGGCGGCATGCATCAGTGAGATAGCTTTATACAAAAAACAACAGTTCCACTATTATAAAGAAGCACAACACGAACGTCTTGCAGTCTTCAAAACCCACATGTACTCACACACGCTACACACACGGGAGACCGTCCTTAAAATGACCCTGACTGTTAATACGTTAATTTAATCGACGTTACCACGGTTTGCCATTTTGTCATTGTCAGAATCTTGACTTTGTTCATGGATCATAGCTAGATACATTACACCATTTTCTTTGTGTTTCACCATATATCAATCGCAACTCAAATTAAGTTTTTATGCTGTAATAATTCTTGTTATTTCATGAACACATCTGATGGTGGTTAGACGCACCTGAATAGCTCTCAGTGATTGTTTTTACACATCATAAAAGACAACTGTATGTAAAGTGTCGGAAATCAAAACACACACTTTTAGTTTAAAGATACTCCATCGCCGACAGAGCATAAAATATACTCATCATTTGAACAACATTTGGTGTTTATTCGTGTGTATACATATTTCTAATTAACACAAGAAATGATATAAAATAAATTATTTTGCTTTTGGCGCATGCGCAATCAGTACTTCATTCAATATAGGACATTGTCCCACGGAAGTTTTTTAGATGCAATTGATTATTTTAAATATTTTAATCTTGAAGTAAAATTAGAAGCTCAAACTTTTCAGTGGTGATAATGGTGTAAAGAAAAATATCGTCTGCTCCCTTAATCGTCTGCTCCTGTTTTTGAGCAAAAAATACCATTTGTCGGCGATGGAGCATCTTCAATGTTTAAAAGGATTCTTGCAATGGAAAGATTTTATGCAGGGAATGGTTTTGTTTAAGATGCCTCTCTATATTAATAATGGGAATCAAACGGACGTGATGCAAGTTTTTATTTGGTGTATTGGATAAATAAAGCATTTCCCATTGTAATATGAAAAACAAAACAAAAATGACTTCACAAAACCTTAAAACATCGATGCGCATTGCACACTTAGTTTATGTCTTCTGTTTACCAGGAGACAGTACCTTACAAAGGAGGAACATGATTTTTTTTTTAGTTTTATTTTTTCATTTGATGTCTTTTGCATATAATTGAAAATAAATTACATTGTTAAATTGTACTAGTAATTCCTATTGCCTTTTGTTGTTTTTATCTGGATTGTGTATCTGCAATAATATGAACGACTGTTATAAAAAAAGTATTCAACTGAGCTCGGGCTTAGATTTTGGGAAAAAAATATAAAATATGCCATCATATATTTTATAAATTTAATTATATAAGTCTCGAATTAACAGTTGTGGTGATGACAGTATGATTTGTGTAAAACACATAATTAAGTAAAGACAGATAATCAAAGAAACAGTCCTAAATTCTTCAATATGCTATATTGTACATGACTGTCCAGCGAATCATAGTTACAGTGTGTTATGAATGCGGTTGGTTCATTAAGAATAATTCGACTTTTGTAATGAATTGACCTAAAAGACCTATTTCTTAATCTGACTTCACTTGATATATTTATACCTGTTTTGGAGTACTTCTCTTGTGTTGTGGGGCCTTGAGTGAAAAAAATAATTTGGACTAAAGCCTATTTCAACAAATGAAAAAAGACAAACATACAGAATGGCTTACCTCAACAATGCTACTATCTACTATAGGCTGAACAAGATGGATGTTTTTGCGTTGTACGTCATACTGACGTCACCGATGTTTGTGTTTTTTGTAGTACCCTGTAACGGAGATTGCTCTAAACCGGAACCCTCCACACCGTCAGATGGTGTGACGTCAGCGGTAATTGTGGCGTCCGTAGTGGCGCCATTGCTCCTTTTACTGCTTCTGATAGGCCTATTTGGATTCTGGAAGTTCCCAGGTATAAACTTATATAGAGTTATATACCTTCAAAAATATCTACAATGACAATAATATATCGAAATCCAATAATTTGATAATAAGAATTTGTTTTTTTTCCTATTAATTTTAAATAAAATAAACGAGACCGTGTCATCAAGGTTATAAAACCTGAGGAATGTTATAAAAATAAACTAACATAGCAGCATATTAGTTTATACTGCAAGCAAATTTCAAAACATGTTTATATCAATGAAATATTTGAAATTATGATACATGTGTTTTTCATTTGGTTCAAATTTTTAGGTTTCCGGACTTTACTTTTTAAACGAAAGTATTTTGGACCAAAGGTGAAACCACAAGATTTTGGGTAAGGACATGTTATTTTTAAATATAAGGAGAAACTCTTTCAATACTGTGAAGCTTTGTTTGTTTGTTTGTTTGATTTGTTAACGTCCTATTAACAGCTATGGTCATGTAAGGACGGCCTCCCATGTATGCGGTGTGTTGCGTGTATGTTGTGCGAGGTGAGTGTACTGGGAGACTGCGGTATGTTCGTGTTGTGTCTTCTTGTATAGTGGAACTGTTGCCCTTTTTATAGTGCTATATCACTGAAGCATGCCGCCGAAGACACCAAGCAACACACCCCACCCGGTCACATTATACTGACAACGGGCGAACCAGTCGTCCCACTCGCTGTGAAGCAGATATGCTGTTAGAATTGTACCTCCTGCACCAATTGCATGATCATAAAAGGCAATTAAATCCGGGGATATTATCTTTACTCTTCCTCTTAAGTTATTATCTTTTTCTTAATGTCTCCCTTGACAATGCATTTATTTTTTGGCCTCAGTCGACCTTCGCCCTTGTGAGGAAGGTTTTGGTTTATAAAACCTGCCCCTTTAGAAATGGTAGTTTCTGCCACTGCTTAAAGATGCTCCACCGCTGACAAATGGTATTTTTTCACTATCAAAAACAGGAGCAGACGATTTAGTATTTTTCTTCAGTTACAAAAGTTACTTACTTTGCACCATTACCACCGTTGAAAAGTTTGAGCTTCTAATTTTACTTCAAGTTGAAAATATGAAAAATAATTAATTGCATCCCGAAAAAATTCCGTGACACTATATCCTTTATGGAATGATGTACTTATTGCGCATGCACCAAAGGGGAATAAATATGTTTTTGTGTTAATGATATATATAACACAGCCTTCCAAAACATACATATAACACAGCCTCCCAAAACATACATATAACACAGCCTCCCAAAACATACATATAACACAGCCTCCCAAAACATACATATAACACAGCCTCCCAAAACATACATATAACACAGCCTCCCAAAACATACATATAACACAGCCTCCAAAACATACATATAACACAGCCTCCCAAAACATACATATAACACAGCCTCCCAAAACATACATATAACACAGCCTCCCAAAACATACATATAACACAGCCTCCCAAAACATACATATAACACAGCCTCCCAAAACATACATATAACACAGCCTCCCAAAACATACATATAACACAGCCTCCCAAAACATACATATAACACAGCCTCCCAAAACATACATATAACACAGCCTCCCAAAACATACATATAACACAGCCTCCCAAAACATACATATAACACAGCCTCCCAAAACATACAATATATAAAACACAGCCTCAAAAACATATATACACAGCCTCCCAAACACATACATATAACACAGCCTCCCAAACAACATACAACATATACATACACAGCCTCCCAAAATATTCATATAACACAGCCTCCCAAAACATACATATAACACAGCCTCCAACCCAAAACAAGCTCAACATACATTAAATAGCCTCCAAAACATACATATAACACAGCCTCCCAAAACATTCATATAACACACAGCCTCCAAAACATTCATATAACACAGCCTCACAAAACATATAACACACAGCCTCCCAAAACATACATATAACACAGCCCCAAAACATATATAACACACAGCCTCCCAAAACATAATATAACACAGCCTCCCAAACATAATATAACACAGCCCCAAACATAATAAACACAGCCTCCAAAACATACATATAACACAGCTTCCAAAAACATGTACATATAACACAGCCTCCCAAAACATTCATATAAACACAGCTTCCAAAACATTCATATAACACAGCCTCCCAAAATATTCATTTAACACAGCCTCCAGAATATACATATAACATAACCTCCCAAAACATTCATATATCTTAGAATCCCAAAACATACATATAACAAAAGAACACATTACATACATATCACACAACAACACATTGCATACATATCACACAACAACATATTGCATACATATAACACAACAACACATTACATACATATCACACAACAACACATTGCATACATATCACACAACAACACATTGCATACATATCACACAACAACATATTGCATACATATCACATAACAACACATTATGTACATATCACACAACAACGTATTACATACAGGGGAGAATTGACCCTGATTGTTAATAGAAGGTTAATCCTAATCAACCAATCAAAGCAATGCATTTGAAACACAAACATAAGCTGATGCTACAAATCCCGCTAAATCATCTTATTTCGAGTTACAACTGTTTTATTCTTTATTTTGTAAAATTGGCTGGGTTATATAACCATGGTTGTATTGTATGAAACACAAAAGAAACTGTGCTAGATAAACGTTGTTCTTCTAAAACTTTATTCCCTCAACGATTAAAACCACGTCTTAAAATAATTTCGCGGTGTTGTGTTCAAACATTATAATGTCCTGTCTGTTTGAACACTGTCTGGTCACGGCTGTATCATTGTAACGTTTTAATATCTTAAAGTACCGTGATCGCAATCACTGTCATAAGATGCAACAGCGATCGAATTAGTGCTTCTGAAGTTTTTTTTTTGTATGACAAATATATTTCGAAGTTGTAAGATCCTGACACAAAATTGTTGAATGTGTATTCCTAGACATGAAGACTTGACATAAACGATAAGAAACCACGTTGGCCATTATTTTTGAACTATTAGAATGCCCCACAGCGATAGTTTGTTGAACTAAGTATACATGTATTTACATTTACTGCAAAGAAAACTGCATCATTTTCGACTTCTATATTTTAGGAGGGATACCGCCTTGGACTTGAATGGCGTCGGTACATCTGCACCTCCTACAGGTACATCTGCGCCCCCTACCGGTACGTCGCTGGTAAATGGATCTGTCAAATAGGAGGGAAGTAAATATATCAGCGCACGGTGATTGGTTTGCTATGAATAACCCGCCGTTACCGTGCAATGGAGAGACAAACAAATCGAATATGTCTGATATTCCCATTAGTATGTCACACGGCCAAAGAAGCTTTTCTATATAAAGAGACATTCTTAATGAGTCATTTTTAATTGCTATTATTTCTGAATAACGGACATGATTTTTAATTGCTATTATTTCTGAATAACGACCATGGTTTTGTAAGGTTTGGTAGACAGCGTTTTGCGTCTAAACATATTGTACGTTGGTGTCATGACTAAAGCAAACCATACAGTACTGTAAACCAACTTCGCGATCCGAATAAATTTGCGAAAGTTTTTCTCCGCGAGCTAACATCAAAATCATTGGTACTGATTTTTTTTCAATCCGTGAATGTTAATCTTCGCGAACATGTTTTGAAATGAAATTAAGAAGCCTCGAAAGAAATTGGTTTACAGTAATTTTAAGCAAAATCTGAAATATGTATCGTAAATCATGTTGTTGTATGTAAAATGTGTACAGTGTTGGTTGGTTTTTATGTATTGTGATTATAACGCAAATACCGAATATTTAATTTGACGACATTTTATTGGCATGGCTTTATTTCATATTCCCTATGCATTTATATAGTAAAAAAGTATGGTTTTCCCTCAAGATATGTTGAATGCTTACGTCATATATGTTTAATATTCCGTAATGCTCGGTTAGTACTTTTGCTGTTATTCGGCAGCTAATATAACTCGGCATATTCCGTACCCACATAAATGATGCCAAAATCAACCGAGGTTTGCCATACAGGCCAAAATCAACCGAGGTTTGCCATACAGGGACTATTTCCAGAAGCATAAACAATTCACGATACGTTTTCCGCGAATTTTTTTGAAACAGTATCCTCATTTTACATAATATATAGTTCGGGAATCCTTTGTTAAATTAATACCAGAGCTACATTCGTTACATTAGTTTTATTTATCCCATACTTGACAGGGTTTTTCTCCAATATTTGATAGGGGTATCCCGCATTTGCTAGGGAAGCCTCGGGTTCGCCAGCCAATATATTTCACTCGGGATGAGATATCGCTGTCCACCCATGAAGGATTCCGTTAGTTTTACGACATGCGTTAGTTCTAATACAAGTCGAGTAATTAACGCAATGAAAGTTTTATTGATAGTAATCCAACAAATTTGTTATACGTATATAATATTTTACTGTGGTATATAGAGGATCTGACAATGTCCTATTTGCCATTATGATATGATGCCATTTGGAATGTTTGAGCCAATCAGATTCCAGGACTTTGTAGATAAATATCGAGTTTACAATAAATACTGGAGAACTTGAATAAATGTATTTCTGAAATAATTTCGTACTCAAGACAAAGGAAGGATATCACTTTGGGCCGTTTTACGTCCACTCAGTGATAAGCAAAATATTTTGCATGAAGATACATTAGGGTCAGCTATATATTGTATGCTATTCAGAATTATCCTATTTTTTCTGCGATCATGATAATTTCAGAGGTCAAAGGTCAAAGGTAATACCCCTTCTTTAGACAATAAACACTTAAATGTAAGACACTAGTTTGTATAGGTCATTAGAAAACTGATGTTGATAGCCGATATTTAATGGCTTCACCCAAGTAATAGGAAATGCCACAAGTGTATTACCTAAGATAAGGCAAATAAAACATAACTAATAAAGCCTATTACAGTGGAACCTCCCGAAACCGATCATGGTGGGTGCACATAATTTCGGCCGGTTTTGAGAAGGTTCGGTTTTGGGAAGTTCCACTGTAATTACTCTTATTCATTATTATAATTATTGTGGCGTAAATGGTCACGGCTCTATTTTTACAAAGATTAAAACCGGGCTACCGACAAATATTATGGCGAGCCTTAAATGAAGCAAATATGTTCAAGGACACACATTCAAAAGGGGTCAAAGTTCACAAGTTCAAGAGGGCACAAGTTCAAGGTCACAAGTTCACGAGGGCACAAAATTATCTAACCCTGGATACTCAGAGTGTCCGCGGTCAAAGTTCAGGAGTTGATATTCTAAAATATTCTAAGAGGAAGTTCAAGGAAGCGCATGCGCTGTACTTAATTCCTGTAAAGAAAGGGAAACTACAAGAATGTTCTAACAACATTAATTAAACATATTAATTGTGAAAGGGGAGATTACTCTGGCTGCCTTCCTTCAATAACGACATCTGTTTGCTATTCGAAAATAGATGGTAATACTGAATAACCTAGTGCGCTTATTTTTGACATGGAGTCAATGACAAAACATCCTGACTCGACGTTATTATTCAAGGACGTCGTGTCAAAATGACGGCCTTCGCTGAATTTTCATGATTATATTCGTCGAAATGTAGGTTGTATTACTAGATGAAAAGTGTCTTTAATATGTATTCATTTCAAATGATATTTTATGAAACTCGTCTCGCAAAAGGCTCGGGTTTTTAAATATCACACCCAAAAGGCTCGCAAAGATAACAAGTTTTTATAATTGTTGTTTTTAAACATCGCACGAAATGGAACAATCATTTCAAATCCTATGTTGTTTAAAATAAAAAGCAAGAGGAAGCTTACATGTATGAATGAGAGATAAAGCAAGAATAATATACATACAAGTGTGAGAGATAAAACAAGTTAAAGTTTACATACACGTATGAGAGATAAAGCAAGGAAAAGTTTACATACACGTATGAGAGATAAAGCACGGAAAAGTTTACATACACGTATGAGAGATAAAGCAAGGAAAAGTTTACATACATGTATGAGAGATAAAGCAGGGAAAAGTTTACATACATGTATGAGAGATAAAGCAAGGAAAAGTTTACATACATGTATGAGAGATAAAGCAAGGAAACGTTTACATACATGTGTGAGAGATAAAACAAGTTAAAGTTTACATACACGTATGAGAGATAAAGCAAGGAAAAGTTTACATACGAGTGTGAGAGATAAAGCAAGGAAAAGTTTACATACACGTATGAGAGATGAAGCACGGAAAAGTTTACATACACGTATGAGAGATAAAGCAAGGAAAAAATTACATACACGTATGAGAGATAAAGCAAGGAAAAATTTACATACACGTATGAGAGATAAAACAGATAAAAGTTTACATACATGTATGAGAGATAAAGCAAGGTAAAGTTTACATACATGTATGAGAGATAAAGCAAGGAAAAATTTACATACATGTACAATGTATGAGAGATAAAGCAGGGAAAAGTTTACATACACGTATGAGAGATAAAGCAAGGAAAAGTTTACATACACGTATGAGAGATAAAGCAAGGAAAAGTTTACATACACGTATGAGAGATAAAGTAGGGAAAATTTTACATACATGTATGAGAGATAAAGTAGGGAAAATTTTACATACATGTATGAGAGATAAAGCAGGGAAAAGTTTACATACACGTTTGAGAGATAAAGCAAGGAAAATTTTACATACATGTATGAGAGATAAAGCAGGGAAAAGTTTACATACATGTATGAGAGATAAAGCAAGGAAAATTTTACATACACGTTTGAGAGATAAAGCAAGGAAAATTTTACATACATGTATGAGAGATAAAGCAGGGAAAAGTTTACATACATGTATGAGAGATAAAGCAAGGAAAAGTTTACATTCACGTATGAGAGATAAAGCAAGAAAAAGTTTATATACACGTATGAGAGATAAAGCAAGGAAAAGTTTACATACCTGTATGAGAGATAAAGCAGGGAAAATTTTACATACATGTATGAGAGATAAAGTAGGGAATATTTTACATACATGTATGAGAGATAAAGCAAGGAAAAGTTTACATACACGTATGAGAGATAAAGCAAGGAAAAGTTTACATACATGTATGAGAGATAGAGCAAGGACAAATTTACATACATGTATGAGAGATAAAGCAAGGAAAAGTTTACATACACGTATGAGAGATAAAGCAGGGAAAAGTTTACATACATGTATGAGAGATAAAGCAAGGAAAAGTTTACATACACGTATGAGAGATAAAGTAGGGAAAAGTTTACATACATGTATGAGAGAAAAAGCAAAGAAAAGTTTACATACACGTATGAGAGATAAAGCAAGGAAAAGTTTACATACATGTATGAGAGATAAAGCAGGGAAAAGTTTACATACATGTATGAGAGATAAAGCAAGGAAAAGTTTACATACACGTATGAGAGATAAAGCAAGGAAAAGATTACATACACGTATGAGAGATAGAGCAAGGACAAATTTACATACATGTATGAGAGATAGAGCAAGGACAAATTTACATACATGTATGAGAGATAAAGCAAGGAAAAGTTTACATACATGTATGAGAGATAAAGCAGGGAAAAGTTTACATACACGTATGAGAGATAAAGCAAGAAAAAGTTTATATACACGTATGAGAGATAAAGCAAGGAAAAGTTTACATACATGTATGAGAGATAAAGCAGGGAAAAGTTTACATACACGTATGAGAGATAAAGCAAGGAAAAGTTTACATACATGTATGAGAGATAAAGCAGGGAAAAGTTTACATACATGTATGAGAGATAAAGCAAGGAAAAGTTTACATACATGTATGAGAGATAAAGCAGGGAAAAGTTTACATACACGTATGAGAGATAAAGCAAGGAAAAGTTTACATACATGTATGAGAGATAGAGCAAGGACAAATTTACATACATGTATGAGAGATAAAGCAGGGAAAAGTTTACATACATGTATGAGAGATAAAGCAAGGAAAAGTTTGCATACACGTATGAGAGATAAAGCAAGGAAACGTTTACATACACGTATGAGAGATAAAGCAAGGAAAATTTTACATACATGAATGAGAGATAAAGCAGGGAAAAGTTTACATACACGTATGAGAGATAAAGCAAGGAAAATTTTACATACATGTATGAGAGATAAAGCAAGGAAACGTTTACATACATGTGTGAGAGATAAAACAAGTTAAAGTTTACATACACGTATGAGAGATAAAGCAGGGAAAAGTTTACATACACGTATGAGAGATAAAGCAGGGAAAAGTTTACATACATGTATGAGAGATAAAGCACGGAAAAGTTTACATACATGTATGAGATAAAGCAAGGAAACGTTTACATACATGTATGAGAGATAAAGCAAGGAAAATTTTACATACATGTATGAGAGATAAAGCAAGGAAAAGTTTACATACATGTATGAGAGATAAAGCAGGGAAAAGTTTACATACATGTATGAGAGATAAAGCAAGGAAAAGTTTACATACACGTATGAGAGATAAAGCAAGGAAACGTTTACATACACGTATGAGAGATAAAGCAGGGAAAATTTTACATACGAGTGTGAGAGATAAAGCAAGGAAAAGTTTACATACACGTATGAGAGATGAAGTAGGGAAAAGTTTACATACATGTATGAGAGATAAAGCAGGGAAAAGTTTACATACATGTATGAGAAATAAAGCAAGGAAAAGTTTACATACATGTATGAGAGATAAAGCAAGGAAAAGTTTTACATACACGTATGAGAGATAAAGCAAGGAAAAGTTTACATACATGTATGAGAGATAAAGCAAGGAAAAGTTTACATACATGTATGAGAGATAAAGCAAGGAAAAGTTTACATACATGTATGAGAGATAAAGCAAGGAAAAGTTTACATACATGTATGAGAGATAAAGCAAGGAAAAGTTTACATACACGTATGAGAGATAAAGCAGGGAAAAGTTAACATACATTTCATTAATGTTCAAGAGGTCACAAAAAGACTGAGATTACGTCAGTGGGAGAAGTCATTGAAGAAAGTTCTGAAAATTGATCAATACGAAAATTATTACGATTAAAATATTCCAAATAGATCGGCGTGCTATATTTATCTTTGCACATCTGGTTTATTGGTGGTACTGATTCTTGTAGTCTTCGACGGCCATGATTCAGTAATATAACACTATAAAAAGGGCAAGAGTTCCACTATACAAAAAACATAAGAGTATACCGCAGTCTCCCACAAAACTCAGCCGCGCCTCGACAGAGCTTAACATCCATGCAGTATGTTATGATTAGTAGTAAAATTTAATACTTTAATTTTTTCAACCAATTTACGGATATTTCCATGTTTTCTAATGTGCTCTATGCAACCATTTCAGCCAATCAGAGACAAAATTACTTTTACGGTATAAAATGATAATATACATGTTTAAACCAATAAAAATGCTTGCTACGAGCAAGATTGAATTATTTGAAGGTTTAATTATATTTGAATGGATGTGATAGTATAAATTAGGAGAAAAACATCATTGGAATAATATGTACTTGGACGTTTCTAAAGATTGGTCTCTTTCTTTAGCTCTGAGTCAAAGGATAGCAGTGAAAACTCCGTCAGACCTGGTAATGTAATTATGGTCAGACCTGGTAATGTAATTATTATTCTCTAAATGATATCTTAACGAATCCAAATATGGTGATAATTATTGTTTTACAAAAGCAGTAAGGTCTCCAAAACATCATACTATAATATTAATTATTATGTAATATTTTCGGACACCAAGAAGCATTTTCGAGGAAAATAAACATTAATTTGGCGAATTTAGAATTTGTTACAGCCTACTAAAAATTCTAAAAGGGGATGTCAAATTTTTAAAACAAAAGATTTCTTGTGACATCATCCGGAAGTTACCCTGGTATACACTTGTAAACGTTGCAATTGTCTTTTTTCAGGTGTTTATATCCTAGCTTTTAATACCAATAGCAATATTCACATCCATCAATTGAGAAAAAGGAACATACTTGGATACTTTAAGATGGACGACGAAAGAACATACAATAAGACCATGCGCCATGACATGACTCTTATATTAGTGTGTACAACTTTTAATCAGCGAATCATTCATGAAAACCGATCACCTTTAATTCCATTTTATAGTTCCCAGTGAAAGTAGCGAATAGTGTTGAATTAAGATGGTAAAGATAAGCGCTTTCCTGTCAATTATAACATATAATTGCTAATATTTTATTTTGGTATAAGTGACCTTGAAGTGACTTTGGAGGTAAAATTGTATGATGGAGTGTAATTTCCAGCTTATCGTGGTGGTAAGAATAACTATGTTAAAGTCTTTTAACACATGATTGACGGTCATATGTTTAGAGAAATGAATGCATATGTAGGTACATTTTATGACATTAAATCTATGTGCTCACATTGACCTTCTATTATTATCGCCAAAACACTATTATAATTTGAGAATATTCAGATCGTTTTAAAAAATGGTTTCCGCGAAGTAAAGAGGTTATGTTAAGCAGAAAATTTATTACCATGCCATTTCATGTGGGTATCTCAAAGGAAAAGCAATAAAAATGGTATCAAATACTGCTGAATTATCCCTCAGTCATTAGCTTTCTCAAACACATCTCGAGGCGAATAAACTGGATCATCCCTATGGACATAACATCAGTTAATATTTATTAATGTCACGTAATCATTACTATCCAGTCAAATATCAATAAGGGAAATAGGGTCAACAGGATCAGAGGTATTTTTATACGACCTATAGTCATTAATGTTTCGTCCGTCGTCATCTGACATGGTCCTGAAAAGGTGATCATCCACAGCTACCATCTTCAAAACACATTTTGGATTTCTTTTCAAGTTCTAATGGTGAGATTTATATGAAATTTGCGTGAAATTATCACGACTTGGTCCTGACAAAGTGCAGATATTTTTTCGGGTCTATCCGAAATCCAAGATGGCCACCACAGCCGCCGTCTTTTAAACACATTTCGATCTTCTCAAGTTCTGCCGCTGCGATTTGACTGAAACGCGCCTAAAATGATCCCGACATGGTTCCGACAATGTGTTGTTATTTTTCGTGTCAATTAAAAATCAAAGATGGCCATCACAGCCGCTATCTTGAAAACAAATTTTGAACTATTTGAGTTCTACAGGTGCGATTTTGATGAAACATGGCTGAAATTATCCTGACATGGTCTGGACTAAATGTTTTGCGTTGATATCAAACCGAAGATAGCCACCATATCTAATTCTTATACGACTGTTAAAAGTTTAATTAAATATTGTGATTATAACGCAAATATGGAATGTTTAATTCAACAACCATTTATTGGCATGCCTTCATTTTATATTCCCTATGGATTTATATAGTAAAAAAGTATAGTTTTCCCTCAAGATATGTTGAATGCTTACGTCATACATGTTTTATATTCCGTAATGTTCGGTTATTAATTTTGCTGTTATTCGGCAGCTAATATTACTCGGCATATTCCGTACCCACCTAAATGATGCCAAAATCAACCGAGGTTTGCCAAATAAGATATATGCATTCCTATGTATACAGGGACTATTTCCAGAAGCGTAAACAATTCACGATACGTTTTCCGCGATATGTTTTGAAACAGTATCCTCGTTTTACATAATATATAATTCGGGAATCCTTTGTTAAATTAATACCAGAGCTACATTCGTTGCATTCGTTTTATTTATACCATACTTGACAAGGGTTTTCTCCCATATTTGATAGGGGTATCCCGTATTTGCTAGGGAAGCCTAACGTTCGCCAGCCAAAATGTATCGTTAATTCTGTCGTAATGCAATTCTTATCTGAAATTTAGCATTAACCTTGGTTTGACTTAGACATGTAATATATACGATAGATAACGCAGTATGTATTGTGCCTTTATCAAACAATCCTCCGATATTCAATGACTTCACTCAAGTAATAGGATATGCCAAGGATTTATAAATGGGAAGGATTCGTCACTTTCACTTTACATTACTAAACACCACGCGAGACGCCTATGAACCGGGAATAAAAACCATTTTTCTCAACAAATACTTGTCTTATCAAGTCAAACGAAACACCAATGTAAAGTTTATTAAATTTCACAACGTTTATTGCTTGCTTTAAGGACGGAAGATTTAGAAGATATGTCTTAAATTTTCTTTAAAAAATACAACAGCTCATGAACCTACGGCCCGCTTCAGAAAGCAAGACGGTAAACCTCGCACCCGCAAGCTACATCAAAGGCTGCGCCGGCAGATATCAAAGGAAAATCAGTCATCGCCCAACGTCACGGTCAGTGCACAAACACAAAAGCGCCTGCGTTGCACTTTCCCAAAACCCAGTGTGACTTATCCTTTTCATATACGTCCTTGGATATGCCAATAGTGTAATACTGTATAACCTGGTGCGCTTTTCCTTGACAGGAAATCAAGGACAAAACCTCCTGACTCGACGTCATTATTCCAGGACGTCGTGACAAAATGGCGGCCTTCGTTGAATTTTCGTTACACATTTTGGTGATGAAATTTTTCGAAATGTAGGTTGTAGTTCTACGATAAAAAGTGTTTTTAATATGTATTCAAATTAGATTTTATGAAACTCGTCTCGCAATGGTTCGCAAAAATATTTACGCGGACGTAGCCTCTTTCTTTGGCTCTGAGTAAAAGGATAGCAGTGAAAAATTAGTTAGACCTGGTAAGGTCTTGCTGATTTTTTGTAATCATTTATAATACTCTCAAAGATGTCTTAAATAATCCAAATATGGTGATTATTATTGTTTTAAAAAAGCAGTAAGGACCCCATAGCATCATACAATACCACATGTAGTATTTTTGGATACTGAGAAGAATCTTCAGGGGATAAATAAACATTAATTCGACGAATTCAAAATTCAGGAAGTTACCCTGGTATATACTTGTACAATGTTACAGTTGTCTATTTCATGTGTTTAAATCATCGCTTTTTTACCAATAGCAATATTCACATCCTCCAAGTGGAAAAAGGAACATGTTTGGATACTTCAAGATGGACGACGAAAGGACAGACAATGGACAGACAATGCGTCATGACATAAGTACACTATCCCTTCGGACCAGATGACCTAAATATTATTGTGTACACCTTTTACACCTTTTAATCAACGAATCATTCATAAAAAGAGATCACTTATAATTCCATTTTATAGTTTCCGCTGCAATACAAGCGAATAGTGTTAAATAAAGATAGCGGATGATAAGCGATTTTCTGTCAATTATCAGACATAATGGCTAATATTTCATTTTGGTATAAGTGACCTTTAATTGACTTCGGGGGTTTTAATTATATTGTAAAGTGCATTTCATTTCCAGCATAAGGAAATATCGTGGCGGTAAAAACAACTATGTTAAAAACCTTTCAACATCATGAATGACGGTAATATGTTTTAAAGAAATGAATGCACATGTATCCACTTTTTATGACAACAACTAAATACACTCACATTGACCTTCTGTTATTTCCGTTTGTCAAACACTACTATCACAATATTGTGTGAGAATTTTCAGATTTTTTAAAGATGGGTTCCCGTGTATGTAAGTGTTTTTAAATCGGAAAATGTATTACCATGTACATTTTATATCGGCATATTAAAGACATATCAATACAAATGGTATCAAATACTGCTGAATTATCCCTCAGTCATTAGTTTTCTCAAATACATCTCGAGGCGGATAAACTGGATCATCCCTATGGACATATCATTAGTCAATATTTATTAATGTCGCGTGATTATTGCTATCCAGCCAGATATCAATAAGAGAAAATAGAGTCAACAGGATCAGAGGTAATTTTTATACCGCCTATAGTCATCATGTTTCTTCCGTCGTCGTATGACATGGTCCCGAAAAGGTGTTGTTATTTTTCGGGGGATCAGCCACAGCCACCATCTTCAAAACACATTTTGAAGTTCTTTTCAAGTTCTACTGGTGAGATTTATCTGAAAATTGCGTGAAATTATCACGACTTGGTCCTGACAAAGTGCAGATAATTTTTTCGAGTCGATCCGAATTCCAAGATGGACTTCACACGCTATCTTGAAAACTCATTTCGAACTTCTGCTCAATTTCTACCGATGCGATTTGGTTAAAACATGGCTGAAATGATCCTGATATGGTCCTGACAAATTGTTCGTATTTTTCGGGTCAATTAGAAAGATGTCTACCACAGCCGCTGTCTTTAAAACACATTTTGAACTTCTTCATAAGTTCTACAGGAGCGATTTGACTGAAAATTGCCTGAAATGATCCCGAAGGGCAAAGCATCAATTAGCTGCCTTGGAAAACGTTTTACTAGTATTTAGAATAGCCGACTTGCCGTTTTTTCAAGCAAATACAATACAATATCCAAAAGTCAATTAAGTTCTGACACGGACATTCAACTGATGTTGATATATTTGTTCTTCAGACACTTATATCATTTAATTTGCATAATAAAAAAAAACCTATAAACAGCATTTGTTGACTTTAGAATGGCGTTCGGTACTATATGGAAAGTTGGTTCATGGAAAAATCTTCGTAAAAGTAAATTTTGGAATTAATATTATAAAGAATATGTATGAAAATATCAAGATAATTATGTACTCATGTTAGCCAATTAACCTACAAATCAGACCTATTTTCACTTAAAACTTTAATTGTATGCTGATGACAACATTCTTTTGTTGGAAACTTCCGCATGTTTAACAAAGGCCCTTGATGGGTTTTTTTCAAAAATATTATTAAACATAAAAGCTCAAAGTAAATGTTTTTTTCCTGACGCAAATTTTACAGCCATCATGGATTTAAGTTTAACGTTAAAATCATAGAAGAGGTTTGTAGTTTTAGTTACCTGGGTGTAATTTTTTACATTGGTATTTTTCAAATGAAAACATTTTCAAATGAAAACAGAAGCTATGTGAGCAAGTACAAAAATCTCAACTGATCACAAGATAAAAAATCCACATCTACCAGCTGACTTACAGTTTAAAAATGTATGAGAAACTTCATTATTGTTGCATGGATATGAAATATAGGGCTATGCAAAAATGAAAACTATTGAACGAATTCATCTGAAATCTTGTATTGGAACGTAATGAATGTAGAGCATCGTAGTGATACAGAATTAATTAGATTGATAGTTGTGTATTGTATAGCCAATACACTAGATACAAAATAACTTTATTTTTTGTATGTCATATCCAGTATCTTATCATCAATTACAATGTAAAACTTTTTTTTTCAAGTTGAACATTATATTTTGTTTTGATAAAACTTTCATGTTACATGACCTTTAATCATCATTTAATTTAGTCAATATTTATATGAAAAGAATATCTATGAAGAGTACGCTTTTTATTGTTTATATATGATAAATGAACTACTTATTATATATGTATATTATACACAAATGCATATTGTGTTCTGGTGTATTGCAGTAGACGTAGGTTCAGTCATAGTTCACTAATTGTTATCATTTTGTATAATAGATTATACTAACCAATGAATGTTGAAGAATCGTAATGACGTGGTTCGCTAATTTTCTAATGACGTTGTATAAAACTGGAAGACGGTAGATCCATGGCACTTGACGAATCAAGATGGACGCGTTAATGCTTGCTCTCGTTGCTTTAGTTCCGTTGGTGTTTGGTAAGTATTCCTTTTATTATCATTACCAAATGGGATACGCGAGTGATAAATTTCTAATTCAATACTGTGCAGGACACAAGAAATAAGTAACATGCTTACAGTGCACATGAAACTTCAATGGTGGCAGTATCTGCAAGATCTGACAATGATACTGAAGATTATTTACTCTCCAGAGACAACGTTCAGGTTTACAGCGACAAATCCTTTACAATTTATCTTTATGATTTATCTAACGAAGTTCGTTTAATGTTCTCATCATTAGTATCGGCATGTTATCAAATAACCATGACTATTTTTCATGAAATTATTTGAAAGTTTCACACAACAACAGAAAGAACCCACGGTTATTTCTTCTTACACGGTATTCAATGTTCCTATTGAAGTTGAAACGAAAAGTTCTATATTGTTGATGTACAGGACCCGGAGCCATGGCCGATACGGTTACAGGAGCACCTCCAGATATTCCAGCCGGTAAATAAACCTTTCCTACTGCAAACGGAACACTTTTATCTCATCGGCTTCATTTTTCCTACATACTGTAAAATTACACGTGTATTACGAATTTCCTTCTTTATTCCGAATTCTATTGCTTTAATGTCGTTGGTTGTTAAGTTCACAACTGATTTTGTTGAAAATATATATAAAAAAACTCGTGCAAAAAATGGAAGGAAGACTGATAAAAAAATCACATTGTAGACACTTATGTTTTGCTGCCAACATCAGATGGCAGCCATAGATTTCACCCTAAACCTAAATAATATTTTTATCGTCGTCTCAGGTTATATTTAACTCTGCATGAAATGGTTTACGGTTGAACGTTCTTTGAAAACTAAGCTTAGTATGAATGAATGTTTGGGTTGCAAGGTAGTCAGATCACCTTTTTTGCCATATATCCTATTGTTTTATACATAGCTGCATCCTCAATACTCCAGGGGTTCCGATCACTTACGATCTCAATACCAATGGACTATTGCATAGTAAAACTGGAGGCAACAGAACAGTAATTTAATCCTTTGATGCACATTAAAAGAGCCGTGTAATGGTAAAATGTGGTTGACTGTGTGGCTTTGAAGTTGAGCATCGCTCTCTCTTCAAAGGATTTTCTGTAGGCCTCTGATTGTTTCAGATTTGTTCCCCTGAGCTGCCTTCAGTTTTACTATGAAATAGTCAAGGGGTGTAAAGATCGTCAATGATCGGAACCCCTGGAGTACCGAGGACGACACAGCCATTGTTCAAAACGTTATCAGTTTGCTGTTAATAATACAAACACCATTTGTTGGTAAACAATTTTAGAAAAAAATGTCTGCTGACCTTCATTACGCTTCACATCGAGTAAATATAATATCATCTTAAGATAAAACTCACCAAAACGTCCTTGTGTAATTACCTGACATTCCATTCCACCTTTTAATTTTCTGGTTTTTTCTTACCGAACTGAGTAGCAGTTTCTGTGGTTTAGTTAAGAACATAAAGGAAACAATAATCTCATCGCAAGAAACAGCACGAATACGCCGAAGTCTCTCAAAAGACATGAACTCACAAACAATATGATATTTCTCCCCAGACTTCTGCAAAGGCAAAGTTAACGGTAACTATGAGCATCCAACGAGTTGTTATGACTTCATTGCCTGCTCCAATGGCTACCCGCATCTGATGGTGTGTCCAGCCAATCTTATGTTTAATGAGAACACGGGGAACTGTGAACAAAGCCATGCTGACCCACGGTGTGGTATGTATGCATTTATATAGAAAAAAAATCATATTTATCATAACCATGAAAATGATTACATTTTAATAATATATATATAACACTACAAACATGTTTCTTATTAATATAGTTCAATAGCAAAATAGATTTAATTTAATATTTTCATCTAAAATGGTTTGTAGTAATGCCGGATAGAAGTGGCGATCATTTAAATAACAGATAAGCAAACATAAACGGTTATATACCGGTCATGTAAATAAATGGTTAGGTGACACTATATATATTGTACTGGTCATTTACGTTTGATGAAGATGAAGTTTGATGAAGATACAGTGCGGTCATCGAAACGTCACGAGTAACACTTTTCTTTATTGTGTCAAATAACCATTTAAATAACATTCTTACCAGCCTGTAGAATATGTTTCACAATACACTGAGGAGAATTAAATCATTTTTACTTATGAATAATCATACATAATGTGGAAACAGTGCAAATGTCTAAAGTTTACTTCAAGATTGCTTATTTATTTCTAGATATGTATTAATTTTGGTGTATTTATTTCGAAATGATAATCTAGAATCAATTTTGCCTACAGAAACTTTGCCTATCTCATCAGATCTTACACAGGCCATAATTTAGAAAAATATAGAAATTTGTTACTGATTATTTTCAGTAAATATTGGTCTAGAATTTCAATAAAATTTTCGCAATTATTTCAGACGACTGTGCTACGACGCCAGATCTTCGTCACCATAGTGGTAGCTATGAAGTCACCAGACCTTTCTTAAATGACGACAAAAGGGTCCGATATGGATGTAAGGAGTTTATGGATCCTGAGCCGAAGAGTTTCTGTCCCGTCTCTAGGTGTGTAAACGATGCGTGGACTCAAGCCACTTTGTCCTGTTCAGGTAGGAATTTAAATTATAAATATTGCTTATGCTGATTTTGACCGTATATTTTCACCACAGTTTAGGTTTTTGTGTAGTAAGTACGGTAATACATGGTGTGTTTGACTTTGTATGTAATTTACGACAACAACTTTGTATGTAATTTATAACTGTGTGACTTTAAATGTGTATGTAATGTATAACTGTGTTACTTTGTATGTGATCTTGTGTGACTTTGTACTTAATCTATTACTGTGTGACATTGTATGCAATCTAAAACTGTGTGACTTTGTATGCAATCTATAACTGTGTGACATTATATGCAATCTATAACTGTGTGACATTGTATGTAATCTATAACCGTGTGACATTGTATGCAATCTATAACTGTGTGACATTGTATGTAATCTATGATTGTGTGCCTTTGTATTAAGCATTGATGTCACTATTTTTTAATTTTATCGGGGTATGAAAAAAAAATTGTTTGCAAACTGTGTGAATCCGCGTAGCGGATTCTCACATAAGTTTGCAAACAATTTTTTTTTCATAACCCGATAAAATTAAAAAATAGTGACATCAATACTTATAATTAATTTTATACTCTATTTGATAAAATGAAGTATGTTTAAATGTAACATTATAGTGTTTTTTCAAGGGATTCTTTTTTCCGAATCAATACGCAACGTCAATGTCTCTATTGTGACGTCACGTTAACGTCGGGGTTTCGCGCCATTCTCGGATTTTTTTTTCATAGTGGTATGCAAAAAAAATATTGGCCAATCAGAAAGCCAGATTTGGTATGAAAACAAAGAAAAATTAATTATTGCAATTTATAACTGTGTGACATTGTATGCAATCTATAACTGTGTGACATTATATGCAATCTATAACTGTGTGACATTGTATGTAATCTATAACCGTGTGACATTGTATGCAATCTATAACTGTGTGACATTGTATGTAATCTATGATTGTGTGCCTTTGTATGCAATTTATAACTGTGTGACATTGTATGCAATCTATAACTGTGTGACATTGTATGTAATCTATGATTGTGTGACTTTGTATGCAATTTATAAATGTGTGACTTTGTTTGTAATCTATAACTGTAAGACTTTGTATGTAATTTATAACTGTGTGAATTTGTATGCATTATATAACTGTGTGACTTTCTATGTAATCTATAACTGTGTGAAAATACATGTAATCTGTAACTTTTTGACATTGTGTGTAATCTATAAATGTGTGGCATTGTAGTTAATCAAATACTATGGTACTTTGTATGTAATGTATAACTGTGTGACATTGTATGTAATCTATAATCGATCAATTGGCTCGATTTCAATATTGGCCCACTTTATCTTGTACATGTATTGGCCAAGTTTATCCATATACTGGGCCAGTTTTGTTATGATATTTCTCATATTGTTACCGATATGAAAGTAGTAAATTAATAAGTATATATGATTCTTATGACATGATACATGTTTGGATGTAATTTTGTGTTCAAATTAATATAGTGTTGTATGCTGTATGTATATTTTTAATATGTGACTGTGTGTAACATTGTATTATTTATGACTGCGTATGACATGCGTGCTATGAACGCCTACACTAAATGAGCTTGTATCATTCACAGCTAAGGACCATTTGTATCCTGAAGACGAAATATATGAAGGAAAAGTCTCCTGTACACTGGGCGGCATTCCTTGCCAGAGATGGGACAGTATCTTTCCTCACGACCCGCAGTATTTACAGAATAGGTCGGACCTTCATAACTGGTGTCAGCCAGTTATATCTGACCGGCCTTGGTGCTATACCACAGACCCTAGTGTTAGATGGGATTACTGTCCCTTCGATGAAAAGATCGTGTGCGGTGATGAACCTATCAGCGACTCCCGCTATTCCTTAGAGTATCCCTTCAACGATGCCTACTCGGTCGGCAGGTACAGGTGTAAAACATATGATGATCCAGCTCCCGTAGCACATTGTCCAATGACAAGGTGCCTTCCTACTGCAAATTGGACTCAACCCTCTATGTCATGCTCTAGTAAGTTCTCATTTTTTACAGATCGTTGAATCACTAGACCAATATATCTATTTATCACTTATCTTACATACTGTATTTTCTATATCGCTTTTTCATCTTAGAACGTACTTCTGAAACCAAATAGCGTTGCAACTACATTATTATCTTATTTCTATCCTTTCATATACCATGCTTTGCTCATCTGGTCGGAGAGCCGATGTCTTTATGCCATGACGCATCGTCCAACTCCTGTCCGTCCGTCCGTCCGTCAACATTGCTTTTTAATTGCTAATACTTAGGATCCCTCAAGTTGTGCATTATATCAATAAAAACCGGCCAGAAACATCTTTGGAGAAGGGGTGCATATATTGTAAATACAATGGTTCTGACACGCAGGCACTCTGGGGCAGGAAAAATAAATATACCTATAGATAATTTCAAATTATGTTAATTTAGCTCTAATACACATGTTGAAGTAATGATCACTTTCAATTGAATATTGCTGTTTTCAACACTTAATTAACATTAATTAATTTCTGTTCGATAACTCAGTTTCTTGTTATAACTCAACGTTAAAACTAGATTGGGTCGTCATGGATATATTTTGTTTTTATCCTTTCAGGTCAGGACTGTTTGAACTCGACCACGTCAGAATACTCTGGCCGTGTTAGCTGCACGTGGACAGGGGTACAATGTCAACGGTGGGATAGCAATACTCCGCACATTCCCAAATATAACCAGGGCAGAACTGACTTGGAAAACTACTGTGTTGTGGAAGGATTTGGAAAGCCATGGTGTTACACGATGGACCCAACCACTGAGTGGGATTGGTGCCCCGTTGAAGAATGCGTGTAAATGTTTCTTTATCATAATGTGATGCACTTTAAAGTAAATACACACAAGTAGCCGTATGACTCTGATCTTGTAAAACTTTATTTTCTTACATTTAGTTTTATCACCAACGACTTTTCAAGGTCGTTTGTGGACGGCCTCTCCTGTATACAAAGGGTTGCGTGCGTGAATCTCTCTATGTTTTTGGAAGATTGTGGTGTGTATTTTCTTATAATAACTCCTGTACTTTTTATAGTGCTATCTCACTGAAGCTACCGAATAGCAAATCCCACATTATACAAGTGCATTATGGCCACTATTCCAAAGAGGCATAATACAACCATACCGCTGTATCCCAAAATACACAAGCACTTCATACACACAATGCATCGCATCACACGTTTTGTCTGTCACTCCTGATTACTAATCTTTGTCGCCGAGTACCGTGTAGTCGTTAACCTCAATGTGGTAACTATAGCTAGTCACTCACTTATCCCGACAATTCCATAGATGTTAAGCACCCTTTGGTTGCTGGCTTTAAGTCACTGACAACGTCTACACTGTTTTTCAACTCTGATATTGTTTTATTGTTACTCGTGATTACAATGTGAGAATACATATTGACCAATAAAACTCTAGGTCATATATGAGAGAATTAGACATTAAGTGAAACACCAATGAGGTTTGGGACTATTAAAAGCCAACCAACCAGCCGTGTTTAAAACACTGCAGGAATACGCATAGAAATGACAAAAGTTAAAAAACAAGTGTGTCTGATTGAAACCATAGCCATCCTCGATTTGGGATCAACCAGAGTTGTTACAACACTTTATCAAGATTATATATCAGGGTAATTTCAGGCAAGTTTCAGCCAAATCGCACCAGTCGAACTTGAGAAGTTCAAAATGTGTTTTGAAGATAGTGGCTGTGGCCGCAATCTTGGAATTCGGACCAACCCCAAAAATAACCTTATTTCGTCGGAACTATGTCAGGCTGATTTCATGCAAGGTTCAGCTTAATCGCACTAGTAAAACTTGAGAAGCTGAAAACATGTTTTCAAGATGGCGTCTGTGACAGCCATCTTGAATTTCGGATCGACCCAAAATATAACAACACTTTGTCAGGACAATATTAGGATCATTTTAGACAAGTTTGAGCCACATCGCACAGGCAGAACTGTAGAAGAAGTTCAAAATGTTTTTTTAAGAATGCGGCTGTGGCGGTCATCTTGGATTCCGGATCGACCCGAAAAATAAAAGCACTTGATCGGGACCATGTAAGGATTATTTCCTGCAAGTTTCAGCTCTGGTATACTAATTTCACTATTGTTCAAGAGGTCGCAAAAAGACTGAACTTACGTCAGCGGGAGAAGTCATTGAGAATGTTCTTTAAATTGATCAACATGGGAGTCTTCGGTGGCATGCTTAAGTGATATAGCACTATAAAAAGGGCAAGAGTTCTACTATACAAAAAGACATAACACGAATATATCACTGAAGCATGCCGCCGAAGACACTACGCAACACACCCCACGCGGTCACATTATACTGACAACGGGCGAACCAGTCGTCCCACTCCCTGTATGCTGAACGCTAAGCAGGAGCAGAAACTACCACTTTTATAGACTTTGGTGTGTCTCGGCCAGGGGACAGAACCCAGAGCCTTCCTCACATGGGCGAACGCTCAACTCAATGCCAAAAGTGAGGCGGTGCCAAGGAAGGCATTAGGAAAGGATATAAAGTCAGTTAGTCATCCTCGATTTGGGATCAACCAGAGTTGTTACAACACTTTATCAAGATTATATATCAGTCAGGCAAGTTTCAGCCAAATCGCAAGTCGAAGTTCAAAATGCGTTTTGAAGATAGTGGCTGTGGCCGCATTTCAGACCAACCCCAAAAATAACCTTATATTTCGTCGGAACTATGTCAGGCTGATTTCATGCAAGGTTCAGCTTAATCGCACTAGTAAAACTTGAGAAGCTGAAAACATATTTTCAAGATGGCGTCTGTGACAGCCATCTTGAATTTCGGATCGACCCAAAATATAACAACACTTTGTCAGGACAATATCAGGATCATTTTAGGCAAGTTTGAGCCACATCGCACAGGCAGAACTGTAGAAGAAGTTCAAAATGTTTTTCAAGAATGCGGCTGTGGCGGTCATCTTGGATTCCGGATCGACCCGAAAAATAAAAGCACTTGATCGGGACCATGTAAGGATTATTTCCTGCAAGTTTCAGCTCTGGTATACTAATTTCACTATTGTTCAAGAGGTCGCAAAAAGACTGAACTTACGTCAGTGGGAGAAGTCATTGAGAATGTTCTTTAAATTGATCAACATGGGAGTCTTCGGTGGCATGCTTAAGTGATATAGCACTATAAAAAGGGCAAGAGTTCTACTATACAAAAAGACATAACACGAATATATCACTGAAGCATGCCGCCGAAGACACTAAGCAACACACCCCACCCGGTCACATTATACTGACAACGGGCGAACCAGTCGTCCCACTCCCTGTATGCTGAACGCTAAGCAGGAGCAGAAACTACCACTTTTATAGACTTTGGTGTGTCTCGGCCAGGGGACAGAACCCAGAGCCTTCCTCACATGGGCGAACGCTCAACTCAAGGCCAAAAGTGAGGCGGTGCCAAGGAAGGCATTAGGAAAAATAAAGTCAGTTAGGAAGAAGAGAAAAGATCAGATCCTAAATTTAGTCGCCTTTTACGATCATGCAATAGGGGCAGTAGGTACAATTCTAACGCCCTACCTGCAGGGCCAGATTTGGTTAAAACATGACTGAAATGATCCTGACATGGTCCTTACAAAGTGTTGTTATTGTTGGGGTCAATTCGAAATCTAAGATGGCCACCACAGCAACTATCTTGAAAAAAAAACATTTTGAACTTCTTAAGTTCTACAGGTGCGATTTGGCTGAAACGTGTCTGAAATTGTCCTGACATGGTCCCGATAAAGAGTTGTTATTTTTCGGGTCGATCTGAAATCCAAGATGTCGAACACCGCTGCTATCATTGGAACTTCTTTTCAAGTTCTACTGGTATCATTTGACTGAAGTTTGCCTGAAATGATTCTGGCATGGTCTCGACGAAATGTTTTGCGTTGATATCAAATCGAAGATAGCCACCATGACACCATATCCGATTCCTATACGCCAAGGTGATACGTTTTGCATTAGAAATACATTGTAAGCATTTTCACTTTTATGAAAATAAATAGTAAAATTTATTACTAGGCGGTATCTTTTACACATACTACATTAATTTCACGTCGATAATCTTCAAATGATATGAATATCCTATGAATAAGTAAATATAACGATTTGTCTAGAGGCCAACAACGAAACGAAAGCAAAAATGGAAAATAAATCTTGGTTTGATAAGGCATGCAGAACTGAGTAAATTTTAACAGGAACAAGTCGAAATAAAATAAAACCAAAAGTAATGAAAATAAGTTAATTATATAATATCAAAATGCGCTCAAAATCTACTTATAAATGCCAAACTCAATCCAAAGGAATTCTGGGTAATATTTTGTTTTAAATCGAAGTTCAAAAACAAGGAAAACGACAAGGATTTGGACATTTATTCAGTAATATTCAACTTAGTATTTGCCTCTGGTGTAAGGGCAATCGGAAAATTGAATAAGTTTGACAGGAAGTACTATATGTCAAACATAATTCTAATCTAAAATGACGAAGAGATCATCTTGCATTGTATTTTCCTGTACTTACAGTGTATATTGACATCGTTCGATGACCGACAAGATCCGACGTAAGGAACTGAGACTACGAGTAGTGTTGACCACCACACATATTTTCAATTGTACATCACAAACATCGCTTCCGTACTGCAATCGGTCGTTCAGTGTCTCCTATTATTGCTCATGCGTGGAGCATTTTATGGAAGCCAGAAGTAGTCTTGTGGTTGATATAGGTAGAAAACAAACATATAGGGGTTTGTAGGAAAGACATGGCAAACAAATATCCGACAGATAATGAAGATTACAGTGTGGTTATCGGAACGTCACAAGTAGTAATTCCCAAAGAGAAAAAGGAAAGATATCAGACATACAACCAGTGCAGAGAGCGTGGCATTTCATCAACCACGAAACTTCTTCACAATATCCTTGTACACCCAAGTTTTCGTAACTATTATGTGTGTGAACTGCGACTCAATTGTGATATAATATGGAAAAGTTAAATTTAGAAATAATATTTGTATATTTGTAATACATAGCTATGTGTATCATATTGGTCATGTTTAATTGTCTGTGTCCTTAGGGACCTGTCACGCATATCGCCGGTCAAGTTGTTCAGACATCAATGAAAGTTTATACAGGGGTGTATATTAGTCCGCTAAACCTGCCTATATTATTAGGCTTTTTCTTTTAAAAAAAATCTTTTTTTTTTTTGCCTAATCAAAAACAAATAAAATTTAAAAAAAAAAAACTAATAATATAGGCAGGTTTAGCGGACTAGGGTGTATATACGAGGGATGTTCCGAAATTAATGTTACTTGCGCAATATCTCGTGGAAATCGTGCTAAATGGGCTTAAAACTACCTCGTGGCGATAGCGTGATATCTGAATTGTGATATAGGTAAATATCTCGCCCACAATTACACTGACCTTGGTGCTGTGTACATTGTGTTGTAGCGCACTCGTTACACTCTATACAAATCTGGTTGGCAAGAGAGTTGAAAACGTAATTGAAATTACGGCCTGTCTCAAAGGTAGGTCTCTACTTGGCTTAAAGCCGGTGGATATTCATCGTGAGGTGTGTGATATATATGGGAAGGGTCAAATGTCATATATGACTATTTGTAGGTGGGTTGCTCGATTTAAGTCGGGACACCAGCAGCTTAAAGATGCTGCCCACACAGGTCGTCTTGCAACAACAACAACAAAGCATAACATTGAACCAATTCGGCAAATCCTTGAAAAAGACGCAAGGTACACTTACCGGCAGTTAGCTAAAATGACAGGCTTGTCTTTAGCACGTATTCATTGCGTTTTAAAGAAATATCTTAAGCTGGGCAAGATCAATGCCAGGTGGATACCCCATTTACTAAATGACAACCAAAAGAGGTCCCGGGTTGACAAGGCCAAATCCTTATTGAAGAAATACCCAAAATACAGCAAAAAGGCTTTTGATAATTTGGTCTCAGGTGATGAAACATGTGTGTATTTTTTCGAACCCAAAAGAAAATGCTCTAATCGAATCTGGGCAAACAAAAACGCCAGGCGCCCTAGCATTGCTAAAAGAATACGCACCGTGAGGAAGGTTTTGTATGTCATATTCTTTGATGAAAAGGGTCCATTCATTCAAATCCCTGTTCCAAAAGGCAAAACTGTCACAGCGAAGTATTATAGAGACGTTGTACTTCGAAAACTTAAGAAAGTCTACAAACGCCGCCGCCCACAGACAGGTTTGAAGTACCTCAGGCTCTTACATGATAATGCGCCAGCACACAAGGCGCGCATTGTAACGGAGTTTTTGAAGGCAGAAAAGGTCACTGTCCTCCCTCACCCTGCATATTCACCAGACTTGGCCCCCCGTGACTTTTTCTTGTTCCCCAAACTAAAATTTCACCTGTCTGGAACAAAATATAAATCAAGAAATGCCCTTGGCTCTGCCATTTACCAGTATCTTATGAGTATACCAATTCAAGACGAAAACTGTTTCCAAAAGTGGATCGATCGGTTGAAACGATGCATAAATGCAGAGGGGGAGTACTTCAAGGGACAGGGCAAAGTAAAGTGATCAGAATTACTTCTATCAAAAAGAAATCACCAAAGTAACAATAATTTTGGAACACCCCTCGTATGCCTTGTAGCTATAGGAATCATGTACAACGGTCAGATTTTGATGTAACTGAAAATAACTCTGTAATTAACATCATTGATTTACATGTATAGTTATTACTCAACACGAACATTTTGGCTTATATAAACTATAAACGCCATTTGGCTTGTTTGGTAATGTAGCCAGATTGGTCTGTAGCATCGACGGTTACCCACGAATTCAGTCTATTGTACTATATATGTTGCAGTCCGATATAAACGGAGCGTTGTGGAGTTTAGACACTGTGATGTCCATTAACTCTCTTTTATTATTGCTGCTTAGACAAGATACAATATACAGTTTCCTTCATTTCAAGTAATGATGACAATTAAGTACTGACGGAGTGGAAAGAAGGGAAGTAGGCGATGATGCTTTTTCTCACCTTTTTTGTTTGTTTGTTTGACTTATTAACGTCATATAAACAGCTATGGTCATGTAAGGAAATGATGGTACAATTGGACAGACATTTTTTTCACAATTACGTCGTGTTAATTTGGTCAGTGGTAGAAACTACCATGTATGCTCTAATAAAACACTTGACAAATTATTAATGCCTTGAATAACAAACTCCAATATGGTAAGTCACAAGACATCATTTATTTCAATTCAGAAATATGATTACGTTACCGTTGCCCAAAGAACCAAAACAATTCATGAAAACAACAAAGTAAAAAAAAAATAAAGATTTCAAAGCACTTTTAGTCAAAAATATTGCATTAAGCTAACAATGGAGAGATTCCAATCAAACCAGGATAAAAATAGGAGATTCTTACGGGATGATTTTATCTGGATACTGCATTCAGCATGACAAAATATTTTCATATTTCATAGTTAAATTAGACAATAAAATAGATGAATGTTGAGGAATATTGTTCATTAAAAGCATCACTAACATGAGATTCACATATATATGTATAATATAACATATTCAATGAAAGAGAAAATGCACAAAAAATACTTGACAATAATAATACAGGGTGACACTAGGCACTGTCATCCTCTAATGCAGGTAGGATTTATTTTATTATACCAAAAGTCTAGAAACAAAACTATGTTTTTTTGCAATCTATTGAAAAATTTTAACTTATTTTAGCAAAAGTCAAAAACTCACCGTCGGAAGTAAAATAGCATATCATATCAGCTTCTACTCAAAAGCTCTTATTACCATTGCATTGTAAAAAAAGAATACTCACAATAAGCATTAAGTGAAATATTCTTGTCTTGTCTCCTGTGTTTGTTAAAATCTAAAGCTTAAAGTTTTTGTAAAACTCAGTGAATTTGAGGTATAATAAATATATATATATATATTACTATTATGTAATAATATTTTACTATTTGTTTAAATGTTAAGACCGTAAATCATAATTCGATAAAATTATATGAATTGTATGTCGAAACTTTTCAGGTATTACTTTTATGTCCATGTTATTGTTAACATCGAAAGTACTTGTCTGTTATTTTCGAAGCGTATCTTTTATATAGGTGTCACCATCATGGAAAAATCCAAACGCATTCCATTTGGCAGTGTCGTATCAATATAGTACAACTGGTACGAATCAATAAATGGAACGCGCGGTCCATGTCATAAAAAAACTTTGTAGATTAACATTTGTCATGTACTGAAAAATACGATGTCACGTGACGCAACATACATTTGTCATGTGGAAAATATACATTTTTCATGTGACACAATGTGCATTTGTCATGTGATGAAAAATACAATTGTAATGTGACACAACATGCATTTGTCATGTGAAGCAATAAACATTTGTCATGTGACACAACAAATATTTGTTTCAAGACACAAATTACCATATGTCAGTAGATATAGTGTAAAATTAGAAATTATACAGTTACTGATAAAACTTGTGACAATTAGATCACTGTAACCTTGATTCTTGACACAATGAAAATAATAGATTACTAGCAATCCAATTCTAAACATTATTCATTAGAAACGAGTATAGAAAAAATGTAAGCAACAATTCAATACCACCAGGAAACAATTGAGGTCTCTTGTTAAGAGGTTCGTGTAAAGAAGCATATATATATATCGTAAGCTTGGACACTCACACCGAAAAACATTTAAAATCATACCGGTATTACTATTTACAGTATACATGTAATAAAATAATCCCTTGTAACAAAAAACAGTAAGATTAATATGTACCTTCTGAAACAAGCTAGATTACTGTTAAATATGATATATAAATTGTTTAATAGAATCAACACTAATTTAGAAGGCAGATTATTGAGATTTGTGCGTTCATCCCTTCCCTAATACTATAGAATTAGAATGAAAAAGTTTTATAAATTTATGTATACTGCATGTAATATTCCCTCTGTTGCAAAATAAAATTACATGTTGCAACAAACATCACAGTCAAAACATGTCTAAAAATTTCCCAATTAATTAAGGACAAAAACACAAACTGTTTTAAAAATCTTTATACACCGGCCGCAGTCAAATTTGTTAGTGTCGAGCATTTGGGACGCTTGGAGAGTGGCCTTATTAGGCAGGTGGTCTTTCTACAGAGGTGGTTGCTTAGACAGGCTTACTGTTTGAACAAGTAATTAAGGAAATAATAAGACGTATCTAATTGTCTGTATATTTCAGCTAATACATGTGTGAACTTTAGATTAAATGTTGAGGAAATTTGTTTTCGTTATTTCATGTTTGCTACTAAACAATATTAAACATTATATTTTATATTATATAAAGCATCAATTTTTTTATTTCATTGAGGTATGAAGGAAATTTTGTTTGCAAACTGGATAAATTCGCAGATATTTGGGGACTCAAAACCAAAAAAAGTATATGTATATATATACACATACCGATACAAGGTAAATTCAGATTGCTATAAGCTTTTATGCAGTGGTAATTTATTAACAAAATGGCTATTCTTAAAGTCAATAGAAAAATAATAAACACAACCAAAGTTTATCCCCAAATCATAATAAACATTTATATGTCTTGGTTAACTGATAAAAAGGATAAATGTATATTAAAACAGGTATGATCCAAGATAAATTATTATTACATGTGTTATATATCCAGGAAATATATTTATCATACAGTAAAACATGTTTATAACGAACACGCTTACAATGAATTCAAGGTTATAACAAAGAAATGTTCATTCCTCATCATGGTTTCCATAATATATCTGCATTATCTGTATAACAAATTATAATTACAACAAGGTTGTTTTGTTGGTCCCAAGAGGTTTGTTATAACCGTGTTTTACTGTATGTCTGTTTTTCAATATATTTTCAGTGCACTATTTCGTGTCCCTAATATTACAGCAGAGCACTAAATACAGCTAGAAAGCATGGTGGTTCCATTGGCTAGACCTCCCTACAAACACTTTCTATAAGGCCTATGTCACATGTCTAGGCTTCATGGACTGGTTGCTTGGTGATGAAGTTCAAAAGATCAATTCGTGTGGCTATGCCAAAAATCATCTGCTTCTTAGACATTTTACTTGGTCCTTCATCTGTTAATGGAGAAATAAATAGTACAGTTTCCTACATGTAATTGCACCTGGTACCAGATATTAATTTATTATACAAATTTACTACAAATGCCACTCTTTTCAAGCATGCCAAATGTTCATTGACAATTTTGGTAAAGAGATTGGTGATGACTCAGGGAGGGCCCTGCTAAATGACTGACCCACCAGGATATCAGACTCTACTACAAGTGAAGTAAGGCCCTGCTAAACGACTGACCCAACTGGGTATCAGACCCCCACAAGTCAGGGAGGGACCCAGCTAAATGACTGACCAACCATGGTTATCAGATAGACCCTACTACATGTCAGGGAGGACCCTGCTAAATGACTGACCCACCAGGATATCAGACTCTACTACAAGTGAAGTAGGGCCCTGCTAAATGAATGACCCACCAGGATATCAGACACTACTACATGTTAGGGAGGACCCAGCTAAATGAATGACCCACCAGGATATTAGATAGACCCTACTACATGTCAGGGAGGGCCCTGCTAAATGACTGACCCACCAGGATATCAGACACTACTACATGTCAGGGAGGACCCTGCTAAATGACTGACCCACCAGGATATCAGACACTACTACATGTCAGGGAGGACCCTGCTAAATGACTGACCCACCAGTGCAGGATATCAGACACTACTACATGTCAGGGAAGACCCTGCTAAATGACTGACCAACCAGGACTCTGCTAAATGACTGACCCAGTGCAGGATATCAGAACCTACTACATATCTGGGAGGGACTCTGCTAAATGACTGACCCGCCAGGATATCAGACTCAACTACAAGTAAGTCCCCTTCAATATGTAGTATGTATCAGTTATGTTAAACTTTTCTCATTATTAAATTTTGAATTTTGAATTAGCCCAAAAAGTTACTCAGTAGATCTAGATGGCATGGGGAAACATTCTACCTATGGGAATTTGTTTTCATGAGAAAAGTACAGAAACACATGTGATAAGGACTTACACTGGCGTTGGTCATGGACAATGAGGACAAAGTGGTCAGTGTCCAACATCCGGGACAGCTGACCAAGGGAAATGTCCATCTTCACCTGTAAAAGGATACAGTACATGTCAGAATCGAAATATTTTTGGTGGAAGTCACAATTATGATCGTGGGATAGTATTTGTAAATCCTATTTATGATAAAAAAATTTCATTTGTACACAAATGTATTTGTAAATCTGTGAACAATGCATGATTTTATCACATTCAAACATTTTGCAAAAATGACTTTTCTGTGTCCCCATCCATCCCATTAATGTACTTTTACTGCACTATCAAAATAGATATACTTTACAGCTGGTTATTTTTGCAGGGATGGTATTTTAGCGATTTCGCAGGACAATATTATGATAACAAAAATTTTGATCTGAGAAATACTAAAAAATGGTTGAATCATATTATACATGTATACCCTTAAAGTCAAATCGTATGAAACTGCTAAAATTTAAAATATTCTTTTTTTATAGATAAATTAGCAAAAATTTTGGCCTGCATGAAAAATCGGCTATACAATATTTCACTTTCTTTTATGGAGAAAACATGTTGATTTAAGGGGATTCCAATACCAACCTTCTTGAACTGTTTGTACATCACTTGAGAAATGGGTTCAGAAGGCTTGACCTTTGACTTGACGACCTGTGCCATCATGTTGCCCACGGTAACCATTCCCATGATGTCTCTGTAAATAAATAATTTAATGTCAAATTTCTTTTCATCAACATATTAAGATTAACAAGCACATAGTCATTCAGATCCCCCGCCAATGGAGATATCAAAGCTGAAGTAAGTTTGATTGTGGAGACTTATGTGTATGAAAAAAACAGAAAAAAGGAAGTTGAGCTAAAGAAAGATGGAGTATAATTCAAGTAGAGCGGGGCTGCAATTGTTGAATCAGGTATACAGCCTTGACATTTATATTAGACTATATACACAAAGATGGGTGGAGTTTTGCAAAGTAACATTTACCATGATATTTTCAGCAATGTTTCCATGGTAACGGAAAAAGTGCAAAAAAATGCAAACCTAAAAATAGCAAAAGGAACTACTAGACCATAAATAGAATGTGTCTATTAAGTTTCGTGGAAATATCTCTGCTGGTTTTAGAGTTATGCTCCGGAAATGAACCTGCTACAAAAATATGATATTTTCAGCATTGTTTCTATGGTTACAGAAAAAAGCACAAAAAGTGAACACCTAAAAATAGCAAAAGGAACTACTAGACCATAAATAGAATGTGTCTATTAAGTTTCGTGGAAATATCTCTGCTGGTTTTAGAGTTATGCTCCGGAAATGAACCTGCTACAAAAATATGATATTTTCAGCATTGTTTCTATGGTTACAGAAAAAAGCACAAAAAGTGAAAACCTAAAAATAGCAAAAGGCACTACTAGACCATAAGACTAATGTGCCTATGGAGTTCTGTGCATATATCTCAACCGTTTTTCCAGTTATGCTGCGGAAACGAACCTGGTACAAAAATATGATATTTTCAGCAATGTTTCCATGGTTACGGAAAAAGTGCAAAAAATGAAAACCTAAAAATAGCAAAAGGCACTACTAGACCATAAATGTGTCTAGTTTCATGGAAATATCTCTGCTGGTTTTAGAGTTGTGCTCTGGAAACGATTCTTACACAAAAATCTGCCATTTTCAGCAATGTTTCCATGGTTACAGAAAAAAGTACAAAAAGTGAAAACCTTAAAATAGCAAAAGGCACTACTAAACCATAAGACCAATGTGTCTATTAAGTTTCGTGGAAATATCTCTTCTGGTTTTAGAGTTATGCTCCGGAAACGAACCTGGTACAAAAATATGATATTTTCAGCAATGTTTCCATGGTTACGGAAAAAATACAAAAAATGAAAACCTAAAAATAGCAAAAGGCACTACTAGACCATAAGACCAATGTGTGTATGAAGTTTCGTGGAAATATCTCTACTGGTTTTAGAGTTATGCTCCGGAAACCATTCGTACCGACGGACGGACGGACGGACGGACGGACGGAACCCATTGGTATATCCCCCGCCAACTTCGTTGGGCGGGGGATAAAAATCAACATCAAAAATAGATGTTTGGTATTTTTCAAATTATCAGATATGTAATTATATTAACTGTATACCTATCCAACAAAAAAGTCTTCATATTTATTTATCTATACTCTCCTCACCCCTCAATATTTCAATCATTCTTACCCAGAATCACTGACCACAGGTACCTGGTCAAACCCTTCACGGTTCAGTAGATCAAGCGTGTCCTGAATAGTTACGTTTGGAGTCACGGTCAGTGGAGCACGGAGGTCTAAGGCACTAACACTCATATCCCACCACCTGTTGGAAAAATTTAATTATTTATTGATTAAAATTGTATTTTTTTCATTTTTACAGACAATTTTGCATCACGTATTAATTGAAAGCTAAAATCAATTAATACAAACCAACATCATCAAAATTAATAATTGTTAGGTTTACATTTTACAAAAATAAAAAATTAAAAAAAAATATTTTGAACAGCAACAAAACATTTTTTTTTTAATTACAAATTTTTTATGTGTCAGAAAACAGGCAAAACAAATTTCCTCTCTACTTTTGTCTTCTCTGCAGAAAAAATTACCATTTTACTTAATTGGAATTGTTTTACTATTCTAATACAAGGTTTCAATGAAAAAATGTAAAAATTGTTAGGTTGTTGATAATTGTTATTAAAGCGTGGTCAGGTTGTGAATCCAAAGAAATAGTGAGATGTATTATTACGCTGGTGTGATATTAACACAGTAACACTGCAACGGTAATAAGGTCCACCTCGATGCCAAAAAAACAACTTTCTATGGTATAGTATAATCAATTGGTACAATTCTCACTGAGAAAAAAAAAAAAAAAAAAAACTACCGTAAACTGAAGCAAAACTCAAAAAAGGAGGATTTTTCTATTTTCTAGGTTTGATGGGATATAACCTTAAAGCAATTTGAAGTTTAACCAAAACCAGCGGAAGTCAAGAAATAGTACTAAAGGTAATAATTAGTTTACACATTGGGCAGTTAATGTCTGAGTGGTCGGTAGATAAGAAGGAAAAAGAGGGCAACCTTCCTCAAAGTATGTCTAACAGCTAACAATGTAATAAACTGCCTGTTAAAAAGTGACAAAATAACTGTTAAGTAATATAGTTAAAGATGCTCCACTGCTGACAAATGGTATTTTTTTCTCTATCAAAAACAGGATCAGAGGATTAATTATTTTTCTTCAGTAATAAAAGTTATTTTCTTTACAACATTACCACCATTGAAAAGTTTGAGCTTCTTATTTTACTTCAAGATAAAAATATTAAAAATAATTAATTGCATCCCGAAAAAAATCCATGGCACTATGTCCTATATGGAAAGAAGCACTAATTGGGCATACACAAAAAGCAAAATAAATGATTTAATATTATTTTTTGTGCTAATATGTATACATAAACACGATTAAATGCCAATTATTGTTCAAATGATGAGTATCATTTATATGCTCTGTCGGCGATGGAGCATCTTTAGAGTCTCGAGCCTCAGTCACTCTAGACCTGTTCATGTTTGTGAAGTTTACTAGGAAAGATGACTGTACATATTTTTTAGATTAAGTGCTTGTACACAGTAGAGTTATCTGCCCTTGCTGATAGGTACAAGTATTGGTTATGGTGGCATGTGTTTGTGAGCGAAACATAATCCTTTTTCAGAGAAATTTTTTTTGCATATTTTAGCTCACAAAATAGTGACATCACAACAGAAACCTACCTGTAAGGGAAGTAACTCCGTGTTACAATCAGAACACATCTGCTTTATTTACTGTGATGTTTAATTCATGATGGCCACCTAAACACGTTTTCGCAACTTGTGCGATCCCACAATACTATAGTGAGTCATGGGGGAGAGCTTGCTCATGCTTAAATTCATTTGGTGACACTACATCAATATAACTAGTAACTGTACTCTATAATGTGCATAGACAGAATCAATCTAATTAAAATCAGACTAATAATTCTGCTCCACTATGATACTCTATGATACGCTCCAATTCAAGATCTAACAACTCTCTGTTCAGGGTCACCTCAGCATGACCCCTACAGTTAGCCAATCAGCGTGTCACCTATATAATCTTCCTTGTGGATGAATCTTTCGGAAGAATAAACGGCTCCTAGTTCGTCCCAAGAAATTCTCATTCTAGGCCAGGGTCATACTAAGGTAACCCTGAACAGGGCGCGTTTTACATGTAGATCTTGTATTGGAGCGTAACGTAGAGCATTGTAGTGGAGCGGAATAACAAGTCTTATTTTAATTAGATAGAAACAGAATAAGGTTAAGATTGCAGTACAGATATAGGAGTCACATTAAGTTATGGACTGAGAGGCCATAATTACATGTCATCAAAATAGTGTGTTTGCATACCAAGTAGGCAAGTATATATGAAGAATATTTATAACCACTTATATATGTTAATGCTTTAAATACCATATTTGTTCAGAAGGAAAAGTTGCAATGCACAAACACAATCACAAATTTTTTATTTCTACTACAAATAAATGTATAATATGTGTCAAGGTATTACACAACATGTACCATTGTAATGTAAAAACCTGTACATGATGTACTGGTAGTCTCCCTTTTTTATGGGGGGGGGGGAGGCTAGGTTTTATGGTAACTATATAGACTTTGATTGTGCATGTGTTGATTAGTTATAAGCATAACAATCAAATAATTGAAATAGTGACAAAGATATTGTTTTAAATAAACAATAGTGTCTAAGTTAAGAATTTACAGGACATACATGTAGATTTTGTCCTTATATACTTAAGAATCTGCCTAAATCATTATGTATTAACATCATGACATTACAGTTTCACAGTAAAATTGAATGATATCAATAGTTATCTCCCCTTAATTACCAGTGACAGTAATTGACCAATATTAAAGAAAGCCCAATCGGTCTGAATCACAGTCATATTTTAATTTTAAATTAGAAAATATTAAAAGAAAGTTTTATTTGTGTGATGTGGAAGACTCCAAATCAATCTCTTTATAGATACAATAATGACAGTAAAGGTCAAGGTCATGTGTCTGAACAAACTCTTTCCATTCGGAATGGAAAGACAGAGACAGTATGATTTCGGTTCATACAATATATTGGTTTTTTTTTTGGTTCACACAACATATTGATGTGTATTTTGTTCAAACACACAACTCACAGTACTAAATTAGATTTACGAACATGTAATAATCTGGAACACCAAAGGTTAGAAACTGTCATATGAAAATCATATATATTATATATAATTATATCAATGGAATGAAAATGATGTAGTATCAAGCAATAAAACAAAATTGTCAATGCTGAATACATACCAGGGCAAACTTAAAAGTAAAAATACAGAAATGAAATGTATAATTACAATCTGTTTATCATAAAAAAAACGTTTATCAAAAGCCTTATTAGGTAATTATAGATTCAGTATACTTTGGTCGTAGGATAGATTCACAAATAAAAATTAAAAAAAACAATTATCAGAAAACGAACTCTGATGATTTATGTGTTGTCTAGAAAGGCATTCTGTGCTGTCTTATACTGGGAGACTGGTAAACATTTTCCAGTCAATCAAAATTGATATATTAATAAATTCCATATTACCTGTAACTTATCGAGATCAGATTATCTCCGTCGAGGGCTAATATTTTGCATTGTAATCTAAACCGAGGCTAACGCCTTGGTTGGAATGTACCAAAATCTTAGCCTGAGATACTTGATCTCCATCACTTATAGGTAATTGATTTTTTTTTCTCGCACCTCTAAAATATAACAAGACCCATTTATACATGTACATGCACTCAGAATGTAAAATCATCCCGTCTTGGGCCTCCTGGTTCAGAACTGATTAAACATTTCATCTATGCTATGAATTCAGTCATTCCTCATGAAACTTTTGAAGTTTGAAGTTAAAAAGTTCAAAGAATAAAGATGTTCAATCAATTCATACTGTTTTAATAATTAAAAACAACAACCAAACAATGCATTGTAAATGACTAAATGCATATATTTCTAATAATATTGATTATCTGAAGCACAAGACGTTACCAATTCGAGAGTATGGGCATCACATGCGCAGACTCTTACATGAATGGGGTAAAATTCTGGCAAAAATCATGTAAAGGTACCAAAAAAATTGGACGAGATAGAAAATCTAGCACCGGGTTTCATATGAGATTTCCCTGGCCGAGGTGCGAGAAAATATATTAATATAATATTACTGTAATACATTAAACAGTATTAGTAAAAGGAATCTTTCCTGATGATATTAAGGTTAAAAATTTACTAAATTATTAAAAAAAAACCTTCCAATTACTGTAAATTTGCATATTTTTGCCACATTAACATAATAATTTCCTGTATTTTATATCTTTATATAACATCTTCTTCCAATCACAAAAATTTTATTTCACCATCTACTTGTATGCTTCTGCTTAATCTTATATGAAACATTTTAAATTTCATAGCAATTAATTTTTGGTGATTTCTTATTACCTGAGAAATTTACAAATTTATTCAGACAAAAATATGTTTGTTAATAGCAAACGAGTCTAGTTTGTGTTAAATATATTTTACTGTACAGTCAAACCTATTTGAGTTTTCACCTGCTTAATAAGATTACTTTCACCCGGTCCAAAATGCTCAATTTCGATACAAAGAATACTTGGCTATCAGTGCTATTTTTCAAGTGACCAGTGTTTGTAGACAGGTTTGACTGTACTATTTATTCCGACATATATCTTTTTACATATTGCTTTATTTCAAACAGACCATTGTGTTGGACTGCAATGCGATTAATTCTGCACATCAACAACTTAGTATAAGAACCACCTCCATTTTTATCTTATAATGGTGGTAATGAGATAAAGAGAGTAAGTTTAAGACTAATACAATACTGTAATAATTAGTATTCACAGATTTGATAATTGAATGATAATTTCTATCAATGTAGATGATGTTTTATTTTTAGATATTGATTCGCAGAGATAAACTTCAGTAAATTTACTTGAAATGCAAAATTCGTGAAAGTAAATCGCAAGGCAATAAAAGTTGGATACAGTATATATCATTTCCTTCAATATGTGGGAAATTTTTTTTTCCGGCTAATGACACAAATAATGACAATATAGAAAGATTTTGTGTCCATGTCTTTTCAAATTTGGACATAAAGTTACAGAATGGGACAGAACGGTGTAATTAAGTATAATTTTATTATGTCAAATACCCCCCTCTCCCCCCCCAAAAAAAAAAAATGTTCTGAAGTGTTAAACATGTCTCTAGGGGTTGAAGGGTTACTTGTTCTGATGATTTGCTAAATGAAATATTGTTTTGTTGAACAAAGAAAGCTACATGTTACAAAGTGAGTAAATGAACAAGACAGCAGTGGCACAGCAAAATCCCACAGGACTAGTGTATATTTACCTGTCACTGTCAGCGGAAACAGACAAAATGAAAACAAATGTTCAAGTATACAGCTACTTCAACCAGGCTACCAGAAGCTTTCCCAGAACTAATATGGCAATATAATGCTACATGAATACTGGTATTACAGTTATACACAATATTATGTAAATTCATATAACTGCTAATCATACTCTTTTTAATATCATAGTTATCTGCCCTTGTGGGTATGTTTTAATTGTTATGTCATGTGTTGATGAGTGTAGTGTCATATTTTTAGAATGAAAAGCACTCAACTTATTACGTCATAATTTATCAAGTTGAAGGGCAGATAACTATGTAATATTCAAAGACAGAATACGTTTATCTCCCGACTATTCGTAAGAATAAAGTATGTGAAATAATCTTGAAAAATACTGTAAAAATTGATAATTTTCACGAGTGCTTAATTTCGCAGTGGTGTTATTTTACCTTTATACTTTTGGCTACACAATTCATACATGCAAAAATATTACACACAGGGGGAATTATTCCAGTCAAGGGACCTTCATGTAATCAGTGGAAATTTTATCTTCACATGAATTTCCAATGTGTACAGTATCTAACAAAGTCAGAGCCAAGACCTTTACGTTAAAGCTAATGTGCTGAACCTTGTTCATTTTACAAGAGGCCCAGAGGGCCTGTATCGCTCACCTGGTTTTTTTTTTAGTAATTATCACAAGACTCTGACAATTAGAAAAATAAGCAAAATTGACTCCCAAAGTTTAATTTTGAATCACAACCATACAATGATGCTATTGATACCATACAAATATGCTATCCAATACATTGGTTCAGAGACAAAGTAATTTATATGAAAATATTAGCCTAATTGACCTTTTTGACCCCGCATCTATTGCCGTCTAAAGCCCGGGGGGTCAGCCCTATGATTTGTACAATTTCAAATCCCAACCCTATAAGGATGCTACCATTGCATTATGAGTGCTCTTCCATGCTTAGTTGCAGAGAAGAAGTTGTTTATATAGAAATAACTAAATTGACCCCTTTTGACCCCACCCTTCAGGCCCCGGGGGGGGGGGGGGGGGGGGGGTCAGCCTCATCATTTGCAAATTTTTGAATCCAAACCCTATAAGGATGTAACCATTGCATTATGAGCGTGCAGAGAATCCCATGTTAAGTTGCAGAGAATCCCATGTTAAGTTGCAGAGAAAAAAGTCATTTATATGGAAATTGACCATTTTTGACCCCCCCCCCCCCCTTCAGGCCCCGGGGGGTCAACCCTATCATTAGCACAATTTGGAATCCCCACCATATAAGGATGCTACCATTGCGTTATGGGTGCTATACCATGCTTAGTTGCAGAGAGTGTCATTTATACGGAAATAGCCCAATTGACCCCTTTTGACCCCTCCCCTCAGGCCCCCGGGGGGTCAGCCCCATCATTTGTACAATTTTGAATCCCCACCCTATAATTATACTACCATTGCATTCTGAGTGCTATCTCATGCATAGTTTCAGAGAAGAAGACGTTTATATGGAAATAGCCAAATTGACCCCGCCCATCAGGCCCCCGGGGGTCAGCCCCATCATTTGTACAATTTTGAATCCCCACCCTATAAGGATGCTACCATAGCATTATGGGTGCTATCCCATGCTTGGTTTCAGAGAAGAAGTCGTTTATATGGAAATAGCCAAATTGACCACTTTTGGCCCCGCCCCTCAGGCCCCTGGGGGGTCAGCCCCATCATTTGTACAATTTATAGTTAGTAGCCCATAAGGATGCTACCAGTCAAATTTTGTTGAAATCCGACCAGCGGTTATGGAGAAGAAGTTGATTGTTGACGGACGCCGGACGCTGCGTATCCCATAAGCTCACCTCGGTCCTTCGGACCAGGTGGGCTAATAATGAAGTCAACTTGTTTTATCCATGTATCACAAGATCTACATGTCTATGTGGCATGTCATCCATACTTACTTGCCATCAGAAGGAGCCACCTTCTTCTCCGTCTCCAAGAAGTCTCTCTGACTCATCCAATCATCACTGAGGAACTTTGTCCTATTACCAATGATAAATCAAGAGGGTTTTAACATGTAGACCATATGTATGATTACAAGTATTATCATCGCTTTAGTTTTTCACTTTATGAAGTTAGATATTAAAAAAGATACCAAATACTTCTATTTCAACTAAAAAATTCTGAAAAATGAGAAAAATCATATTTAAACTGACATTGAGAAATGCATAGTTATACATGAGAATTATGCATCTTTTTGACTCATTTTACACATTTTCTTGGCTCTGTGGTCAAATAACAAATGTCTAGCAAACCAATTTCGGTGTCTATTTATCGAAAGGTTAGACTGTAACGAACAAATCATTCCTGGAGGAAGTACTTACATGTAGTTACGGACAGAATCGGCAAGAACCACAACACAGGTCTGTCCTTCCTTCAATCCGAAGTGTTTGATGGCCTTGATGGCCGTGTACATGGACGCTCCAGAACTGCCACCTATAAACAAGTAACGATACGACAAGATAAAGTCACAAAACATTAAATTGAACCAGAGGGTCCCTCCAAACTATGGACAGACAATGAACCAGGAACTCCCATTACAGAATAAAACTTGCGAAGGACATACTGTATTTTTCCTATTAAGGGCGCCAGGTGCAGGCAATTGGCTGAGGAGGGCGCTGTTATTCGAAACCATTTTTACCTGGTACCACAAGCCCTCCACCTCTGGGATGCGGGTTTGAATCCCATGTGGGGCAGTTGCCAGGTACTGACCGCTGGCCTGTGGTTTTTCTCCGGGTACTCTGGCTTTCCTCCACCAACAAACCTGGCACGTCCTTACATGACCCTGGCTGTTAATAGGACGTAAAACTAAACAAACCAAACCAAACCTGGTAGATGTGTTTTTGTGAAACAGACTATAGCCATCTTGATTTTTCTTTCATATTTGTCTGAAACTTACTAAAACAAACTGAAGTTTTAAAGTAAAGTAAGTATTGAAATTACATAATTATAAAGAAATGTATGCACCAGAAGAACATCGTGATCTGAATGATTCTATGCATAAACACCCGGCAAAAATATCCAAGTTGTCCAATGCAAAAAATTTAGTTCTTATTCAAGATGATATAGATATTTTATCTAAGCGTCAAACTGATGTAAAACATTATTTTATTAACACCTGTAAAGACAAATCGTCATAATCTGCCAGAATAATTGTAGGAAACTAGTTGATTTTTTTCAGCAAAAATCATGGTGGCACCTTTGTAAGATGGGGCGCTCTTAACAAGGAAAATATGGAACATGTATATAGCTTTCATTCCCATCCCAATACCATATAATACTAGTGGGTGTAATTTAAAACGATACGTACCACATAAAAGACCCTCCTCTCTGATCAGACGTCGTGACATTGTAAAAGACTCCTTGTCTCGAGTCTTGTACCATTTATCTACCAGCTGAAAATTCATTAGTATTATAAACAATTTATACAGTTAGACAATCAAGGCTTTCGATTTGTTGGGTATCAAGACAAAGTGATCCTGATCTGAGAAAAATAAGAATAAATAAAAAAATGAGTGAAAAGCTAAAATTACAGTAACATTATAGTCTGGTACATGTGTTGGGAATCGGTTGAAATTTTATGATTGATCGTCTTTTTTGTGTAACCAATCGATGATCGATCAAAATCAATTATATTTCACTTTGGTGTATAAGTTCTCGGGTCGCTTATATTTTCACAAATAAAATCCTCCTTTGAAGATTACCATTTAAGGCTTATGCGCTCTTCAATTCGTTTAGACCCTTGAAATTTGAAATGATATAAGTGACAACACACACCAGGTACATTGCGACAAGTTTTCCATGACATTTCTTGCGTTTTACTGATCCACTAATTATATCCTTTTGTTTATCATGATGTTGGACCATTCTGATGATCGAAACTTGGGTCAAACACTTCAAACCAACGATACTCGACGAACTTGATTAATTGGAACACCACTACTGGTACATCATAATATATCTGCTAGTAGTGTTGAAGATTGCGATCTCTTTATAATATCGATCCTTAATCTCATTCCATTTCATGTGACAACTTCTCATTGGTGGTTGTATCATATTCATAGAACAAATATTATCATTTATAGATCAAATAACTTACATCATCAAAATTTAAGGCCCAATATCCGTATCTTTCTTATATTTTTTCTTCGTTTAGAAGAATGTTGAAAAAAAATCCTGTTTTAAATCATGCAGAGACAGGACTAAATCGAAATCAAATAAATATCAAACATCGCTAGGTGAATCCTACTTAGTCAAACAAGCCAAAGTTGTCCAACATTGTAACGTCTTTGCCGAGAACGTCATGTGACTACCGTAACTGTGTAATGTCTGTCTGAACTCTTCCGAAAACGGGTCATGAACTTTCCAACTTCCGTTCAGCAATAATCGTACTTCTATGGCGACCAGTTTAAAATGAAGGCATGTTTACATGTATCAACTTTCAACAACTGCTGTACCAAAGTTATTAAAAATTATATTATAACCATTCTTTAATATATCTTAATATCGACTACATCTACAAATACTAACAATATCGGAGTCGAATTTAATTTGATATTTTGTTGATAGTTACATATAATGTGGCTTTAAATCTATCAAGTTAGAAATAACACCAGAGTTGCCAAAAACTGTCAATCACAACCCACTTACCATCTGTACCAATAGCAACCCTCCAACCATCTGTACCTACCTATAGTAACCCTCCTGCCATCTGTACCAATATCAACCCTCCAATCAAATGTACCTACCTATAGTAACCCTCCAACCATCTGTACCTACCTATAGTAACCCTCCTGCCATCTGTACCAATATCAACCCTTGTACCATTTGTACCTAAAGCAACCCTCCTACCATCTGTACCTATAGCAACCCTCCTACCATCTATACCAATAGCAACCCTCATACCATCTGTACCAATAGCAACCCTCATACCATCTATACCAATAGCAACCCTCCTACCATCTGTACCGATCGCAACCCTCCTGCCATCTGTACCAATAGCAACCCTCGTACCATCTGTACCAATGGCAACCCTCATACCATCTGTACCAATGGCAACCCTCATACCATCTATACCAATAGCAACCCTCCTACCAACTGTACCAATAGCAACCCTCGTACCATCTATACCAATAGCAATCCTCCTACCATCTGTACCAATAGCAACCCTCCTACCAACTGTACCAATAGCAACCCTCGTACCATCTGTACCAATGGCAACCCTCATACCATCTGTACCAATGGCAACCCTCATACCATCTATACCAATAGCAACCCTCATACCATCTCTGCCAATAGCAACATTCCTACCAACTGTTGACACACATTGTTTTGTTAGCCATTAGAACCATTGGTAACCTGAAAGGTGATTCAATGCACTTACTGACCTTACAACATTGGCACACATGACTTACCACACGGTCACACACAGTTGGCAGAAAGTCGTATCCAGTCCCTTCCACCTCATACGACGTCACATCCGTTTGGTTGAGATCCTCTGGCTCAGCCAAAATGGATCCTTCAGGATCCACTCCGATAACCTAACAACACAGTGTCAAAGTTGATTGGTAAGGAAATTAAGTCTTAGCCAAAATTATTTGGATGAATAAAGGAATAAATGAATAATGAAAATCTTTCAAGAAAAAGTTCAGGTATGATTTACAGGAGTGAAATCTACTTCATGGGCCGACGAATGATAATAATACACACAAAATGCATAATAACAAAACCATTAGAACTAAATTAAATACAGATAAATACTCCAGTAAAATGAAAAATGTCATTTTACTCTCACTCTTAAACATTTACTTTAAATTATTTCACACAGTAAATATGATCTTACCTTACAGTTTGGACAGCGTGACTTGATCTTCCTGGCCACACCGGTCAGTGTACCACCAGTACCGGTCCCCATGACGACCATGTCTACCTTGTCTGTGTCAAACAAACATACCACATTTTGTTCTATGTCAATTAAAACAGTCGAACACAAAATACAAATCTGTATTTAAGCCAATTCAAACTATTTCACAAAAGCATGTGTTTAATACCCATCAAAACATCCACACACCAATTATTTAAAGTATTCTACAAAATGCCTGTGAAGCTAAATTCATGAAAAGGATTCAATTATTTAGTAACTCTAAAAATATTTTTCACTTTGAGCAACGGATTTCAGTTCTGGTCTGAAAAGTGCATAAGATGAAGGTTGATTTAAGATCTTAAATAAAACACTAATCTCACTCAATTAGAATTTACTAATGTAATCTTGTTTGGAAATTTTAATGATCTTCTCTTCCTAATTACTTACCGTCCCGTCAAGAGAGAGTTTAAAACCTCCTCTCCAGTACCATCAAAATGGGCCAGGGGGTTACTTACTGTGAAGAGAGTTTAAAATCTCCTTTCCAGTAACATCAAAATGGGCGAGGGGGTTACGTAATGTGAAGAGAGTTTAAAATCTCCTTTCCAGTACCATCAAAATGGGGTGAGGGGTTACTTAATGTGAAGAGAGTTTAAAATCTCCTCTCCAGTACCATCAAATGGGCCAGGGGGTTACTTACTGTGAAGAGAGTTTAAAATCTCCTTTCCAGTAACATCAAAATGGGCGAGGGGGTTACGTAATGTGAAGAGAGTTTAAAATCTCCTTTCCAGTACCATCAAAATGGGGTGAGGGGGTTACTTAATGTGAAGAGAGTTTAAAATCTCCTTTCCAGTACCATCAAAATGGGTGAGGGGGTTACGTAATGTGAAGAGAGTTTAAAATCTCCTTTCCAGTACCATCAAAATGGGTGAGGGGGTTACGTAATGTGAAGAGAGTTTAAAATCTCCTTTCCAGTACCATCAAAATGGGTGAGGGGGTTACGTAATGTGAAGAGAGTTTAAAATCTCCTTTCCAGTACCATCAAAATGGGGGAGGGGGTTACTTACTGTGAAGAGAGTTTAAAATCTCCTCTTCAGTACCATCCAAATGGGCGAGGGGGGTTACTTACTGTGAAGAGAGTTTGAAATCTACTCTTCAGTTCCATCAAAATGGGTGAGGGGGTTACTTACTGTGAAGAGAGTTTAAAATCTCCTCTTCAGTACCATCCAAATGGGCGAGGGGGTTACTTACTGTGAAGAGAGTTTGAAATCTCCTCTTCAGTACCATCCAAATGGGCGAGGGGGTTACTTACCATCAAGAGAGTTTAAAAACTCCTCTCTAGTACAATCAAAATGGGTGAGGGGTTTACTTATCGTCAAGAGTTTAAAATCTCCTCTCCAGTACCATCCAAATGGGTGAGGGGTTTACTTACCGTCAAGACAGTTTAAAATATCCTCTCCAGTACCATCCAAATGGGCGATGGGGTTACTTACTGTGAAGAGAGTTTGAAACCTCCTCTCCAGTACCATCATATTGGGCGGGGGGGAGTTTAAAACCTCTTCCCTAGTATCATCATAAGGGGGGGGGTTACTTACTGTGAAGAGAGTTATAAAACCTCTTCTCCAGTACCAATTCAAATGGAGGAGTGAGGGGGTTACTTTACCGTGAAGAGAGTTTAAAACCTCCTCGCCAGTACCATATTACAATGGACTAAGGGTTTACTTACCGTCAAGAGAGTTTAAAATCTCTCTCGTACAGCGTAATGGCGAGGCTCGGCATTAACGAGCACTAAGGCGTGGATCGGTGGAGCACCTCCGCGAAGGAGGCGGATTTGTTACTATGGGTTAACTGTACTGTAAAAATAAATCAAGAACAATACATCACACACATCTGGTAGCACAATGAAACGAAATATATTAATATTCTTTATCAGAAGATCTAACCACGGGTAATCACCCTATCAAACCAAACATCATAACAAATTTGATATTAAAAATCTTTGGTCATGATAAATCCAAAGTGAAGGAATTGACAAATTAATTACCTGATCTAGTGTATGAGAGTTGGGGATTTCCATCCATCAAGTAAGCTTAGGCTACCACCGTTGTGAGGAATTCTGGTGAGTCAAAATGCTGCTGATGTGGGTGTCCTTAACACATCTCCCGCTCCCTGGCCCCTCGTTCGTTCCACCTAGAAAGGAGT